>NC_135232.1:1156134546-1156762671 GCF_051348905.1 Ranitomeya variabilis
CCATGTCTGGCACATGTGCTCAATTTGGTTGTGTGAGCAGCAGCAAGCTGTAATGGAGTACCAGCTGCATCAGGCGCAAAGAAGTCGCACTCAGCGCCATTCAGACTTCACAACCACAGAGTGGGCCACTATGAAGGACGTCTGCCAGGTTTTGCGTCCCTTCGATTATTCCACGCGGATGGCAAGTGCAGATGATGCACTAGTCAGCATGACTGTCCCCCTTATCTGCCTGCTTGAAAAATCACTGCAAGCGCTAAGGGATGATGTTGTGGAAGAGGTGGAGGATGAGGATTCACCATTTCCATCATCTTCTGGACAGTCAGCGCCACGCGGTTCCTCACAAACGCGTAGACAGGGGACACTTTGTGAGGAGGATGAGGAGGAGTCAATGGAGGAGGAAGACATCGGTCCCGAGGAGGGAGTTACACAATTGTCCAGTAGTCAGTGTGTACAGCGAGGGTGGGGTGATGACGAGCGGGCAGAGATCACGCCTCCAGCAGGGGACAGCGTTTCTTGGCCAGTTGGCAGTCTGCAGCACATGGTGGATTACATGCTGCAGTGCCTGAGAAAAGACTGCCGCATCGCCCACATTCTCAACATGTCTGATTATTGGGTGTTCACCCTCCTCGATCCTTGCTACCGGGACAACGTAGAAAGCCTCATCACACCGTTGAACCGGGTGCAAAAAATGCGGGAGTACCAAGACAAACTCGTGAATTCCATCATCTTCTCCATTCCAACTGAGAGAAGTGCTGCTAGTGCATTACAAAGCAGCTCAGTGCGTCCAGGCAGTGGAGGAGGCTCTGCACAAAGAGGGAGCAGAAGCAGTGCCTCTGCCCAAGGCAAGACCAGTATGGCCCAACTGTGGCACAGTTTTGTGTGCCCACCACAAAAGTCTACACCACCACAGACGGCTCCAGTCAGCAGGAGGCAACGGTTCCGTCAGATGGTGACAGACTACATGTCTTGCCCTCTTGCTGTACTCCCAGACGGCTCTTCCCCTTTCAAGTTTTGGGTCTCAAAGCTGGATACATGGCCAGAGCTAAGCCAGTATGCATTGGAGGTGCTGGCTTGCCCTGCGGCTACTGTATTATCGGAACGCGTCTTTAGTGCTGCAGGTGGTGTACTAACTGACCGTCGCATGCGATAACGTTGACCGGCTTACTTTCCTGAAAATGAACAAGGCCTGTATCTCGCATGAATTTGCCACTCCTCTTCCTGATTAAATAATTTTGTGACTGTCTACAGTATCCAGGTCTCCTGTTATGTTCATCTGTCTACCACCTGAACTTTAATTTCTGGGCTCCAACACCGCCAGTTGAGGCTCAGAAGTGCCGTCTGCACAGTCAAAACATACGACCCAGTGTTATTGGGTTTCAGTAACGTCAGCTGATCCCCAGCTGTGTAGCCGGCAATGTGTCCTGCGACCGCCACGCTGACACAACAACTGAAATGTAAGGGAACCTGTCCCCCCCCAAGGCGTTTGTTACTGAAAGAGCCACCTTGTGCAGCAGTAATGCTGCACAAGGAAAAGGTAGCTATTTTTGTTTAGCTCCTTGCACACGCAGAACTTAACACTTATAAAATGTGTCCACTGATACCTTAAAACCGTCCCGGAGGTGGGACTTTCATTCGTAATGTGACGCAGCACAGCCGTCATTCTTACCCCCCCGGCGCCGTGCGCCGGCTCCTCAGCGTCGTTTAGTTCTGTGTTTGCAAGGAGCATAATGAAAAGAGCCACCTTTTCCTTTTGCATCCTTTGTGCTGCACAAGCTGGCTGTTTCAGCTACAAACGCCTTGGGGGGGGGGTTTAAGGTTCCCTTTCGACTTTCTCCAATAAGGCTTTGGCCTACACTGTGTTCCTCTGCTCCTCCTGCTGTCCCTGGGCTCCAACACCGCTAGTTGCTGTCCAGAAATGCTGTCCGCACAGTCCCACCAGTCGCTCCTCTGTTATTGGGGTTCAGTAACGTCAGCTGTTCCCCAGCTGTGTGTGTGGCAATCCCTCCTATCTCCTCCACCTCCTCCTCCTGCTGTCCCTGGGCTCCAACACCGCTAGTTGCTGTCCGGAAGTGCTGTCCGCACAGTCCCACCAGTCGCTCCTTTGTTATTGGGGTTCAGTAACATCAGCTGTTCCCCAGCTGTGTGTGTGGCAATCCCTCCTATCTCCTCCACCTCCTCCTACTGCTGTCCCTGGGCTCCAACACCACTAGTTGCTGTCCGGAAGTGCTGTCCGCACAGTCCCACCAGTCGCTCCTCTGTTATTGGGGTTCAGTAATGTCAGCTGTTCCCCAGATGTGTGTGTGGCAATCCCTCCTATCTCCTCCACCTCCTCCTGCTGTCCCTGGGCTCCAACACCGCTCGTTGCTGTCCTGAAGTGCTGTCCCACCAGTCCCACCAGTCCCTCCTCTGTTATTGGGGTTCAGTAACGTCAGCTGTTCCCCAGCTGTGTGTGTGGCAATCCCTCCTATCTCCTCCACCTCCTCCTCCTGCTGTCCCTGGGCTCCAACACCACTAGTTGCTGTCCAGAAGTGCTGTCTGCACAGTCCCACCAGTCGCTCCTCTGTTATTGGGGTTCAGCAACATCAGCTGTTCCCTAGATGTGTGTGTGGCAATCCCTCCTATCTCCTCCACCTCCTCCTGCTGTCCCTGGGCTCCAACACCGCTAGTTGCTGTCCGGAAGTGCTGTCCGCACAGTCCCACTAGTCACTCCTCTGTTATTGGGGTTCAGTAACGTCAGCTGTTCCCCAGCTGTGTGTGTGGCAATACCTCCTATCTCCTCCACCTCCTCCTCCTGCTGTCCCTGGGCTCCAACGCCGCTAGTTGCTGTCCGGAAGTGCTGTCCGCACAGTCCCACCAGTCGCTCCTCTGTTATTGGGGTTCAGTAACGTCAGCTGTTCCCCAGCTGTGTGTGTGACAATCCCTCCTATCTCCTCCACCTCCTCCTGCTGTCCCTGGGCTCCAACACCACTCGTTGCTGTCCTGAAGTGCTGTCCCACCAGTCCCACCAGTCCCTCCCTTGTTATTGGGGTTCAGTAACGTCAGCTGTTCCCCAGCTGTGTGTGTGGCAATCCCTCCTATCTCCTCCACCTCCTCCTCCTGCTGTCCCTGGGCTCCAATACCGCTCATTGCTGTCCGGAAGTGCTGTCCGCACAGAGCCAAACACCTCGCCAATGTGTTAGTGGGGTTCAGTAACGCCTGCTGCTCCCCTGCTGTGTATACGGCAACGTGTCATGCGACCGCCACGCAGGCACAACAACATAAATTTGAGGGAACCTGCCCCCCCCCCAGGCGTTTGTTACTGAAAGAGCCACCTTGTGCAGCAGTAATGATGCAAAAGGAAACAGTGCCTCTTTTCGTTGTGCTCCTTGCACATGCTGAACCTAACACTTATGAAATGTGTCCCCCTCACACCGTTAAACCGTCCGGTCGGTGGAACTTTCCTTTGTCATGTGACGCAGCACAGCCGTCATTCTTACCCCCTTGGCGCCGTGCGCCGCCTCCTCAGCGTTGTTTGAATCTGTCCCGGAGCCTGCACTGTTAGGTTAGCCCTTGGCCATGCACACATTTTGCGCTGCCCGTCTTCTGACATCATTTGATGTCAGGCTGGCTGCGCCTGTGCGGCCGCGCTGGATAAGATCCCGCCTCGCTGTGTCATCTAATGTAATCACTCTGCGGACATGGGATCCATGGGCATGAGCAGTGCACATCGTCGCCTCTCACTCCCCTCCCTACGGCTTCTTCAGACTGTGCAACATCAGCTGATCCCTAATAGCATGCCACAGCCGTGACGCCGCACAGTCTGAAGAAGCCGTAGGGAGGGGAGTGAGAGGCGAGGATATGCACTGCTCATGCCCATGGATCCCAGGTCCGCAGAGTGATTACATTAGATGACACAGCGAGGCGGGATCTCGTCCAGCGCGGCTGCACAGGCGCAGCCAGCCTGACACCAAATGTTGTCAGAAGACGGGCAGCGCAAAATGTGTGCATGGCCAAGGGCTAACCTAACAGTGCAGGCTCCGGGACAGATTCAAACAACGCTGAGGAGGCGGCGCACGGCGCCAAGGGGGTAAGAATGATGGCCGTGCTGCGTCACATGACAAAGGAAAGTTCCACCGACCGGACGGTTTAACGGTGTGAGGGGACACATTTCATAAGTGTCAAGTTCAGCATTTGCAAGGACCATAATTAAAAGAGCTAAGTTTACCTTTTCCAGCATTAGTGCTATACACGATGGCTCTTTCAGCTACAAACGCCTGGGGGGGGGGGTGTTAAAGGTTCCCTTTCAACTTGCTCCAGTGCAGGCTTCGGCCTACACTCTGCTCCACCTGCAGAGCCCGGGCGCCAACAACGCCAGTTGGTGCCCGGAAGTGCTGGCTGCACAGAGCCAAACACCTCGCCAATGTGTCAGTGGGGTTCAGCACCGCCAGCTGTTCCCCTGCTGTGTAGCCGGCAACGTGTCCTACAACAGCCACGCAGACACAAAGCTGATGCCAGTGCAGGCTTCGGCCTACACTCTGCTCCCTCTGCTCCTCCTGCTGACCCTGGGCTCTAACACCGCCAGTTGGTGCCCAGATGTGCTAGCTGCACAGAGAAAAACACCAGCCAATGTGTCAGTGGGGTTCAGCACCGCCAGCTGTTCCCCTGCTGTGTAGCCGGCAACGTGTCCTGCAACAGCCACGCAGGCACAAGAACTGAAATTGAAGGGAACCTGTCCCCCCTCCCCCAGGCGTTTGTATGTTTCACAGCCACCTTGTACAGCAGTAATGCTGCATGTGTGCAAGGTGGCTCATAAACTTATTCTCCTTGCACATGTGGAACTCAACAACACGTCTAAAATCTGTCCTCTGAGACCATTTAAACGTCCCTGAGGTGTGACTTTCCTTTGTAATGACACGCAACAACAATGTAAAGACACTGCGGGGCTGGGATTCATGGGCATCGCGATCCGCACTGGCCGACATCAAATGATGTCAGATGACGGGCAGCGCTAACAGCGCAAGGCCAAGGGATAACACGACAGCGCAGACTCCTGTGCAGCAAATAACGATGCTCAGGAGTTCTTTCTGCCTGTGCAAGGAGCAAAATTAAAAGAGCAACCTTTGACTTGTGCAGCATTACTGCTGCCCAAGCTGTGGCTCTTGTAGTTTGTAACCCCTGAGGGGGGGTTAAAGGTTACCTTTAAAATCGGTTCAATTAGGCTTCGGCCTACACTCTGCTCCACCTGCAGAGCCCGGGCGCTAACAACGCCAGTTGGTGCCCGGAAGTGCTGGCTGCACAGAGCCAAACACCTCGCCAATGTGTCAGTGGGGTTCAGCACCACCAGCTGTTCCCCTGCTGTGTAGCCGGCAACGTGTCCTGCAACAGCCACGCAGACACAAAGCTGCTGCCAGTGCAGGCTTCGGCCTACACTCTGCTCCCTCTGCTCCTCCTGCTGACCCTGGGCTCTAACACCGCCAGCTGGCACCCAGATGTGCTAGCTGCACAGAGAAAAACACCAGCCAATGTGTCAGTGGGGTTCAGCACCGCCAGCTGTTCCCCTGCTGTGTAGCCAGCAATGTGTCCTGCAACAGCCACGCAGACACAAAGCTGCCGCCAGTGCAGGCTACGGCCTACACTCTGCTCCCTCTGCTCCTCCTGCTGACCCTGGGCTCTAACACTGCCAGTTGGCGCCCAGATGTGCTAGCTGCACAGAGAAAAACACCAGCCAATGTGTCAGTGGGGTTCAGCACCGCCAGCTGTTCCCCTGCTGTGTAGCCGGCAACGTCTCCTGCAACAGCCACGCAGGCACAACAGACCTAAATCTGCTGCCAGAGCAGGCTTCGGCCTACACTCTGCTCCCTCTGCTCCTCCTGCTGACCCTGGGCTCTAACACCGCCAGTTGGCACCCAGATGTGCTAGCTGCACAGAGAAAAACACCAGCCAATGTGTCAGTGGGGTTCAGCACCGCCAGCTGTTCCCCTGCTGTGTAGCCGGCAACGTGTCCTGCAACAGCCATGCAGGCACAAGAACTGAAATTGAAGGGAACCTGTCCCCCCTCCCCCAGGCGTTTGTATGTTTCACAGCCACATTGTACAGCAGTAATGCTGCATGTGTGCAAGGTGGCTCATAAACTTATTCTCCGTGCACATGTGGAACTCAACAACACGTCTAAAATGTGTCCTCTTAGACCATTTAAACGTCCCTGAGGTGTGACTTTCCTTTGTAATGACACGCAACAACCACATTGGTAGCGCTGCCGTCTTCTGACATCATTGTTTGGCTGGCTGCGCCTCTGCTGCCGCCCTGCCCGACACAATTCCCCTCATTGTCTTATTTATTTTGACTGAAAGGGTGTGATTGACGTGCAGGAGCAGTGCATATCTTCGCCCGCCTGTCACTCATCTCCTTCCGCCGTCTTCAGACTGTCCGGCTTCATGGCCGTGGCATGCGATAAGGGATCAGCTGACGCCGCAGTCTGAAGCAGGTGTAAGGACCCGAGTGTGAGAGGCGAACATATGTACTGCGCAAGGCCATGAATCCCAGCCCCGCAGTGTTTTAACAATGTAAAGACACTGCGGGGCTGGGATTCATGGGCATCGCGATCCGCACCGGCCGACATCAAATGATGTCAAAGGACGGGCAGCGCTAACAGCGCAAGGCCAAGGGATAACACGACAGCGCAGACTCCTGTGCAGCAAATAACGATGCTCAGGAGGCCGTGCCAAGCACCAAGCTGGCATTTTTGCCAGCTGTGCTGCGTCTCATTACGAAGGGAACTCACGCCTCCAAAACAGTTTGACTGTTTAAGGGCCTAAATGTTATACGTGTTTCTTTCTGCGTGTGCAAGGAGCAAAATTAAAAGAGCAACCTTTGACTTGTGCAGCATTACTGCTGCCCATGCTGTGGCTCTTGTAGTTTGTAACCCCTGAGGGGGGGTTAAAGGTTACCTTTAAAATTGGTTCAATTAGGCTTCGGCCTACACTCTGCTCCACCTGCAGAGCCCGGGTGCCAATAACGCCAGTTGGTGCCCGGAAGTGCTGGCTGCACAGAGCCAAACACCTCGCCAATGTGTCAGTAGGGTTCAGCACCGCCAGCTGTTCCCCTGCTGTGTAGCCGGCAATGTGTCCTGCAACAGCCACGCAGACACAAAGCTGCCGCCAGTGCAGGCTTCGGCCTACACTCTGCTCCCTCTGCTCCTCCTGCTGACCCTGGGCTCTAACACCGCCAGTTGGCGCCCAGATGTGCTAGCTGCACAGAGCCAAACACCTCGCCAATTTGTCAGTGGGGTTCAGCACCGCCAGCTGTTCCCCTGCTGTGTAGCCGGCAACGTGTCCTGCAACAGCCACGCAGACACAACAGACCTACAAATGCTTCCAGTGCAGGCTTCGGCCTACACTCTGCTCCCCCTGCTGACCCTTTGCTCCAATACCGCTAGTTGGGGCTCTAGGAAGACAAGCTTGAATAGGTCCCCATCCTGGTTCCAGCACCGTCAGCTGGTTCTGGGTAGAGCCTTTGGCTTAGGTGCCTCCCTCTGGGTATCCGAGTTCCACCAACGTCAGGTGGTCCTTGGTAGTGCTTTCATGCACGGGTACCTCCTGCTTAGTAACCAGGTTCCAGTAACGTCAGCTGGTCCTCGGTAGTTCCATTGGCTCTTGGACCTTCGGCTACCCATCCGGGTTCCAGTACCGTCAGCTGGTTCTCGGCAGTGTCTTTTGCTCTTGTACCTTCTGCTCCCCATCCTGGTTCCAGTACCGTCAGCTGGTTCTGGGTAGAGCCTTTGGCTTAGGTGCCTCCCTCTGGGTATCCGAGTTCCACCAACGTCAGGTGGTCCTTGGTAGTGCTTTCATGCACGGGTACCTCCTGCTTAGTAACCAGGTTCCAGTAACGTCAGCTGGTCCTCGGTAGTTCCATTGGCTCTTGGACCTTCGGCTACCCATCTGGGTTCCAGTACCGTCAGCTGGTTCTCGGCAGTATCTTTTGCTCTTGTACCTTCTGCTCCCCATCCTGGTTCCAGTACCGTCAGCTGGTTCCGGGCAGAGCCTTTGGCTTAGGTGCCTCCCTCTGGGTATCCGAGTTCCACCAATTTCAGGTGGTCCTTGGTAGTGCTTTCAGGCACAGGTACCTCCTGCTTAGTAACCGGGTTCCAGTAACGTCAGCTGGTCCTCGGTAGTTCCATTGGCTCTTTGACCTTCGGGTAGCCATCCGAGTTCCAGTTCCATCAGCTGTTTCTCGGCATTTTCTCTGCCTTCTTGTACCTTCTGCTACATTTCCAAGTTCAAGAGACTAAAGACGATGACCCGGAAGACTACCCCTAAGATGACGACGACACCAGAGACGACAACCAGTGAGATGACGACGACCCTGGAGACGATGACCCTGAAGACCACCCCGATGACGACGACCCCGGAGACGATGACCCTGGAGACGACGACGACCTGGAAGACCGAGAAGCAGAAGAACAAGAGGCTGCAGAACAAAGAGCAGAAGAACATTAAGCATAACACTAAATATCAGAGCAAAAGATATTATCTAAATTATAAGCAGAAGAAGACTAAGCAGTGTATGGGGGTGAGTCCGTTCCTCCTCGTGGTGCCCCTGTATAGAGCCTGATGCTGCAGGCCAAACTGAATGCTGACAAATGTAACTCTTCTGTGACAGGCAGAACGGAAGGTGTAATCTTCAAACTTTTATAGATAACAACTACAGGAATGCCTGTCACAAATAAGAATATGATGAAGAAGTTGAATATGAAGAAGAATAATAGTTAAATAAAAAGAATATGAACAATGTAACAAAAAAAATAATAGGTAGAAGATGAAGAAGAAGATGAATAAGGTGAAGAAGTTGATGTCAAAGTAGCTGATGATGAGGATAATGAAGAAGAAAGTGTGGGAGAAGTAAAAAAGAAGGTGAAGGGCGTGGAAGTAGTGAAACATCAATATCTGACAAAATTAAAAAAAAAAATAACATAGTCAAAATCTTTCTAATGCCGAACGTCATAAAAAAAAATTAAATTCCTGCTATTCTATTTGATTGGGCTAAACCTCTGTGCCTTTAATGTCTCCGCCACCTCCCCCAATACATCCTACATTATTCTTAGTTGTTTTCCTTCATGTAGAATGAACCTACAAGGAAAGAAAGGGTTTATTTTAATTCCGATATTTTTTCGTCCCATTGACTTGCATTGGTATCGGGTATCGGTATCGGATTAGATCCGATACTTTGACGGTATAGGCCGATACTTTCCGATACCGATACTTTCCGATATCGGAAGGTATCGCTCAACACTACTCAACACTAACCTTGACATATTTCCAAGCAAAACTCATTTTGGTTTTGTTTTCATGTGTTTTTTGTGGCACCGGGAAAAATGGCATGAATCTAGCAAAATAATGATTAAAGCTGTGAACTAGGAGTCAGGAATGCTTCCAGGGGCGATCCCCGTGATGTACCTGTGTCATTTGAGCAGTGTTTCCATCATTTTCAGACGTTTTTAGACCTTAAAAGGACCCCGGGGGGATTGCGGTAAAAATACTCCTATAGACTTACATTGGGCTCGTTCTTCTGGCTGAGTACCCGATTATTCCAATCTGCTCGACCCAAGCAACGAGCACCCAAGCATTTTAGTGCTCACCCATCACTAATAGTGATCTTCTACCTCCCATCTCTCAAAAGGACGGAACACACTTGTGACAACAGCTTTATAAACCTAATGTGGCGAATGTAATCTTTTACAGTGTGTAAAATGGAGGCGGCATTTTTGGGGGTTTAAATGAATAAAATCACAACTTGTTTGCACTGGCTGGAACCTGTGAATTTCTTAAAATACATCACAAATGTGATTTCTGACAATTAATTAATTTGTCTCTACTTGACAAGATAAAGAGGAATTATTGGTCGTGTGAAATGTAACCATCAATTCTCACCAGTATAACTAAGATCCGTGAAATAAACACATGACTGCCTGAGACTTGGGTAAAATGGTGGCAGCAGCCTTTTATTAAACATTGCCACAAACTTGGGGCGCCCACAACCCTGGCACCCCAAACTTTATATAACATTAACCAGCTGATAGGTCTGGTGCAGAGGCATAACCCACAACCTTCCTCATCCTCCCCGGTCGCACCGCACCAGCCCAGAGCAGGAGGTATTAATACCACTGAATTAGTACCCCTAACTTCACAGGACTTTTGCCCCCAAATTGCAGTTGCCTCTCACAGAAGCCATCAGACCCTACTAGTGTCTTCCCACCAAATGCCATCACACTGGACCAGCCTCTAACCCAGACCTATCCCCCCGCCGATGTGACAGGAAAAGGGTGGGCAGCTGGATCCAGGGTGCAAGAGAAGGCGGGAACCCTCCCCTATCCCTTATATACCCTCTACAAAACTTCCTCCCACCAGTCAGACTCCTCCCATCCTTATTGTCACACTAGTTAACCCTTTCACTCCCACCCTCTAGATTGTCATGCGGTCCATCCACCCTGCGGCTCCGTCACTTGTCTCATTTATCAGCATTCAGTCTTTGTCCCTCCAGTAAAGTTATTTTCTGTTTCTCAGGTCCCAGTATCCCGCTGCTCAGATCCCTGCTCACCTGGAAGCTGGAAAAAGGCAAAACCGACAATTCACATCTGCTGCTATGACTGCATCCCGTGTCCAGAAGGCGAGATCTCCAATATAACTGGTATGTACAGTCTGAGGGGTGTAACCGGCGTCCAGCACCTTCTTATAGAAGATGGAATCTGCATCGACCACATTCACACAGGAAGATGGACTCAGCATCGACCACATTCACACAGGGAGATGGACTCCGCATTGACCACATTCACACAGGAAGATGGACTCCGCATCGACCACATTCACACAGGAAGATGGACTCCGCATCGACCATATTCACACAGGAAGATGGACTACGCATCGACCACATTCACACAGGAAGATGGTCTCTGTATCAACCACATTCACACAGGAAGATGGACTCCGCATCGACCACATTCACACAGGAAGATGGACTCCGCATCGACCACAATCACACAGGAAGATGGACTCCACATAGACCAAATTCACACAGGAAGATGGACTCCGCATCGACCACATTCACACAGAAGATGGACTCTGTATCGACCACATTCACATAGGAAGATGGACTCCGCATCGACCACAATCACACAGAAAGATGGACTCCACATTGACCATATTCACACAGGAAGATGGACTCCGTATTGACCACATTCACACAGGAAGATGGACTCCGCATCGACCACAATCACACAGGAAGATGGACTCCGCATCGACCACATTCACACAGGAAAATGGACTCCGCATCGACCACATTCACACAGGAGATGGACTCCGCATCGACCACATTCACACAGAAGATGGACTCTGTATAGACCACAATCACACAGGAAGATGGACTCCGCATCGACCACAATCACACAGGAAGATGGACTCCACATCGACCACATTCACACAGGAAGATGGACTCCGCATCGACCACATTCACACAGAAGATGGACTCTGTATCGACCACATTCACACAGGAAGATGGACTCCGCATCGACCATATTCACACAGGAAGGTGAACTCCGCATCGACCACATTCACACAGGATGATGGACTCCGCATCGACCACATTCACACAGGAATATGGACTCCGCATCGACCACATTCACACAGGAAGATGGACTCCGCATCGACCACATTCACACAGGAAGATGGACTCCGCATCGACCACATTCACACAGGATAATGGACTCCACATCGACCACATTCTCACAGGAATATGGACTCCGCATCGACCACCTTCACACAGGAAGATGGACTCCGCATCGACCACATTCACACAGGAAGATGGATTCCGCATTGACCACATTCACACAGGAAGATGGACTCTGTATCGACCACATTCACACAGGAAGATGGACTCTGCATCGACCACATTCACACAGGATAATGGACTCCGCATCGACCACATTCACACAGGAATATGGACTCCGCATCGACCACATTCACACAGGAAGATGGACTCCGCATCGACCACATTCACACAGGAAGATGGACTCTGCATCGACCACATTCACACAGGAAGATGGACTCCGCATCAACCACATTCACACAGGAAGATGGACTCAGCATCGACCACATTCACACAGAAAGATGGACTCTGCATCAACCACATTCACACAGGAAGATGGACTCCGCATCGACCACAATCACACAGGAAGATGGACTCCGCATCGACCACATTCACACAGGAAGATGGACTCCACATCGACCACATGCACACAGGAAGATGGACTCCGCATCGACCACATTCACACAGGAAGATGGACTCCGCATCGACCACAATGACACAGGAAGATGGACTCCGCATCGACCACATTCACACAGTGCAGAGCAGGACGTCACTCAGGGATCGGTGTGCGGCATTTCAGCCCCAGCACTGTCTGCAGCAGTTACAGAGGATAGAACTTCATATATTTTTCAGATTTATCACACATGATAGGATTAGATACATGGCTCAACATACAGTATAACACATGAAAAGTTTAGATACATGGCTCAGCAGATAGTATCACACATGATAGGATTATATACCTGGCTCAGCAGATATATCACACATGATATTATTGGATACACAGCTCAGCAGATAGTATCACACACGATAGGATTAGATGCACAGATCAGCAGACAGTATCAAACATTGGACACACAACTCAGATGCACAGTATCACACATAATAGGATTAGACACACAGCTCAGACTACAGTATCAGACATTGGATACATGGCTCAGATGCACAGTATCACACATAATAGCATTAAGCAGTCTTTCACCAGCTCACTGCACCGTCAACTTATTTCGGCCCATGTGTGGTGCACGGATCTATCAAACAATCATATGTCAGATCCAATGATGCGGTAATTGCCCCTTAGTATTGATTGGCAGTTGTGTTCACTGCGCATAGGCAGAAAGCTGCCCATCAGTGGAGTGGGTGGAGTTATACTGAGCTCAGCATTCTGTGAACTGATAGACAGGCAGCAGATAAAACAGAAATGTTCTCAAAATGACAGCAAGTGGCTGTAAGTGATACATTGCTGGAATCAGGATCTCAGACCCTACATCATGCTGCTCTTAGATGAGGTTGCAAATAACACATTCTTTTTACCTCTATGACTGTCAGCCTCACAGAGTGTGCATGTCACAAGGAGCACTGCTCATTTCTTCATGTGTCTTATCAGTCTAATGCCGGGGTCATACTTGCGAGTGTGATGGAAGAAACTCGCGGGAGTCTCCCACATCAGCACCCGGCACTGCCGCCGGCCCCCGGGTCCGGAGTGTGAGGCTGCATAGAAATACATGAAGCTGCGCAGAAATACATGCAGCCGCACACTCCGGGCTGAGTGCCAGCGGCAGTGCCGGGTGTTGATGTGGGAGAGTCCCGTGAGTTTCCCCTTGTTTGAATCTGTTTTTAGGACATTTTAATAGATTTGAATGCAGTGACAGGCAGGAGACAGAGCAAGGGTTAACTGGGTTTCAATCAACAGTAGGATGCTCCATGCAGGGAGGTAAAGGGTTAAACAGGGAATAAAACAGTTCAATAGTGAAACTGTGGGTAGGGTTGAAGAACAGTGAAGACAGTAGGGACAGTTCTTGTTGGGTTAACTTATCCTATCCACTCGAAAAAAGGAAAAGAGTGGAAACGCACTTACCCCAAGTGCGTTTCCACTCTTTTCCTTTTTTCGTTTGGATTCTGCACTATTTTTCTGGATTCGGCACCCCCGCACTAACATTGTGGAGGAGACGCATGGCCATCGCAGCCATCAGGTGCCAAGTTGGTAAAAATTCATTACCTTGGGTTTACTGAAAAGAAGCAGTGCGGATGTGTATTTTATTTTTCTTTGTTTGGTTTATCCTATCCACTGACCCTCAGGCCGTGGGTGTTGTGAAGTGATGATGGCGCCAACAACAGCTGACGAGATGCTGATCCGATGAAGTCCTATGGGTAATGAGGATCCATCTTCTGGCGGCAGCGGTTGGCTGCGGTACCTTCCGCTGAGCCTTTAGTCCGTCTACTGATGCAGCCAAGAGGGTATACTGTAGGTCTCAACACTCTCCGGGTTCAACGTAGACCGGTAGACATATATGGGGGAATCAGGGCACAGCTTACCTTCCCACACTGAGTCTCTCTGAGGAGAAGTGTGCGCGGTACTCATGAGATCACAGTGTTTGGCACCTCGCCTCAGGGTGACCAAAAGGTGTCCTGCACGTTTCTCCTGGCGAACGCTACTAGTTGCCATGGGGTTCGGTGGGTGCGGGTCTGCTCTGCAACAGGGCTCGAGGGCCAGAGCACTGACTTCTATCTGCCGCGCGCTGTCTGTTGCCACCACAACTAAGTACTTCCACGCGCACTGTGTCTGCAGCCAAATAGCCAAGCCCCCTACTACCGGATGTGTAGGTTTGTCTGGTATCGTTAGCTTTCCCCCTGACAATAGATGAGACTGCTCCAACAATTTTTGACCCGGCATATAACAGGTACCCGTGGTTCGGTCCTTCTTTTTACACTCCACTCTCCTTTTGCTCACCATTCCATGGGCGAGAGTTCATGTAGCATAGCAAATGTTATATGCAAATTGCCTTTTCAGAGAAAAAGAGGACTTGAACTCTATAGCGCCACCTATTGGAAGTAGCGATCCTACAAGTTACAATCAACCCTTTAACGAGTCTTGCAATTCGACTTAGGCCAGTCTCACATGTCCAGATAATTCCGGTACCGGAAAATCGGTAACGGAGTTATGCGTGTCCGTGTGTCCGTGAGCTCACGTGGCACATCAGTGTGGCACACGTGCGGCAGCCATGTGCCGCCCGTGTGTCGACTGGGTACCACACGGACCGTGCAGGAGACAGCGCTCCAGTAAGCGCTGTCCCCTGCTTTGGGTGCTGAAGCCGCTGTTCATTTCTTCTCCCCAGCAGCATTCACTGGAGAGAAGGAATGAAAAATCATTGTTTTTGTATTATTTTTGTGGTTAAAATAAAGATCCTTGACCCCTCCCGCCTCCCACCCCAACCCCATTCTTGTGGAGAGTGACATACCTGCTCTGGCTTGTCAAGGTAAGGAGGCTTATTCGCCCTGCAATTTTTCTCTGGGAAAATTTAAAACACCGTGTCTGCGAATTTAGATACTGATTTGGCTCTTATCCTAACATATTGCAAGACTCGTTAAAGGGTTGATTGTGACTTGTAGGATCGCTACTTCCAATAGGTGGCGCTAGGGTTGAGCGACTTTTACTTTTTAGGATTGAGTCGGGTTTCGCAAAACCCGACTTCATCAAAAGTCGAGTCGAGTGAAATCGGCCGATTATTGCGAAAAGTTGGGGATCGACCGAAACACGAAACCCAATGTAAGTCAATGGGAAATCAAATTCGGCAATGAGTGGAGGACAGGAAAACACCTACAGTGCCCATTTTAATGTCAAAAACATCAATTCTTGTCACTTAAGCTTGTGAATCTTGATTTACTTTATAATAATAGTTAGGCATTGAAAATTGGGGGTTATTTGGCTAAAGTTGTGGGGAGGGGGGAGGGCTGGCTCAAGCTTTTTGTGGGCCCAGGAAACGCGGACTACGTCACGGTGGTGGAGCTGGGAGAGGTAAGTATTAAAAGTTTGCAAGTGCTGTGATCCCAAGCAAGCAAGGCGGGGGGCCCACTTGTTCGCATTTGCACTGGCACAAGTGTTATGATCCTTAGTGGTTGAGGATCACAAGTTACTCCAGCAAGGTGACTAAACATAGGACAAGCTCTAGGGAGGTGGTAAACTGGACTGACCGCAAAACTGAACCTATCCAAACACACTAGAGGTAGCCGGTGAACGTGCCCAAAATCCTAGATGTCTCGAGCCAGCCCGAGGAACTAACTACCCCTAGAGAGAAAGAAAGACCTCTCTTGCCTCCAGAGAAATAATCCCCAAAGATATAGAAGCCCCCAACAGATAATAACGGTGAGGTAAGAGGAAGGCACATACATAGGGGTGAAAGCAGATTCAGCAAATGAGGCCCACTAATTCCAGATAGCAGAAAATAGAAAAGGGATATATGCGGTCAGTAAAAAACCCTTACAAAATATCCACACTGAGATTTCAAGAACCCAGGCACCAACTAACGGTGTGGGGGGAGAAACTCAGTCCCCTAGAGCAACCAGCAAGCAAGAAATCACATTTTAGCAAGCTGGACAAAAAACATGATGAACGCTGATAATCAGAAAATGAACAAATTAGAACTTAGCTTGTCTTGGAGAGACTGGGAGCAAGGTAGTCACAAGGAATCTGAAGAGCACTGAATACATTGATAGCAGGCAAGGAACTGAGTATCCAGGTGAGTTAAATAGGAAACCAACCAAGGATAACGAACCAGCTGAAGCAGCCAACCTGCAGAAAGACAACACTACACAGTACCGCTTGTGACCACTAGAGGGAGCCCAAAAATAGAGTTCACAACAGTACCCCCCCCTTGAGGAGGGGTCACCAAACCCTCATCAAAACCCCCAGGGCGATCAGGATGAGCCGCGTGGAAGGCACGAACCAAATCGGCCGCATGAACATCAGAGACGACAACCCAGGAATTATCCTCCTGACCATAGCCCTTCCACTTTACCAAATACTGAAGTCTCCGTCTAGAGATACGAGAATCCAAAATCTTCTCCACCATGTACTCCAATTCGCCCTCGACCAGCACCGGAGCAGGAGGCTCAACAGAAGGAACCACAGGTACCACATACCTCCGCAACAAAGACCTATGGAACACATTATGGATGGCAAACGATGCTGGGAGATCCAAACGAAAAGACACCGGGTTAAGGATTTCCAAGATCTTATAAGGACCGATGAAGCGAGGCTTGAATTTAGGAGAGGAGACCGTCATAGGAACATACCGAGAAGACAGCCACACCAAATCCCCAACACGAAGTCGGGGACCCACACCGCGGCGGCGGTTGGCAAAGCGCTGAGCCTTCTCCTGTGACAACTTCAGATTGTCCACCACATGGTTCCAAATATGCTGCAACCTATCCACCACAGAATCCACCCCAGGACAGTCAGAAGACTCAACCTGACCCGAGGAAAAACGAGGATGGAAACCAGAATTGCAGAAAAAAGGCGAAACCAAGGTAGCAGAACTAGCCCGATTATTTAGGGCAAACTCGGCCAATGGCAAAAAAGTCACCCAATCATCCTGATCAGCAGAAACAAAACATCTCAAATAAGTTTCCAACGTCTGATTAGTTCGCTCGGTTTGGCCATTAGTCTGAGGATGGAAGGCCGACGAAAAAGACAAATCCATCAGATTCAGGGCAGCACCTGAATCCACAAAAGCCATAACCGAGTAGGACGACAAAGAACAAATCAAAGTAACAGACAATATAAATTTAGGCTGTATAGTACCAATGGTGACAGGTTTAGCAATCTTTTTTAAGCGTTTAGAGCATGCTGAGATAACATGAGTAGAATCACCACAGTAAAAGCACAACCCATTTTGACGTCTATGACTTTGTCGCTCAATTCTGGTCAGAGTTCGGTCACATTGCATAGACTCAGGTCTCTGTTCAGAAAATACCGCCAAAGGATGAGCAGATTTGCGCTCCCGCAAACGCCGATCAACCTGAATGGCTAAAGCCATAGAATCACTCAGACTTGTAGGGGTGGGAAACCCCACCATAACATTCTTAATGGCTTCAGAAAGACCTTCTCTGAAATTTGCAGCCAGGGCACACTCATTCCATTGAGTAAGCACTGACCATTTCCGAAATTTTTGACAATACACCTCTCCTTCATCCTGACCTTGAGAGAGGACCAGCAACGCTTTTGCTGCCTGATTCTCAAGATTAGGCTCCTCATAAAGCAGTCCAAGAGCCAGAAAAAATGCATCTACATTAAGCAATGCAGGATCTCCTGGCGCCAAAGAGAAAGCCCAATCCTGAGGGTCGCCACGCAACAAGGAGATAACAATTTTAACTTGCTGAGCGGAATCACCAGAGGAACGAGGTCTCAGAGATAGAAATAACTTACAATTATTCTTAAAATTTAGAAACCTAGATCTATCTCCAGAATACAACTCAGGAATGGGTATCTTTGGTTCTGACATAGGGCTATGAATAACAAAATCCTGAATACTTTGCACCCGTGCAGTAAGATGATCCACACTAGAAGTCAGAGTCTGAATATTCATGTCTGCAGCTGAGCTCAAAACCACCCAGAGTTCAAGGGGATGAAAGAAGCTGAACAGACTGAAGCAAAGGAAAAGCGGGAGGAGAAAAAAAAAAATTACTCAGGTCTTCTTTTAATCCCACTTCTGTGATGCATAAAACACTTTTTGGCCTGCTATACTGTTATGATCCTTAGTGGTTGAGGATCACAAGTTACTCCAGCAAGGTGACTAAACATAGGACAAGCTCTAGGTAGGTGGCAAACTGGACTGACCGCAAAACTGAACCTATCCAAACACACTAGAGGTAGCCGGTGAACGTGCCCAAAATCCTAGACGTCTCGAGCCAGCCCGAGGAACTAACTACCCCTAGAGAGAAAGAAAGACCTCTCTTGCTTCCAGAGAAATAATCCCCAAAGATATAGAAGCCCCCAACAGATAATAACGGTGAGGTAAGAGGAAGGCACATACATAGGGGTGAAAGCAGATTCAGCAAATGAGGCCCACTAATACTAGATAGCAGAAAATAGAAAAGGGATCTATGCGGTCAGTAAAAAACCCTTACAAAATATCCACACTGAGATTTCAAGAACCCCGCACCAACTAACGGTGTGGGGGGAGAAACTCAGTCCCCTAGAGCAACCAGCAAGCAAGAAATCACATTTTAGCAAGCTGGACAAAAAACATGATGAACACTGATAATCAGAAAATGAACAAACAAGAACTTAGCTTGTCTTGGAGAGACTGGGAGCAAGGTAGTCACAAGGAATCTGAAGAGCACTGAATACATTGATAGCAGGCAAGGAACTGAGTATCCAGGTGAGTTAAATAGGAAACCAACCAAGGATAACGAACCAGCTGAAGCAGCCAACCTGCAGAAAGACAACACTACACAGTACCGCTTGTGACCACTAGAGGGAGCCCAAAAATAGAGTTCACAACACACAAGGCCCCTGAAAGTACCGCAGTGTGTTTGCACGGCGGGGGCGCCTCCCACCAGCAGAGACACTTTTGCGTACTATGAGGTGCCCTGTGACAGTGACATCACCAGCGAGTATGCCCTCCCCACCTGATGAAGGAACCTGCACTTTCATCTGCACCTTCCTCTTTGTCCCTGTGTAAGGTGGTATAGTATGCGGGAAGGGGAACCTGACTTTCAGCAGGGTCAGATTCTGGCTGTGTAGAGTGCAAGGGGAATGTAGTGGTCTGGGTCAAAGTACCACAAGACTCATCTAGCAGTGGCTTGGCAATGGGCAGTATGAGGAGGAAACACAGATATAGGGCCAAATAATAAAGTGGGCTAAATGCAGTTCAAAATTGGTCTACTGCTTAATTTTTTCTAATGGCAATTTGCATATACTCCTGAATGTCAGAGTGATCAGCTTAACAGCAATTGCTGTACTTGCAAAGTCAATATTTGCCCAGAAAATGAACTTTAACCCCCAAAACACATTTCAACATCATTGCAGTCCTGCCTTAAAAGGAGCAGCTAACATCGTTTTAGTGATTGATCCATTAACACAGGTGTGGGTGTTGATGAGGACAGGGCTGGCGATCAATCAGTCATGTTTAACCCCTTCATGACCCAGCCTATTTTGACCTTAAAGGGAAGGTGCCACCAGTTTTCTTGTAGTTTGTATTTTTGTGAAATTAAGCTTAAAATAGTAAATAAAATGTATCAATGCAATGTTTGCACTGTTTGCAAACATTTCTATATGAAAAATATTATATATTTTCTTACAAATATATATATTGACCACTAGGGGGAGCATTTTCCGTTTTAGACCTCAAGCAGCTATAGTAAGACTTACCAGCTTTACTGTTAGCTGGAAACTTGGGGCAGTAACTGCTGACATCAGCATTTCCCTCCCCTTTTGGGTGGTCTAGTATCCCTGGGGCAGAATGAAGAGCAGCATCACAGGGCAGCGCCATTTTGTGTGTGACTGCCCTGTGATCTGCTATCACCAGTAGTTACTGCATCAGAAACACAGTTACATAGTTTATGTGGTGTGTATGGAGCTGCATTGTCTGTGCAGAGCTGTCTGTGACTCATCCCTCAGTAAGATAAGAAGGAGCTCCAGGTCTGCAGTGAATGGCCAGGCATTGTGGAGGGAGGGGAGAGATACATTGTATGGCAGAGAGGTGTCAGGTGTCACCTCTCTCTGCAGGCTGTGAATGGAGCTCCTGTGATAGAGAGTAAGCGGAGCTTGGCAGAGAGCACTGGGCTATAATAAAATGGCTGCTAGTCACACCTACAGCAGTGAGTTGTGCAGCCCACATAGGCCTGCCCAGCTCTCTGCTAATGCAGCTACAATGTTATAGATAGGGTCAGCGCCGGTCTATTATCTCCTATGTCCATGGGGTGCTGTAAAATGACACTGTTAGTGTCGTGAACAGCTGTGAAACCAAGATGTCAGCCCCCAGTTCCTTCTTTAAACACATATAACACACGAAATCTGTTTCACATGCATTTAAAACTTGGTTATAGCAGCATGTTATGCTACATTATAGTGATTTAATAATAATCTACAAACGCGGTACCTTACCTTTAATGACCTGGCCGTTTTTTGCAATTCTGACCAGTGTCCCTTTATGAGGTAATAACTCAGGAACGCTTCAACGGATCCTAGCGGTTCTGAGATTGTTTCGAGACATATGGGGCTTCATGTTAGTGGTAAATTTAGGTCGATAATTTCTGAGTTTATTTGTGAAAAAAACGGAAATTTGGCGAAAAGTTTGAAAATTTCGCAATTTTCACATTTTGAATTTTTATTCTGTTAAACCAGAGAGTTATGTGACACAAAATAGTTAATAAATAACATTTCAAACATGTCTACTTTACATCAGCACAATTTTGGAAACAAATTTTTTTTTTGCTAGGAAGTTATAAGGGTTAAAATTTGACCAGTGATTTCTAATTTTTACAACAAAATTTACAAAGCCATTTTTTTTAGGGACCACCTCACATTTGAAGTCAGTTTGAGGGGTCTATATGGCTGATAATACATAAAAGTGACACCATTCTAAAAACTGCACCCCTCAAGGTGCTCAAAACCACATTCAAGAAGTTTATTAACCCTTCAGGTGTTTCACAGCAGCAGAAGCAACATGGAAGTAAAAAATGAACATTTAACTTTTTAGTCACAAAAATGATATTTTAGCAACAATTTTTTTATTTTCCCAAGGGTAAAAGGAGAAACTGGACGACGGACGTTGTTGTCCAATTTGTCCTGAGTACGCTGATACCTCATATGTGGGGGTAAACCACTGTTTGGGCGCACGGCAGGGCTCAGAAGGGAAGGAGCGCCATTTGACTTTTTGAATGAAAAATTGGCTCCAATCTTTAGCGGACACCATGTCGCGTTTGGAGAGCCCCCGTGTGCCTAAACATTGGAGCTCCCCCACAAGTGACCCCATTTTGGAAACTAGACCCCCCAAGGAACTTATCTAGAAGCATAGTGAGCACTTTAAACCCCCAGGTGCTTCACAAATTGATCCATAAAAATGAAACAGTACTTTTTTTTCACAAAAAAAATATTTTAGCCTCAATTTTTTTATTTTCCCAAGAGTAAAAGGAGAAACTGGACCACGGACGTTGTTGTCCAACTTGTCCTGAGTACACCGATACCTCACATGTGGGGGTAAACCACTGTTTGGGCACATGGTAAGGCTCGGAAGGGAAGGAGCGCCATTTGACTTTTTGAATGAAAAATTATCTCCATCGCTAGCGGACACCATGTCACGTTTGGAGAGCCCCTGTGTGCCTAAACATTGGAGCTCCCCCACAAGTGACCACATTTTGGAAACTAGACCCCCCAAAGAACTTATCTAGAAGCATAGTGGGCACTTTAAACCCTCAGGTGCTTCACAAATTGATCCGCAAAAATGAAAAAGTACTTTCTTTTCACACAAAATTTTTTTAGCCTCAATTTTTTCATTTTCACATGGGCAACAGGATAAAATGGATCATAAAATTTGTTGGGCAATTTCTCCTGAGTACGCCGATACCTCATATGTGGGGGTAAACCACTGTTTGGGTGCACGGCAAAGCTTGGAAGGGGAGGCGTGCCATTTGACTTTTTGAATGGAAAATTAGCTCCAATCGTTAGCGGACACCATGTCGCGTTTGGAGAGCCCCTGTGTGCCTAAACATTGGAGCTCCCCTACAATTGACCCCATTTTGGAAGCTAGACCCCCCAAGGAACTTATCTAGATGCATAGTGAGCACTTATAACCCCAGGTGCTTCACAGAAGTTTATAACGCAGAGCCATGAAAATAAAAAATAATTGTTCTTTCCTCAAAAATGATTTTTAGCCCAGAATTTTTTATTTTCCCAAGGGTAATAGGAGAAATTGGACCCCAAATGTTGTTGTCCAGTTTGTCCTGAGTACGATGATACCCCATATGTGGGGGTAAACCACTGTTTGGGCACACGGCAGGGCTCAGAAGGGAAGGCATGCCATTTGGCTTTTTGAATGGAAAATTAGCTCCAATCGTTAGCGGACACCATGTCGCGTTTAGAGAGCCCCTGTGTGCCTAAACATTGGAGCTCCCCTACAAGTGACCCCATTTTGGAAACTAGACCCCCCAAGGAACTTATCTAGATGCATAGTGAGCACTTATAACCCCCAGGTGCTTCACAGAAGTTTATAACGCAGAGCCGTGAAAATAAAAAAATAATTGTTCTTTCCTCAAAAATGATTTTTAGCCCAGATTTTTTTATTTTCCCAAGGGTAATAGGAGAAATTGGACCCCAAATGTTGTTGTCCAGTTTCTCCTGAGTACGCTGATACCCCATATGTGGGGGTAAACCACTGTTTTGGCACACGTCGGGGTTTGGAAGGGAAGTAGTGACGTTTTGAAATGCAGACTTTGATGGAATGCTCTGCGGGTGTCAGGTTGCGTTTGCAGAGCCCCTGATGTGCCTAAACAGTAGGAACTCCCCACAAATGACTCCATTTTGAAAACTAGACCCCCAAGGGAACTTATCTAGATTTGTGGTGAGCACTTTGAACCCCCAAGTGCTTCACAGAAGTTTATAACGCAGAGCCATGAAAATAATAAATGTGTTTCCTTTCCTCAAAAATATTTTTTTAGCCCAGAATTTTTTATTTTTGCAAGGGTAACAGGAGAAATTTGACCACAAAAGTTGTTGTCCAGTTTCTCCTGAGTACGCAGATACCCCATATGTGGGGGTAAACCACTGTTTGGGCACATGCCGGGGCTCGGAAGGGAAGTAGTGACGTTTTGGAATGCAGACTTTGATGAATGGTCTGCGGGCATCATGTTACGTTTGCAGAGCCCCTGATATGCCTAAACAGTAGAAACCCCCCACAAGTGACCCCATTTTGGAAACTAGACCCCCCAAGGAACTTATCTAGATGTGTGGTGAGCACGTTCAACCCCCAAATGCATCACAGAAGTTTACAACGCAGAGCCGTGAAAATAAAAAATAATTTTTCTTTCCTCAAAAAAGATGTTTAGCAAGCAATTTTTTTATTTTCACAAGGGTAAAAGGAGAAATTGGACCCCAATATTTGTTGCCCAGTTTGTTGTGAGTACGCTGGTACCCCATATGTGGGGGTAAACCACTGTTTGGGCGCACGTCAGGGCTCGGAAGGGAAGTAGTGACATTTGAAATGCAGACTTTGATGGAATGGTCTGCGGGCGTCACATTGCATTTGCAGAGCCCCTGATGTGCCTAAACAGTAGAAACCCCCCACAAGTGACCCCACTTTGGAAACTAGACCCCCCAAGTAACCCTAATCACAACCCTAACCCCAACACACCCCTAACCACAACCCTAACCCCAACACACTCGAAACCCTAATTCCAACCCTAACCCTAATCCCAACCCTAACCCTAATCCCAACCCTAACCACAACTGTAACCCTAACACACCCCTAACCCTATCCGTAACCCTAACCACAAGCCTAATCTTAACCCTATTTCAAACCCTAGCCCTAATTCCAACCCTAACTCTAATTCCAACCCTAACCCTAAGGCTATGTGCCCACGTTGCGGATTCGTGTGAGATTTTTCCGCACGATTTTTGAAAAATCTGCAGGTAAAAGGCACTGCGTTTTACCTGCGGATTTACAGCGGATTTCCAGTGTTTTTTTGTGCGGATTTCACCTGCGGATTCCTATTGAGGAACAGGTGTAAAACGCTGTGGAATTCGCACAAAGAATTGACATGCTGCGGAAAATACAACGCAGCGTTTCTGCACGGAATTTTCCGCACCATGGGCACAGCGGATTTGGTTTTCCATAGGTGTACATGGTACTGTAAACCTGATGGAAAACTGCTACGAATTTGCAGCGGCCAATCCGCTGCGGATCCGCGGCCAATCCGCTGCGGATCCGCGACCAATCCGCTGCAGATCCGCAGCCAAATCCGCACTGTGTGCACATGCCATAACCCTAACCCTACCCCTAACCCTATCCCTAACCCTAACCCTACCCCTAACCCTAACCCTACCCCTAGTTCTAACCCTAGTTCTAACCCTAACCCTAGTGGAAAAAGAAAAAAAAATATTTTCTTTATTTTATTATTGTCCCTACCTATGGGAGTGATAAAGGGGTGGGTTAATTTATTATTTTTTTATTTAGATCGCTGTGATAGAATCTATCACAGCGATCAAAATGTACTTTTAACGAATCTGCCGGCCGGCAGATTCGGCGGGCGCACTGCGCATGCGCCCGCCATTTTGGAAGATGGCGGCGCCCATGGAGAAGACGCATGGACACCGGGAGCCTCGGTAAGTATAAGGGGGTGGAGATCGGGGCACGGGGGGGCGTCGGAGCTTGGGGGTGGCATAGGATCACGGGGAAGCGGGCAGGAGCACGGGGGAGCGGAGCACAAGACCGAGGGGAGCGGAGCACAGATCGGTGGCTTGGGGGGGCGATCGGTGGGGTGGGGGGGTCACATAAGTGTTTCCAGCCATGGCCGATGATATTGCAGCATCGGCCATGGCTGGATTGTAATATTTCACCAGTTTTTCAGGTGAAATATTACAAATCGCTCTGATTGGCAGTTTCACTTTCAACAGCCAATCAGAGCGATCGTGAAGCCACCCCCCCTGGGCTGAAGTACCACTCCCCCTGTCCCTGCAGATCGGGTGAAATTGGAGTTAACCCTTTCACCCGATCTGCAGGGACGCGATCATTCCATGATGCCACATAGGCGTCATGGGTCGGATTGGCACAGGTTTCCATGACGCCTACGTGGTGTCAACGGTCGGGAAGGGGTTAAGTAAGAATGGCATCACTGGACACTTTAAAAGGAGGCTGGTGCTTGGTATCATTGTTTCTCTTCAGTTAACCATGGTTATTTTTAAAGAAACACGTGCAGCCATCATTGCACTGCACAAAAATGACCTAACAGGGAAGAGTATCGGAGCTACAAAGATTGAACCTCAGTCAACAATCTATCGCATCATCAAGAACTTCAAGGAGAGACCTTCCATTGTTGTCAAAAAGGCTCCAGGGCGCCCAAGAAAGACCAGCAAGCGCCAGGACCGTATCTTAAAACTATTTCAGCTGCGGGATCGGACTACCAGCAGTGCCGAGCTTGCCCAGGAATGGCAGCAGGCTGGTGTGAGTGCTTCTGCACGCACTGTGAGGCGGAGTCTCTTTGAGCAAGGCCTGGTTTCAAGGAGGGCAGCAAAGAAGCCATTTCTCTCCAGAAAAAACATCAGGGACCGACTGATATTATGCAAAAGGTACAGGGAGTGGACTGCTGAGGACTGGGGCAAAGTCATTTTCTCTGATGAATCCCTTTTTCGATTGTTTGGGACATCTGGAAAACAGCTTAGGAGAAGAAGAGGTGAGCGCTACCACCAGTCTTGTCTCATGCCAACTGTAAAGCATCCTGAAACCATTCATGTGTGGGGTTGCTTCTCAGCCAAGGGAGTCGGCTCACTCACAGTCTTGCCTAAAAACACAGCCATGAATAAAGAATGGTACCAGAATGTCCTCCAAGAGCAACTTCTCCCAACTGTCCAAGAGCAGTTTGACGCCCAACAATGCCTTTTCCAGCATGATGGAGCACCTTGCCATAAAGCAAAGGTGATAACTAAATGGCTCATGGAACAAAACAGAGATTTTGGGTCCATGGCCTGGAAACTCCCCAGATCTTAATCCCATTGAGAACTTGTGGTCAATCATCAAGAGACGGGTGGACAAACAAAAACCAACAAATTCTGGCAAAATGCAAGCATTGATTATGCAAGAATGGACTGCTATCAGTCAGGATTTGGTCCAGAAGTTGATTGAGAGCATGCCAGGGAGAATTGCAGAGGTCGTGAAGAAGGGTCAACACTGAAAATATTGACTTGCTGCATTAACTCATTCTAACTGTCATTATAACCTATTGGTACTCATAATATGATTGCAATTATATTTCTGTATGTGATATAAACATCAGACAAACAATAATAAAACCCAGAGGGCAGCAGATCATGTGAAAATATAATTTTGGTGTCATTCTCAAAATTTTTGTCCATGACTGTATATGCAGTTCAAAACTGCTAGCAGGACTAACCAGGTGGTCGAGCTTGTTTCGGGGGTGGGGGGGGCAGTTGTAATGTGTGGGGCAGGCAGATACAGACAGAGGCCTAACATCAAAAAAGGTGGGTAAATGCAGTTCAAAACTGCTAGCAGGACTAACCAGGCGGCCTAGCTTGTTTCAGCATGGGAGGACAACTGTTATGAGAGGCTGACACAGTTACTAGGCACAAATAAGTAAGTAGGCTACATGATGTTCACAATTGGTAACAGGAGTACAGAGGAGGCATAGCTTTGTTCAGCGGAGGTCAACTGTTAGAAGTGGCTGACACAGTTAGTAGGCCAAAATACTAAAGTGGGCTAAATGTCATCCAAGGAATTGTTCATAAATAAAGCGGTGGCATAGCGAGGTACAGGTTTGGGCTCCTCTGCAGAGTTGCAGACAGGGGTAGTTGGCGCAAAGTATTAAGGGGTCTAAATATAGGCCAGGGCCCCTGTATATTTTTACTCTCATCTATCATTGCAACAAATTTGTTATGGCAGTGTCATTTAAGGATTTAACAGCACAGACTACACAGTGGTGGGGCAGGGAGAGGTAAGTTTTGCAAGTGGTAGAGCACAGTTCGAGCTGGGGGGAACACTCTCTCGTGGGCGGTGGTACTGGCCCAGGGTCCCTCATATTATGATGGTATGTCTGACGTTGGTTGTGCACCACCACCATCAGAGACACTTCATTGTACTATGAGGGACCCTGGGCCACTGCTGTGGCCCAATAGTGGGCACACCCACCTATCCAGGCAAACGGCACCTGCACGGGTGCTTGCGCCACATTGTGACCACGGCCCTGTGGGGGGAGTCAGCCCATTTAGGGTAGTATACAAATGGCCTATTGTGGACATTCGGCACCTGCAAGTGGCGGAATTGGAGCAGTCGGTAAGAGGAGGCCAAAAACAAGAAGTATTTCTGGCAAGCTACGTGTCAGCAGGGGAAGGTGTTGTGAATTTGCTTTTTGCTCCCTCTAGTGGTTACTAGTTTTTTGACTCTGGTTTTACTGTCATTCCTTTTATCCGCACCTGGGTCGTTAGTTAGGGGTGTTGCTATATAAGCTCCCTGGACCTTCAGTTCAATGCCTGGCAACGTAGTTATCAGAGCTAGTCTGCTGTGCTCTTGTCTACTGATCCTGGTTCCAGTTATATCAGCTAAGTCTGCCTTTTGCTTTTTGCTATTTGTTTTGGTTTTGTATTTTTGTCCAGCTTGTTCCAAAACTATATCCTGACCTTTGCTGGAAGCTCTAGGGGGGCTGGTGTTCTCCCCCCGGACCGTTAGACGGTTCGGGGGTTCTTGAATTTCCAGTGTGGATTTTGATAGGGTTTTTGTTGACCATATAAGTTACCTTTCTTTATTCTGCTATCAGTAAGCGGGCCTCTCTGTGCTAAACCTGGTTCATTTCTGTGTTTGTCATTTCCTCTTACCTCACCGTCATTATTTGTGGGGGGCTTCTATCCAGCTTTGGGGTCCCCTTCTCTGGAGGCAAGAAAGGTCTTTGTTTTCCTCTACTAGGGGTAGCTAGATTCTCCGGCTGGCGCGTGTCATCTAGAATCAACGTAGGAATGATCCCCGGCTACTTCTAGTGTTGGCGTTAGGAGTAGATATATGGTCAACCCAGTTACCACTGCCCTATGAGCTGGATTTTTATATTCTGCAGACTTCCACGTTCCTCTGAGACCCTCGCCATTGGGGTCATAACAGTTTGCCAGGCCAGTATTAAATGTTTAATGCATTGCAGAAGAGGGATTATAAGAAAGAAGATTCTGAGTTTTTTTTTTTTTTTTCTTCTTCCCCTTTACCTCAGAGTGGCTATGCTTGCTGCAGACATGAATGTCCAGACCTTGATTACAAGTGTGGACCAGCTGGCTACTCGTGTGCAGGGCATACAAGACTATGTTATCAGAAATCCTAGGTCAGAACCTAAAATACCGATTCCTGAACTGTTTTCCGGAGACAGGTTTAAGTTTAGGAATTTCGTGAATAATTGTAAATTGTTTTTGTCCCTGAGACCCTGTTCATCTGGAGATTCTGCTCAGCAAGTAAAAATTGTTATTTCGTTCTTACGGGGCGACCCTCAGGATTGGGCTTTTTCGCTGGCGCCAGGAGATCCGGCATTGGCTGATCTTGATGCGTTTTTTCTGGCGCTCGGTTTACTTTATGAGGAACCCAATCTTGAGATTCAGGCAGAAAAGGCCTTGCTGGCTATGTCTCAGGGGCAGGACGAGGCTGAAGTGTATTGCCAAAAATTTCGGAAATGGTCCGTGCTGACACATTGGAACGAGTGTGCACTGGCCGCTAATTTTAGAAATGGCCTTTCTGAAGCCATTAAGAATGTTATGGTGGGTTTTCCCATTCCCACAGGTCTGAATGATACTATGGCACTGGCTATTCAAATTGACCGGCGGTTGCGGGAGCGCAAAACCGCAAATTCCCTCATGGTGTTGTCTGAACAGACACCTAATTCGGTGCAATGTGATAGAAAAACCGCAAATTCCCTCATGGTGTTGTCTGAACAGACACCTGATTTAATGCAATGTGATAGAATCCTGACTAGAAATGAGCGGAAAATTCATAGACGCCGGAATGGCTTGTGCTACTACTGTGGTGATTCTACACATGTTATCTCAGCATGCTCTAAACGTATAGCTAAGGTTGTTAGTCCTGTCACCGTTGGTAATTTGCAACCTAAATTTATTCTGTCTGTAACTTTGATTTGCTCACTGTCATCTTATCCTGTCATGGCGTTTGTAGATTCAGGTGCTGCCCTGAGTCTCATGGATCTCTCATTTGCTAAGCGCTGTGGTTTTACTCTTGAACCATTAGAAAATCCTATTCCTCTTAGGGGTATTGATGCTACACCATTGGCTGCAAATAAACCGCAGTATTGGACACAGGTTACCATGTGCATGACTCCTGAACACCGCGAGGTGATACGTTTCCTGGTTTTACATAAAATGCATGATTTGGTTGTTTTAGGGCTGCCATGGTTACAGACCCATAATCCAGTCCTGGACTGGAAGGCTATGTCAGTCTCAAGTTGGGGCTGTCGTGGTATTCATGGGGATTCCCTGCCTGTGTCTATTGCTTCTTCTACGCCTTCGGAAGTTCCGGAGTATTTGTCTGATTATCAGGACGTCTTCAGTGAGTCTGAGTCCAGTGCACTGCCTCCTCATAGGGACTGTGACTGTGCTATAGATTTGATCCCAGGCAGTAAATTTCCTAAGGGAAGACTGTTTAATCTGTCGGTACCTGAACATACCGCTATGCGTTCATATATCAAGGAGTCTCTGGAGAAAGGACATATTCGTCCGTCTTCTTCCCCTCTTGGTGCGGGATTCTTTTTTGTGGCAAAAAAGGACGGATCTTTGAGACCTTGTATTGATTATCGGCTTTTAAATAAGATCACTGTCAAATTTCAGTATCCTTTACCGCTGTTGTCTGACTTGTTTGCCCGGATTAAGGGTGCCAAGTGGTTCACCAAGATAGACCTTCGTGGTGCGTACAACCTTGTGCGCATTAAGCAAGGTGATGAATGGAAAACCGCATTCAATACGCCCGAAGGTCATTTTGAGTACTTGGTGATGCCTTTTGGTCTCTCCAATGCGCCTTCAGTTTTTCAGTCCTTTATGCATGACATTTTCCGGAAGTATCTGGATAAATTTTTGATTGTTTATCTGGATGATATTTTGGTTTTTTCTGATAATTGGGATTCGCATGTGGAGCAGGTCAGGTTGGTCTTTAAAATTTTGCGTGAAAATTCTTTGTTTGTCAAGGGCTCAAAGTGTCTCTTTGGTGTACAGAAGGTTCCCTTTTTGGGGTTCATTTTTTCCCCTTCTGCTGTGGAGATGGACCCAGTCAAGGTCCGAGCTATTCTTGATTGGACTCAGCCCTCGTCAGTTAAGAGTCTTCAGAAGTTCTTGGGCTTCGCTAACTTCTACCGTCGTTTTATCGCTAATTTTTCTAGCATTGTGAAACCTTTGACGGATATGACCAAGAAGGGCTCCGATGTAGCTAACTGGGCTCCTGCTGCCGTGGAGGCTTTCCAGGAGTTGAAACGCCGGTTTACTTCGGCGCCTGTTTTGTGCCAGCCTGACGTCTCACTTCCCTTTCAGGTTGAGGTGGATGCTTCGGAGATTGGGGCAGGGGCCGTTTTGTCGCAGAGAGGCCCTGGTTGCTCTGTTATGAAACCTTGTGCCTTTTTCTCTAGGAAGTTTTCGCCTGCCGAGCGAAATTATGATGTGGGCAATCGGGAGTTGTTGGCCATGAAATGGGCATTTGAGGAGTGGCGTCATTGGCTCGAGGGTGCTAAGCATCGTGTGGTGGTCTTGACTGATCACAAAAATCTGATGTATCTCGAGTCTGCTAAACGCCTTAATCCGAGACAGGCCCGCTGGTCATTGTTTTTCTCCCGCTTTGATTTTGTTGTCTCGTATTTACCTGGTTCAAAGAATGTGAAGGCCGATGCTCTTTCTAGGAGCTTTGTGCCTGATGCTCCTGGAGTCGCTGATCCTGTTGGTATTCTTAAAGATGGAGTTATCTTGTCAGCTATTTCTCCGGATCTGCGACGTGTGTTGCAGAGATTTCAGGCTGATAGGCCTGAGTCTTGTCCACCTGACAGACTGTTTGTCCCGGATAAGTGGACCAGCAGAGTCATTTCCGAGGTTCATTCCTCGGTGTTGGCAGGTCACCCGGGAATTTTTGGCACCAGAGATCTGGTGGCCAGGTCCTTTTGGTGGCCTTCCTTGTCAAGGGATGTGCGGTCATTTGTGCAGTCCTGTGGGACTTGTGCTCGAGATAAGCCTTGCTGTTCTCGTGCCAGCGGTTTGCTCTTGCCCTTGCCTGTCCCGAAGAGACCTTGGACACATATCTCCATGGATTTCATTTCTGATCTTCCGCTATCTCAGGGCATGTCCGTTATCTGGGTGATATGTGATCGCTTCTCCAAGATGGTCCATTTGGTTCCTTTGCCTAAGCTACCTTCCTCTTCCGATCTGGTTCCTGTGTTTTTCCAGAACGTGGTTCGTTTGCACGGCATCCCTGAGAATATTGTGTCTGACAGAGGATCCCAGTTCGTTTCCAGGTTCTGGCGATCCTTTTGTAGTAGGATGGGCATTGATTTGTCGTTTTCGTCTGCTTTCCATCCTCAGACTAATGGACAGACGGAGCGAACCAATCAGACTTTGGAGGCTTATTTGAGGTGTTTTGTCTCTGCTGATCAGGACGATTGGGTGACATTCTTGCCGTTGGCTGAGTTTGCCCTTAATAATCGGGCTAGTTCCGCCACCTTGGTTTCACCTTTTTTCTGCAACTCTGGTTTCCATCCTCGCTTTTCTTCGGGTCATGTGGAGCCTTCTGACTGTCCTGGGGTGGATTCTGTGGTGGATAGGTTGCAGCAGATCTGGAATCATGTGGTGGACAACTTGAAGTTGTCACAGGAGAAGGCTCAGTGCTTTGCCAACCGCCGCCGCGGTGTGGGTCCCCGACTACGCGTTGGGGATTTGGTATGGCTTTCTTCCCGCTTTGTTCCTATGAAGGTCTCCTCTCCCAAATTTAAACCTCGTTTTATTGGGCCTTACAAGATATTGGAAATCCTTAATCCTGTATCTTTTCGTCTGGATCTTCCTGTGTCGTTTGCTATTCACAATGTATTTCATAGGTCCTTGTTGCGGCGGTACATTGTGCCTGTAGTTCCTTCTGCTGAGCCTCCTGCTCCGGTGTTGGTTGAGGGCGAGTTGGAGTACGTGGTGGAGAAGATCTTGGATTCTCGCCTCTCCAGGCGGAGGCTTCAGTACCTGGTCAAGTGGAAGGGCTATGGTCAGGAGGATAATTCCTGGGTGGTCGCCTCTGATGTTCATGCGGCCGATTTAGTTCGTGTCTTTCATGCCGCTCATCCTGATCGCCCTGGTGGTCGTGGTGAGGGTTCGGTGACCCCTCACTAAGGGGGGGGTACTGTTGTGAATTTGCTTTTTGCTCCCTCTAGTGGTTACTAGTTTTTTGACTCTGGTTTTTCTGTCATTCCTTTTATCCGCACCTGGGTCGTTAGTTAGGGGTGTTGCTATATAAGCTCCCTGGACCTTCAGTTCAATGCCTGGCAACGTAGTTATCAGAGCTAGTCTGCTGTGCTCTTGTCTACTGATCCTTGTTCCAGTTATATCAGCTAAGTCTGCCTTTTGCTTTTTGCTATTTGTTTTGGTTTTGTATTTTTGTCCAGCTTGTTCCAAAACTATATCCTGACCTTTGCTGGAAGCTCTAGGGGGGCTGGTGTTCTCCCCCCGGACCGTTAGACGGTTCGGGGGTTCTTGAATTTCCAGTGTGGATTTTGATAGGGTTTTTGTTGACCATATAAGTTACCTTTCTTTATTCTGCTATCAGTAAGCGGGCCTCTCTGTGCTAAACCTGGTTCATTTCTGTGTTTGTCATTTCCTCTTACCTCACCGTCATTATTTGTGGGGGGCTTCTATCCAGCTTTGGGGTCCCCTTCTCTGGAGGCAAGAAAGGTCTTTGTTTTCCTCTACTAGGGGTAGCTAGATTCTCCGGCTGGCGCGTGTCATCTAGAATCAACGTAGGAATGATCCCCGGCTACTTCTAGTGTTGGCGTTAGGAGTAGATATATGGTCAACCCAGTTACCACTGCCCTATGAGCTGGATTTTTGTATTCTGCAGACTTCCACGTTCCTCTGAGACCCTCGCCATTGGGGTCATAACAGGAAGGTGGGGCAAAATAATTGGAAATCCATGATTGGTTCATTTTAATGAAGGTTAGATCATCAACATTTCGGGGAGCCAGACGTGTCCTTTTTTCGGTCAGTATTGAACCAGCACCACTGAAGACTCTTTCTGAGAGCACACTAGCAGCTGGGCAAGCGAGCTCCTGTAATGCATATTCTGCCAATTCAGGCCAGGTGTCTATTTTACATGCCCAGTAATCACAGGGGAATGACCTGTGAGGGAGAACATCGATAGTGGCGGAAAAATAGTTGGTAACCATACTGGACAAATGCTGTCTCCAGTCACTTTGAATCGATGCAGCAGTACCTGTCGTGTCTGCGGTCATTGTGAAATCACTCCACAACCTGGTGAGAAATCCCCTCTGTCAAATGCCACTTCGGCTGTGTGCACCTCTAGCACATCTGCCATGTTGCCCCCTGCAGCTCATGTGAGAACCATCAGCGCCGCTGCGTGCTGGCAATGCCTGAACCAAACGGTCTACAAGAGTTGCTTGTTTCGTAGCCAATATTTGCTCAACGTTCTCATGTGGCATGACATTTTGCAATTTGCCTTTGTATCGTGGATCCAGGAGGCAGGCCAATATATATATATATATATATATATAGGACTGTACTGCAGCGCCCCCACTGCCGCAGGGCCGAGGGGTACCTGGCACCGGGCCCCTGAGTCTCTGTTCTGGGGTTGTCACGGTGGCTAGGCCCGGTCCGTGACCCTGCCGAGGGGCGCACAGTCAGGGTGAAGGTATGGGATGAGGTGCAGTGTAGGTCATAGTAAATAATGAGGACACCAGGTTGCAGTCTCTTTACCCCTTTACTGAAGGTTTTAGAGTCCTCAGTAGTGTTGAGCATTCCGATACCGCAAGTATCGGGTATCGGCCGATACTTGCGGTATCGGAATTCCGATACCGGTATTCCGATACTTGCCGCGTATCGGATACCGGAATCGGAAGTTCCAAGATTCAAAATTCAGAAATTCAGCCAATGAGAATGATTCCAAGTGTGGGCACATCCTGTTTAGCATGGAGGGCATGAAACTACTGGCAAGGCTGTGATTGGCTGCTGAAATGATGTCATGATGCAGTTTAAAAGTCGCTGGCGCCATTTTCCGATCACTCTGCTGTGAATTCAGTTAGTGACAGGACGCTGTTTGCTGACTGAGGGACAGTTTAGAGATAGCGATTTGCTTCTTTGTGCTTTCCAAAGGCTAATTTAGCAACCGCTGTGTTCACCTACTATTCACCTTGCTTTTGCCTTGTAGCGCTGTTTTCACAGCGATCTGCAAGGTCTGTGTGTGTGTGTGTGTGTGAGTGCAGCCCACTCTCTAGTCTGAGTGCAGCCACATAGGCCATCCATAGCTGGTTGTATTCAGTTCAGGGAGGGTGGTTCATTGCCTCATACTGTTCTTTTTTTTTTTTTTTTTTTTCAAGTAGTGTAGTCTGCTGCTAATTTATTCAAAAAAATCCTATTAGTGTCTTTCCACCCGTCTCCAGCTAATTTGTGGAAAAACACTACATAGGATAAAGTAGAGGAGGGTTTTTGGGCCTTGCAGCGCCGTTTACGGCTGTCTGCACGGTCTCCGTGTGACTGCAGCTCGCCCTGTAGTCTGTGAGCAGCCGTAGCCTGGTTGTCTGCAGCTCAGGGTTGTTCACTGCGTCATACCGCCAAATCAATTTTAATTTTTTTTCAAGTAGTGTAGTCTGCTGCTAATTAATTTAAAAAAATCCTATTAGTGTCTTTCCACCCGTCTCCAGCTAATTTGTGGAAAAACACTACATAGGATAAAGTAGAGGAGGGTTTTTGGGCCTTGCAGCGCCGTTTACGGCTGTCTGCACAGTCTCCGTGTGACTGCAGCTCGCCCTGTAGTCTGTGAGCAGCCGTAGCCTGGTTGTCTGCAGCTCAGGGTTGTTCACTGCGTCATACCGCCAAATCAATTTTAATTTTTTTTCAAGTAGTGTAGTCTGCTGCTAATTAATTTAAAAAAATCCTATTAGTGTATTTCCACCCGTCTCCAGCTAATTTGTGGAAAAACACTACATAGGATAAAGTAGAGGAGGGTTTTTGGGCCTTGCAGCGCCGTTTACGGCTGTCTGCACGGTCTCCGTGTGACTGCAGCTCGCCCTGTAGTCTGTGAGCAGCCGTAGCCTGGTTGTCTGCAGCTCAGGGTTGTTCACTGCGTCATACCGCCAAATCAATTTTAATTTTTTTTCAAGTAGTGTAGTCTGCTGCTAATTAATTTAAAAAAATCCTATTAGTGTCTTTCCACCCGTCTCCAGCTAATTTGTGGAAAAACACTACATAGGATAAAGTAGAGGAGGGTTTTTGGGCCTTGCAGCGCCGTTTACGGCTGTCTGCACGGTCTCCGTGTGACTGCAGCTCGCCCTGTAGTCTGTGAGCAGCCGTAGCCTGGTTGTCTGCAGCTCAGGGTTGTTCACTGCGTCATACCGCCAAATCAATTTTAATTTTTTTTCAAGTAGTGTAGTCTGCTGCTAATTAATTTAAAAAAATCCTATTAGTGTCTTTCCACCCGTCTCCAGCTAATTTGTGGAAAAACACTACATAGGATAAAGTAGAGGAGGGTTTTTGGGCCTTGCAGCGCCGTTTACGGCTGTCTGCACGGTCTCTGTGTGACTGCAGCTCTATCTGTTGTCAGTTCAGCCCCCAAAAAAGAAATAAATAATAAAGTTCACCAAACACACCAGTTACACCACTTTACATTTGTGTAGGCCACATTAGCTCATATTAAAGTCTAGTCCACACTTTAGAAAATTAGTGTTTCTTATACCTGTTAGGAGGAGTTGCTCAGGAAAAAGCACACAAATCCGTTAGTACTTTTCTGCTTATCTTTATCAGTCAACCAAGATGAAGAAGGCAGTGAGTAAGGCACGTGGGCATGGGCGCGGAGCAGGGAGGGGACGTGGGGATTCTGTGCCTGCTGCGGGCACCGGTGACTCATCAGCACCCACTTTCACCAGGCAACAGTCGTTCATGCGCAGCTTTGTGTCAGAGCGCCGTACACCGCTGCTGCGTGAAGACCAAATTGAAGCCGTTGTCGGATGGATGGCAGCTAATGCATCAACTTCCATTAGTGCCACATCCTCTCAGACACAGAGCACTGGAGAGCAGCCATCTGTCTCTTCACCACCTGCCAAATTGCCCAGGCAGACAGAGAGCCCAGGACAGGAGCCGTCTCTACTTCTGTTCTCTGAATCTCTTGGCTTGGAAACAGGGGGCCAGCCAAGCAGCATTGGAGAAATGGAAGAAGAGGCAGGGTGCAGTGATGCCCAACAGCTTTTTCTGTCTTCCTCTGAAGAGGCGGGTGGGCCAGTGGCTCCGGTCACCACATCGCAGGCCGCATCAGCTGATGATGACACTCAGGTGCCACTTACTGGTGCGTGCTCTGCTGCTGAGACTACCCAGGAGGAGCAGTTGGGGGCAGAGGGTAGTGTAGATGATGAGGTCCTCGACCCATCTTGGCGTGAGGGACAGGAAGGTGGTGGGAGCAGCTCTGAGGAAGAGATTCCCCGTACGGCCCAAAGAGGGAGAGGGAGGGGGAAGACTGCGGATCCTGCAGCCTCCGCTTTGGCACCCGTTAGGAGCATGTCTCTTCCAAAAGCCAAAAAGGGCGCTCCCAAGACTTGCAGTGCCTGGTCCTTTTTTGACACAGTTGCAGATGACATTTGCTATGTCAGATGCAACGTGTGTCATCACAAAGTCAAAAGAGGTCGAAATGTCAGCAGCCTCAATACCTCCAACATGTGGAAACATGTGCGCACCAGGCACCCGGCGTTGTTAGAAAAACACACTGAAGAGGTAGGCCAACCAACAGCGGCAGCTACCACCTCTTCAGCTCGTGTTGCCTCTTCCTCTAGCTCACACGCAGCTGGTTCGGCTTCCTCCCAGGATCGCCGTGGAAGAACCTCTGGCCCTGTTGTCCAGAGACCCGCTGTAATTCCACCCGCAGCACCACTTTCCCAGTCATCCACACACTCCCAGCCCAGTCTACAGCCATCGGTAGTACAGGCATGGGAGAAAAGGCGGCCTTTCTCGTCAAACCACCCACGAGCACAGGCTCTGACTGCAGGCATTGCCAAACTTCTGTCACTGGAAATGCTGTCATTCAGGCTGGTGGAGACTGACAGCTTCCGTGACTTGATGTCATTGGCAGTCCCACAGTACAATGTGCCCAGCCGCTTTTACTTCAGCAGGCAAGCCGTCCCTGCCCTGCACAAGCATGTGGAGGGACACATAAAACACGCGCTACTGAACGCCGTCAGTAGCAAGGTCCACCTCACCACCGATGCGTGGACCAGTCAACATGGACAGGGGCGATACCTTTCCCTCACTGCCCATTGGGTTAATGTCATTGAGCCGGGTACAGACCGTGCGAGTGGCGCAGGACGTGTCCTGCCCACTCCAAGGATTGCAGGAATCCATTCTGTACGCATTGACTCCTCCTCTTACACCAGTTCCTCAGAATCATCGCTGCAGGAGCCGTCACAGTCCACCTCCACATGGACCCGTGATGAACGTGTACCTGTTACGACCGACATGAGCACAGCCGTGGCCAAACGTCAACAGGCCGTGTTGAAATTAATTTTTTTGGGGAATCGTAGCCACACAGCGCAGGAGCTCTGGAATGCCATCAAGCAGGAGAGCGATGTGTGGTTTGTGCCAGCGAATCTCCAGCCAGGCATGGTAGTGTGTGATAATGGCCGAAATCTGGTGGCAGCTCTGGGCCTCGGCAACCTCACTCACATCCCATGTCTGGCACATGTGCTCAATTTGGTCGTGCAGAGCTTTTTGAGGGACTATCCGGATCTTGATGCACTGCTGCACAAGGTCCGCCTAGAGTGTGCTCACTTGCGGCATTCCAGCACGGCAAAAGCGCGCATTGCGGCTCTGCAGCGCCGACACCGCCTGCCGGAACATCGCATCATATGTGACCTACCTACCAGGTGGAATTCCACGTTACATATGTTGGAGCGGTTGTGTGAGCAGCAGCAAGCTGTAATGGAGTACCAGCTGCTTCAGGCGCAAAGAAGTCGCACTCAGCGCCGTACAGACTTCACAACCACAGAGTGGGCCACTATGAATGACGTCTGCCAGGTTTTGCGTCCCTTTGATTATTCCACGCGGATGGCGAGTGCAGATGATGCACTAGTCAGCATGACTGTCCCCCTTATCTGCCTGCTTGAAAAATCACTGCAAGCGCTAAGGGATGATGTTGTGGAAGAGGTGGAGGATGAGGATTCACCATTTCCATCATCTTCTGGACAGTCAGCGCCACGTGGTTCCTCACAAACGCTTAGGCAGGGGACAGTTTGTGAGGAGGATGAGGAGGAGTCAATGGAGGAGGAAGACGTCCGTCCAGAGGAGGGAGTTACCGAATTGTCCAGTACTCAGTGTGTACAGCGAGGGTGGGGTGATGACGAGCGGGCAGAGATCACGCCTCCAGCAGGGGACAGCGTTTCTTGGGCAGTTGGCAGTCTGCAGCACATGGTGGATTACATGCTGCAGTGCCTGAGAAACGACCGCCGCATCGCCCACATTCTCAACATGTCTGATTATTGGGTGTTCACCCTCCTCGATCCTCGCTACCGGGACAACGTAGAAAGCCTCATCACACCGTTGAACCGTGAGCGAAAAATGCGGGAGTACCAAGACACACTGGTCAATTCCATCATCTTCTCCATTCCAACTGAGAGAAGTGCTGCTAGTGCATTCCAAAGCAGCTCAGTGCGTCCAGGCAGTGGTGGAGGCTCTGCACAAAGAGGGAGCAGAAGCAGTGCCTCTGCCCAAGGCAAGACCAGTATGGCCCAACTGTGGCACAGTTTTCTGTGCCCCCCACAAAAGTCTACACCATCACAGACGGCTCCAGTCAGCAGGAGGCAACGGTTCCGTCAGATGGTGACAGACTACATGTCTTGCCCTCTTGCTGTACTCCCAGACGGCTCTTCCCCTTTCAAGTTTTGGGTCTCAAAGCTGGATACATGGCCAGAGCTAAGCCAGTATGCATTGGAGGTGCTGTCTTGCCCTGCGGCCAGTGTATTATCGGAACGTGCCTTTAGTGCTGCAGGTGGTGTACTAACTGACCGTCGCATGCGACTATCCTCCGATAACGTTGACCGGCTTACTTTCCTGAAAATGAACAAGGCCTGGATCTCGCAGGAATTTGCCACTCCTCCTCCTGATTAAATAATTAGGTCACTGTATACGTTATCCAGGTCTCCTGTTGTGTTCATCTTTCTACCACCTGAACTTAAATTCCTGTGCTCCAACACCGCCAGTTGAGGCTCAGAAGTGCCGTCTGCACAGTCAAAACATACGACCCAGTGTTATTGGGTTTCAGTAACGTCAGCTGATCCCCAGCTGTGTAGCCGGCAATGTGTCATGCGACCGCCACGCTGACACAACAACTGAAATGTAAGGGAATCTGTCCCCCCCCCCCCAAGGCGTTTGTTACTGAAAGAGCCACCTTGTGCAGCAGTAATGCTGCACAAGGAAAAGGTAGCTATTTTTGTTTAGCTCCTTGCACACGCAGAACTTAACACTTATAAAATGTGTCCCCTGCAACCGTAAAACCGTCCCGGAGGTGGGACTTTCCTTCGTAATGTGACGCAGCACAGCCGTCATTCCTACCCCCCCGGCGCCGCGCACCGGCTCCTCAGCGTTGTTTTATTCCGTCCCGGAGCCTGCGCTGTTATGTTATCCCGTGGCCAGGCACACTTAGCGCTGCCCGTCTTCTGGCATCATTTGGTGTCAGGATGGCTGCGCCTGTGCGGCCGCGCTGGCAGAGAGCCCGCCTCGCAGTGTCTTCTGATTTAATCCCACTGGGGGCCTGGGATCCATGGACATGCCATGGACATGTCAGCTGGTCCCTAATAGCATGCCACGGCCGTGACACCGCACAGTCTGAAAAAGCCGTAGGGAGGGGAGTGAGAGGCGAGGATATGCACTGCGCACGGGCACGGATCACAGGCCCGCGGTGGGATTACATTAGACGACACTGCGAGGCGGGATCTCGGCCAGCGCACCCGCACAGGCGCAGCCAGCCTGACACCAAATGATGTCAGAAGACGGGCACCGCAACATGTGTGCATGGCCAAGGGCTAACCTAACAGCGCAGACTCCGGGACAGATTCAAACAACGCTGAGGAGGCGGCGCACGGCGCCAAGGGGGTAAAAATGATGGCTGTGCTGCGTCACACGACAAAGGAATGTTCCACCTACCGGACGGTTTTACGCTGTGAGGGGACACATTTCATAACTGTTAGGTTCCGCATGTGCAAGGACCATAATTAAAAGAGCTAAGTTTACCTTTTCCAGCATTAGTGCTGTACACAATGGCTCTTTCAGCTACAAACGCCTGGGGGGGGGGGGGTTAAAGGTTTCCTTTCAACTTGCTCGAGTGCAGGCTTCGGCCTACACTCCGCTCCCCCTGCTCCTCCTGCTGACCCTGGGCTCTAACACCGCCAGTTGGGGCCCGGTACTGCTAGCTGCACAGAGAAAAACACCAGCCAATGTGTCAGTGGGGTTCAGCACCGCCAGCTGTTCCCCTGCTGTGCAGCCGGCATCGTGTCCTGCAACTGCCACGCAGGCACAACAGACCCAAAAGCTGCCGCCAGTGCAGGCTTCGGCCTACACTCTGCTCCATCTCCTCCTCCTGCTGACCCCGGGCTCCAACACCGCCAGTTGGGGCCCGGTACTGCTAGCTGCACAGAGAAAAACACCAGCCAATGTGTCAGTGGGGTTCAGCACCGCCAGCTGTTCCCCTGCTGTGCAGCCGGCATCGTGTCCTGCAAAAGCCACGCAGACACAAGAACTGAAATTGAAGGGAACCTGTCCCCCCTCCCCCAGGCGTTTGTACGTTTTAAAGGCCACCTTGTACAGCGGTAATGCTGCATGTGTGCAAGGTGGCTCATAAACGTATTCTCCTCGCACATGTGGAACTGAAAACACGTCTAAAATGTGTCCTCTGTGTGACCATTTAACCGTCCCGGTGGTGTGACTTTCCTTTGTAATGACACGCTGCAACCCCCTTGGTAGCGCTGCCCGTCTTCTGGCATCATGGTTTGGCTGCCTGCGCCTCTGCGGCCGCCCTGACCCACACAACGCCCCTCGTTGTCTTAGTTATTGGGACTGCGAGGGTGTGATTGATGGGCAGGATCAGTGCATCAGTTCGCCTGTCCCTCATCTCCTTCCGCCTTCTGCGGACTGTGCGGCTTCATGGCCGTGGCATGCGTTAAGGGACCAGATGACGCCGCACAGTCTGAAGCGGGTGTAAGGACCCGAGTGTGAGAGGCCAACATATGTGCTGCGCCAGGCCCTGAATCCCAGCCCCGCAGTGTTTTTACAATGTTAAGACACTGCGGGGCTGGGATTCATGGTCATCGCGAACCGCACCGGCCGACATTAAATGATGTCAGAAGATGGGCAGCGCTAACAGCGCTAGGCCAGGGGATAACACGACAGCGCAGACTCCTGTACAGCAAATAACAACGCTCAGGAGGCTGCACCCAGCACCAAGGTGGGATTCTTGACATCTGTGCTGCGTCTCATTACAAAGGGAACTCGCGCCTCCAACACAGTTTGACTGTATAAAGGGCTAAATGTTATACGTGTTTCATTCAGCGTGTGCAAGGAGCCAAATTAAAAGAGCAACCTTTGACTTGTGCAGCACTACTGCTGCATAAGCTGTGGCTCTTCTACTTTCTAACCCCTGAGGGGGGGTTAAAGGTTACCTTTGAAATTGGTTCAAGTAGGCTTCGGCCTACACTCTGCTCCCCCTGCAGAGCCCGGGCTCCAACACCGCTAGTTGCTGTCCGGAAGTGCTGGCTGCACAGAGCCAAACACCTCGCCAATGTGTCAGTGGGGTCCAGCACCGCCAGCTGTTCCCCTGCTGTGTAGCCGGCAACGTGTCCTGCGACCGCCACGCAGACACAACAGACCCAAAGCTGCCGCCAGTGCAGGCTTCGGCCTACACTCCCCTCCCCCTGCTCCTGCTCCTCCTCCTCCTGCTGACCCTGGGCTCTAACAAACCGCCAGTTGGGGCCCAGATGTGCTAGCTGCACAGAGAAAAACACCAGCCAATGTGTCAGTGGGGTCCAGCACCGCCAGCTGTTCCCCTGCTGTGCAGCCGGCAACGTGTCCTGCAAAAGCCACGCAGACACAAGAACTGAAATTGAAGGGAACCTGTCCCCCCTCCCCCAGGCGTTTTTACGTTATCCAGCCACCTTGTACAGCGGTAATGCTGCATGTGTGCAAGGTGGCTCAGAAACGTATTCTCCTCGCACATGTGGAACTGAAAACACGTCTGCAATGTGTCCTCTGTGTGACCATTTAACCGTCCCGGTGGTGTGACTTTCCTTTGTAATGACACGCTGCAACCCCCTTGGTAGCGCTGCCCGTCTTCTGGCATCATTGTTTGGCTGGCTGCGCCTCTGCGGCCGCCCTGACCCACACAACGCCCCTCGGTGTCTTATTTATTGGGACTGCGAGGGTGTGATTGATGGGCAGGATCAGTGCATCAGTTCGCCTGTCCCTCCTCTCCTTCCGCCTTCTTCGGACTGTGCGGCTTCATGGCCGTGGCATGCGATAAGGGATCAGATGACGCCGCACAGTCTGAAGCGGGTGTAAGGACCCGAGTGTGAGAGGCCAACATATGTGCTGCGCCAGGCCCTGAATCCCAGCCCCGCAGTGTTTTTACAATGTTAAGACACTGCGGGGCTGGGATTCATGGTCATCGCGAACCGCACCGGCCGACATTAAATGATGTCAGAAGATGGGCAGCGCTAACAGCGCTAGGCCAGGGGATAACACGACAGCGCAGACTCCTGTACAGCAAATAACAACGCTCAGGAGGCTGCACCCAGCACCAAGGTGGGATTCTTGACATCTGTGCTGCGTCTCATTACAAAGGGAACTCGCGCCTCCAACACAGTTTGACTGTATAAAGGGCTAAATGTTATACGTGTTTCATTCAGCGTGTGCAAGGAGCCAAATTAAAAGAGCAACCTTTGACTTGTGCAGCACTACTGCTGCATAAGCTGTGGCTCTTCTACTTTCTAACCCCTGAGGGGGGGTTAAAGGTTACCTTTGAAATTGGTTCAAGTAGGCTTCGGCCTACACTCTGCTCCCCCTGCAGAGCCCGGGCTCCAACACCGCTAGTTGCTGTCCGGAAGTGCTGGCTGCACAGAGCCAAACACCTCGCCAATGTGTCAGTAGGGTCCAGCACCGCCAGCTGTTCCCCTGCTGTGTAGCCGGCAACGTGTCCTGCGACCGCCACGCAGACACAACAGACCCAAAGCTGCCGCCAGTGCAGGCTTCGGCCTACACTCCCCTCCCCCTGCTCCTGCTCCTCCTCCTCCTGCTGACCCTGGGCTCTAACAAACCGCCAGTTGGGGCCCAGATGTGCTAGCTGCACAGAGAAAAACACCAGCCAATGTGTCAGTGGGGTCCAGCACCGCCAGCTGTTCCCCTGCTGTGCAGCCGGCAACGTGTCCTGCAAAAGCCACGCAGACACAAGAACTGAAATTGAAGGGAACCTGTCCCCCCTCCCCCAGGCGTTTTTACGTTATCCAGCCACCTTGTACAGCGGTAATGCTGCATGTGTGCAAGGTGGCTCAGAAACGTATTCTCCTCGCACATGTGGAACTGAAAACACGTCTGCAATGTGTCCTCTGTGTGACCATTTAACCGTCCCGGTGGTGTGACTTTCCTTTGTAATGACACGCTGCAACCCCCTTGGTAGCGCTGCCCGTCTTCTGGCATCATTGTTTGGCTGGCTGCGCCTCTGCGGCCGCCCTGACCCACACAACGCCCCTCGGTGTCTTATTTATTGGGACTGCGAGGGTGTGATTGATGGGCAGGATCAGTGCATCAGTTCGCCTGTCCCTCCTCTCCTTCCGCCTTCTTCGGACTGTGCGGCTTCATGGCCGTGGCATGCGATAAGGGATCAGATGACGCCGCACAGTCTGAAGCGGGTGTAAGGACCCGAGTGTGAGAGGCCAACATATGTGCTGCGCCAGGCCCTGAATCCCAGCCCCGCAGTGTTTTTACAATGTTAAGACACTGCGGGGCTGGGATTCATGGTCATCGCGAACCGCACCGGCCGACATTAAATGATGTCAGAAGATGGGCAGCGCTAACAGCGCTAGGCCAGGGGATAACACGACAGCGCAGACTCCTGTACAGCAAATAACAACGCTCAGGAGGCTGCACCCAGCACCAAGGTGGGATTCTTGACATCTGTGCTGCGTCTCATTACAAAGGGAACTCGCGCCTCCAACACAGTTTGACTGTATAAAGGGCTAAATGTTATACGTGTTTCATTCAGCGTGTGCAAGGAGCCAAATTAAAAGAGCAACCTTTGACTTGTGCAGCACTACTGCTGCATAAGCTGTGGCTCTTCTACTTTCTAACCCCTGAGGGGGGGTTAAAGGTTACCTTTGAAATTGGTTCAAGTAGGCTTCGGCCTACACTCTGCTCCCCCTGCAGAGCCCGGGCTCCAACACCGCTAGTTGCTGTCCGGAAGTGCTGGCTGCACAGAGCCAAACACCTCGCCAATGTGTCAGTAGGGTCCAGCACCGCCAGCTGTTCCCCTGCTGTGTAGCCGGCAACGTGTCCTGCGACCGCCACGCAGACACAACAGACCCAAAGCTGCCGCCAGTGCAGGCTTCGGCCTACACTCCCCTCCCCCTGCTCCTGCTCCTCCTCCTCCTGCTGACCCTGGGCTCTAACAAACCGCCAGTTGGGGCCCAGATGTGCTAGCTGCACAGAGAAAAACACCAGCCAATGTGTCAGTGGGGTCCAGCACCGCCAGCTGTTCCCCTGCTGTGCAGCCGGCAACGTGTCCTGCAAAAGCCACGCAGACACAAGAACTGAAATTGAAGGGAACCTGTCCCCCCTCCCCCAGGCGTTTTTACGTTATCCAGCCACCTTGTACAGCGGTAATGCTGCATGTGTGCAAGGTGGCTCAGAAACGTATTCTCCTCGCACATGTGGAACTGAAAACACGTCTGCAATGTGTCCTCTGTGTGACCATTTAACCGTCCCGGTGGTGTGACTTTCCTTTGTAATGACACGCTGCAACCCCCTTGGTAGCGCTGCCCGTCTTCTGGCATCATTGTTTGGCTGGCTGCGCCTCTGCGGCCGCCCTGACCCACACAACGCCCCTCGGTGTCTTATTTATTGGGACTGCGAGGGTGTGATTGATGGGCAGGATCAGTGCATCAGTTCGCCTGTCCCTCCTCTCCTTCCGCCTTCTTCGGACTGTGCGGCTTCATGGCCGTGGCATGCGATAAGGGATCAGATGACGCCGCACAGTCTGAAGCGGGTGTAAGGACCCGAGTGTGAGAGGCCAACATATGTGCTGCGCCAGGCCCTGAATCCCAGCCCCGCAGTGTTTTTACAATGTTAAGACACTGCGGGGCTGGGATTCATGGTCATCGCGAACCGCACCGGCCGACATTAAATGATGTCAGAAGATGGGCAGCGCTAACAGCGCTAGGCCAGGGGATAACACGACAGCGCAGACTCCTGTACAGCAAATAACAACGCTCAGGAGGCTGCACCCAGCACCAAGGTGGGATTCTTGACATCTGTGCTGCGTCTCATTACAAAGGGAACTCGCGCCTCCAACACAGTTTGACTGTATAAAGGGCTAAATGTTATACGTGTTTCATTCAGCGTGTGCAAGGAGCCAAATTAAAAGAGCAACCTTTGACTTGTGCAGCACTACTGCTGCATAAGCTGTGGCTCTTCTACTTTCTAACCCCTGAGGGGGGGTTAAAGGTTACCTTTGAAATTGGTTAAAGTAGGCTTCGGCCTACACTCTGCTCCCCCTGCAGAGCCCGGGCTCCAACACCGCTAGTTGCTGTCCGGAAGTGCTGGCTGCACAGAGCCAAACACCTCGCCAATGTGTCAGTGGGGTCCAGCACCGCCAGCTGTTCCCCTGCTGTGTAGCCGGCAACGTGTCCTGCGACCGCCACGCAGACACAACAGACCCAAAGCTGCCGCCAGTGCAGGCTTCGGCCTACACTCCCCTCCCCCTGCTCCTGCTCCTCCTCCTCCTGCTGACCCTGGGCTCTAACAAACCGCCAGTTGGGGCCCAGATGTGCTAGCTGCACAGAGAAAAACACCAGCCAATGTGTCAGTGGGGTCCAGCACCGCCAGCTGTTCCCCTGCTGTGCAGCCGGCAACGTGTCCTGCAAAAGCCACGCAGACACTTGCTCTTGGACCTTCTGCTCCCCATCCTGGTTCCAGTACCGTCAGCTGGTTCCGGGCAGAGCCTTTGGCTTAGGTGCCTCCCTTTGGTATCCGAGTTCCACCAACGTCAGGTGGTCCTTGGTAGTGCTTTCAGGCACGGGTACCTCCTGCTTAGTAACCGGGTTCCAGTAACGTCAGCTGGTCCTCGGTAGTTCCATTGGCTCTTGGACCTTCGGCTACCCATCCGGGTTCCAGCACCGTCAGCTGGTTCTCGGCAGTGTCTTTTGCTCTTGTACCTTCTGCTCCCCATCCTGGTTCCAGTACCGTCAGCTGGTTCCGGGCAGAGCCTTTGGCTTAGGTGCCTCCCTCTGGGTATCTGAGTTCCACCAACGTCAGGTGGTCCTTGGTAGTGCTTTCAGCACAGGTACCTCCTGCTTAGTAACCGGGTTCCAGTAACGTCAGCTGGTCCTCGGTCGTTCCATTGGCTCTTGGACCTTCGGGTAGCCATCCGAGTTCCAGTTCCATCAGCTGGTTCTCGGCATTTTCTCAGCCTTCTTGTACCTTCTGCTACATTTCCAAGTTCAAGAGACTAAACACGATGACCCGGAAGACCACCCCTAAGATGACGACGACACCAGAGACGACAACCACCATGATGACGACGACCCTGGAGACGATGACCCAGAAGACCACCCCGATGACGACGACCCCGGAGACCACCCCGATGACGACGACCCCGGAGACGACGACCCTGGAGACGACGACGACCTGGAAGACCGAGAAGCAGAAGAACAAGAGGCTGCAGAACAAAGAGCAGAAGGACATTAAGCATAACACAAAATATCAGAGCAAAAAATATTATGTAAATTATAAGCAGAAGAAGACTAAGCAGTGTATGGGGGTGAGTCCGTTCCTCCTCGTGGTGCCCCTGGATAAAGCCTGATGCTGCAGGCCAAACTGAACGCGGACAAATGTAACTGTTTTGTGACAGGCAGAACGGAAGGTGTAATCTTCAAACTTTTATAGATAACAACTACGGGAATGCCTGTCACAAATAAGAATATGATGAAGAAGTAGAATATGATGAAGATAATAGTAAACTAAAAACAATATGAACAATGTAACCCAAAAAATAATAGGTAGAAGATGAAGAAGAAGATGAATAAGGTGAAGAAGTTGATGTCAAAGAAGCTGATGATGAGGATAATTAAGAAGAAAGCGTGGGAGAAGTAAAAAAAAAGGTGAAGGGCGTGGAAGCAGTGAAACATCAATATCTGACATTAAAAAAAAAATTAACATAGTCAAATTCTTTCTAACGCCGAACGTCATAAAAAAAAACGCAAAATCCTGCTATTCTATTACATTGGGCTAAACCTCTGTGCCTTTAATATCTCCGCCACGTCCCCCAATACATCCTACATTATTCTTAGTTGTTTTCCTTCATGTAGAATGAACCTACAAGTGTATAAAGGGTTTATTTTAATTCCGATATTTTCGTCCCATTGACTTGCATTGGGATCGGGTATCGGTATCGGATTAGATCCGATACTTTGACGGTATCGGCCGATACTTTCCGATACCGATACTTTCCGATATCGGAAGGTATCGCTCAACACTAGTCCTCAGTCCAGAGCGCTGTCAACAGGGCTGTCTGAGACCGGCCGGTCCAAAGGCACATCAGGAGTTCTCTTTACAGGTGGGAATCAGTGTCTACCTTCTAGCGCTGTGTGTTGTAGTCCTTCCCTGCTGAGCTCCCGGGATAGTCCTCACAACTGTTCTGTCTGTCTCTGATGTTCGTTCTCTCCGCCCCCCAGATGATATGGTAGGACGCACCCGTATGACGGGGTAGGCCTGGAGCTCTTCCGGGACCCTAGAGTCGCCTCTCTCCCACAGCTGCCTCCGTTGTCTGCTTAGGTGTTAAGTGAGACAGCCAACCTTTAATTGGCTGTCCTGCCGTGGTTTGCAGTAGTACTTAAAGTCTCTTACTTGCTTGGCGTTCCGGCCACCGACTGTTTGCGCCTCAGAAGGATGTTGCCTCGGTCTAACAGCACGACTCCTTCTGGTCCTAATTCCTCTTTACTGTATTCCCGTTGTTCACTGGTTAGTTCTGCTCTTAGGACTCTGCCAGGATCCCATCCCTGACAGGTCCTCTCACTAGCTCTTCCCAGTTACTTCTCTCCCTGTCTTCCTGTCCAACCCCCAGTTTTACCAGAGTGTGAGGAGTGGCCTACTAGATAGAACCACCCCCCCTGGTGGCCGGAGTGTGAAGTGTAGTGCAAGTGTTACCTGGTCAGAGAAGCTCCTTTAGTGCAATCAGACGTAACATCACTCCCCTTGGTGGCAGAGCGACGTTACTGCAACGACCAGGACTCTGGGGCGCTGCACTCCCCCCCGGTTAAATCCAGTACTCCCGGACTGGGAAAAAACAAGAACAATAATACATGTTAACAGAAAACACACAAAATTTTGAAATAGCATAACAATTAAACATAACAGTGCTTTCCTTTATGGGAGGTGAGGACTCTTGAACGTTGCGAAAGTTAGGTCATGCACAGTTTATGACTCTCAGTTCAGTGGTTGAAACAGCGGGGACCCCGGGTAAACAAAGGGGTCCCCCTTGTGAAAGTTTTTGAGCAATTCACCAACCATTACTCTATTGTCCATTTTAAAACATGTAACAAAAGATATACATACAAACATTTTCAACTAAATAGCAGCCCTCATTAATACCTCCAAGTTTTGTAGCGGAGGAGAGTTTGGTTCTGAGTGCTGCGTGTGGACCGTCGCAGCGCAGGGGTTGCTATTGGCCTAACAGGGCCCGCTATGCTTGCTACCGCTGGTGTAGTGCACTGTCTTTTAGCTACACTTCTAGTGAGTCTGGGTAGCACTGGCAGGTTGGGGCTCTCAGAGCTGCTGCTATCAACAGTGGGTACAGCAGATTCACCGATAGCAGAGGGAGGATTTGCCGGTTCAACGGTTGGCATGGCATCTTCAGGTAGGGCTTGTTGAGGTTGCGGGACCGGATGATCTGGTACCACCATTGCTTCTGGTGGGTCCGGCTGTGGAAACGTTAGAACAGGTACCACGATGGCCTGATTTATCTGAGTCCAGGACTGGGGAAAGTCACCAAGGACGGTATGGATCATCTTCTCCTTTTCCACTGGCGGGGAGATTCCTGGGGCCGTGCCCCTCTCTCTCAACTTATCGGGGCAGACCTTAAGGTGATCCCTGGATACCGCTGTTGAGGTCTCCCCTCTGTCTTTGCTGATGAGACAGACCTTCGTGTTGTCGAAATCGGATGGCAGGATGGTGTACGGCTCCGCTTCCCATTGGTCATCGAGCTTGTGTAGTCTCCTCTTTCGCTTAAGTACTTGCTCACCAGGTGACAGGGGAATCGCAGGAGCATGCTGGTTGTAGTCCCTTTCTTGTTTTTGCCTAGCCTGGGCGAGACTTCTTTCCATGCACTCCTATACTTTGCGGTACCTTCGCTGCCTTTCTGCATCCCAATCTGCATCCGGTGAGGTATCTTCGGGGACTAGGACCCCCATGTCCAGATCAACGGGTAACTGGCTAGGCCTTCCCCTCATTAGGTATGCTGGAGTACAGTTGGTAGAATTTACTGGGATGTGATTGTAGATATCCACCAAGTCAGGCAACTTTGTCGGCCACAGGTTCCGTTCCTCTACAGGCAAGGTCTTCAATAAGTCGATCACCACCTGGTTCATCTTTTCGCACATCCCATTGGTTTGAGGATGGTACGGCGTGGTTCGGATCTTCTTACACCCGTACAGTTGGCAGAACTCTTGAAACCCTTCTGCTTCGAATGCTGGTCCCTGATCGGTCAGCACCTTCTCCGGGTAGCCATGGGGCCTACAAAAGTACTGCTGGAAGGCCTTGGCAGCAGTCCTGGCCGTTAGATCCTTGACAGGTACAACCACCAAAAATCTGGAGTAGTGATCTACGATGGTAAGAGCGTAGATATAGCCTGACCGGCTAGGTGTCAACTTCACATGATCCAGCGCGACCAGTTCGAGTGGCCGTTTGGTGATGATAGGCTGCAGGGGAGCCCATTGGCTGCCACGGTCCTTCCTGCGTAGGCTACATGGACCGCACTCCCGACACCACTTCTCAATGGCTCTCTTCATGCCAATCCAATAGAACCTCCCTCGGAGTAACCTCTCTAGCTTCCTCCATCCGAAGTGTCCGGCTCCATCGTGGTAGGCTCCCAGAACCATGGGCGCATCTCGCCTTGGCACCACTATCTGCCACACCAATTCGTGAGTACGTGGGTCGATGCTCCTCCTGCACAGCTTGCCATCATGGATAAACAGTTTGCTTCTCTGTTATGACCCCAATGGCGAGGGTCTCAGAGGAACGTGGAAGTCTGCAGAATACAAAAATCCAGCTCATAGGGCAGTGGTAACTGGGTTGACCATATATCTACTCCTAACGCCAACACTAGAAGTAGCCGGGGATCATTCCTACGTTGATTCTAGATGACACGCGCCAGCCGGAGAATCTAGCTACCCCTAGTAGAGGAAAACAAAGACCTTTCTTGCCTCCAGAGAAGGGGACCCCAAAGCTGGATAGAAGCCCCCCACAAATAATGACGGTGAGGTAAGAGGAAATGACAAACACAGAAATGAACCAGGTTTAGCACAGAGAGGCCCGCTTACTGATAGCAGAATAAAGAAAGGTAACTTATATGGTCAACAAAAACCCTATCAAAATCCACACTGGAAATTCAAGAACCCCCGAACCGTCTAACGGTCCGGGGGGAGAACACCAGCCCCCCTAGAGCTTCCAGCAAAGGTCAGGATATAGTTTTGGAACAAGCTGGACAAAAATACAAAACCAAAACAAATAGCAAAAAGCAAAAGGCAGACTTAGCTGATATAACTGGAACAAGGATCAGTAGACAAGAGCACAGCAGACTAGCTCTGATAACTACGTTGCCAGGCATTGAACTGAAGGTCCAGGGAGCTTATATAGCAACACCCCTAACTAACGACCCAGGTGCGGATAAAAGGAATGACAGAAAAACCAGAGTCAAAAAACTAGTAACCACTAGAGGGAGCAAAAAGCAAATTCACAACAGTACCCCCCCCTTAGTGAGGGGTCACCGAACCCTCACCACGACCACCAGGGCGATCAGGATGAGCGGCATGAAAGGCACGAACCAAATCGGCCGCATGAACATCAGAGGCGACCACCCAGGAATTATCCTCCTGACCATAGCCCTTCCACTTGACCAGGTACTGAAGCCTCCGCCTGGAGAGGCGAGAATCCAAGATCTTCTCCACCACGTACTCCAACTCGCCCTCAACCAACACCGGAGCAGGAGGCTCAGCAGAAGGAACTACAGGCACAATGTACCGCCGCAACAAGGACCTATGAAATACATTGTGAATAGCAAACGACACAGGAAGATCCAGACGAAAAGATACAGGATTAAGGATTTCCAATATCTTGTAAGGCCCAATAAAACGAGGTTTAAATTTGGGAGAGGAGACCTTCATAGGAACAAAGCGGGAAGAAAGCCATACCAAATCCCCAACGCGTAGTCGGGGACCCACACCGCGGCGGCGGTTGGCAAAGCGCTGAGCCTTCTCCTGTGACAACTTCAAGTTGTCCACCACATGATTCCAGATCTGCTGCAACCTATCCACCACAGAATCCACCCCAGGACAGTCAGAAGGCTCCACATGACCCGAAGAAAAGCGAGGATGGAAACCAGAGTTGCAGAAAAAAGGCGAAACCAAGGTGGCGGAACTAGCCCGATTATTAAGGGCAAACTCAGCCAATGGCAAGAATGTCACCCAATCGTCCTGATCAGCAGAGACAAAACACCTCAAATAAGCCTCCAAAGTCTGATTGGTTCGCTCCGTCTGTCCATTAGTCTGAGGATGGAAAGCAGACGAAAACGACAAATCAATGCCCATCCTACTACAAAAGGATCGCCAGAACCTGGAAACGAACTGGGATCCTCTGTCTGACACAATATTCTCAGGGATGCCGTGCAAACGAACCACGTTCTGGAAAAACACAGGAACCAGATCGGAAGAGGAAGGCAGCTTAGGCAAAGGAACCAAATGGACCATCTTGGAGAAGCGATCACATATCACCCAGATAACGGACATGCCCTGAGATAGCGGAAGATCAGAAATGAAATCCATGGAGATATGTGTCCAAGGTCTCTTCGGGACAGGCAAGGGCAAGAGCAAACCGCTGGCACGAGAACAGCAAGGCTTAGCTCGAGCACAAGCCCCACAGGACTGCACAAATGACCGCACATCCCTTGACAAGGAAGGCCACCAAAAGGACCTGGCCACCAGATCTCTGGTGCCAAAAATTCCCGGGTGACCTGCCAACACCGAGGAATGAACCTCGGAAATGACTCTGCTGGTCCACTTATCCGGGACAAACAGTCTGTCAGGTGGACAAGACTCAGGCCTATCAGCCTGAAATCTCTGCAACACACGTCGCAGATCCGGAGAAATAGCAGACAAGATAACTCCATCTTTAAGAATACCAACAGGATCAGCGACTCCAGGAGCATCAGGCACAAAGCTCCTAGAAAGAGCATCGGCCTTCACATTCTTTGAACCTGGTAAATACGAGACAACAAAATCAAAGCGGGAGAAAAACAATGACCAGCGGGCCTGTCTCGGATTAAGGCGTTTAGCAGACTCGAGATACATCAGATTTTTGTGATCAGTCAAGACCACCACACGATGCTTAGCACCCTCGAGCCAATGACGCCACTCCTCAAATGCCCATTTCATGGCCAACAACTCCCGATTGCCCACATCATAATTTCGCTCGGCAGGCGAAAACTTCCTAGAGAAAAAGGCACAAGGTTTCATAACAGAGCAACCAGGGCCTCTCTGCGACAAAACGGCCCCTGCCCCAATCTCCGAAGCATCCACCTCAACCTGAAAGGGAAGTGAGACGTCAGGCTGGCACAAAACAGGCGCCGAAGTAAACCGGCGTTTCAACTCCTGGAAAGTCTCCACGGCAGCAGGAGCCCAGTTAGCTACATCGGAGCCCTTCTTGGTCATATCCGTCAAAGGTTTCACAATGCTAGAAAAATTAGCGATAAAACGACGGTAGAAGTTAGCGAAGCCCAAGAACTTCTGAAGACTCTTAACTGACGAGGGCTGAGTCCAATCAAGAATAGCTCGGACCTTGACTGGGTCCATCTCCACAGCAGAAGGGGAAAAAATGAACCCCAAAAAGGGAACCTTCTGTACACCAAAGAGACACTTTGAGCCCTTGACAAACAAAGAATTTTCACGCAAAATTTTAAAGACCAACCTGACCTGCTCCACATGCGAATCCCAATTATCAGAAAAAACCAAAATATCGTCCAGATAAACAATCAAAAATTTATCCAGATACTTCCGGAAAATGTCATGCATAAAGGACTGAAAAACTGAAGGCGCATTGGAGAGCCCAAAAGGCATCACCAAGTACTCAAAATGACCTTCGGGCGTATTGAATGCGGTTTTCCATTCATCACCTTGCTTAATGCGCACAAGGTTGTACGCACCACGAAGGTCTATCTTGGTGAACCACTTGGCACCCTTAATCCGGGCAAACAAGTCAGACAACAGCGGTAAAGGATACTGAAATTTGACAGTGATCTTATTTAAAAGCCGATAATCAATACAAGGTCTCAAAGATCCGTCCTTTTTTGCCACAAAAAAGAATCCCGCACCAAGAGGGGAAGAAGACGGACGAATATGTCCTTTCTCCAGAGACTCCTTGATATATGAACGCATAGCGGTATGTTCAGGTACCGACAGATTAAACAGTCTTCCCTTAGGAAATTTACTGCCTGGGATCAGATCTATAGCACAGTCACAGTCCCTATGAGGAGGCAGTGCACTGGACTCAGACTCACTGAAGACATCCTGATAATCAGACAAATACTCCGGAACTTCCGAAGGCGTAGAAGAAGCAATAGACACAGGCAGGGAATCCCCATGAATACCACGACAGCCCCAACTTGAGACTGACATAGCCTTCCAGTCCAGGACTGGATTATGGGTCTGTAACCATGGCAGCCCTAAAACAACCAAATCATGCATTTTATGTAAAACCAGGAAACGTATCACCTCGCGGTGTTCAGGAGTCATGCACATGGTAACCTGTGTCCAATACTGCGGTTTATTTGCTGCCAATGGTGTAGCATCAATACCCCTAAGAGGAATAGGATTTTCTAATGGTTCAAGAGTAAAACCACAGCGCTTAGCAAATGAGAGATCCATGAGACTCAGGGCAGCACCTGAATCTACAAACGCCATGACAGGATAAGATGACAGTGAGCAAATCAAAGTTACAGACAGAATAAATTTAGGTTGCAAATTACCAACGGTGACAGGACTAACAACCTTAGCTATACGTTTAGAGCATGCTGAGATAACATGTGTAGAATCACCACAGTAGTAGCACAAGCCATTCCGGCGTCTATGAATTTTCCGCTCATTTCTAGTCAGGATTCTATCACATTGCATTAAATCAGGTGTCTGTTCAGACAACACCATGAGGGAATTTGCGGTTTTTCTATCACATTGCACCGAATTAGGTGTCTGTTCAGACAACACCATGAGGGAATTTGCGGTTTTGCGCTCCCGCAACCGCCGGTCAATTTGAATAGCCAGTGCCATAGTATCATTCAGACCTGTGGGAATGGGAAAACCCACCATAACATTCTTAATGGCTTCAGAAAGGCCATTTCTAAAATTAGCGGCCAGTGCACACTCGTTCCAATGTGTCAGCACGGACCATTTCCGAAATTTTTGGCAATACACTTCAGCCTCGTCCTGCCCCTGAGACATAGCCAGCAAGGCCTTTTCTGCCTGAATCTCAAGATTGGGTTCCTCATAAAGTAAACCGAGCGCCAGAAAAAACGCATCAAGATCAGCCAATGCCGGATCTCCTGGCGCCAGCGAAAAAGCCCAATCCTGAGGGTCGCCCCGTAAGAACGAAATAACAATTTTTACTTGCTGAGCAGAATCTCCAGATGAACAGGGTCTCAGGGACAAAAACAATTTACAATTATTCACGAAATTCCTAAACTTAAACCTGTCTCCGGAAAACAGTTCAGGAATCGGTATTTTAGGTTCTGACCTAGGATTTCTGATAACATAGTCTTGTATGCCCTGCACACGAGTAGCCAGCTGGTCCACACTTGTAATCAAGGTCTGGACATTCATGTCTGCAGCAAGCATAGCCACTCTGAGGTAAAGGGGAAGAAGAAAAAAAAAAAACTCAGAATCTTCTTTCTTATAATCCCTCTTCTGCAATGCATTAAACATTTAATACGGGCCTGGCAAACTGTTATGACCCCAATGGCGAGGGTCTCAGAGGAACGTGGAAGTCTGCAGAATACAAAAATCCAGCTCATAGGGCAGTGGTAACTGGGTTGACCATATATCTACTCCTAACGCCAACACTAGAAGTAGCCGGGGATCATTCCTACGTTGATTCTAGATGACACGCGCCAGCCGGAGAATCTAGCTACCCCTAGTAGAGGAAAACAAAGACCTTTCTTGCCTCCAGAGAAGGGGACCCCAAAGCTGGATAGAAGCCCCCCACAAATAATGACGGTGAGGTAAGAGGAAATGACAAACACAGAAATGAACCAGGTTTAGCACAGAGAGGCCCGCTTACTGATAGCAGAATAAAGAAAGGTAACTTATATGGTCAACAAAAACCCTATCAAAATCCACACTGGAAATTCAAGAACCCCCGAACCGTCTAACGGTCCGGGGGGAGAACACCAGCCCCCTAGAGCTTCCAGCAAAGGTCAGGATATAGATTTGGAACAAGCTGGACAAAAATACAAAACCAAAACAAATAGCAAAAAGCAAAAGGCAGACTTAGCTGATATAACTGGAACCAGGATCAGTAGACAAGAGCACAGCAGACTAGCTCTGATAACTACGTTGCCAGGCATTGAACTGAAGGTCCAGGGAGCTTATATAGCAACACCCCTAACTAACGACCCAGGTGCGGATAAAAGGAATGACAGAAAAACCAGAGTCAAAAAACTAGTAACCACTAGAGGGAGCAAAAAGCAAATTCACAACACTTCTCCCCTTCCACAGCTGTTGGGTTTCCTGTGGATCATCTGGGCCGGGATGCAACCCTGCCTGCGTCAAGAGCTCTTTCACCCGACGGACCGCGGGGTCACCATCCTGGGTCTCCGCCCACCCGTGATGGGGCAGGGGATTCAGCGTGGCATCCGGTTGCTTCCTGTGCCTGTTCTTCACATGATGAGAGTTCTGAGTGGCTTTGGGGCGATGGAATGCAGGCAGCTCCACCTCTTCAAGCGCCTCCAGGTCTTCTCCCGTTTCTGGCAAATTGGGCATTCGGGATAAGGCATCGGCATTGGCATTCTTGTGTCCTGCCCGGTACTTGATGGTGAAATCGTAGTTGGACAGCCGGGCCATCCACCGCTGTTCCAAGGCCCCAAGTTTGGCAGTATCCAGATGCGTTAGCGGATTGTTATCCGTGAAGACGGTGAATTTCGCGGAGGCCAGGTAGTGTTTAAACCTCTCTGTCACTGCCCAGACGATGGCAAGGAATTCCAGCTTAAAGGAACTGTAGTTGTCAGGGTTCCTTTCCGTGGGATGGAGTTTCCTGCTGGCGTAAGCGATCACCCTTTCTTTGCCTTTCTGGACCTGGGACAGCACGGCTCCTAATCCCCCATTGCTGGCATCTGTGTACAGCACAAACGGTTGGTCGTATTCGGGGTAAGCCAGTACCTCTTCTCCCGTCAGTGCCGACTTCAAACAAGTGAAGGATCCCTCCAGCTCTTCTTTCCAATCAAAGGGGGTATTCCTCCCCTTGGTCTTCTTTGGTTGGCCCACCAATAGGTTTTGCAAGGGCGCGGCCTTCTTGGTAAAGTCCTTAATGAACCTCCGGTAATAGCCCACCAGCCCGAGGAACTGCCGGACTTCGTGAAGGTCACTGGGCTTTGGCCAGTCCCTGATCACCGTGACCTTATCGGGGTCTGGGGCCACTCCTTCAGCGCTCACCACATGGCCCAGGTACTGCACTTTAGGTTTCAGCAGATGACACTTGGACGGTTTCACCTTTAAGCCAAAGTTGGACAGGGCTTCAAACACCTCGGCCAGGTGCTTCAGATGGTCTTCGTAGGTCTTAGAGAAGACAATGACATCATCCAAATACAGCAGCACGGTTTCGAAGTTCATGTGTCCCAGGCAGCACTCCATCATCCTCTGGAACGTCCCGGGAGCATTGCACAATCCGAAGGGCATGTAATTGAACTCGCAGAGACCCATTGGTGTCGTGAAGGCTGTCTTCTCTTTGTCCGCCTCTGCCACAGGAACCTGCCAGTACCCACTGGTGAGATCTAAGGTAGAGAAGTAGTTAGCAGATTTTAAGGCAGCCAGAGACTCCTCTATCCTGGGCAGTGGGTATGCGTCTTTATGTGTAATGCGATTCAACTGCCTATAATCAACACACATCCTCATTGTACCATCTTTCTTTTTAACAAGGACTAACGGAGCTGCCCAGGGGCTACAGCTGTCTCTCATCACCCCAGCCTCCTTCATTTCCCACAACATGTCCTTGGCACACTGGTAATGAGCTGGGGGTACAGGGCGATATCTCTCTTTTATGGGTCGGTGATCTCCCGTGGGGATATGATGTTGGATCCCTTTCACCTGCCCAAAATCTAAGGGGTGTTTGCTGAATACCTGCTCGTACTCGTGTACCACCCTGTAGGCCCCCTGTTTTTGATGGGATGGGGTAGAGTCAGTGCCCACATGCAATTCCCAACACCAGTCTTTCGAGTGCTCTGCAGAACCTTTGTCCTCCACCACGTTTGACGGGACCAAGGGTTCAGGTGTCTGTATCACACTATTATTGACAGTGAACAGTTTGGCGAGCGTGGTATACTTGGTGAGGTGAACCTCTTCCTCCCCACAATTGAGGACACGTACGGGCACTCTCCCCTGGCGGACGTCGACCACCCCCCGGGCTGTCAGAACAGTAGGCCTATTGTCTGAATATACGGGTTCTACCAAGGCCTGGTAGTCCTTACCCCTGAGGCCTATGGCTGCCCGACACCATATTAACATCTCACTCCTGGGGGGTATCGCGATGGGGTTTGAATCACTCACAGTGACACGACCAATCTCACCACCAGTCAGCTCTACCTGCTGTCTCTGCATCAGAGCTCTGATTTCTTTCTGCAGGGCACGTTGTTCACTGTGGCCAGCAGTTTCTGCCACCTGTTGCAACAAAACAATAACTTCTGCAAGACAATTTTCTATAACATTAGTACCAAGAGTCATCATGGGATTACATTCTCAGCGATCAATATCAACAATCACAATCCCTTGCGCTTTCAATTCCACCCGCCCCACCTTGATGGTGACCTCCTTATACCCCACTTGTGGCAACGGCTGACCATTACTGGCTATTATGGTGAAATCATTGTCAGGGCCACGAGTAATATCGGTGTCCTCCCAATACCGTTTATAAAGCACATGAGGTATAGTCGTCACCTGGGAACCGGTGTCCAGCAAAGCGTTCAAGGGGATTCCATCAACCACTACAGGGAGAACTGGTCGTCCTCCAATGTACTTGGTTCTCCAATGCTGTGGGCCTGACCGTCCTACTCCTGGGGGTTGGCCCTTTGCCCCAGGGGTTGCTCGTTTAAAGGACAGTACCTTGCAAGGTGGCCCACCTGGTGACAGCGGCGGCAGATGGGTCGTCCGTCCTGGTGGAAGCGATCGCCGTTCCTGCCTCTGGTCGGCGGAGTCCTCCTCTGTCGCATCCAAGGGACATCCTCTGGTCTGGAGGCCAACCGGATCTTCTCCTTGGGGGCATCCTGTAGGGACTGCACCGTCCGGGCCAGGGCAGCAACGCTCTTGGTTAGCTCCTGCATCTGGAGGCGAAGTCCTGCAGGGGAGTCGTCCTCTAGGCTCTGGGCATCGGCCTCGGCGGCAACTGGGACTTCCGACACCACCTCCTGGTGATATGTGAGGGCGGAACGCCGGTAAGGCGCTGCACGGCTGGGCTGTCGCTGCTGCAATGCCTGGATAGCTTTATCTTTGAATTGCGCAAAAGTCAAGTCTGGATTTTGCATGGCCAGGAAGTGCAATTGGCCCCGTTGGTGACTGCACAGGAGCCCCTCAATGAACCGCTCCTTCAGAAGTTTATCCTCATCCTGCATGCTGCCGGGGTCACTCTGCTTAATGGCCCGCATCGCCTCCTGGAGATTAAGGGCATAGTCCCGTAAGCTATCCTGCGGTCTCTGTTTGCATCCATAGAAAGTCAGTTTAATTTCTGTAGCAGTGCGAGTATCGAAGGTGGCTTTAAGCTTTGCAAAAATCTGTTGTGCAGTTCCCTTATCCTTGGCGGGCCAGGACTTCAATTCTCTCAGAGCCGCCCCAAAGAGTTGGCCGGTTATCATATGAACCTTCTGAGGCTCTGTCAGGGGATAGAACTCGAGCAGGCTGCAGAGCCCTTCCTTAAAGTCAGTGAATGTATGCGACTCCCCAGAGTATCGTGGGAGCCAGGCCGCTCAGGGCAGGTACGGCATAGAGAAGGGCATTATGGCCTTTGTGTTAGCGGCAGCGTCCGACTGACTGAGGGGGGCAGCGGGTTCTGCGGCAACCAGTGGTTGTATTAGGGCCGCGGCTTCGCCCGCCGCGGAGACCGGAGGTGCCCCTGCATCCGCGGCTGCGACCGCCACCTCTTCTCCCAAATCGGACATGGTTGTCCCTTCCTCCCACTAACCTGCTGGAGGTCGGAGTTCCCCTTCCGGGATTGGCACTGTACCGCGCTTTCTCGTTCCGCGCTTCTTGTGGCCGGTTCCGCCCACGAAGCTGAGGCTCCTCCCTCCGCGCGCGGCAATGGCGAATCGTGGCGGGAACTCTTGGCGGCAATTCTTGGCGGCAATTGGCAACACACAGTCTTTGCAGTAAAGCACAGTCCAAACACAATAAATCACAGTTCCAAGGCACACATGACCTGATTCTTCAGGCTTTAAGTAGATCCTGTTTGTGACGCCAAGTTGCAGCGCCCCCACTGCCGCAGGGCCGAGGGGTACCCGGCACCGGGCCCCTGGGTCTCTGTTCTGGGGTTGTCACGGTGGCTAGGCCCGGTCCGTGACCCTGCCGAGGGGCGCACAGTCAGGGTGAAGGTATGGGATGAGGTGCAGTGTAGGTCGTAGTAAATAATGAGGACACCAGGTTGCAGTCTCTTTACCTCTTTACTGAAGGTTTTAGAGTCCTCAGTCCAGAGCGCTGTCAACAGGGCTGTCTGAGACCGGCCGGTCCAAAGGCACATCAGGAGTTCTCTTTACAGGTGGGAATCAGTGTCTACCTTCTAGCGCTGTGTGTTGTAGTCCTTCCCTGCTGAGCTCCCGGGATAGTCCTCACAACTGTTCTGTCTGTCTCTGATGTTCGTTCTCTCCGCCCCCCAGATGATATGGTAGGACGCACCCGTATGATGGGGTATGCCTGGAGCTCTTCCGGGACCCTAGAGTCGCCTCTCTCCCACAGCTGCCTCCGTTGTCTGCTTAGGTGTTAAGTGAGACAGCCAACCTTTAATTGGCTGTCCTGCCGTGGTTTGCAGTAGTACTTAAAGTCTCTTACTTGCTCGGCGTTCCGGCCACCGACTGTTTGCGCCTCAGAAGGATGTTGCCTCGGTCTAACAGCACAACTCCTTCTGGTCCTAATTCCTCTTTACTGTATTCCCGTTGTTCACTGGTTAGTTCTGCTCTTAGGACTCTGCCAGGATCCCATCCCTGACAGGTCCTCTCACTAGCTCTTCCCAGTTACTTCTCTCCCTGTCTTCCTGTCCAACCCCCAGTTTTACCAGAGTGTGAGGAGTGGCCTACTAGATAGAACCACCCCCCCTGGTGGCCGGAGTGTGAAGTGTAGTGCGAGTGTTACCTGGTCAGAGAAGCTCCTTTAGTGCAATCAGACGTAACATCACTCCCCTTGGTGGCAGAGTGACGTTACTGCAACGACCATTACTCTGGGGCGCTGCAGTACTACAATAACAATCTCCATACAATGATCTCAGGAAATGTATGGCAGCCAGCAATAAAAAGGACTGCTGCACACAAAAGTGTGGACAAATAAACAATAGAACTGTGCAGAAAGGAGCAACAGGATTTTTGCTTTTAAAAAAGCAGTTGGTTTGCACAGCGGCGTACAAACAGCAATGCAGCTATCAGGGAGCCATATAAGCAACAGAGCTGATGCATACAGATATAGCCTCCACTGTCCCTGCAAAGAAAAGGTGGTGTTGGACAGTGGAAATCGCTACAGCACAAGCGGTTTGGGGGTTAATCTTCCCTCCCTAACTATGTCCCTTCTTCTGATGAAGCTGCAGCAACCTCTCCCTATGCTCAGATCGGCAGAAGTAAGATGGCGGTCAGCGTGCATGCCCCTTTATAGCCCCTGTGACACCGCAGAAAGCAAGCCAATCAGTGTCATGCCCTTCTCTAAGATGGTGCGGACCAAGACCTATGTCATCACGCTGCCCACACTCTGCGTCCTCCTTCATTGGATGTGAAATGGCGCTGAAAGCGTCATACGAAACGTGACTTTGGCGCGAAGATCGCCGACAGCATGGCCGATCCCACACTTGGATCGGGTTTCATGAAACCCGACTTTGCCGAAAGTCGGCATTTTTTCAATTTGTCCAATCCGTTTCGCTAAACCCTAATAGAGACCATCATGCATGTTGAATGCGGTCTTCCACTCGTCCCCTGCGCTGATATGAACCAAGTTATAGGCTCCTCGAAGATCAAGCTTGGCAAATATTCGTGCTCCCCTCTGGCGATCAAAGAGCTCTGGGATAAGTGGCAACGGGTATTTATTCTTCACTGTAATGTTGTTTAGGCCTCTATAATCAATGCATGTGCGAAGAGAGCCATCCTTTTTCTTAATGAAAAAGAAACCTGCCCTGGCAGGAGAAGAAAATTTCCGAATGAAGCCTTTGGCGAGATTCTCTTGAACATACTCTGACATGGCTTGAGTTTCTGCGGGAGAGAGAGGGTAGATTCTTCCTCTAGGTGGCACAGTACCAGGAACGAGATCAATTGGGCAGTTGTAGGGTCGATGCGGAGGAAGATTCTCTGCCTCCTTCTTGTTGAAGGCATTCAAAAAAGAACTGTAAACCAAGGTCAATCCTGAAGGAATAGAGTGGGAACATGGAGCACCAACAGGACGTACCGGCAGCAGACACAGAGCCCGACAGGTATCCCCCCAGCGCAGAATATTATCATTATGCCAATCTAAGGTAGGATCATGGGTTCGCAACCAAGGAAGACCGAGAAGAACTGGATGGGAAATACTGGCTAAAACGTTAAGCGCAATCTTTTCCTAATGCAGGGTCTCTACCTCAAGCTCAAACACCTGCATAACCTGAGTTATAGTTTCTGGCAGGGGATTGCCATCCACGGAAGCGAGGAAGAGAGGTTTTTCTAAGGTCCTAACTGGGACAGATAATACAGAAAATTCCTCTAACCTAATTAAATTCCCCTGAATCAACATAGGCTAGTAAGGAAAAGTGTTTACCAGAAACATGTAACAAGACATAAAGATTGAGGGGTAGAGAGGTATCACATTCACCTAGGGAGGCCTCTCTTGCTTGACCTAGGTGGAGGAGTTTTCTGGCAGCTCCGGACAGGCACGAAGAAGATGAGAGGCACTCCCACAGTAGAAGCAAAGACCGTGAGTGCATCTCTCCTGGCAACGTTGTTCTGACATTCTGAGCCGATCAACTTGCATCGGCTCCGGCGCTGATACAGAGGAGGTCATCCTGAGATGTGGACTGAGTGGTCTGCCTGAAGATGGTGGAGGACGGGAATACCTTCTCTCTCAGGCATGCTCCTGAAAGCGAAGGTCAATATGGGTAGCCAAAGAAATCAGATCCTCCAAAACAGTTGGGGTATCGTGACCCGCTAACTCATCCTTTATACGCCCAGATAGACCTTGCCAAAAAGTTCCCACCAGAGTTTCATTATTCCAACCTAAATAGGAAGACAAGGTACGGAACGGAATGGCGTACTGACCTACAGTTAAAGACCCTTGGTGAAGATTAAATAAAGACTGTGTGGTAGAGGCCAGGCGACCTGGATCGTCAAACACTCGACGAAGAGTCTCCAAAAAAATAGATAGTTGCGAGACCACAGGATCGTCATGTTCCCAAAGAGGGTTTACCCATGCCAACACATCTCCCTCCAAGTGGGAAATTATGAAGGCTACTTTGGCCCGATCAGTAGAGTATTGCAGAAGCAAAAGCTCAAAATGGAGACGACATTGATTTAAGAAACCCTGGCATAATTTGGGATCTCCATTATAGCGCGAAGGCTTAGCTAAAGGGGGAGGAGGGTGAGGATCCGGGGCTTGGACGGGAGCTGACGCTTCAGATTGTAAGAATAGTAACCGAGTGTCAACAGATGCCAAATAACTTAGGATATGGGCTTGGGTGTCACGCTGCTGAGCCAGTTCTTGTTGCAGACTGGCCAGCTGGGAAACATTCCCCAGATTGGAGGTCTGAAGAGCGGAGAGACAAGAGTCCATGGACTTCATAAAGGACATCATATGGGACTGATTCTCCCGCAAGGAGACTAATTCCTTCTGGGCGGCCGAGGCTCCAGCGGGATCCATGGCCTGTGTATACTGTCACGAATAAGAAACTAAGAGAAGAAACCCGAAAGTGGACCCTCTGGGTCGTGGCTCCAGAGCCCCTGAGGAAGAGCAAACCAGATGGGTCAACCCCCTATACAGGGAGTGTTAGGAGCAGGCCCAAGGGGGATGGAACCACAACTGCCAGAGCCAAAGGGACGACTGGGGCAAAAAACGAAGATAGGTGGTAACGGGAAACAAGAAGGGATCGGGAACAGAGGGTGGCTGAAAGCTGGGAGCCGGAAAGGAAGAAACAAATAGTAAGCGGAAGGTATACTAATGGGCTACAGAGACACAGGGAAGACAAAAGTACAGGGCAAGGAAGAGGCAAGGCAGTGGAAGTGACAAGATAACTAGGCTAGGGAAAAGGAAAATAGCAGAGGAACGGGACCTGAGGATGTAGAGGAATACCTGGGATAAGCAGGCACCACTACGACGAAGATACACAGGTGTCTTACCTGGGTAAACGCCGAACAGAAAATACCCAGTGGGCGCCGCCATATTGGGGCAGAGCCACCCTGTCACGACCTCCCAAAACCCCTGGCAGTGGAAGAGGCGCTACGACGCATGCGCGAACCGCCTAAGCACCGTGAGCCCGAGAAACCGGCGGAATGCAGCGAGGAACCACGTCGGGAGCGCGCCGGCCAGACAGGTAAGTATTGGAGGGCGTGACAAGCGACCATTGAAACACACGGCATGGAGCCGGCAGCAGACAAATCTCACAGCTTGGCACAGGGTGAGTGAGTTGATGTATTAGGCAGGTGGGGGATGGAGGGCCATGCAGTGATGCCGGCAGGGTTGATACAATCAGCATGGGTTTATGAGGAATCGCTCCTGTCAAACCAATCTAATTAGCTTTTATGAAGAGGTAAGCTATAGACTGGAACAAGTTGAGTCATTGGACATTGTATATCTTGATTTTTTCAAAGCTTTTGATACCGTGCCACACAAGAGGTTGGTACACAAAATGAGAATGCTGGGTCTGGAGGAAAATGTGTGAAAATGGGTAAGTAACTGGCTTAGTGATAGAAAGCAGAGGGTGGTTATTCATAGTATATTCTCTAACTGGGTTGCTGTGACCAGTGGGGGACCGCAGGGGTCGGTGTTGGGACCTGCTCTCTTCAAGATATTTATTAATGATCTTGTGGAAGGTTTACACAGTAAAATATCGATATTTGCAGATGATACAAAACTATGTAAAGCAGTCAGTACAAGAGAAAATAGCATTCTGCTACAGATGGATCTGGATAAGTTGGAAACTTGGGCCGAAAGGTGGCAGATGCGGTTTAATAATGATAAATGTAAGGTTATACACATGGGAATAAGGAATCAATATCACCATTGCACACTGAACGGGAAACCACTGGGTAAATCTGACATGGAGAAGGACTTGGGGATCCTAGTTATTGATAAACTTACCTGGAGCAGCCAGTGCCAGGCAAGGCAAACAAGATCATGGGGTGCATTAAAAGAGGTCTGGATACACATGATGAGAGCATTATACTGCCTCTGTACAAATCCCTAGTTAGACCGCACATGGAGTACGGTATACAGTTTTGGGCACCAGTGTTCAGGAAGGATATAATGGAACTAGAGTGATACAAAGGAGGACAACAAAATTAATAAAGGGGATGGGGGAACTACAATACCCAGAGAGATTAGCAAAATTAGGATTATTTAGTCTAGAAAAAAGATGACTGAGGGGCAATCTAATAACCATGTATACAGTGCTGTTATGACCTGGTGGTTAGGAGCACCCTGGAATGACCTGATAGTTAAAACAAAAAACCTGAGACAATCTCTGAGGAGGTGGTAACTCTACTGACCGCAATCCCTAATCCTAACACCAACACTAGAAATAGCCGTGGAGCGTTCCTAACTCTCCCTAGACGCCTCGTCACAGCCTAAGAACTAACTACCCCTGAAGATAGAAATAGAAGCCTACCTTGCCTCAGAGAAATTCCCCAAAGGAAAGGTAGCCCCCCCACAAATATTGACTGTGAGTTAAGAGGGAAGTGACAAACACAGGAATGAAAACAGATTTTAGCAAAGGAGGCCGAATCTTCTCTAGATAGACAGAAAATAGGAAAGGGAACTGTGCGGTCAGTATTAAAAACTACAAAAACCACGCAGAGTGTGCAAAAAGACCTCCACACCGACTCACGGTGTGGAGGGGCAACTCTGCACCCCCAGAGCTTCCAGCTAGCAAGGAAATATCATAATGGCAAGCTGGACAAGAAACATAGCATGAGCTGAGAAATACACTCAACCACAAATGAGCAACAAATGAACTAGCAGGAACTTAGCTTCTGCTGGAGTAGACACAGGTCATCTGAGAAGTCCAAAAGAGATCTGAACCAGTACTGAGACATTGACAGCTGACATGAACTAACGACCAGAGCAGAGTTAAATAGGAAAGCCAGCAGAAACAATAAGTGAGGACAGCTGAGAAAGCCAACCTCAAAGATTATCAGTTCCACTCAAAGCCACCAGAGGGTGTCCAAGGACAGCACTCACCAAAGTACCATTCACGACCACAGGAGGGAGCCCAAGAACGGAATTCACTACACAGTGCCTTGCGAAAGTATTCGGCTCCCTTGAACTTTTCAAACTCTTCCCACATATCATGCTTCAAACATAAAAATACCAAATGTTAATTTTTGGTGAAGAATCAACAACAATGGAACACAATTGTGAAGTTGAACGGAATTTATTGGTTATTTTAAATTTTTGTGGAAATTCAAAAACTGAAAAGTGTGATGTGCAATATTATTCCTTTAACGCAATACTTTGTTGCTCCACCTTTTGCTTAGATTACAGCCAGGGCCGCCATCAGGGCATTACAGCCGTGACTGGCATAAGGGGCCCGGTGGGCAGAGGGGGCCCGCATCTCATCTCATCTGCTCACCGGGCCCCTACCGGCAGCCGCAGGCTGAACCGGGCCCTTAGCGGCGGCCAGCGCTGCAGCTGTTTAAAGCTATTGACGTGCGGGCCTGCGCCCGCACGTCAATAGTTAACAGTTAACAGCCGCCAGCCAATCTGAGGCTGGCAGCTGGGGTCAGCCGCAGCATGCATGTCGCCGGCATCTGATGTCATTGTCAGTCGCCGGCGAGTGCATGCTGCAGCTGCGTGGAGAGAGAAGGAGCACGGCAGCCAGCAGGTAAGCAGAACTTGTGTTTTCCGGGGGGCCCAGGGCATAACGGCTGGACACACGGGGCAGAACGGCTGGACACAGTGGAGCAGAATGGCTGGACACAGTGGGGCAGAACGCTGGACACACTGGGGCAGAACGGCTGGACACAGTGGGGCAGAACGGCTGGACACACTGGGGCAGAACGGCTGGACACAGTGGGGCAGAACGCTGGACACAGTGGGGCAGAACGCTGGACACAGTGGGGCAGAACGCTGGACACAGTGGGGCAGAACGCTGGACACAGTGGGGCAGAATGCTGCACACACTGGGGCAGAACGCTGGGCACAGTGGAGCAGAACGCTGGAAACAGTGGGGCAGAACGCTGGACACACTGGGGCAGAACGCTGGACACACTGGGGCAGAACACTGGGGCAGAACGCTGGACACAGTGGGGCAGAACGCTGGACACAGTGGGGCAGAACGCTGGACATAGTGGGGCAGAACGGCTGGACACAGTGGGGCAGAATGGCTGGACACAGTGGGGCAGATTGGCTGGACACAGTGGGGCAGAACGGCTAGACACACTGGGGCAGAACGCTGGACACACTGGGGCAGAACGCTGGACACACTGGGGCAGAACACTGGGGCAGAATGCTGGACACAGTGGGGCAGAACGCTGGACACAGTGGGGCAGAACGCTGGACACACTGGGTCAGAACACTGGGGCAGAACGCTGGACACAGTGGGGCAGAACGGCTGGACACAGTGGGGCAGAACGGCTGGACACACTGGGTCAGAACACTGGGGCAGAACGCTGGACACAGTGGGGCAGAACGGCTGGACACAGTGGGGCAGAACGGCTGGACACAGTGGGGCATAATGGCTGGACACAGTGGGGCAGAATGGCTGGACACAGTGGGGCAGAATGGCTGGACACAGTGGGGCAGAACGGCTGGACACAGTGGGGCAGAACGGCTGGAGACACTGGGGCAGAACGGCTGGACACAGTGGGGCAGAACGCTGGACACAGTGGGGCAGAACGCTGCACACACTGGGGCAGAACGCTGGACACAGTGGGGCAGAACGCTGGAAACAGTGGGGCAGAACGCTGGACACACTGGGGCAGAACGCTGGACACACTGGGGCAGAACACTGGGGCAGAACGCTGGACACAGTGGGGCAGAACGCTGGACACAGTGGGGCAGAACGCTGGACATAGTGGGGCAGAACGGCTGGACACAGTGGGGCAGAATGGCTGGACACAGTGGGGCAGAATGGCTGGACACAGTGGGGCAGAACGGCTGGACACACTGGGGCAGAACGCTGGACACACTGGGGCAGAACGCTGGACACACTGGGGCAGAACACTGGGGCAGAATGCTGGACACAGTGGGGCAGAACGCTGGACACAGTGGGGCAGAACGCTGGACACACTGGGTCAGAACACTGGGGCAGAACGCTGGACACAGTGGGGCAGAACGGCTGGACACAGTGGGGCAGAATGGCTGGACACAGTGGGGCATAAAGGCTGGACACAGTGGGGCAGAACGGCTGGACACAGTGGGGCAGAGCGGCTGGACACAGTGGGGCAGAACGGCTGGACACAGTGGGGCAGAACGGCTGGACACAGTGGGGCAGAGCGGCTGGACACAGTGGGGCAGAACGGCTGGACACAGTGGGGCAGAGCGGCTGGACACAGTGGGTCAGAATGGCTGGAGACACTGGGGCAGAACGGCTGGAGACACTGGGGCAGAACGCTGGAGACACTGGGGCAGAATGCTGGAGACACTGGGGCATGACTGGAGACACTGGGGCATGACTGGAGACACCGGGGGCATGATTGGAGACGGGGAAGAATGGTGATACGGGCATGATTGGAGACACTGGGGCAGAACGCTGGAGACACTGGGGCATGACTGGAGACACTGGAGGCAGGATTGGAGATGAATGGGGCAGGATCAGGATTCATACGATGGAGACAGATGGGGCAGGATGGGGAGATCATATGGGGCAGGATGGATATTCATTAGGGCAGGATGGGAGAACATATGGCTGATGCCAGGAATGAGACACACGGGGGCCAGGATGGTGAATATTATTACCATAGGGGCTAATTAAGGGATATTATTACTGCAGTGATGTATTTATTTTATTTTTTGAGTATACTGTTTTAAATGGAGGGGCGGTCCTATTACTGTGTAGAGTGATACTATGTCGCCTTCTTCATGTGGTGTAATGTAGAAGTTGGGAAAATTAAGTAATGTGTTCTGCAAGTGGAACTCGAGATAAGGGTGTTATTTGCTGCAGAGACGAGTCCTGGCTGGATGAAGTGATGGCGGTCTGTGCGGGATGAAAGATGAAGAACTTCACCTAGAGACGTCACTGGTGAGTCAGTGTGTTACCTATACACTGACACTATACACTGTATACTATATGCAGAGCTCCTGTGTATAATGTCACCGGTGATCACTGGATTACCTATACACTATATACAGAGCTCCTGTGTATAATGTCACTGGTGATCACTGTATTACCTGTACACAGACACTGCATACTAAGTACAGATCTCCTGTGAATACTGGCACTTATGGTGTTAGTATTGTGTTTTTTTTATTATTGATCAGTATTGTAGTATTCAGTCACTATGTGGTGGTAATATGTGGTCTGGTCATGATGTTGTGGTATTTGTTCCTTGTATTTGATATTATTCGATCACTGTGGTGATAATATGTCATCTGGTCATGGTGTGGCGGTATTTGTGCCTTGTAGGTAGTATTATAGGTCACTATGGTGATAATATGGTGTCTGGTCATGGTGTTGTGGTATTTGTTCCTTGTATGTGGCATTATAGGTCATTTTAAAAATTGAAAAATAAATAAAAATATACCTTAATTGTATTGCATATTTTAACAAATATTTAATAGGTTACAGTAGAGTAGGGCCCGGCCAAAAGTGTCTACCTTGTCATTTTGGTGGCTTAAAAAATCTTTTGGCCAAAACAAAAGCTGCCGGCTTTATGTGTGATCTGGTGATGGGAACTGTCAATGTGTGATAGGTGAGAAGTGGAATTTTTCCAAGAGAGAGCGGTGGGGCTGTGGACAGTTTGAGGGGTGGAGCGTGGAGGCGGGGCTGGGGTGGAGCCTGGGCGGAGTCTCAAGGGGGCCCCGAAAGTTTTGACAGTATGGGGCCCCAAAATTTCTAGTGGCAGCCCTGATTACAGTTGCAAGTCCCTTGGGGTATGTCTCTATCAGTTTTGTATATCCAGAGACTGAAATTCTTGCCCATTCTTCCTTGGCAAACAGCTCAAGCTCAGTGATGTTAGATGGAGATAATTTGTGAACAGCAGTTTTCAGCTCTTTCCACATATTCTCGATTGGATTGAGGTCTGGACTCTGACTTGGCCATTCTAACACCTGGATACGTTTATTGGTGAACCATTCCATTGTAGATTTTGCTTTATATTTGGGATCTTTGTCTTGTTGGAAGACAAATCTCTGTCCCAGTCTCAGGTCTTTTGCAGACTCCAACACGTTTTCGTTAAGAATGGTCCTGCATTTGTCTCCATCCTTATTCCCTTCAATTTTACCCATCTTCCCTGTCCCTGCTGAAGAAAAACAGGCCCACACCATGATGCTGCCATCACCATGTTTGACAGTGGGGATGGTGTGTTCAGGTTGATGAGCTGTGATTCCTTTACGCCAAACATATCATTTGTCATTGTTGCCAAAAAGTTCGATTTTGGTTTCATCTGACCAGAGCACCTTCTTCCACATGTTTGGTGTGTCTCCCAGATGTCTTTTTGCAAATTTTAGACAACATTTTTTATAGATATTTTTGAGAAATGGCTTTCTTCTTGCCACTCTTCCATAAAGGCCAGATTTGTGCAGTTTACGACTGATTGTTGTCCTAAGGACAGACTGTCCCACTTCAGCTATAGATCTCTGCTGTTCACCAGAGTGATCATGGGCCTCTTGGCGGCATCTCTGATCAGTCTTCTTGTTTGAGATGAAAGATTAGAAGGACAGCCAAGTCTTGGTAGATTTGCAGTTGTATGATACTCCTTCCATTTCAATATGATCACTTGCACAGTGCTCCTTGGGATGTTTAAAGGTATGGAAATCATTTTGTATCCAAATCCTGCGTTAAACTTCTCCACAACAGTATCACGGTTCTGTTGTTGTGTTCCTGTGCTTCAAACAGAACCCTGAGACTATCACAGAGCAGGCGCATTTATGCGGAGACTTGATTACACACAGGTGGATTATATTTATCATCATTAGGCATTTAGGACAACATTGGATCATTCAGAGATCCACAATGAACTTCTGGAGTGAGTTTGCTGCACTGAAAGTAAAGGGGCCGGATAATATTGCACGCTCCACTTTTCAGTTTTTGTATTTCCATAAAAATTTAAAATAACCAATAAATTTCGTTCAACTTCACAATTGTGTCCCACTTGTTGACTCTTCACCAAAAATTAACATTTGGTATCTTTATGTTTGAAGCATGATATGTAGGAAAAGGTTGAAAAGTTCCAGGGAGCCAAATACTTTCGCAAAGCACTGTAAGTATATAATGGGACAATACAAATATCTGTCAGAGGATCTGTTTATACCAAGGAAGGTGGTGGTCACAAGGGGCATTCTCTGAGTCTGGAGGAGATTTTTCCACCAACATAGAAGAGGATTCTTTACTGTTAGGGCAGAGAGGGAAGCTGGAATTCCTTGCCTGAGGAGGTGGTGATGGTAAACTCAGTTGAGGGCTTCAAGAGAGGCCTGGATGTCTTCCTGGAGCATCACAATATTGTATCTTACAGTTTTTAGGTTCTTTTGAAGTACGTAGATCTGGGGATTTATTCTGACGGAATATAGGCTGAAAGGGAAAGACAAATGTCTTTTTTCAGTCTTGCTAACTATGTTACTATGTTACTATGTAGCGTTTCTGCAGGAGGTATTGATCAACCAGAGAACCCAATTCCAAAGCGAGCTGATTCAAACCCTCTGGGGAAAATATCGGGTCCATCCCATGTGCACTACCCCTTACAATCCCGAAACTAAAGGGTTGTGTGAGCATTGGAAGGGAAAGCTCAAGCAGCTTATTAGTCAGTATGTGCAACAGCTCCTTTTCGCCTACCATGTGGCGCCAAAGGATTCTACTGGGCTTGAATTGCTGTATGCCAAAAAGTATTAAGGCATGAATTAGAAGGGCAGTTTTCCCACAGTAAAGGTTCCTATACTGGACTATGTCCAAAAGCTTAGGAAAATGATGAGGTACCTCATGACCATAACCCATGGGAATTTAGAAACCGCTAAGAAAAGGCAGCAACAGTGTTAAAACTGAGGTGCCAGACTACGAGAATTTGCCTGTGGACAGAATATTCTAGTACTGGTACCAGTATTCAAAAACAAGCTTAAAGCCATGTGGGCGGGTCCATTCACCACTAGGGTTGAGCGAAACGGATCGAACAATTTCAAAAGTCGTCGACTTTTGGCAAAGTCGGGTTTTGTGAAACCCGACCCTATCCCAGCGTGGGATTGGCCACGCGGTCGGCAATCTTCGCACCAAAGTCGCGTTTCGTATGACGCTTTCAGCGCCTTTTCTCAGCCAATGAAGGTGGATGCAGAGTGTGGGCAGCGTGATGACATAGGTCTCGGTCCCCACCATCTTAGAGAAGGGCATGACAGTGATTGGTTTGCTTTCTGCAGTGTCACAGGGGCTATAAAGAGGCGTTCCCGCCGACCGCCATCTTACTGCTGCCGATCTGAGCATAGGGAGAGGTTGCTGCCGCTTCGTCAGAAGCAGGGATAGCGTTAGGCAGGGTACATTAACCCCCAAACCGCTTGTGCTGTAGCGATTTCCACTGTCCAACACCACCTTTTCTTTGCAGGTACAGTGGAGGCTAGATTTTTCTTCATCAGCGCTGTAGCTTATTGGGCTGCCCTAGAAGGCTCCCTGATAGCTGTATTGCTGTGCAAACCAACTGCTTTTTTCAAAGCACAAATCCTGCTGTTCTTTCCTTTCTGCACAGCTATCTTGTTTGTTTGTCCACACTTTTGTGTGCAGCAGCCCTTTTTATTGCTGCCTGACATACTTTTCTGACATACTTATTGTAAGGAGATAGTAATTGTAGTACAGTCCCTTTTTTTTTTTTTTCAATATATATCTTCAAGCCATTTTGTGCCCCTGAAACTCTGTAGTGTAAAACAGTGGGCCTGTATTTTTCTGCACAGTCCCACACCTCTGTATATTGCCAATCAGTGCATCTGCGCCAGTCCTGTCTGTGGTATCTCTGTCAGTCATTTTCAGCCACAGAAACTATACTGTCATACATTGGGCCTGATTTATTCACCAGTCTCCCATATAAAAAAGAGGGAGATTAATATTGCCAAATCTGTGCATCTGCGCCAGTCCTGTCTGTGGTATCTCAGTCAGTCATTTTCAGCCACAGAAACTATACTGTCATACATTGGGCCTGATTTATTCACTAGTCTCCCATATAAAAAAAAAATATTAATAAAGGGAGATTAATATTGCCAAATCTGTGCATCTGTGCCAGTCCTGTCTGTGGTATCTCTGTCAGTCATTTTCAGCCACAGAAACTATACTGTCATACAGTGGGCCTGATTTATTCAGCACTCACCCACACATAAAAAGGGAGATTTATATTCACAACAATTTAACATACACCTTCTACCTTGTTTTTCAGTACAGTATAACGGTTGTTAGTTTGGTTACATTTTCCCAAGAATGAGGAAGGCTGGTGGAAGAGGTTGTGGCCGTGGGCGGTCATTGCCATCTGGTAATGCTGATGGTGGTGGTGCTGGTGGAGCATCGGGTGGTAGAGGGAAAATCAAAATAGCACCTAAGTCTCAAGTTGTTGAGCCAGCGTCATCGTCCGGCTACACAAGGCCTCGATCGGTACCTTTTCTGGGAGTAGGAAAACCGCTGTTAAAGCCGGAGCAGTAGGAAAAAGTTTTGGCTTTCTTTGCTGACTCTGCCTCTAGCTCTTTCTCCTCCTCTTTGGATAGTTCAAAATTGAAAAGTAGCCAGTCATCGGTGGATGCTCCCGGTCAGGAACAAGTTGATTCCTTGTGTCCTTCCCCCAAAACAACAGTGAAGGATGTGTCAGGTGACACAACAGTTTACTCCATGGAGCTCTTTACACATACCGTGCCTGGGTTAGAAAGGGAAAAAGTTAGCAGCCCACTAGAAGATGATTCGGACACGGAGTGCACTGATGCACAGCCACAGCTAGATTGTCATGCTGTTCCATTGACTCACATCATTACTTTGCCTTCCGAGTGTACTGAGCCAGAAACTGACCCTGATGAGACAATGGTGCCCATTCACGAATGTTATAGCACCTTACACGGTGACACAGAGATAGCTGAACATGAGATTGAAGAGGAGGTGATAGATGACCCAGTTGTTGACCCAGATTGGCAGCCATTGGGGGAAGAGGGTGCCGCTGGCAGTAGCTCAGAAGAAGAGGAGGAGGATCGGCAGCAGCCGTTTACATTACATTTGCATTCATCTGGCAGGCCCGTCTCTGGCCAAAAAAGTTCGGCAAAACCAAAACCATTTTTCGGACAGCGTGGCCATCTGGTTAAAGTAGCACAGTGTGCAATGCCTGAAAAGGTATTCAATAGTAGGACGAGTGCAGTCTGGAAATTTTTTAACCAAGATCCGAATGATCAGTGCAAAGTGATCTGTAAGAAATGCTCAAGGACATTTAGCAGAGGTCAGAATGTCAAAAGTTTAAATACAACTTGCATGCGTCGACATTTAACCACCATGCACTTGCAAGCCTGGACTAGCTGCCAAACGTCCCAAAACGTTGTTGCACCCGCTCACAATGAAGCTAGTCAGCAACGCTACATTCCTTGCCTCACTGTAAGCCCACCGGTTAGATCAACAACAGCAGCAAATGTGGAGGTGTCGTCGCTAGGGCAAAGCAGTCAGGGAATCACAAGTTTATTGGTAGGAAACACAGCATGTAGGCCTACATCTAGAAAACCATCACCAACCCTCTTTCAATCCGCCATGTCCACCACCACCGCAAGTCCCACCATATGCACCTCTCCAGTCCAGCTCTCCCTCCAAGAGACTCTCATTAGGAAAAGAAAGTACTCACCCTCTCATCCGCGTACACAGGGTTTGAACGCCCACATTGCTAGACTTATATCGTTAGAGATGATGCCCTACTGCTTGGTTGAAAGCGAAGCTTTCAAAGCCTTGATGGCCTACGCAGTACCACGCTATGAGCTACCCAGTCGACACTTATTTTCGAGAAAAGCCATCCCAGCCCTCCACCAGCATGTCAAAGACCACATTCTCCATACACTGAGGCAATCAGTCAGTAGAAAGGAAGGTGCACCTCACAACTGATGCATGGACCAGTAGGCATGGTCAGGGACGTTACATGTCCATCATGGCACACTGGGTTAATGTGATGGATGCAGGGTCCACAGGGGACAGCCATAGTGGGACAGTTCTGCCTAGCCCACGGTCTAGGAAACAGTTGGCTGTAGGCGTTCGACACCCCTCCTCCTCCTCCTCCAGAAGCAAAACCTCGACCACAGAGCGCAGTTGCCGTACCACTCAATCCGCAGCTGCCAGTGTTGCACACAAGGTGTTCCATTATGGAACAGCTAGTGGTAAGCGTCAGCAGGCTGTGTTGGAAATGAAGTGTTTGGGCGACAACAGACACACCGTGGAAGTTCTGGCCGAGTTCTTGCAGCAAGAAACTCAGTCATGGCTGGGCAGTGTACATCTTGAGGCAGGCAAGGTAGTCAGTGGTAACGGAAGGAATTTTATGGCTGCCATAGCCCTTTCAGAACTGAAACACATACCTTGCCTGGTTCACACCTTGAACCTGGTGGTGCAGTGCTTCCTGAAAAGTTATCCGGGGTTACCAGACCTGCTCCTGAAGGTGCAAAGACTTTGCTCGCACATCCGCCGGTCGCCAGCCGCATGCAGAACCATCAGCGATCGTTAAAGCTTCCCCAGCACCGCCTAATAATCGACGTTGCAACAAGGTGGAACTCCACACTGCACATGCTTCAGAGGCTGTGTGAACAGAGGCGTGCTGTCATGTATTTGTGGGAGGATACACATACACAGGCAGGCAGTTGGATGGCAGACATGGAGTTGTCTGCTGTGCAGTGGTCGAAGCTCCAAGACCTCTGTCAAGTCCTTCAGTGTTTTGAGGAATGCACACGGCTGGTCAGTGTGGACGAAGCCATAATAAGCATGAGCATTCCACTAATGCGTCTGCTGATGCAAAGTTTCATGCACATTAAGGAGCAGGCGTCTGCAGCCGAGGGGGAGGGAAGCCTTGATGACAGTCAGCCATTGTCTGCTCAGGGATGTCTCAGGGACGAGGTTGCGGACGAAGAGGAGGAGGAGGAGGAGGAAGATGGGGATGATTATTTATGGGAGGAGGAAGATTCTCAGGGGGGAATAGAAAGTGTTGGTGGTGCAAGGTCAGGTACAGGTTTTTTGCGGGAGACAAGTGATGGGGATTTGCCAGAAAGTGCTCCTCAACCCAGCACAAGCATTGATTTGACACTAGGAGCATTGGCCCACATGGCTGATTATGCCTTGCGTATCCCAAAAAGGGACCCCCGCATTATCAAAATGATGACCGATGACGATTACTGGTTGGCCTGCCTCCTGGATCCGCGCTATAAAGGGAAATTGCAAAATATCATGCCACATGAGAACCTTGAGCAAATATTGGCTACCAAACAAGCAACTCTTGTAGACCATTTGGTTCAGGCATTCCCAGCACATGGTGGCGGTGATGGTTCTCACACGAGCTGAAGGGGGCAACATGCAAGAGGTGTTAGAGGGGCAAAAATTAGAAATGGCTTTGGACAGAGGGGTTTTATGACCAGGTTGTGGAGTGATTTCGCAATGACCACAGACATGACAGGTACTGCTGCCTCGATTTAAAGTGACAGGAGACAACATTTGTCCAGTATGGTTACGAAATATTTTTCCTCCCTTATCGATGTTCTCCCTCACACGTCATTCCCCTTTGATTACTGGGCATCTAAAATAGACACCTGGCCTGAGTTGGCAGAATATGCATTACAGGAGCTTTCTTGCCCAGCTGCTAGTGTGCTATCAGAAAGAGTATTCAGTAGGGTTGAGCGAAACGGATCGGTCATTTTCATAAGTCGGGTTTCATGAAACCCGATCCAATCCCAGCGTGGGATCGGCCATACGGTACACGATCTTCGCACCAAAGTCGTGTTTCCTATGACGCTTAAAGCGCAATTTCTCAGCCAATGAAGGTGCACGCAGAGTGTGGGCAGCGTGATGACATAGGTCCTGGTCCCCACCATCTTAGAGAAGGGCATGGCAGTGATTGGCTTGCTTTCTGCGGCGTCACAGGGGCTATAAAGGGGCGTTCCCGCCGACCGCCATCTTACTGCTGCTGATCTGAGCGTAGGGAGAGGTTGCTGCTGCTTCGTCAGAAGCAGGGATAGCGTTAGGCAGGGTACATTAACCCCCAAAACCGCTTGTGCTGTAGCGATTTCCACTGTTAAACACCACCTTTTCTTTGCAGGGACAGTGGAGGCTAGATTTCTCTTCATCGGCTCTGTAGGTTATAAGGCTCCCTGACCCTGATAGCTGCGTTGCTGTGTGTACGCCGCTGTGCAAACCAACTGCTTTTTTCAAAGCACAAATCCTGTTGCTCCTTCCTTTCTGCACAGCTATCATGTTTGTTTGTCCACACTTTTGACTTTTGTGTGCAGCAGTCCTTTTTATTGCTGCCTGACATACTTTTGTGAGATAACTGTAGGAAGATAGTAATTGTAGTACAGTCCCCCTTTTTTTTTCTTTTTTGTGTGTTATATCTCTTCAAGCCACATTTTGCCACAGAAAATATACTTTAATACAGTGGCCCAGATTTATTCACAATTCTCCCAGAAAAAAAAAATAAAAGTGGGAGATTAAGATTGGTAAATCTGCATTAGTGCGAGTCCTGTCTGTGGCATCTGTCTTTGTTTTTCTGCCACAGAAAACCTACTGTATAACAGTGGGCCAGATTAAATCACTTGTCTCACATATCTCCCAAACAAATTTAAATAAAGGAATAATAATATTGCCAAACCTGAGCATCTGTACGAGTGCTGTCTGTGGTATCTGTCAGTCATTTTGTGCCACAGGAACTATACCGTGATATAGTGGGCCTGATTCAATCCCTTGTCTCCCATATAAAAAAAGAGGGACATTTCTATTGCCAGTGTGTGCACCTGCGTCAGTCCGGCTAGTGCCATATCTGCCAGCCTCTTTCTGCCAATCAAACAGTGTAGTGTAATACAGTGGGCCTGATTTTTCACTGCATTCTCCCACCCAAAGAAAGGGACATTTCTATTGCCAGTGTGTGCATCTGCATCAGTCCTGTTAGTGCCATATCTGCCAGCCTCTTTCTGCCAATCAAACTTTTTCTTGCATTCTCCCACACATAAAAAAGGGAGATTTACATTCACAACAAGTTCACGTACACCTTGTACCAGGTTTTACACGACCACATAACAGTTGTTAGTTTGGTAACATTTTTACAAGAATGAGGAAGTCTGGTGGAAGAGGTCGTGGCCGTGGGCGGTCATTGACAGCTGATAATGATGGTAGTGGTGGTGGTTGTGGAGCATCAGGTGGTCGTGGGAAAAGCAATATAGCCCCTAAGTCTCGAGTTGTTGAGCCAGCGTCATCGTCTGGCTGCACAAGGCCTCGAAGGCTCCCTTTTCTGGGAGTAGGAAACCGCTTTTGAAGCCGGAGCAGCAGGAACAAGTATTGGCTTTCATTGCTAACTCTGCCTCTAGCTCTTTCGCATCCTCCTCGGAAAGTGCCAAATGTCAGAGCAGTGCGTCGTCAGTGGATGCTCCCGGTCAGGAACAAGTCGCTTCCTTGTGTCCTTCACCCAACAGTGAAGGATGCGTCAGGCGACACAATTGGTTACTCCATGGAGCTCTTTACACATACCGTGCCTGGGTTAGAAAGGGAAATTGTTAACAGGCCATGCCCAATACAAAATGAATCGGACATGGAGTGCACAGATGCACAGCCACAGCCTGATTATTATGCTGTTCCTTTGACTCAGATCAGAACATTGCCCTCACAGTGTACTGAGCCAGAATCTGACCCCGATGAGACTATGGAGCCCCGTCACGAACGCAATAGCACCGGCCTACACGGTGACCCAGAGGATGGTGCACAGAACATAGAAGAGGAGGTCATAGATGACCCAGTTTTTGACCCCAATTGGCAGCCATTGGGGGAACAGGGTGCAGGCGGCAGTAGCTCTGAAGCGGAGGAGGAGGAGCCGCAGCAGGCATCAACATCGCAACAGGTTCCATCTGGCAGGCCTGTATCTGGCCAAAAACGTGTGGCAAAACCAAAACCAGTTGTAGGACAGCGTGGCCATCAGGTTAAAGTAGCTCAGTGTGCAATGCCTGAAAAGGTATCCGATAGGAAGAGTGCAGTCTGGAATTTTTTTAACCAAGATCCCAATGATCAGCGCAAAGTCATCTGTAAGAAATGCTCAAGGACCTTCAGCAGAGGTCAGAATGTTAAAAATCTAAATACAAGTTGCATGCATAGCCATTTAACCACCATGCACTTGCAAGTCTCGACAAACTACCAAACGTCCCTTAACGTTGTAGCACCCTCTCACAATGAAGCTAGTCAGCAACGCGACATCCCTTCCCTCACTGTAAGCCCACCGTTTACCACACCTCCTGCAGGTAATGTGGCGGTTTCGTCGCAAGGCCAAAGCAGTCAGGGAATCACCAGGTTCGTGGTAGGAAAAACTGTATGTAGGGCAACAGCAAGAATACCATCACCAACCCTCTTTCAGTCACCCATGTCCACCGGCACCCCCGCTAGTTCCACCGTATGCAGCTCTCCAGTCCAGCTCACCCTACATGAGACTCTCTTTAGGAAAAAGAAGTACTCATCCTCACATCCGCGTACACAGGGTTTGAACACCCACATTGCTAGACTAATCTCGTTAGAGATGATGCCCTACCGTTCAGTTGAAAGCGAAGCTTTCAAAGCCCTGATAGACTACGCTGTACCACACTACGAGCTACCCAGTCGACACTTTTTTCCCAGAAAAGCCATCCCAGCCCTCCACCAGCATATAAAAGACTGCATTGTCCATGCGCTCAGGCAATCTGTGAGTAGAAAGGTGCACCTGACAACAGATGCATGGACCAGTAGGCTTGGCCAGGGGCGTTATGTCTCCATCACGGCACACTGGGTTAATGTGGTGGATGCAGGGTCCACAGGGGACAGTAATATTGGGACAGTTCTGCCTAGCCCACGGTATAGGATACATTTGGCTGTAGGCGTTCGTCACCCCTCCTCCTCCTCATCCTCCAGCAGAAGCGAGAGCTCGTCCACAGACCGCAGTCCCACAACCACTCCATCCGCAGTTGGCACTGTAGCACACGAGGTGTCCAATTATGGAACAGCTAGTGGCAAGCGTCAGCAGGCTGTATTGGCAATGAAGTGTTTGGGCGACAACAGACACACCGCAGAAGTTCTGTCCGAGTTCTTGCAGCAAGAAACTCAGTCATGGCTGGGCACTGTACATCTTGTGGCAGGCAAGGTAGTGAGTGATAACGGAAGGAATTTTATGGCTGCCATAGCCCTTTCACAAATGAAACACATTCCTTCCCTGGCTCACACCTTAAACCTGGTGGTGCAGTGCTTCCTGAAAAGTTATCCGGGGTTACCCGACCTGCTGCTGAAAGTGTGCAGACTTTGCTCTCACATCCGCCGTTCGCCCGTACACTCCAGCCGTATGCAGAACCATCAGCGGTCTTTGAACCTTCCCCAGCATCGCCTAATCATCGACGTTGCAACAAGGTGGAACTCCACACTGCACATGCTTCATAGACTGTGCGAACAGAGGCGTGCTGTTATGTATTTGTGGGAGGATACATATACACGGGCAGGCAGTTGGATGGCAGACATGGAGTTGTCAGCTGTGCAGTGGTCGAAGCTCCAAGACCTGTGTCAAGTCCTTCAGTGTTTTGAGGAATGCACACGGCTGGTTAGTGCAGACAACGCCGTAATAAGCATGAGCATCCCCCTAATGCGTCTGCTGATGCAAAGTTTGAAGCACATAAAGGAACAGGCGTCTGCAGCCGAGGACGAGGGAAGCCTTGATGACAGTCAGCCATTGTCTGCTCAGGGAAGTCTACAGGACGAGGTGGCGGACGAAGAGGAGGAGGATGAGGAGGATGATGGGGATGAGTATTTTTGGGATGAGGAAGCTTCTCAGGGAGCAATAGAAAGTGCTGGCGGTGCAAGGCCGGGTTCAGGGTTTTTGAGGGAGACAAGTGACGTTGATTTGCCAGAAAGTGCTCCTCAACCCAGCATATGCACTGAGTTGACAACTGGAACATTGGCCCACATGGCGGATTATGCCTTGCGTATCCTCAAAAGGGACCCACACATTATAAAAATGATGAGCGATGACGATTACTGGTTGGCCTGCCTCCTTGATCCTCGCTATAAAGGCAAATTGCAAAATATCATGCCCCATGAGAACCTCGAACAGATATTGGCAACCAAACAAGCTACTCTTGTAGACCGTTTGATTCAGGCATTCCCAGCACACAGCGCCGGTGATGGTTCTCACACGAGATGCAGGGGGCAACAGGGCAGAGGTGTTAGAGGTGCACAAATCAGAAGTGGCGTAGGACAGAGGGGTTTTCTGACCAGGTTGTGGAGTGATTTCGCAATGACCGAAGACACGACAGGTACAGCAGCATCCATTCAAAGTGACAGGAGACAACATTTGTCCAGTATGGTTACTAACTATTTTTCCTCCATTACCGATGTTCTCCCTCAATCGTCATTCCCCTTTGATTACTGGGCATCCAAAATAGACACCTGGCCTGAATTGGCCAAATATGCATTGCAGGAGCTTGCTTGCCCAGCAGCTAGTGTGCTATCAGAAAGAGTATTCAGTGCTGCTGGTTCAATCCTGACCGAAAAAAGGACTCGTCTGGCTACCCAAAATGTTGATGATCTAACCTTCATGAAAATGAACCACTCATGGATTTCAAATTATTTTGCCCCACCTTTCTCGGCTGACACCTAGCTTTCCTGTAAAAAGGTCTTGTTTTGGGACTGGTGTTACTGACTGTTCCAATCTCTTAATTTTCAGCTGCTGTTTGTCCAGCACACGACATGTTTACACCTCCCTAAATGGCCTAACTCCCCAATGCGGGGCCGTGGTCTCGCCACTTGTCGCAAGCACCCGTCAGAGTGCCGTTTGTCTGAAGAGGTGGGTGTGCCCACTTTTGGTCGGTGGCACTGACACTGGGTCCCTCATAGTACAATGAAGTGTCTCTGACAGTGGTGTCGTGCACCCAACGTCAGAAACACCATTGTAACATGAGGGGCCCCGGGCTTGTACCGCTGGCCAGGAGAGAGTGTCCCCCCCAAGGTCAAACAGTGCTCTACCACTGGCAAAATTATCTGTCGCTGCTCCACCTGTTATGAACTGGTGGTTTAGGAGCAACATGGGACGTGCTCTGGAGGAGGTGGTACCTGTACTGACCGCAGTTCCTGAGCTTAACACAACACTAGAAGTAGCCGTGGGATGTTCCTGTCACTCCCTAGACACCTCGTCACAGCCGGAGGACTAAATACCCCTAAAGATAGAAACAGGAAAGCTATCTTGCCTCAGAGAAAATCCCCAAAGGATAGACAGCCCCCCACAAATACTGACTGTGAGTGGAGAGGGAAATGACATATGCAGAATGAAACCAGGATGTAGCAAAGGAGGCAACTCTAGCTAGATAGATAGAACAGGACAGAATACTGTGCGGTCAGTATTAAAATACTAGAAAAATCCACCACAGAGTTTACAAAAACCTCCACACCTGACTAAAGGTGTGGAGGGTAAATCTGCTTCCCAGAGCTTCCAGCTTAACTGAATAAATCCATACTGACAAGCTGGACTAGAAAAAACATAGAATGCACTGAACTATTAAGTCCACAACATGTGAACTGCAAAGAACAAAGCAAGGACTTATCTTTGCTGATCTGGTCAGAATAACAGGGAAATCCAAGCAGAGATGTGAATCCAACCAGCAACCATTGACAACTGGCACTGGCTGAAGGATAAAGCCAGGCTAAATAGCCGAGCCAGAATAGACAATCAGTGGAAGCAGCTGCTGACTGCTAAATACAAGGAGCAGCAATACCACTTAAAACCACCGGAGGGAGCCCAAGAGCAGAACTCACAAAAGTGCCACTTACAACCACCGGAGGGAGCCCAAGAGCAGAATTCACAACAGTACCCCCCCTTGAGGAGGGGTCACCGAACCCTCACCAGAGCCCCCAGGCCGATCAGGACGAGCCAAGTGAAAAGCACGAACCAAATCGGCGGCATGGACATCGGACGCAGCAACCCAAGAATTATCCTCCTGGCAATAACCCTTCCACTTGACAAGATACTGAAGCCTCCGCCTCGAAAAACGAGAATCCAAAATTTTCTCAACCACATATTCCAACTCCCCCTCAACCAACACCGGGGCAGGAGGATCAACAGAGGGAACAACGGGCACCACATGTCTCCGCAACAAAGATCTATGGAAAACATTATGGATTGCAAAAGAGTCTGGAAGGGCCAAACGAAAAGATACCGGATTGATAATCTCAGAAATCTTATAAGGACCAATAAACCGAGGCTTGAACTTAGGGGAAGAAACCTTCATAGGAACATGACGAGAAGATAACCAGACTAAATCCCCAACCCGAAGCCGGGGACCAACACACCGACGGCGGTTAGCAAAACGTTGACCCTTTTCCTGAGACAACGTCAAATTGTCTACCACATGAGTCCAAATCTGCTGTAACCTGTCCATCACAGAATCCACACCAGGACAATCAGAAGGCTCAACCTGCCCCGAAGAAAAACGAGGATGAAAACCAAAATTACAAAAGAAAGGCGAAACCAAAGTAGCCGAACTAGCCCGATTATTAAGGGCAAACTCGGTCAACGGCAAGAAAGCCACCCAATCATCCTGATCAGCAGACACAAAGCATCTAAAATAGGTTTCCAAGGTCTGATTAGTTCGCTCAGTTTGGCCATTTGTCTGAGGATGAAACGCCGAAGAAAAAGACAAATCAATGCCCATCCTAGCACAAAAGGCCCGCCAAAACCTAGAAACAAACTGGGAACCTCTGTCAGACACAATATTCTCCGGAATGCCATGCAAACGAACCACATGCTGAAAAAACAATGGAACCAAATCAGAGGAGGAAGGCAATTTAGGCAAAGGTACCAAATGGACCATTTTAGAGAACCGGTCACAAACCACCCAGATAACAGACATCTTCTGGGAAACAGGAAGATCCGAAATAAAATCCATGGAAATATGCGTCCAGGACCTCTCAGGGACCGGCAAAGGCAAAAGCAACCCACTAGTGCGGGAACAGCAAGGCTTGGCCCGCGCACAAGTCCCACAGGACTGCACAAAAGAACGCACATCCCGCGACAAGGAAGGCCACCAAAAGGACCTAGCAACCAAATCTCTGGTACCAAAAATCCCAGGATGACCAGCCAACACCGAACAATGATCCTCAGAAATCACCTTACTTGTCCATCTATCAGGAACAAACAGCTTCCCCACTGGACAGCGGTCAGGTTTATCAGCCTGAAATTCCTGAAGCACCCGCAGTAAATCAGGGGAGATGGCAGAAAGAATCACCCATTCCTTAAGAATGCCAACCGGCTCAAGGACTCCAGGAGAATCAGGCAAAAAACTCCTAGAGAGGGCATCAGCCTTAACATTCTTAGATCCCGGAAGATACGAGACCACAAAATCAAAACGGGAGAAAAACAGGGACCATCGAGCCTGTCTAGGGTTCAGTCGCTTGGCAGACTCGAGGTAAATCAGATTCTTATAATCGGTCAAGACCACAACGCGGTGCTTAGCTCCCTCAAGCCAATGTTGCCACTCCTCAAATGCCCACTTCATAGCCAACAACTCCCGATTGCCGACATCATAATTGCGCTCCGCAGGTGAAAACTTTCTGGAAAAAAAGGCACACGGTTTCATCAAAGAACCATCAGAATTCCTCTGAGACAAAACGGCCCCTGCCCCAATCTCAGAAGCGTCAACCTCAACCTGAAAAGGAAGAGAAACATCCGGCTGACGCAACACAGGGGCAGAAGTAAATCGGCGTTTAAGCTCCTGAAAGGCCTCAACAGCCGCAGAGGACCAATTCGTCACATCAGCGCCTTTCTTCATCAAATCGGTCAGGGGCTTAACCACACTGGAAAAGTTGGCAATGAAACGGCGATAAAAATTAGCAAAGCCCCAAAATTTCTGAAGGCTCTTCACAGATGTGGGTTGAATCCAGTCATGAATGGCTTGGACCTTAACAGGATCCATTTCTATAGACGAGGGAGAAAAAATTAAAACCCAAAAAGAGACCTTCTGAACTCCAAATAGGCACTTAGACCACTTCACAAATAAAGCCTTATCACAAAGGATCTGAAATACCATCCTGAATCCATAAAAGAAAAGAGAGAGCACTCACCATCCGTGTGTTCAAGTCCGGTCTTTATTAAAGTGGCTTACGATAAAAAACAGAGCATGGCAGGGAGATGCAGTGGAGGGACGACAGCTGTTTCGCGCTCCTGCGCTTCAACAGGTCCGATGGTGACTGCAGGTGGGTGATACCTTTACTTATACACTTCCGCTCTGGGAGTGCAAACCCAGCTGGAGTCATCACCACTAACCATACTCCTACTAATGGATAAAAACAATTAAAAACAACTTAAATAGAGCAACACTGAGATTGAATCCTTAGTGAATACAGAACACACCATAAATGATTATAAAAAGACAGACATGTCGGTTCTCTCATTGAGCCCCAAGGGACCCGTAGCATTAACCCTTAATATCCACCTTCCTTCCCTTCTTAGCAATAGTCTATTGTGGTCTCCTCCCTGTTCCGGTAACTCGATTTTTTCTATTCCCGCAAATCGCATGCAAGTCGCGTCACCGTCATGAACAGAACGTATATGGTTAATGAGTCTTGGGACTCCTTTACCGGTACTAATAGATCTAAAGTGTTCCCTGAATCGGACAAATAAGGGGCGAATGGTTTTCCCTATGTAATAGAGACCACAAGGGCAAAACAATACGTATACCACATATGTGGTCCTGCAAGAAATGAAATCTTTCACTACTTTGCGTATGGGGCCAATTTGTAGAAATACCATCCTGACCTGCTTCACATGAGACTCCCAATCATCGGAAAAAATCAAAATATCATCCAATTACACAATCATGAATTTATCAAGATAATTGCGGAAAATATCATGCATGAAGGATTGAATTACAGAAGGAGCATTAGAAAGCCCGAAAGGCATCACAAGGTATTCAAAATGGCCTTCGGGCGTATTAAATGCAGTTTTCCATTCGTCACCCTGTTTAATACGAACAAGGTTATATGCCCCTCGAAGGTCAATCTTAGTAAACCAACTAGCCCCCTTAATCCTAGCAAACAAATCAGAAAGCAAAGGTAAAGGGTATTGGAATTTGACCGTGATCTTATTAAGAAGGCGGTAATCAATACAGGGTCTCAAGGAGCCATCCTTCCTGACAACAAAAAAGAATCCCGCTCCCAATGGTGACGAAGACGGCCGAATATGCCCCTTCTCCAAAGACTCCTTAACATAACTCCGCATGGCGGCATGCTCTGGCACAGACAGATTGAAGAGTCTGCCCTTAGGGAACTTACAGCCAGGAATCAAGTTAATAGCACAATCACAGTCCCTATGTGGAGGAAGGGAACTGGACTTGGGCTCATCAAATACATCCTGGAAATCCGACAAAAACTCAGGAACTTCAGAAGAGGGGGAAGAGGAAATTGACATCAAAGGAACGTCACTATGTACCCCTTGACAACCCCAACTAGTCACAGACATAGATTTCCAATCCAGCACCAGATTATGTACCTGTAACCATGGAAAACCCAGTACAACAACATCATGCAAATTATGTAACACCAGAAAACGGCAATCTTCCTGATGTGCTGGAGCCATGCACATGGTCAGCTGAGTCCAATACTGAGGTTTATCTTTGGCCAATGGTGTAGCATCAATGCCCCTCAAAGGAATAGGGCTCTGCAAAGGCTGTAAGGAAAAACCACAGCGCTTGGCGAATTCTAAGTCCATTAAGTTCAGAGCAGAGCCTGAATCCACAAATGCCATGACAGAAAATGACGATAATGAGCAAATCAGGGTCACAGATAAGAGAAATTTAGGCTGTACAGTACTGATGGTAACAGACCTAGTGACCCTCTTAGTACGCTTAGGGCAATCAGAAATAACATGAGCAGAATCACCACAGTAAAAACACAGCCCATTCTGACGTCTGAATCCCTGCCGTTCTGCTCTAGTCAAAATCCTATCACATTGCATAGGCTCAGGACTCTGCTCAGAGGACAATGCCATATGGTGCACAATTTTGCGCTCGCGCAGGCGCCGATCAATCTGAATGGCTAGAGACATAGAATCGCTCAAACCAGCAGGCGGGGGGAACCCCACCATAACATCTTTAAGGGCTTCAGAAAGACCCTTTCTGAAAATTGCTGCCAGAGCATCCTCATTCCATTTAGTGAGCACAGACCATTTTCTAAATTTCTGGCAGTATAATTCTGCCGCTTCCTGACCCTGACACAGGGCCAACAAGGTTTTTTCTGCATGATCCACTGAATTAGGTTTGTCATACAATAATCCGAGCTCTTGAAAAAATGCGTCTACATTAAGCAATGCCGGATTCCCTGATTCATTGGGAAAATGCCCAGTCCTGAGGGTCACCACGCAGCAGAGAGATGACAATTTTAACCTGCTGAATGGGATCACCAGCGGAACGGGGTTTCAAAGCAAAAAACAATTTGCAGTTATTTTTAAAGTTCAAAAACTTGGATCTGTCCCCAAAAAACAAATCAGAAGTTGGAATTCTAGGCTCTAAAGCTGGAGCCTGGACAACATAATCATGGATACTCTGTACTCTTGCAGCAAGTTGATCCACACGAGAAAACAAACTCTGAACATCCATGCCAGCGCCAAAATCCTGAACCACCCAGAGATTAAGAGGAAAAAAAAACATAACAGACTGCGGAAAAAAAAATGGCTCAGAACTTTTTTTTCCTTCTTTTGAGATGCATTTAACTCATTCCCGGCCAGTTGTACTGTTATGAACTGGTGGTTTAGGAGCAACATGGGAAATGCTCTGGAGGAGGTGGTACCTGTACTGACCGCAGTTCCTGAGCTTAACACAACACTAGAAGTAGCCGTGGGATGTTCCTGTCACTCCCTAGACACCTCGTCACAGCCAGAGGACTAAATACCCCTAAAGATAGAAACAGGAAAGCTATCTTGCCTCAGAGAAAATCCCCAAAGGATAGACAGCCCCCCACAAATATTGACTGTGAGTGGAGAGGGAAATGACATACGCAGAATGAAACCAGGATGTAGCAAAGGAGGCCACTCTAGCTAGACAGATAGAACAGGACAGAATACTGTGCGGTCAGTATTAAAATACTAGAAAAATCCACCACAGAGTTTACAAAAATCTCCACACCTGACTAAAGGTGTGGAGGGTAAATCTGCTTCCCAGAGCTTCCAGCTTAACTGAATAAATCCATACTGACAAGCTGGACTAGAAAAAACATAGAATGCACTGAACTATTAAGTCCACAACATGTGGACTGCAAAGAACAAAGCAAGGACTTATCTTTGCTGATCTGGTCAGAATAACAGGGAAATCCAAGCAGAGATGTGAATCCAACCAGGAACCATTGACAACTGGCACTGGCTGAAGGATAGAGCCAGGCTAAATAGCCGAGCCAGAATAGACACTCAGTGGAAGCAGCTGCTGACTGCTAAATCCAAGGAGCAGCCGTACCACTTAAAACCACCGGAGGGAGCCCAAGAGCAGAACTCACAAAAGTGCCACTTACAACCACCGGAGGAAGCCCAAGAGTGGAATTCACAACATCCACCACAGTTTAATCTATGCGCTGAAATCCTTCAATGCCTGGCACAGACAATAACAATTTGTTCACATGTATGATGCTAGTTAAAATAGTCAGGGGCCATGTCCTACATTTACACCACTAAATACTTTGAGTCCAATTACAATGTCTGAAAGTCAGCATAGAAGCACACCCCTGTACCTAAGTATGCCACCCTTTTTTTTATTTATTTTTTTTTTGGGGGGGGGATACATTAACATCAATTTACGTTTTGGGACTCGGAGTACTTACTGTGTCAGACACTCCATCAAATTGTCCTCTGCTGACCACACCAATGCTGCCTGTGTACCCCTGCCACCTAATGGAAGCTGCATTGAGCCTACTTTACTATTTTAGGCCTAGGAAGTCTGTCTGCGGTCCCTCCTTGAAATTGTCCTCCACTGACCACACCAATGCTGCCTGTGTACCCCTGTTGCCAAATTTAAGCTGCATAGAGGCTATTTTATTATTTTAGGCCTAGGAAGTCTGTCTGAGGTTCCTCCTTCCAATTGTCCTCCACTGACCACACCAATGCTGCCTGTGTACCCCTGCCACCCAATGGAAGCTGCATAGAGGCTATTTTATTATTTTAGGCCTAGGAAGTCTGTCTGCGGTCCCTCCTTCCAATTATCCTCCACTGACCTCTCCAATGCTGCCTGTGTACCCCTGCCATCTAATGGAACCTGCATAGAGGCTATTTTATTATTTTAGGCCTAGGAAGTCTGTCTGCGGTCCCTCCTTCCAATTGTCCTCCACTGACCACACCAATGCTGCCTGTGTACCCCTGTAACCAACAAAACTGCATAGAGCCAACTTTTTTAGTTAACACTTACTACCTTTGTCTGTCTGCGCCACTAAATCACGCTGTCCTCCACTGAAAAAGCTGAGCTTCAACCTTCAGGCTCTCATTGAGTATTTTTAAATGTAACACTGCAGTTGCCCTACTACTTGAGTTGGGGCCTAGTAACGGTGTCTGCCACTGCTTGGTGTTCTCCTCCTCCTTGGTGTTCTCCTCCTCCTTGGTGTTCTCCTCCAGGTTTCCTTGTCTGAGCTTCAATCTTCAGGCTCTCATTAAGTATTTTTAAATGTAACACTTTTGTTGCCCTACTACTTGGGTTGGGGCCTAGTAACGGTGTCTGCCACTCCTTGGTGTTCTCCTCCTCCTTGGTGTTCTCCTCCTCCTTGGTGTTCTCCTCCAGGTTTCCTTGTCTGAGCTTCAACCTTCCGGCTCTCATTAAGTATTTTTAAATGTAACACTTTTGTGGCCCTACTACTTGGGTTGGGGCCTAGTAATGGTGTCTGCCACTCCTTGGTGTTCTCCTCCTCCTTGGTGTTCTCCTCCAGGTTTCCTTGTCTGAGCTTCAACCTTCAGGCTTTCGGCCTATATCAGATATTAAACTGCATTTGGGCTACTAGTTTGGTTGGGCCTACTAACGGTGTCTGCCGCACCTTGGTGTTCTCCTGTGCTTTTCTCCTGAGCTTCACTATTCAGGCTTTCGGCCTGTATTTAGAATTTTAACCCCTTCCTGACCCATGACGCCACGTAGGCGTCATGAAAACCCGTGCCAATCCGACCCATGACGCCTATGTGGCGTCATGGAATGATCGCGTCCCTGCAGATCGGGTGAAGGGGTTAACTCCTATTTTACCCGATCTGCAGGGAGAGGGGGAGTGGTACTTCAGCCCAGGGGGGTGGCTTCACCCCCCTGTGGCTATGATCGCTCTGATTGGCTGTTGAAAGTGAAACTGCCAATCAGAGCGATTTGTAATATTTCACCATGAAAACTGGTGAAATATTACAATCCAGCCATGGCCGATGCTGCAATATCATCGGCCATGGCTGGAAAACCTGAAGTGACCCCCCCACACAGCCACCGATCGCCCCCCCAGTCCTCTGTTATGGGGTCCGGTCCCCTCCGTCCGCCTGCCGGCTCCCCCGTCCTGCTGTCCGCTCCCCCCTGTGGTCCGATCACCCCCCCTGTGGTCCGATCACCCCCCCTGTGCTCTAATCCACCCCCCCCATCACCCCTTCATACTTACCGATCCTCCCGGTGTCCGGCCGTCTCCTCGCTGGGCGCCGCCATCTTCCAAAATGGCGGGCGCATGCTCAGTACGCCCGCCGCATCTGCCAGCCAGCAGATTCCTTACAAGTACATTTTGATCGCTGTGGTAGGTTCTACCACAGCGATCAAAATAAAAAAAATAATAAATAACCCCCCCCCCTTTATCACCCCCATAGATAGGGACAACAATAAATTAAAGAAAATATTTTCTTTTTTTCTTTTTCCACTAGGGTTAGGGTTAGAACTAGGGTTAGGGTTACGGGTAGGGTTAGGGTTAGGGGTAGGGTTAGGGTTACAGGTAGGGTTAGGGTTAGGGGTAGGGTTAGGGTTATGGCATGTGCGGATTTGGCTGCGGATCCGCAGCGGATTGGCCGCGGATCCGCAGCGGATTGGCCGCGGATCCGCAGCGGATTGGCCGCGGATCCGCAGCGGATTGGCCGCTGCGAATTCGTAGCAGTTTTCCATCAGGTTTACAGTACCGTGTACACCTATGGAAAACCAAATCCGCTGTGCCCATGGTGCGGAAAATTCTGTGCAGAAACGCTGCGTTGTATTTTCCACAGCATGTCAATTCTTTGTGCGGATTCCGCAGCGTTTTACACCTGTTCCTCAATAGGAATCCGCAGGTGAAATCCGCACAAAAAACCACTGGAAATCTACTGTAAATCCGCAAGTAAAACGCAGTGCCTTTTACTTGTAGATTTTTCAAAAGTCGTGCGGAAAAATCTCACACGAATCCGCTACGTGGGCACATACCCTTAGGGTTAGGGTTGGAATTAGGGCTAGGGTTGGAAATAGGGTTAAGATTAGGCTTGTGGTTAGGGTTACGGATAGGGTCAGGGGTGTGTTGGGGTTACAGTTGTGGTTAGGGTTGGGATTAGGGTTAGGGTTGGGATTAGGGTTAGGATTAGGGTTGGAATTAGGGTTACGGGTGTGTTGGGGTTAGGGTTGTGGTTAGGGGTGTGTTGGGGTTAGGGTTGGGATTAGGGTTATGGCTACAGTTGGGATTAGGATTAGGGGTGTGTTGGGGTTAGTGTTGAAGTTAGAAATGAGGGGTTTCCACTGTTTAGGCACATCAGGGGTCTCCAAACGCAACATGGCGCCACCATTGATTCCAGCCAATCTTGCATTCAAAAAGTCAAATGATGCACCCTCCCTTCCAAGCCCCGACGTGTGCCCAAACATTGGTTTACCCCCACATTTGGGGTACCAGCGTACTCAGGACAAACTGGGCAACAACTGTTGGGGTCCAATTTCTCCTGTTACCCTTGCAAAAATAAAAAATTACTTGCTAAGACATAATTTTTGAGGAAAGAAGAATTATTTTTTATTTTCACGGCTCTGCGTTGTAAACTTCTGTGAAGCACTTGGGGGTTGAACGTGCTCATCACACATCTAGATAAGTTCCTTGGCGGGTCTAGTTTCCAAAATGGGGTCACTTGTGGGGTGTTTCTACTGTTTAGGCACATCAGGGGCTCTGCAAATGCAACGTGATGCCCGCAGACCATTCCATCAAAGTCTGCATTTCAAATGTCACTACTTCCCTTCCGAGCCCTGACGTGCGCCCAAACAGTGGTTTACCCCCACATATGGGGTATCACTGTACTCACAACAAACTGGGCAACAAACATTGGGGCCCAATTTCTCCTGTTACCCTTGTGAAAATAAAAAATTGCTTGCTAAAACATCTTTTTTGAGGAAAGAAAAATGATTTTTTATTTTCACGGCTCTGCGTTGTAAACTTCTGTGAAGCACTTGGGGGTTGAACGTGCTCATCACACATCTAGATAAGTTCCATGGGGGGTCTAGTTTCCAAAATGGGGTCACTTGTGGGGTGTTTCTACTGTTTAGGCACATCAGGGGCTCTGCAAATGCAACGTGACGCCCGCAGACCATTCCATCAAAGTCTGCATTCCAAAACGTCACTAGTTCCCTTCCGAGCCCTGACGTGTGCCCAAACAGTGGTTTACCCCCACATATGGGGTATCACTGTACTCACAACAAACTGGGCAACAAACATTGGGGCCCAATTTCTCCTGTTACCCTTGTGAAAATAAAAAATTGCTTGCTAAAACATCTTTTTTGAGGAAAGAAAAATGATTTTTTATTTTCACGGCTCTGCGTTGTAAACTTCTGTGAAGCACTTGGGGGTTGAACGTGCTCATCACACATCTAGATAAGTTCCTTGGGGGGTCTAGTTTCCAAAATGGGGTCACTTGTGGGGTGTTTCTACTGTTTAGGCACATCAGGGGCTCTGCAAATGCAACGTGACGCCCGCAGACCATTCCATCAAAGTCTGCATTCCAAAACGTCACTAGTTCCCTTCCGAGCCCTGACGTGTGCCCAAACAGTGGTTTACCCCCACATATGGGGTATCAGCGTACTCAGGAGAAACTGGACAACAACTTTTGGGGTCCAATTTCTCCTGTTACCCTTGCAAAAATTAAAAATTCTGGGCTAAAAAAATATTTTTGAGGAAAGGAAACACATTTATTATTTTCACGGCTCTGCGTTATAAACTTCTGTGAAGCACTTGGGGGTTCAAAGTGCTCACCACACATCTAGATAAGTTCCTTGGGGGGTCTAGTTTCCAAAATGGAGTCACTTGTGGGGAGTTCCTACTGTTTAGGCACATCAGGGGCTCTGCAAACGCAACCTGACGCCCGCAGAGCATTCCATCAAAGTCTGCATTCCAAAACGTCACTACTTCCCTTCCGAGCCCCGGCATGTGCCCAAACAGTGGTTTACCCCCACATATTGGGTATCAGCGTACTCAGGAGAAACTGGACAACAACTTTTGGGGTCCAATTTCTCCTGTTACCCTTGCAAAAATAAAAAATTCTGGGCTAAAAAAATTTTTTTGAGGAAAGGAAACACATTTATTATTTTCACGGCTCTGCGTTATAAACTTCTGCGAAGCACTTGGGGGTTCAAAGTGCTCACCACACATCTAGATTAGTTCCTTGGGAGGTCTAGTTTCCAAAATGGGGTCACTTGTGCGGGAGCTCCAATGTTTAGGCACACAGGGGCTCTCCAAACGTGACATGGTGTCCGCTAATGATTGGAGCTAATTTTCCATTCAAAAAGCCAAATGGCGTGCCTTCCCTTCCGAGCCCTGCCGTGCGCCCAAACAGTGGTTTACCCCCACATATTGGGTATCATCGTACTCAGGACAAACTGGACAACAACATTTGGGGTCCAATTTCTCCTATTGCCCTTGGAAAATTAAAAAATCCTGGGCTAAAAATCATTTTTGAGGAAAGAAAAATTATTTTTTATTTTCACGGCTCTGCGTTATAAACTTCTGTGAAGCACCTGGGGGTTATAAGTGCTCACTATGCATCTAGATAAGTTCCTTGGGGGGTCTAGTTTCCAAAATGGGGTCACTTGTAGGGGAGCTCCAATGTTTAGGCACACAGGGGCTCTCCAAACGCGACATGGTGTCCGCTAACGATTGGAGCTAATTTTCCATTCAAAAAGTCAAATGGCACGCCTCCCCTTCTGAGCCTTGCCGTGCACCCAAACAGTGGTTTACCCCCACATATGAGGTATCAACATACTCAGCATAAATTACAAAATAGAGCTAGTGGCCTAGGTGTATGACACTTCCATTAATTTAGCATATTTCAGAAAGAGGAAAGGGACGGAAGCAAATGTCATCTGATATTCATCTCTCAAACTTTATTAAATATAAAAAACCAAACCAGAAACAATTCTGAAAATTTAAAAGTACATAAAACATGGAGACCACATGCAAAAAAACCGCACACACCCGGTAATGCAGCTGATAAAGTGTTCACAATTTTGTCTATATATGGACGGGGGTACCTATTTCACTAATTAGCTTCTCTATAACTGTTTAGGATGTACAATATCAATGTTATAAAGCTATCCCAGCATTTTAACAGCACTGCACCACTACTGTGGAGGCAAAAAGGTTGAGTATAGATAAATAAAGTGCATAGTGCAATATATCAAGCTATTCGTCACCATATAATTATCAAGTTGTTAAAGGTGCATCTGCAGTTGATAAAACATCCACCTAGTCAGCAATTCTTAGGTCCCATATGCTATGAGTGCATATACAAAAGTTGAACATATTAAGACATAAATAAATATAAAGTAACTGTGCTACATAACCTGATTGTGCGGTCCTGAGCCCCAACGCGCGTTTCGCGTTAGCTTCGTCCGGGGGAATGTATGTTGATATGTCAGATATATGTCAGATAAAAAGCTTTGTATCTGACATATCAACATACATTCCCCCGGACGAAGCTAACGCGAAACGCGCGTTGGGGCTCAGGACCGCACAATCAGGTTATGTAGCACAGTTACTTTATATTTATTTATGTCTTAATATGTTCAACTTTTGTATATGCACTCATAGCATATGGGACCTAAGAATTGCTGACTAGGTGGATGTTTTATCAACTGCAGATGCACCTTTAACAACTTGATAATTATATGGTGACGAATAGCTTGATATATTGCACTATGCACTTTATTTATCTATACTCAACCTTTTTGCCTCCAAAGTAGTGGTGCAGTGCTGTTAAAATGCTGGGATAGCTTTATAACATTGATATTGTACATCCTAAACAGTTATAGAGAAGCTAATTAGTGAAATAGGTACCCCCGTCCATATATAGACAAAATTGTGAACACTTTATCAGCTGCATTACCGGGTGTGTGCGGTTTTTTTGCATGTGGTCTCCATGTTTTATGTACTTTTAAATTTTCAGAATTGTTTCTGGTTTGGTTTTTTATATTTAATAAAGTTTGAGAGATGAATATCAGATGACATTTGCTTCCGTCCCTTTCCTCTTTCTGAAATATACTCAGCATAAATTGCCCAACAAATTTTAGGATCCATTTTATCCTGTTGCCCATGTGAAAATGAAAAAATTGAGGCTAAAAGAAATTTTGTGTGAAAAAAAGTACTTTTTCATTTTTACGGATCAATTTGTGAAGCACCTGAGAGTTTAAAGTGCTCACTATGCTTCTAGATAAGTTCCTTGGGGGGTCTAGTTTCCAAAATGGGGTCACTTGTGGAGGAGCTCCAATGTTTAGGCACACAGGGGCTCTCCAAACGTGACATGGTCTCTGCTAGCGATGGAGATAATTTTTCATTCAAAAAGTCAAATGGCGCTCCTTCCCTTCCGAGCCTTACCATGTGCCCAAACAGTGGTTTACCCCCACATATGAGGTATCGGCGTACTCAGGAGAAATTGTCCAACAAATTTTAGGATCCATTTTATCCTGCTGCCCATGTGAAAATGAAAAAATTGAGGCTAAAATAATTTTTTTGTGAAAAAAAAGTACTGTTTCATTTTTACGGATCAATTTGTGAAGCACCTGGGGGTTTAAAGTGCTCACTATGCTTCTAGATAAGTTCCTTGGGGGGTCTAGTTTCCAAAATGGGGTCACTTGTGGGGGAGCTCCAATGTTTAGGCACACGGGGGCTCTCCAAACGCGACATGGTGTCCGCTAAAGATTGGAGCCAATTTTTCATTCAAAAAGTCAAATGGCGCTCCTTTCCTTCCAAACCCTGCCGTATGCCCAAACAGTGGTTTACCCCCACATATGAGGTATCAGCGTACTCAGGACAAATTGGACAACATCGTTTGTGGTCCAGTTTCTCCTTTTACCCTTGGGAAAATAAAAAAATTGTTGCTAAAAGATCATTTTTGTGACTAAAAAGTTAAATGTTCATTTTTTCCTTCCATGTTGCTTCTGCTGCTGTGAAACACCTGAAGGGTTAATAAACTTCTTGAATGTGGTTTTGAGCACCTTGAGGGGTGCAGTTTTTAGAATGGTGTCACTTTTGGGTATTTTCAGCCATATAGAGCCCTCAAACTGACTTCAAATGTGAGGTGGTCCCTAAAAAAAATGGTTTTGTAAATTTTGTTGTAAAAATGAGAAATCACTGGTCAAATTTTAACCCTTATAACTAGTGTTGAACGATACCGTCCGATACTTGAAAGTATCGGTATCGGAAAGTATCGGCCGATACCGGCAAAGTATCGGATCCAATCCGATACCGATACCCGATACCAATACAAGTCAATGGGACTCAAGTATCGGACGGTATTCCTGATGGTTCCCAGGGTCTGAAGGAGAGGAAACTCTCCTTCAGGCCCTGGGATCCATATAAATGTGTAAAAGAAAGAATTAAAATAAAAAATATCGCTATACTCACCTCTCCGACGCAGCCTGGACCTCAGCGAGGGAACCGGCAGCGTTGTTTGTTTAAAATTCGCGCTTTTACTTGGTTACGTGAAGTCCCGGCTTGTGATTGGTCAGGGCGGCCATGTTGCCGGGACGCGGACCAATCACAGCAAGCCGTGACGAAATTACGTCACGGCTTGCTGTGATTGGTCCGCGTCCCGGCAACATGGCCGCCATTAACCAATCACAAGCCGGGACGTCACGGGAGGCTGGACACGCGCCCATTTTAAAAAGCGCGCGTGTCCAGCCTCCAGTGACGTCCCGGCTTATGATTGGTCACGGCGCCATGTTGCCGGGACGCGGACCAATCACAGCAAGCCGTGACGAAATTACGTCACGGCTTGCTGTGATTGGTCCGCGTCCCGGCAACATGGCCGCCATTAACCAATCACAAGCCGTGACGTCACGGGAGGCTGGACACGCGCGCTTTTTAAAATGGGCGCGTGTCCAGCCTCCCGTGACGTCCCGGCTTGTGATTGGTTGCGCCGCGGTCAACCAATCACAAGCCGGGAGGCTGGACACGCGCGCATTTTAAAATTTTAAAATGGGCGCGTGTCCAGCCTCCCGGCTTGTGATTGGTTGATCGCGGCGCAACCAATCACAAGCCGGGACGTCACGGGAGGCTGGACACGCGCCCATTTTAAAATGCGCGCGTGTCCAGCCTCCCGTGACGTCACGGCTTGTGATTGGTTGCGTCTCCCATGTGACTGCGACGCAACCAATCACAAAGCCGGGACGTAATTTTAAAATCCTTAAGGACCTGAAATTACATCACGGCTTGCTGTGATTGGTTGTGTCGCCCATGTGACTGCGACGCAACCAATCACAACGCCGGAACGTAATTTTAAAATCCTGAAGGACCTGAAATTACGTCACGGCTTGCTGTGATTGGTTGCGTCCCGGTCACATGGGTGGCACGCAACCAATCACAAGCCGGGACTCACGTAAAGGAAAGAAAAGCGCGAATTTTAAACAAAGAACGCTGCCGCTTCCCTCGGTAAGGTGCAGGCTGCGTCGGAGAGGTGAGTATAGCAATATTTTTTATTTTAATTCTCTCTTTTACACATTTTTACATTAATGTTGTTTCGATACCGATACCCGATATCACAAAAATATCGGATCTCGGTATCGGAATTCCGATACAGCAAGTATCGGCCGATACCCGATACTTGCAGTATCGGAATGCTCAACACTACTTATAACTTCCTAGCAAAAAAAAAATTTGTTTCCAAAATTGGGCTGATGTAAAGTAGACATGTGGGAAACGTTATTTATTACCTATTTTGTGTCACATAACTCTCTGGTTTAACAGAATAAAAATTCTAAATGTGAAAATTGCGAAATTTTCAAAATTTTTGCCAAATCTCCATTTTTTTCACAAATAAACTCAGAAATTATCGATCTAAATTTACCACTAACATGAAGCCCAATATGTCACAAAAAAACAATCTCAGAATCGCTAGGATCCGTTGAAGCGTTCCTGAGTTATTACCTCATAAAGGGACACTGGTCAGAATTGCAAAAAACGGCAAGGTCATTAAGGCCAAAATAGGCTGGGTCATGAAGGGGTTAAACTGCATTTGGGCTACTAGTTTGGGTGGACCTACTAACGGTGTCTGCCGCTGATTGCTGTTCTCCTCCACTGAACAAAGCAGTGCTGCCTGTTTACTACTGTTACCAATTTTGAACTGCATTTAGCCTAGTTACTTATTTGGCCCTACTCACTGTGTCAGCCTCTCATTACAGTTGTCCTCCACTGAACAAAGCAATGCCGCCTGGTTAGTCCTTTTACCAATTTTGAACTGCATTTAGGCCACTTTATTATTTGGGCCTAGATCTGTGTTTCCTCCTAGTCCTGCCCATTGCCCAGCCACTGCTAGATTAGCCCGCTGGTACATTGACCCAGACCACTACATTCCCCTTGCACTCTACACAGCCTGAACCTGGCCCTGATGAAAGTCTGGTTCCTCTTCCCACATACTATACCACCTTACACGGGGACATTAAGGAAGGTGCAGGTGAAAGTGCAGGTTCCTTCATCAGGTGGGGGGGCCCACTCGTTGGTGACGTCACTGCCACAGGGCCCCTCATAGTAAGCAAAAGTGTCGCTGCCGGTGGGAGGCGCCCCCGCCGTGCAAACACACCGCCGTACTGTGAGGGGCCCTATGCCAGTGCCAATGCGAATGAGTGGGACCCCCGCTTGCTCAGGATCACAGCACTTGCAACGTTGCAATACTTACCTCTAACTGCTCCACCGCCGTGACGTAGTCCACGTTTCCTGGGCCCACTAAAAACTTGAACCAGCCCTACCCCCCACAACTTTAGCCAAATAACCCCCCAATTTTCAATGGCTACCTATTATTGTAAGGTAAATTAAGATTGACAAGCTTAAGTAACAAGAATTGATGTTTTTGGCATTAAAATGGGCACTGTAGGTGTTTTCCTGGCCTCCACTCACTGCCGACTATGCTTCCCCATTGACTTACATTGGGTTTCGTGTTTCGGCCGAACAACGACCGACTTTTCAAGAAGATCGGCTAATTTCACTCGACTCGACTTTTGACAAAGTCGGGTTTCGCAAAACCCGACTCGACCCCAAAAAAGTAAAAGTCGCTCAACCCTAGTATTCAGTGCTGCTGGTTCAATACTGACAGAAAAAAGGACTCGTCTGGCTACCCAAAATGTTGATGATCTAACCTTAATTAAAATGAATCAATCATGGATTTCTAATTATTTTGCCCCAGCTTCCCCTGCTGACACCTAGCTTTCCTGTAAAAAGATTTTGCTTTTGGACTCGTATTACTGACTGCTCCAATTTCTCCATTTGCAGCTGCTGTATGTCCACCATAGGCAATTTTTACACCTCCCTAAATGGGCTGACTCCCCCCACGGAGCCGTGGGCACCACTTGGCGCAAGCACCCGTGCGAGTGCCGTTTGGCTGAACAGGTGGGTGTGCCCACTTTTGGGCGACGGCACTGGCACAGGGTCCCTCATAGTACAATGAAGTGTCTCTGGCGGTGGTGGTGCACACTCAACATCAGACACACATTCGTAACATAAGGGGCCCTGGGCCAGTACCGCCGCCCACGAGAGAGTGTTACCCCCAGCTCAAACAGTGCTCTACCACTTGCAAAATTACCTCTCGCTGCTCCACCACTGTTCAGTCTGTGCTGTTAAATCCTTCAATGGCACTGCCAATACCAATTTGTAGACATGATTGATGCTAGTTAAAATATTCAGGGGCCCTGGCCTCCATTTACACCAGTTAATAGTTTGCGCCAACTACCACTGTCTGCAAGTCAGCAGAAGAGCCCACCCCTGTACCTAGGTATGCCACCTGTTTATTTGTTAAATTTTTTTTTGACAGACATTAACCTCACTTTATTATTTTGGCCTACTAACTGTGTCTGCCCCTCGGTGCAATCGTCCTCCGCTGAAAACACCAATGCTGCCTGTGTACCCCTGTAGCCTTTTTAAAACTGCATGGAGCCTGCTTTTTTATTTTAGGCCTTGGAAGTCTGTCTGCGGTCCCTCCATGCAATCGTCTTTCGCCGACCACAACAATGCTGCCTGTGTACCCCTGTAGCCTTTTTAAAACTGCATAGAGCCTGCTTTTTTATTTTAGGCCTACTAAGTCTGTCTGCGCCACTCCGAACAATCGTCCTCCGTTGACCACACCAATGCTGCCTCTGTACCCCTGTAGCCAAATTTAAACTGCATAGAGCCTGCTTTTTTATTTTAGGCCTAGGAAGTCTGTCTGCGGTCCCTCCTTGCAATCGTCCTCCGCCGACCACACCAATGCTGCCTGTGTATCCCTGTAGCCAATTTAAAATTGCATAGAGCCAAAATTTTTTATTTAACACATACTACCTTTGTCTGTCTGCACCACTCAATCCCGCTGTCCTCCACTGAAAAAACTGAGCTTCAATCTTCAGGCTTTCGGCCTGTAATTAGAATTTAAAACTGCATTTGGCCTACTAGTTTTGGTGGGCCTAGTAACGGTGTCTGCCACTCCTTGCTTGTCTCCACCACTGAAAAAAGCTTAGCTTCAATCTTCAGGCTTTCGGCCAACTATTTAAATATTAAACTGCATTTGGGCTACTAGTTTGGTTGGGCCCTAGTAATGGTGTCTGCCGCTCCAAGGTGTTCTCCAGGTTTACTTGCCTGAGCTTCAATCATCAGGTTCTCATTAAGTAGTTGTTAATATAACACGGCATTAGGCCTACTAGTTTGGTTGGGGCTTGGTAACGTTGTCTGCCGCTCCTTGCTGTTCTCCTCCACTGAACAAAGCAGTGCCACCTGTTTACCACTGTTACCGATTTTGAACTGCATTTAGCCTAGTTACTTATTTGGGCCTACTCACTGTGTCAGCCTCTCATTACAGTTGTCCTCCAATGAACAAAGCAATGCTGCCTGGTTAGTCCTGTTAACAATTTTGAACTGCATTTAGCCCACTTTATTATTTGGGCCTATATCTGTGTTTCCTCCGCATCCTGTCCATTGCCCAGCCAGTGCTGGATGAGTCTGCTGGTACATTGACCCATACCACTACATTCCCCTTGCACGCTACACAGCCAGAAACTGACCCTGCTGAAAGTCAGGTTCCCCTTCCCACATACTATACCACCTTACATGGGGACAAAGAGGAAGGTGCAGATGAAAGTGCAGGTTCCTTGATCAGGTGGAAGGGCATACTCTTTGGAGACGTCACTGGCACAGAGCACCTCATGGTACGCAAAAGTGTCGCTGCCGGTGGGAGGCACCCCGCCGAGCAAACACACCGCCGTACTTTGAGGGGCCCTGTGCCAGTGCCAATGCGAACGAGTGGGCCCCCCTTGCTTGCTCAGGATCACAGCACTTGCAAAGTTGAAATACTTACATCTTCCTGCTCCACCGCCGTGACGTAGTCCACGTTTCCTGGGCTCACTAAAAACATGAACCAGCCCTACCCCCCACAACTTTAGCCAAATGACCCCCAATTTCCAACGCCTAACTATTATTATAAAGTAAATTAAGATTGAAAAGCTTCAGTAACAAGAATGGATGTTTTTGCCATTAAAATGGGCACTGTAGGTGTTTTCCTGGCCTCCACTCACTGCCGACTATGCTTACACATTGACTTGCATTGGGTTTCGTGTTTCGGTCGATCCCCGACTTTCGGCGATAATCGGACGATTTCACTCGACTCGACTTTTGACAAAGTCGGGTTTCGCGAAACCCAACTCGATCCTAAAAAAGTGAAAGTTGCTCAACCCTATTCACCACATTACCAGGAAATATGGTGCGACTGACTATGCAATGGCCTTGGATTAAACAGGTGACGTAAATGGACCTTTCATGTCAACAGGCTAAAAGTTTATGAAGAAAGGGAGATCACCAACATAGCAGATTGTGGTCACCCATCAGATGGCCTAAATTTGGACCAGATCCCAAACTTATTGGTTTAGTCCAAAATAGGAATTGGGATAACGGATGTCCCATTGGGGGAGAGGCTTTGTCCATAACAGAAGCAGCAGTTAATAAAACTGCTTGGAGCATATTGCTCACTGTTAACGATTCGGACAAACACCCCTTGTCCAGCATCATGTCAACACAGGGGTAGTTACTCCATTCAGATAACCCGCGTACTGGGTGACACCTCCAGTGTTGGCAATGATGAAGGCCGGGGTGGATGATATGTTGAATATGGGGGTTATAGTTCCTTCCCAAAGCCAATGGGCAGCCAGTGTAGTGTTGGTGCCCAAGAAAGATAAAAGTACTTGTTTCTGTATTATAGGCAACTCAAAGAGGTCACCATTACAGATGTCTACCCTATGCCTTGGGTGGAGGAACTACTAGATAGATTAGGAGGATCTCTGTACATATCTATCACTGATCTAAGCAAAGGATGCTACCAGATGCTATTCACAAAAGAGGCTCAAGAGAAGTCCGCATTCATCAGACCTTATGGACTGTGTGAGTTTACCAGCATGACCTTTGGGATGAAGAATGCCCCGACTTCATTCCAAAGGATGGTGGACCAGTTATTAGAGGAATGTCAGGGGTATGCCCAGGCCTACTTGGATTACATCGCTATCCTCAGCGATACCTAGGAAGAGTATCTTCAGCACATGTCCCTGGTGTTGCAAAGGGCAGTCAAAGACCAGCTTACCATCCGTCTCTACAAGTGCCAGATGGTAATGGTCGAGGTACTATACCTGCGGCATTGAGTGGGAAGTGAGTGCATTCATCCCAAACCTGAAAAAATAGAAGCCATTACACAGTGACATCCCCCATAAACCAAAAGCATATCCAAAAATTCCTTAGGACCGCAAGTGCAGTGCCCCAGAGTCCTGGTCGTTGCAGTAATGTCGCTCTTCCACCAGTTGGAGTGCTTTTACGTCCAATGGTACTAAAGGAGTTCCCCTGATCAGGTATCACAAGACACACACTACACTTCACACTCCAGTCCACCAGGGGGAGCCTTGCTTCTATCTATTAGGGCACTCCTCACACACGGGTAAAACTGGTGGGTTGGATAGGAAGTTAGGCAGAAGCTACCTGGGTTCAACCCAGAGAGGACCTGTCAGGCAGACAGGGGGAGAAGGAGGAACATCTGAGCTGCAGACAGAGGATACCTGTGAGGGGTGGGATCCTGACAGACCCAAGCACGAGATAGAGCGTTACGGAGCTGCGCCTGCACCCATTGCGGCAGCATCCTAAGAAAGGACACGAAGCAAAGTATATTGTTGAGAGTGAGAAATGAAGTCACAGCACAAGGAGATAATACCGGGAGGAGACCTGCCCCAAGATCGGCAGCCTCCTTCTGAGGCGCGTAGCCGGTGGCCGGAACACCGAGGGAGTAATTGACTCTACATATTACTTCAGAAATTGGCAGGACAGTCAATTCCAAGTTGGCTGCCCAACCTAAATACCTAAGAAGACAAGGAGGCAAAATTGTGGGAGAAGGGCGACTCTAGGGTCCCTATAAAATAGCTCCAGGCCTACCCCGTCATACGGGTTGTCCTATCCATACCATCTGGGGGACAGAGAGAGAAAAGATCAGAAACATCCACGACAGTTGTGAGGACTATCCCGTGGTGCTCAGCAGGGAGGTACTACAACACACAGGCACTAGTAGGAAGGCTACTGATTTCCACTTGAGTAAGGGAACTCTGGGTGTGCCTTCGGACCGGCCGGATTCCGCCTGCCCTGTGAACGGTACTCTGGACTGTGGACGCCGACGTCTTCAGTAAAAGGTAAAGAGACTGCAACCCTTGTATCCTCGTTATTCACTGCGCCTTACATTGTCCGCCATCACTACCTACACTTCTGGGAAGCCCTGGGGACCTAGTTCACCTGTGGGAAGGTACACCATCTAGCTGCCATTCCATCACCCCAGCGGACCCCTAAGCAGCGTCGGTCACCCTGACCGAGTACCACAGGTGGCGTCACGAACACCGTACAAACTACACCTTTAATTGGATGCCCCTCATAGGGCAACGGGCCGGGTTGGGCCACCATGACATCCCCTGAACTGAGAAGGACCCGGTACCGAGTACCCCATTGCCCTTGCGTGGGGACGATCCACAAACTATTATTAAAAGTTTATCTACAGTTACAGCACTAAAGAAAAGCCCCTCACTGACCTCACCCTCAAAATATTTGCCTGCAATCTTATCTGGACCTCGAAATGTGAATCCGCATTTCTCCAGGTGAAAATCCAGTAAGCCCAATGCTCAGTCCTGACTGTTCTTGATCTCTACCACATGTTCATTTTTCAAACAGATGCCTCAGATATCAGATTTGGATCCATACTCAGTCAAGCGGCAGCTGGCGGTCAGGAACACCTGGTATCCTATGTTTCCCTGAAGCTATTGGAGAGGGAGAGGGCATAAGCAACAATAGCAAAAGAAGGCTTGGCCATAATGTGGGCACTTAAAAAATTGCCGCCATATCTCTACAGCAAGGAATTCACGGTCATCATCACTCAATTCTGTGAGCATGCAGCTTTTCGCTTCTTCTCTATCCATTGCATATTAGCATGCTCTAGGAGAACCCCTAACTCCAAAATTGTTCAAGGATGCCTTCCATATCCAATTATCTGAAAGGATATTCCTGTTTTGGACAACCAGGTCACCTGGCCACATACTTCAAAAGTCTGTCAGCTTCCTAAGCTTGGTGCTACCAAATGCTGGTTGCCACTGGGGGGTATAGTTGGCTCTGGAAGCCCCAAAGTCGCAGCTGCTTGAATCCCGGTGAGCTATAGGGTTAAACTCAGTGGTTTGTGCCATCTACTTTGTGCTGGACCTGAGGAAGAGGAGCTCTGATTGTTATTTTACACGTGTAAAAGCATTTGGGGACAGCTTTTCTTAAAGCGGATGTGGAGACGTGAGGGTCAGTGGGTGCTCTCCTCCGCTGGGTCAGTGGGTGCTCTCCTCCGCTGGGTCAGTGGGTGCTCTCGTCTGCTGGCTCAGATGTCTTTAAAAAGACTGCATGGACCAGGGCTCATCCCACTTACTGCCCGCACTCCTTTCTCATGGGCAGAATACTACTCAGATAACACAGGGTGAGGGTGAAACAGTGTGGTAATAGTTTATTGGACCAGCAACAGACAATAATACATAGAACAGTCCCAGTAATATCCAAGATGATGCAAATCACAGAGCTTTGTGTTTGGCTGCAGTGATGCTGGGCACTTAAGTAGTAACAAGTTATCTGTGTTTTATCGCTGCTGCCAGAAAATGTTTATCTCAATGAACAAACTGTATAATTTCAATGTCTGTGATTCCATGGCCTTATTTTGAGGGTGTGAAGGGCTGTGTGGTCTAAAAAAGAGTTTTGTCTCTCTGTGTATTTTGTCCAATTTGTTCAGAAAAAATTACCAGTGGAGATGGCGACCCTGCATGCACAAAAAACATGTAGTAAAATGTGATATTTCAGGCTTATACTGAGAGAGATATGACATGTGATGGGCATTTAGCCATCCAGGAAAACTTATTTGTATTTAGCATTGATGGAAAGATAGATATAGACAGATTCAGTGACAGACAGATAGATAATAGATAGATAATAGATAAAGCCAAAATATGGGGAGCAGCACTCCAAAAATTACTTAAATAGTAAGGTGAGCTTTATTGGGTCCACATGGCATGGCGACTTTTCCGTTCCCAAGAACCTTTATCATGCATCATCCACCTTACTCTTTAAGTAATTTTTGGAGTGCTGCTTCCTATTTTTTGTCTTTATATATTTGGCAAGTATACAGATTATTTGCCGGCAGGCCTGTGCACCCACCTAGTTGGAAAGTGTGCTGCTCCATTTTTTCTAAAATAGATAAATAGATAGTTATTCTTCCCACAATAAAAGTAACACGTTATGTAATTTTTCTACAGACAGCGAGATCTGCATGAAATGCCAAATTGACAAATGGCCAAATGAGAAGAGAGACCAGTGTCTGCCTAAAGTGATGGAGTTCATCTCTTACCAGAATGACACAATGGCTTCGGTGTTTTCCTGTATCTCGGTCTTCGGATGTCTTGTGACCGGCTTCACATTTGGGATATTTATTTCCTACCGGGACACTCCTATTGTTAGAGCCAATAACCGGAACCTGAGTTACCTCCTCCTGGTCTCCAACTTTCTCAGCTTTCTCACTGTGTTTTTGTTCCTCGGTCGTCCCAATGATGTAACTTGTAGATTACGTGAAACCAGTTTTGGATTTTTCTTCTCAGTAGCCGTCTCTTCACTTCTCGCCAAGACTGTCATGGTTTGTGTTGCTTTTAAGTCCACCAAGCCTGGAAGCGCCTGGAGAAAATGGCTGAACGTGAAACTGCCCTATACCATAGTGTTGTTGTGTTCATTTCTTCAGGTTGTAATCTGTGTTTTGTGGTTGACTATTTCTCCCCCATTCCAAGATCTGGACACTGAGTCTTATCCTGGGATTCTCATCATTCAGTGTAATGAAGGCTCAGATATCTGGTTCTACTCCATGTTGGGTTATCTGGGGCTCCTGGCAGCTGTAAACTTTGTCCTGGCTTTCATGGTGAGGACATTACCGGACAGTTTCAATGAGGCCAAGTACATCACCTTCAGCATGCTGGTGTTCCTCAGTGTCTGGATTTCCATGATCCCGGCTTATCTGAGCACCAGAGGGAAGAACATGGTGGCTGTGGAGATATTTGCAGTGATGGCTTCCAGTGCTGGACTTTTAGGTTGTGTGGTTTTCCCTAAATGCTTTATTATTTTGTTTAAATCAGGAATGAATAATAAAACGGAGCTGCTCGGAAAAAAGAAAGGAATGACGGCAAATATTAGGAACCACTGATAATAATGACTAATTCTGTACATTAGACCCATAGAAACCATTTTAAAGTAAGATGTAAGATTCTCTATCAACCTGTGTATGAAATAAACATATAAAAATGTCTTATCCCGTTATTTCCAGTAATTGATGTATTTATCAGGACGTCTCATATTTGTATTAGAGTTTGGGAAATGTAGAAATTTCTCTGTGGTTTTGGTAAATGATCTGCTTCCTCCTTAAAGAGAATCTTTTAGCAGTTTCCCCATGTTAAACTGGACTCATCATGGAATAGCGGCTGCAGAGCTGAACACAACACAGCTTTTATCCTATAATTTCTCATCTCCATTGTGGAGGTATGAGTTTAGAAATATAGGTTATAATTTATGAAGAGCACAAATGGGCATCACCAGAGAATATTATCTGGGAGCGTGCAGGAAAAGAAGGAACATGTCTCTAGAATGTCAAAAGAACATGCTTTCTCCTCCGAGATGTAATGACAGATAGTCCTGCTCTCTGCCCTGATCTCTGCCTAAAATCTACTGCAGAGTGTGATTACAAACATCTTTAGCTTCCATCTCTCAGCAGTGAGTGTGGGAGAAGGAACTACAGCTGTACTGACAGTCCATTGAGGGGAGAGCTGCAACTGCAGAGGTGTTTGTAATCACAACCAGCTCAACTCTACATCTACTCCCCTTTCCCCCTCACTGACTGCTGTGAAATGAAAGTTATAGAGGTGTTTGTAATGAGATTCAGATCTTTTTTATACTCCACAGTATCTGCAGAGATCAGGGCTGAGAGCAGGGCTCCCCATCATTACATCCCACAGGAGAAGGAATGTTCTTCTGATCTTCTGCGGACATGTTCTTTTTACCCCAGCATGTCAATCCTGCTTATGATTGCTCAACTTCATGCAGAGGAAAAAGTACAAACCCCCCCAGAGGGGAATCTCTGCTAATGGCCATTGGGCTTATAATAAATTACAGCCTAAACTTCACAACCTACTGTCTTCATAATGGAGAGGAGAAATTAATAAATAAAAACTACATTATGTTCATCTGTGCAAACACTATTCCGTGATTTGGCCAGCTTAACATTCAGAAACTGAGGAAAAGTCCTCGTTATCAATTTTATTAGTAAGATTTTAATGTTTATGAGAAATAAAAGAATACATATAATGTACTGAATACTCAGGGGGTGATGCCATAGTAAGTGATTGTTCTTTCGTCATCACTTTGCCCATCTCTGGGCTGCACTTTTGCTTTATTGTTATAGCACTTGCTTTCGGTGGTTCATATAGCGGTAAGTGTATCGACAGAGCACATTTTTGAGGAACTCTTCTAATCAAATTGCTTAGAATTTCCCATCAATTTTGGATTCTGATGAATCAGAATTTTTCCATTGTGCTGGATTTATATGTAACAGTATAATATCACATTGTCCTTGCCATCCACCTGTCCATGCTGCCAAATCTCCTTGCTTGGTTTCCACCCAGTCCATAAGTTCCAGCTTTGGTTTTCTCTTTACTCTTTGTTGAGTTTTACAGGTGCCATTTAGGCCTTAATCACTCTACGGTGTAATGTCATCCTAAGGGGGGTCGCACCATTCAGCCAGATAGGACGATGTAACAAATGGAGCGATGCTTCTCACGGCTTGGTTGAGGCCTAGCTGATGCAGCAGCCTGGTGAAGAGTGAAAAGAAAATGTGAACTGGAGGTCTGGGAGCGAGGAGAGGACAAGAGAGGAACTGCAGGAGCATGGACCGATCAAAGGTGAGCAGAGAATGGTATTCTATTATTCATTAACCCCTTCCAACATGACCCATATAACTACGCCGTGCAGTTTGGAGGCCTCAGAGCAGAACACATCATGTTATATTGCAGTCGGAGCACATACATTTCATATAAAATGCATTTGATCCAAATCAAATTTCCAGGACAAATTTTCGTTTTGTCAGTTTTGCTCAAAATTTTGACCTAAAAGAATGCAGTGAAAATGCAAAAAGAATCCTAATGAAAAACACAGGGAAAGGCAAAAAGTCCTATAAGTCCCCCAATGCTATAACAGAAGGTACAGCCACAATAACACTGCAGCCGAGAGCCAGGACTGGCAGAGACCACCGGAGCACCGGGGCTGGAGCTGAGGGGATTTATCAATTCATGCTCTTTTTTATATTCTCAAAATAACCCTTTAGGGTGTGTTCACAAGCACTATCTTTGTTATTGATTGTTCTTCATCAAAAACCACAGTGTTGGCAGGAAAAATTCTGAGCACAGTCCGCACATTATATATCTGTTAGGCTAGTTTCACATTAGAGGTTGAGTCTGCAGCGTATCATCTGCAACCACAAACGCATGCAAAAACACATACAAAGGCATGTTAACACAGCATTTTTTATCCACATTAACTTACGCATGATGGAAAAAAGGCAACATTTGCATGTGTTTGCCTTTTATGCACATGAGGTGGAAAGGTGAAAAATGTAACACGAGAAAAATCTAGATAAACAAACACTGCCAATAGGGCACAAATGGGCGTGTCATGAGAATTCTTTATATAGACACTTTATACAGCTGAAATCTTCAGATTTTGCTTCTGTATCTTACTTCACGATGTCTATTCGCATGGAGAGCTTTTATTTCAACCTGGATTTGGATATCAAGCTGTTTCTTACCTTTTGCGTTTGCTTGTGAGCAACAAAGAAATAGAGAAAGACAGAGAAGAACACGGTGTCGGCGTTTTTGGAGACACCCCATAATCAAAGTCCGGGAGAACCGTGGAGCCTACCGCACCCTATACAGTGAGCTCCATACCAACCCGGCAAAAGTTGTGGACTATACAAGGATGTCTCAAGAGACCTTCCGGGATTTGCTTCATAGTGTCCAAGGAGCCATCAGGAGACAGGACACCCCGCTCCGATTCCTGCTGAGGAACGTCTCCTGGTCACATTAAGGTATGTAATATTTTTTTTTTTTAAAAAGCCTGTCATAATTATTTTTGTTCTGCCATGTATAATTTGTTTTTTTCCTTTATGTGTTTAGCATTAGCAAAACCCCATCATAAATATAATTGTTTGTAATTTGTTTATTTCTTTTTTGGTAGATTCCTAGCTACCGGAGAGAGCTTATCATCGATCCATTTTCAGTATCGGCTTGGAATTTCCACCTTGTCTGGAATAGTTGTGGACACCTGCCGTGCATTGTGGAACGTTCTTTGGGAGGAATTTATCCCCCTACCCAGCGCAGAAATGTGGCAGGAAATTTCAGAAAAATTCTGGCAAGTCTATAATTTCCCCAACTGTTTGGCAGCAGTGGAAGGAAAACACATCGGATTACCAAACCCGCCAGAACTGGATCTCAGTACGTAAACTATAAAAAACATTTTTGATTGCCGATGCTGACTGTCGCTTTGTCGCCGTAGACATTGGAGCTTTTGGCAATGACTCCCAGTCTTTTAAAAACTCAGACATGGGCCAACATGGAAAACATTTTAATTTCCCCCTGCCACGACCTTTTCCCAACACTGAAGGCCTGCCAAGGCCATTTGTTATGGTTGGGGATGAGGCATTTCAGGTGTGTGAGAACCTACTGAAACCATACTCCAGTCGAGACTTGAACCAAACCCCAAAATTTTTAACTACTGACTGAGCAGGGCATGAAGAACTGATGAGTGTAGCTTTGGGATTCTTGTTTCAAAATGGCACATTCTTGGAACAGCCATTAATCTAAAAATAGAGACAGTCGATGAGGTTGTCAAAGCCTGTTTGGTTCTACATAACTACATAATGGCTAAAGAGCGACCCAGCATTGAACTTGATGAACCAGTTTCAAACCCCTTGCCAGATTACAATCATCACCCTATGAGGCCAACAGAAGAAGTTACCCAAATGAGGGATCAAATTTCTGCCTATTTGGTTTCTGATATCGGACATGTGGCATGGCAAGATGGAATGGTTTAATAAATTGTTCTGTTGTGTAATCCCATTTTCCATATAAAGAAATAGAACAAAAGGTGGAACTCACCAGTTTGCTGTGATGAACGTCTTTAATGTGTCTTTAATCCATATTACAGGTTATTTTAGACACATTCCAGGTGATAGTGAGGGAGCAGAGAGTGCAGGTGGTCCACCTGGAATGTGTCTAAAATAACCTTAATATGGATTAAAGACACATTAAAGACGTTCATCACAGCAAACTGGTGAGTGCCGCCTTCTGTTCTATTTCTTTATATGGAAAATGGGATTATCACTATGTAATAGGTAGAGTGTTGTGAATTTGCTTTTTGCTCCCTCTAGTGTTACTAGTTTTTTGACTCTGGTTTTTCTGTCATTCCTTTTATCCGCACCTGGGTCGTTAGTTAGGGGTGTTGCTATATAAGCTCCCTGGACCTTCAGTTCAATGCCTGGCTACGTAGTTATCAGAGCTAGTCTGCTGTGCTCTTGTCTACTGATCCTGGTTCCAGTTATATCAGCTAAGTCTGCCTTTTGCTTTTTGCTATTTGTTTTGGTTTTGTATTTTTGTCCAGCTTGTTCCAAAACTATATCCTGACCTTTGCTGGAAGCTCTAGGGGGGCTGGTGTTCTCCCCCCGGACCGTTAGACGGTTCGGGGGTTCTTGAATTTCCAGTGTGGATTTTGATAGGGTTTTTGTTGACCATATAAGTTACCTTTCTTTATTCTGCTATCAGTAAGCGGGCCTCTCTGTGCTAAACCTGGTTCATTTCTGTGTTTGTCATTTCCTCTTACCTCACCGTCATTATTTGTGGGGGGCTTCTATCCAGCTTTGGGGTCCCCTTCTCTGGAGGCAAGAAAGGTCTTTGTTTTCCTCTACTAGGGGTAGCTAGATTCTCCGGCTGGCGCGTGTCATCTAGAATCAACGTAGGAATGATCCCCGGCTACTTCTAGTGTTGGCGTTAGGAGTAGATATATGGTCAACCCAGTTACCACTGCCCTATGAGCTGGATTTTTGTATTCTGCAGACTTCCACGTTCCACTGAGACCCTCGCCATTGGGGTCATAACAGTTTGCCAGGCCAGTATTAAATGTTTAATGCATTGCAGAAGAGGGATTATAAGAAAGAAGATTCTGAGTTTTTTTTTTTTTTCTTCTTCCCCTTTACCTCAGAGTGGCTATGCTTGCTGCAGACATGAATGTCCAGACCTTGATTACAAGTGTGGACCAGCTGGCTACTCGTGTGCAGGGCATACAAGACTATGTTATCAGAAATCCTAGGTCAGAACCTAAAATACCGATTCCTGAACTGTTTTCCGGAGACAGGTTTAAGTTTAGGAATTTCGTGAATAATTGTAAATTGTTTTTGTCCCTGAGACCCTGTTCATCTGGAGATTCTGCTCAGCAAGTAAAAATTGTTATTTCATTCTTACGGGGCGACCCTCAGGATTGGGCTTTTTCGCTGGCGCCAGGAGATCCGGCATTGGCTGATCTTGATGCGTTTTTTCTGGCGCTCGGTTTACTTTATGAGGAACCCAATCTTGAGATTCAGGCAGAAATGGCCTTGCTGGCTATGTCTCAGGGGCAGGACGAGGCTGAAGTGTATTGCCAAAAATTTCGGAAATGGTCCGTGCTGACACATTGGAACGAGTGTGCACTGGCCGCTAATTTTAGAAATGGCCTTTCTGAAGCCATTAAGAATGTTATGGTGGGTTTTCCCATTCCCACAGGTCTGAATGATACTATGGCACTGGCTATTCAAATTGACCGGCGGTTGCGGGAGCGCAAAACCGCAAATTCCCTCATGGTGTTGTCTGAACAGACACCTAATTCGGTGCAATGTGATAGAAAAACCGCAAATTCCCTCATGGTGTTGTCTGAACAGACACCTGATTTAATGCAATGTGATAGAATCCTGACTAGAAATGAGCGGAAAATTCATAGACGCCGGAATGGCTTGTGCTACTACTGTGGTGATTCTACACATGTTATCTCAGCATGCTCTAAACGTATAGCTAAGGTTGTTAGTCCTGTCACCGTTGGTAATTTGCAACCTAAATTTATTCTGTCTGTAACTTTGATTTGCTCACTGTCATCTTATCCTGTCATGGCGTTTGTAGATTCAGGTGCTGCCCTGAGTCTCATGGATCTCTCATTTGCTAAGCGCTGTGGTTTTACTCTTGAACCATTAGAAAATCCTATTCCTCTTAGGGGTATTGATGCTACACCATTGGCTGCAAATAAACCGCAGTATTGGACACAGGTTACCATGTGCATGACTCCTGAACACCGCGAGGTGATACGTTTCCTGGTTTTACATAAAATGCATGATTTGGTTGTTTTAGGGCTGCCATGGTTACAGACCCATAATCCAGTCCTGGACTGGAAGGCTATGTCAGTCTCAAGTTGGGGCTGTCGTGGTATTCATGGGGATTCCCTGCCTGTGTCTATTGCTTCTTCTACGCCTTCGGAAGTTCCGGAGTATTTGTCTGATTATCAGGACGTCTTCAGTGAGTCTGAGTCCAGTGCACTGCCTCCTCATAGGGACTGTGACTGTGCTATAGATTTGATCCCAGGCAGTAAATTTCCTAAGGGAAGACTGTTTAATCTGTCGGTACCTGAACATACCGCTATGCGTTCATATATCAAGGAGTCTCTGGAGAAAGGACATATTCGTCCGTCTTCTTCCCCTCTTGGTGCGGGATTCTTTTTTGTGGCAAAAAAGGACGGATCTTTGAGACCTTGTATTGATTATCGGCTTTTAAATAAGATCACTGTCAAATTTCAGTATCCTTTACCGCTGTTGTCTGACTTGTTTGCCCGGATTAAGGGTGCCAAGTGGTTCACCAAGATAGACCTTCGTGGTGCGTACAACCTTGTGCGCATTAAGCAAGGTGATGAATGGAAAACCGCATTCAATACGCCCGAAGGTCATTTTGAGTACTTGGTGATGCCTTTTGGTCTCTCCAATGCGCCTTCAGTTTTTCAGTCCTTTATGCATGACATTTTCCGGAAGTATCTGGATAAATTTTTGATTGTTTATCTGGATGATATTTTGGTTTTTTCTGATAATTGGGATTCGCATGTGGAGCAGGTCAGGTTGGTCTTTAAAATTTTGCGTGAAAATTCTTTGTTTGTCAAGGGCTCTAAGTGTCTCTTTGGTGTACAGAAGGTTCCCTTTTTGGGGTTCATTTTTTCCCCTTCTGCTGTGGAGATGGACCCAGTCAAGGTCCGAGCTATTCTTGATTGGACTCAGCCCTCGTCAGTTAAGAGTCTTCAGAAGTTCTTGGGCTTCGCTAACTTCTACCGTCGTTTTATCGCTAATTTTTCTAGCATTGTGAAACCTTTGACGGATATGACCAAGAAGGGCTCCGATGTAGCTAACTGGGCTCCTGCTGCCGTGGAGGCTTTCCAGGAGTTGAAACGCCGGTTTACTTCGGCGCCTGTTTTGTGCCAGCCTGACGTCTCACTTCCCTTTCAGGTTGAGGTGGATGCTTCGGAGATTGGGGCAGGGGCCGTTTTGTCGCAGAGAGGCCCTGGTTGCTCTGTTATGAAACCTTGTGCCTTTTTCTCTAGGAAGTTTTCGCCTGCCGAGCGAAATTATGATGTGGGCAATCGGGAGTTGTTGGCCATGAAATGGGCATTTGAGGAGTGGCGTCATTGGCTCGAGGGTGCTAAGCATCGTGTGGTGGTCTTGACTGATCACAAAAATCTGATGTATCTCGAGTCTGCTAAACGCCTTAATCCGAGACAGGCCCGCTGGTCATTGTTTTTCTCCCGCTTTGATTTTGTTGTCTCGTATTTACCTGGTTCAAAGAATGTGAAGGCCGATGCTCTTTCTAGGAGCTTTGTGCCTGATGCTCCTGGAGTCGCTGATCCTGTTGGTATTCTTAAAGATGGAGTTATCTTGTCAGCTATTTCTCCGGATCTGCGACGTGTGTTGCAGAGATTTCAGGCTGATAGGCCTGAGTCTTGTCCACCTGACAGACTGTTTGTCCCGGATAAGTGGACCAGCAGAGTCATTTCCGAGGTTCATTCCTCGGTGTTGGCAGGTCACCCGGGAATTTTTGGCACCAGAGATCTGGTGGCCAGGTCCTTTTGGTGGCCTTCCTTGTCAAGGGATGTGCGGTCATTTGTGCAGTCCTGTGGGACTTGTGCTCGAGCTAAGCCTTGCTGTTCTCGTGCCAGCGGTTTGCTCTTGCCCTTGCCTGTCCCGAAGAGACCTTGGACACATATCTCCATGGATTTCATTTCTGATCTTCCGCTATCTCAGGGCATGTCCGTTATCTGGGTGATATGTGATCGCTTCTCCAAGATGGTCCATTTGGTTCCTTTGCCTAAGCTGCCTTCCTCTTCCGATCTGGTTCCTGTGTTTTTCCAGAACGTGGTTCGTTTGCACGGCATCCCTGAGAATATTGTGTCTGACAGAGGATCCCAGTTCGTTTCCAGGTTCTGGCGATCCTTTTGTAGTAGGATGGGCATTGATTTGTCGTTTTCGTCTGCTTTCCATCCTCAGACTAATGGACAGACGGAGCGAACCAATCAGACTTTGGAGGCTTATTTGAGGTGTTTTGTCTCTGCTGATCAGGACGATTGGGTGACATTCTTGCCGTTGGCTGAGTTTGCCCTTAATAATCGGGCTAGTTCCGCCACCTTGGTTTCACCTTTTTTCTGCAACTCTGGTTTCCATCCTCGCTTTTCTTCGGGTCATGTGGAGCCTTCTGACTGTCCTGGGGTGGATTCTGTGGTGGATAGGTTGCAGCAGATCTGGAATCATGTGGTGGACAACTTGAAGTTGTCACAGGAGAAGGCTCAGCGCTTTGCCAACCGCCGCCGCGGTGTGGGTCCCCGACTACGCGTTGGGGATTTGGTATGGCTTTCTTCCCGCTTTGTTCCTATGAAGGTCTCCTCTCCCAAATTTAAACCTCGTTTTATTGGGCCTTACAAGATATTGGAAATCCTTAATCCTGTATCTTTTCGTCTGGATCTTCCTGTGTCGTTTGCTATTCACAATGTATTTCATAGGTCCTTGTTGCGGCGGTACATTGTGCCTGTAGTTCCTTCTGCTGAGCCTCCTGCTCCGGTGTTGGTTGAGGGCGAGTTGGAGTACGTGGTGGAGAAGATCTTGGATTCTCGCCTCTCCAGGCGGAGGCTTCAGTACCTGGTCAAGTGGAAGGGCTATGGTCAGGAGGATAATTCCTGGGTGGTCGCCTCTGATGTTCATGCGGCCGATTTAGTTCGTGCCTTTCATGCCGCTCATCCTGATCGCCCTGGTGGTCGTGGTGAGGGTTCGGTGACCCCTCACTAAGGGGGGGGTACTGTTGTGAATTTGCTTTTTGCTCCCTCTAGTGTTACTAGTTTTTTGACTCTGGTTTTTCTGTCATTCCTTTTATCCGCACCTGGGTCGTTAGTTAGGGGTGTTGCTATATAAGCTCCCTGGACCTTCAGTTCAATGCCTGGCTACGTAGTTATCAGAGCTAGTCTGCTGTGCTCTTGTCTACTGATCCTGGTTCCAGTTATATCAGCTAAGTCTGCCTTTTGCTTTTTGCTATTTGTTTTGGTTTTGTATTTTTGTCCAGCTTGTTCCAAAACTATATCCTGACCTTTGCTGGAAGCTCTAGGGGGGCTGGTGTTCTCCCCCCGGACCGTTAGACGGTTCGGGGGTTCTTGAATTTCCAGTGTGGATTTTGATAGGGTTTTTGTTGACCATATAAGTTACCTTTCTTTATTCTGCTATCAGTAAGCGGGCCTCTCTGTGCTAAACCTGGTTCATTTCTGTGTTTGTCATTTCCTCTTACCTCACCGTCATTATTTGTGGGGGGCTTCTATCCAGCTTTGGGGTCCCCTTCTCTGGAGGCAAGAAAGGTCTTTGTTTTCCTCTACTAGGGGTAGCTAGATTCTCCGGCTGGCGCGTGTCATCTAGAATCAACGTAGGAATGATCCCCGGCTACTTCTAGTGTTGGCGTTAGGAGTAGATATATGGTCAACCCAGTTACCACTGCCCTATGAGCTGGATTTTTGTATTCTGCAGACTTCCACGTTCCACTGAGACCCTCGCCATTGGGGTCATAACAGTAGAGCACCTGAATCCAGTGACTGTTGGCAATCTGCAAGTGAAAGGAATAGCAGCACATAACAGCACACGATTGGCTGGGGAAAGAAAATATCCTGGTGCCATTCTACTCCAAAAGACAAAGATATACCTGTAATGTTAAAATGTTCCTGTAATATTTTGTGTTACTAAAAAACCTGTTTTGAAACCTGTACTGAGTGCCCTTTGTCTGTAATCAACTCAAATACACTTATGATGTCCGTGCTATGTTAGTGTTATGATCCGGTGACTTTGGAGCAGCATGGAACTTTCTCAGGAGAAGTGGAATCTGTACTGACCGCAAACCCTGAACTAACACCGCAACTAGAAGTAGCCGTGGGGTGTGCCTAACAAACCCTAGACACCTCGACACAGCAGGAGGACTAAATACCCCTATAGATGGAAATAGGAATACTAACTTGCCTCAGAGCAGAACCCCAAAGGATAGGCAGCTCCCCACAAATATTGACTGTGAATAAGAGAGGAAAGACACACACAGGCAGAAAACAGATTTCAGCAAAAGAGGCCACTCTAGCTAAATAGGGAAAGATAGAACAGAATACTAAGAGGTCAATATTAAAAACTCTTCAAAAATATCCACAGCAGATAATACAAAAAGTTCCACAATCTAACTAAAGATATGGAATGTATATCTGCAACTCCTGAGAATCCAACAAGACTGAGAAAATACTGACACAATCTAAGCTGGACAAAAAACAATGAATAGCACTAAATTATTAAGCACACAGCATGTGTGCCATAAAAACAAAACCAGACATTTATCTTTGCAGATTTGGCAGCAATTCTGAAGGAACCAGGCAAGGACAAAACCTCCAAAAACAATAGACAACTGGCAAGGACTAATGAATCCTGCAAACCTAAATACCCCAGTCAGAACTGCAATCAGCCGATACACCTGACCAGGGCTGCAACCCAGGGACAACTGCATTACCACCTGCAACCACCAGAGGGAGCCCAACAGCAGAATTCACAACAGTATCCCCCCTTGAGGAGGGGTCACCGAACCCTCACCAGAGCCCCCAGGCTGATCAGGACGAGCCAGATGAAAAGCATGAACCAAATAAGCAGCATGTACATCAGAGGCAAAAACCCAAGAATTATCCTCCTGGCCATAACCCTTCCATTTGACAAGATACTGAAGCCTCCGCCTCAAAAAACGAGAATCCAAAATCTTCTCAAACACATACTCCAACTCCCCATCAACCAACACAGGGGCCGGAGGAACAACAGAGGAAACAATGGGTACCACATATTTCCGCAATAAAGATCTATGGAAGACATTATGGATAGCAAAAGAAGCCTGAAGCGCCAATCGAAAAGACACCGGATTAATAATCTCAGAAATCCTATAAGGACCAATAAACCGAGGCTTAAACTTAGGAGAAGAAACCTTCATAGGAACATGACGGGAAGACAACCAGACCAGATCCCCAACCCGAAGCCGGGAACCAACACCCCGACGACGGTTAGCAAAACGTTGAGCCTTCTCCTGAGACAACGTCAAATTGTCTACCACATGAGTCCAAATCTGCTGCAACCTGTCAACCACAGAATCTACACCAGGACAGTCAGAAGGCTCAACCTGCCCAGAAGAAAAACGAGGATGAAAACCAAAATTACAAAAAAAAGGCGAAACCAAAGTAGCCGAACTAGCCTGATTATTAAGGGCAAACTTGGCCAATGGCAAAAAGGCCACCCAATCATCGTGATCAGCAGACACAAAGCATCTCAAATAAGTCTCCAAGGTCTGATTAGTTCGCTCGGTTTGGCCATTTGTCTGAGGATGAAATGCAGAGGAAAAAGATAAATCAATGCCCAGCCTAGCACAAAAGGCCCGCCAAAACCTAGAAACAAACTGGGAACCTCTGTCAGACACAATATTCTCCGGAATACCATGCAAACGAACCACATGCTGAAAAAACAACAAAACCAAATCTGAGAAGGAAGGCAATTTAGGCAAAGGCACCAAATGAACCATCTTAGAGAACCGGTCACAAACAACCCAGATAACCGACATCTTCAGGGAAACCGGAAGATCAGAAATAAAATCCATAGAAATATGCGTCCAAGGCCTCTCAGGGACCGGCAATGGCAAAAGCAACCCACTAGCACGGGAACAACAAGGCTTGGCCCACGCACAAGTCCCACAGGACTGCACAAAAGAACGCACATCACGTGATAAAGAAGGCCACCAAAAGGACCTACCAACCAAGTCTCTGGTACCAAAAATACCAGGATGACCAGCCAACACAGAACAATGAACCTCAGAAATCACTCTACTAGTCCATCTGTCAGGAACAAACAATTTCCCCACTGGACAGCGGTCAGGTCTGTCAGCCTGAAATTCCTGAAGAACCCGTCATAAATCAGGGGAAATGGCAGAAAGAACCACCCCTTCTTTCAGAATGCCGACTGGTTCCAGGACCTCAGGAGAATCAGGCAAAAAACTCCTAGAAAGGGCATCAGCCTTAATATTCTTAGAACCCGGAAGATATGAGACCACAAAATCAAAATGGGAAAAAAACAAAGACCATCGTGCCTGTCTAGGATTCAACAGTTTGGCAGACTCGAGGTAAATCAGATTCTTATGATCGGTCAAGACCACAATACGGTGCTTAGCTCCCTCAAGCCAATGTCGCCACTCCTCAAACGCCCACTTCATAGCCAACAACTCCCGATTGCCGACATCATAATTGCGTTCAGCAGGCGAAAATTTACAGGAAAAGAAGGCACACGGTTTCATCAAGGAACCAACAGGATCCCTCTGAAACAAAACGGCCCCTGCCCCAATCTCAGAAGCGTCAACCTCAACCTGAAACGGAAGAGAAATATCAGGTTGACGCAACACCGGAGCAGAAGTAAATCGACGTTTAAGCTCCTGAAAGGCAGAAACAGCCGCAGATGACCAATTCGCCACATCAGCGCCTTTCTTCATCAAATCGGTTAAGGGCTTAACCACGCTGGAAAAGTTAGCAATGAAACGGCGATAAAAATTTGCAAAACCCAAAAATTTCTGAAGGCTCTCTACGGACGTGGGTTGAATCCAATCATGAATGGCCTGAACCTTAACCGGGTTCATCTCAATAGATGAAGGAGAAAAAATAAAACCCAAAAAAGAAACCTTCTGCACCCCAAAGAGACACTTAGGGTACTGTCACACAGTGCAATTTTGATCGCTACGACGGCACGATTCATGACGTTCTAGCGATATCGTTAAGATATCGTTGTGTCTGACACGCTACTGCGATCCGGATCCCCGCTGAGAATCGTACGTCGTAGCAGATCGCTTGAAACTTTCTTTCGTCGTCTAGTGTCCCGCTGTGGCGGCATGATTGCATCGTGTGACACAGGTTGTATACGATGTGCGCACAGTAACCAACGGCATCTACATCGCAAATAAGTCATGAAATTATCGCTCCAGCGCAGTGTATTGCAACGTGTGACCGCAGTATACGACGCTGCAACGTCACGAATCGTGCCGTCGTAGCGATCAAAATTGCACTGTGTGACAGTACCCTAAGACCTCTTCACAAACAAAGCATTGTCACGAAGGATCTGAAACACCATCCTGACCTACTCCACGTGAGACTCCCAATCATCAGAAAAATCAAAATATCGTCCAGATATACAATCAAGAATTTATCAATATAAGTCCGGAAGATATCATGCATGAAAGATTGAAAAACAGATGGAGCATTAGTGAGCCCGAACGGCATCACAAGTAGTGTTGAGCATTCCGATACCGCAAGTATCGGGTATCGGCCGATACTTGCGGTATCGGAATTCCGATACCGGGATTCCGATACTTGCCGCGTATCGGATACCGGAATCGGAAGTTCCAAGATTCAAAATGCAGAAATTCAGCCAATGAGAATGATTCCAAGTGTGGGCACATCCTGTTTAGCATGGAGGGCATGAAACTACTGGCAAGGCTGTGATTGGCTGCTGAAATGATGTCATGATGCAGTTTAAAAGTCGCTGGCGCCATTTTGCGATCACTCTGCTGTGAATTCAGTTAGTGACAGGACGCTGTTTGCTGACTGAGGGACAGTTTAGAGATAGCGATTTGCTTCTTTGTGCTTTCCAAAGGCTAATTTAGCAACCGCTGTGTTCACCTACTATTCACTTTGCTTTTGCCTTGTAGCACTGTTTTCACAGCGATCTGCAAGGTCTGTGTGTGTGTGTGTGTGTGTGTGTGTGTGAGTGCAGCCCACTCTCTAGTCTGAGTGCAGCCACATAGGCCATCCATAGCTGGTTGTATTCAGTTCAGGGAGGGTGGTTCATTGCCTCATACTGTTCTTTTTCTTTTTTTTTTTTTCAAGTAGTGTAGTCTGCTGCTAATTTATTCAAAAAAATCCTATTAGTGTCTTTCCACCCGTCTCCAGCTAATTTGTGGAAAAACACTACATAGGATAACGTAGAGGAGGGTTTTTGGGCCTTGCAGCACCGTTTACGGCTGTCTGCACGGTCTCCGTGTGATTGCAGCTCGCCCTGTAGTCTGTGAGCAGCCATAGCCTGGTTGTCTCCAGCTCAGGGTTGTTCACTGCGTCATACCGCCAAATCAATTTTCATTTTGTTTTAAGTAGTGCAGGCTGCTGCAAATTTTTTCAAAAAATTCCTATTAGTGTCTTTCCACCCGTCTCCAGCTAATTTGTGGAAAAACACTACATAGGATAACGTAGAGGAGGGTTTTTTGGCCTTGCAGCGCCGTTTACGGCTGTCTGCACGGTCTCCGTGTGACTGCAGCTTGCCCTGTAGTCTGTGAGCAGCCATAGCCTGGTTGTCTCCAGCTCAGGGTTCTTCACTGCGTCATACCGCCAAATCAATTTTCATTTTGTTTTAAGTAGTGCAGGCTGCTGCACATTTTTTCAAAAAAATCCTATTAGTGTCTTTCCACCCGTCTCCAGCTAACTTGTGGAAAAAACACTACATAGGATAACGTAGAGGAGGGTTTTTGGGCCTTGCAGCGCCGTTTACGTCTGTCTGCACGGTCTCCGTGTGACTGCAGCTCTATCCGTTGTCAGTTCAGCCCCCAAAAAATAAATAAATAATAAAGTTCACCAAACACACCAGTTACACCACTTTACATTTGTGTAGGCCACATTAGCTCATATTAAAGTCTAGTCCACACTTTAGAAAATTAGTGTTTCTTATACCTGTTAGGAGGAGTTGCTCAGCAATAAGCACACAAAGCCGTTAGTACTTTTCTGCTTATCTTTATCAGTCAACCAAGATGAAGAAGGCAGTGAGTAAGGCACGTGGGCGTGGGCGTGGGCGCGGAGCAGGGAGGGGACGTGGGGATTCTGTGCCTGCTGCGGGCAACGGTGACTCATCAGCACCCACTTTCACCAGGCAACAGTCATTCATGCGCAGCTTTGTGTCAGAGCGCCGTACACCGCTGCTGCGTGAAGAACAAATTGAAGCCGTTGTCGGATGGATGGCAGCTAATGCATCAACTTCAATTAGTGCCACATCCTCTCAGACACAGAGCACTGGAGAGCAGCCATCTGTCTCTTCACCACCTGCCAAATTGCCCAGGCAGACAGAGAGCCCAGGACAGGAGCCGTCTCTACTTCTGTTCTCTGAATCTCTTGGCTTGGAAACAGGGGGCCAGCCAAGCAGCATTGGAGAAATGGAAGAAGAGGCAGGGTGCAGTGATGCCCAACAGCTTTTTCTCTCTTCCTCTGAAGAGGCGGGTGGGCCAGTGGCTCCGGTCACCACATCGCAGGCCGCATCAGCTGATGATGACACTCAGGTGCCACTTACTGGTGCATGCTCTGCTGCTGAGACTACCCAGGAGGAGCAGTTGGGGGCAGAGGGTAGTGTAGATGATGAGGTCCTTGACCCATCTTGGCGTGAGGGACAGGAAGGTGGTGGGAGCAGCTCTGAGGAAGAGATTCCCCGTACGGCCCAAAGAGGGAGAGGGAGGGGAAAGACTGCGGATCCTGCAGCCTCCGCTTTGGCACCCGTTAGGAGCATGTCTCTTCCAAAAGCCAAAAAGGGCGCTCCCAAGACTTGCAGTGCCTGGTCCTTTTTTGACACAGTTGCAGATGACATTTGCTATGTCAGATGCAAGGTGTGTCATCAAAAAGTCAAAAGAGGTCGAAATGTCAGCAACCTCAATACCTCCAACATGTGGAAACATGTGCGCAACAGGCACCCGGCGGAGTTAGAAAAACACACTGAAGAGCTAGGCCAACCAACAGCGGCAGCTACCACCTCTTCAGCTCGTGTTGCCTCTTCCTCTAGCTCACACGCAGCTGGTTCGGCTTCCTCCCAGGATCGCCGTGGAAGAACCTCTGGCCCTGTTGTCCAGAAACCCACTGTAATTCCACCCGCAGCACCACTTTCCCAGTCATCCACACACTCCCAGCCCAGACTACAGCCATCGGTAGTACAGGCATGGGAGAAAAGGCGGCCTTTCTCGTCAAACCACCCACGAGCACAGGCTCTGACTGCAGGCATTGCCAAACTTCTGTCACTGGAAATGCTGTCATTCAGGCTGGTGGAGACTGACAGCTTCCGTGACTTGATGTCATTGGCAGTCCCACAGTACAATGTGCCCAGCCGCTTTTACTTCAGCAGGCAAGCCGTCCCTGCCCTGCACAAGCATGTGGAGGGACACATAAAACACGCGCTACTGAATGCCGTCAGTAGCAAGGTCCACCTCACCACCGATGCGTGGACCAGTCAACATGGACAGGGGCGATACCTTTCCCTCACTGCCCATTGGGTTAATGTCGTTGAGCCGGGTACAGACCGTGCGAGTGGCGCAGGACGTGTCCTGCCCACTCCAAGGATTGCAGGAATCCATTCTGTACGCATTGACTCCTCCTCTTACACCAGTTCCTCAGAATCATCGCTGCAGGAGCCGTCACAGTCCACCTCCACATGGACCCGTGATGAACGTGTACCTGTTACGACCGACATGAGCACAGCCATGGCCAAACGTCAACAGGCCGTCTTGAAATTAATTATTTTGGGGAATCGTAGCCACACAGCGCAGGAGCTCTGGAATGCCATCAAGCAGGAGAGCGATGTGTGGTTTGTGCCAGCGAATCTCCAGCCAGGCATGGTAGTGTGTGATAATGGCCGAAATCTGGTGGCAGCTCTGGGCCTCGGCAACCTCACTCACATCCCATGTCTGGCACATGTGCTCAATTTGGTCGTGCAGAGCTTTTTGAGGGACTATCCGGATCTTGATGCACTGCTGCACAAGGTCCGCCTAGAGTGTGCTCACTTGCGGCGTTCCAGCACGGCAGAAGCGTGCATTGCGGCTCTGCAGCGCCGACACCGCCTGCCGGAACATCGCATCATATGTGACCTACCTACCAGGTGGAATTCCATGTTACATATGTTGGAGCGGTTGTGTGAGCAGCAGCAAGCTGTAATGGAGTACCAGCTGCTTCAGGCGCAAAGAAGTCGCAGTCAGCGCTGTACAGACTTCACAACCACAGAGTGGGCCACTATGAATGACGTCTGCCAGGTTTTGCGTCCCTTTGATTATTCCACGCGGATGGCGAGTGCAGATGATGCACTAGTCAGCATGACTGTCCCCCTTATCTGCCTGCTTGAAAAATCACTGCAAGCGCTAAGGGATGATGTTGTGGAAGAGGTGGAGGATGAGGATTCACCATTTCCATCATCTTCTGGACAGTCAGCGCCACGTGGTTCCTCACAAACGCGTAGGCAGGGGACAGTTTGTGAGGAGGATGAGGAGGAGTCAATGGAGGAGGAAGACATCCGTCCAGAGGAGGGAGTTACCGAATTGTCCAGTACTCAGTGTGTACAGCGAGGGTGGGGTGATGACGAGCGGGCAGATATCACGCCTCCAGCAGGGGACAGCGTTTCTTGGGCAGTTGGCAGTCTGCAGCACATGGTGGATTACATGCTGCAGTGCCTGAGAAACGACCGCCGCATCGCCCACATTCTCAACATGTCTGATTATTGGGTGTTCACCCTCCTCGATCCTCGCTACCGGGACAACGTAGAAAGCCTCATCACACCGTTGAACCGGGAGCGAAAAATGCGGGAGTACCAAGACACACTGGTCAATTCCATCATCTTCTCCATTCCAACTGAGAGAAGTGCTGCTAGTGCATTCCAAAGCAGCTCAGTGCGTCCAGGCAGTGGTGGAGGCTCTGCACAAAGAGGGAGCAGAAGCAGTGCCTCTGCCCAAGGCAAGACCAGTATGGCCCAACTGTGGCACAGTTTTCTGTGCCCCCCACAAAAGTCTACACCATCACAGATGGCTCCAGTCAGCAGGAGGCAACGGTTCCGTCAGATGGTGACAGACTACATGTCTTGCCCTCTTGCTGTACTCCCAGACGGCTCTTCCCCTTTCAAGTTTTGGGTCTCAAAGCTGGATACATGGCCAGAGCTAAGCCAGTATGCATTGGAGGTGCTGTCTTGCCCTGCGGCCAGTGTATTATCGGAACGTGTCTTTAGTGCTGCAGGTGGTGTACCAACTGACCGTCGCATGCGACTATCCTCCGATAACGTTGACCGGCTTACTTTCCTGAAAATGAACAAGGCCTGGATCTCGCAGGAATTTGCCACTCCTCCTCCTGATTAAATAATTAGGTCACTGTATACGTTATCCAGGTCTCCTGTTGTGTTCATCTTTCTACCACCTGAACTTAAATTCCTGGGCTCTAACACCGCCAGTTGAGGCTCAGAAGTGCCATCTGCACAGTCAAAACATACGACCCAGTGTTATTGGGTTTCAGTAACGTCAGCTGATCCCCAGCTGTGTAGCCGGCAATGTGTGATGCGACCGCCACGCTGACACAACAACTGAAATGTAAGGGAATCTGTCCCCCCCCCCCAAGGCGTTTGTTACTGAAAGAGCCTCCTTGTGCAGCAGTAATGCTGCACAAGGAAAAGGTAGCTATTTTGGTTTAGCTCCTTGCACACGCAGAACTTAACACTTATAAAATGTGTCCACTGATACCGTAAAACCGTCCCGGAGGTGGGACTTTCCTTCGTAATATGACGCAGCACAGCCGTCATTCCTCCCCCCCCCCGGCACTGCGCCCCGGCTCCTCAGCGTTGTTTGATTCCGTCCCGGAGCCTGCGCTGTTATGTTATCCCGTGGCCAGGCACCCTTAGCGCTGCCCGTCTTCTGGCATCATTTGGTGTCAGGATGGCTGCGCCTGTGCGGCCGCGCTGGCCGAGAGCCCGCCTCGCAGTGTCTTCTGATTTAATCCCACTGGGGGCCTGGGATCCATGGACATACGCAGTGCATATCTGAACCTCCACCTCTCACTCATCTCCCTATGGCTTCTTCAGACTGTTCGGTGTCAGCTGGTCCCTAATAGCATGCCACAGCCATGACACCGCACAGTCTTAAGAAGCCGTAGGGAGGGGAGTGAGAGGCGAGGATATGCACTGCGCATGGCCATGGATCCCAGGCCCCCAGTGGGATAAAATCAGAAGACACTGCGAGGCGGGCTCTCGGCCAGCGCGGCCGCACAGGCGCAGCCAGCCTGACACCAAATGATGTCAGAAGATGGGCAGCGCTAAGTGTGCCTGGCCAAGGGATAACATAACAGCGCAGGCTCCGGGACGGAATCAAACTACGCTGAGGAGCCGGGGCGCGGCGCCCGGGGGGGAGGAATGACGGCTGTGCTGCGTCATATTACGAAGGAAAGTCCCACCTCCGGGACGGTTTCACGGTTTCAGGGGACACATTTTATAAGTGTTTAGTTCTGTGTTTGCAAGGAGCATGATGAAAAGAGCCACCTTTTCCTTTTGCATCTTTTGTGCTGCACAAGCTGGCTCTTTCAGCTACAAACGCCTTGGGGGGGGGTTAAAGGTTCCCTTTCGACTTTCTCAGGCTTCGGCCTACATTGTGTTCCTCTGCTTTTCCACCTGTCCCTGGGCTCCAACACCGCTAGTTGCCGTCCAGAAGTGCTGTCCGCACAGTCCCAACAGTCGCTCCTCTGTTATTGGGGTTCAGTAACGTCAGCTGTTCCCCTGCTGTGTGTGTGGCAATCCCTCCTACCTCCTCCACCTCCTCCTCCTCCACCTGTCCCTGGGCTCCAACACCGCTAGTTGTTGCCTGGTAGTGCTGTACGCACAGTCCCAACAGTCCCTCCTCTGTTATTGGGGTTCAGTAACGTCAGCTGTTCCCCTGCTGTGTGTGTGGCAATCCCTCCTACCTCCTCCACCTCCTCCACCTGTCCCTGGGCTCCAACACCGCTAGTTGTTGCCTGGTAGTGCTGTACGCACAGTCCCTCCTCTGTTATTGGGGTTCAGTAACGTCAGCTCTTCCCCTGCTGTGTGTGTGGCAATCCCTCCTACCTCCTCCACCTCCTCCACCTGTCCCTGGGCTCCAACACCGCTAGTTGTTGCCTGGTAGTGCTGTACGCACAGTCCCAACAGTCGCTCCTCTGTTATTGGGGTTCAGTAACGTCAGCTGTTCCCCTGCTGTGTGTGTGGCAATCCCTCCTACCTCCTCCACCTCCTCCTCCTCCACCTGTCCCTGGGCTCCAACACCACTAGTTGTTGCCTGGTAGTGCTGTACGCACAGTCCCAACAGTCCCTCCTCTGTTATTGGGGTTCAGTAACGTCAGCTGTTCCCCTGCTGTGTGTGTGGCAATCCCTCCTACCTCCTCCACCTCCTCCTCCTCCACCTGTCCCTGGGCTCCAACACCGCTAGTTGTTGCCTGGTAGTGCTGTACGCACAGTCAACAGTCCCTCCTCTGTTATTGGGGTTCAGTAACGTCAGCTGCTCCCCTGCTGTGTGTGTGGCAATCCCTCCTATCTCCTTCACCTCCTCCTCCCCCTGTCCCTGGGCTCCAACACCGCTAGTTATTGCCTGATAGTGCTGTACGCACAGTCCCAACAGTCCCTCCTCTGTTATTGGGGTTCAGTAACGTCAGCTGTTCCCCTGCTGTGTGTGTGGCAATCCCTCCAACCTCCTCCACCTCCTCCTCCTCCACCTGTCCCTGGGCTCCAACACCGCTAGTTGTTGCCTGGTAGTGCTGTACGCACAGTCAACAGTCCCTCCTCTGTTATTGGGGTTCAGTAATGTCAGCTGTTACCCTGCTGTGTGTGTGGCAATCCCTCCTACCTCCTCCACCTCCTCCTCCTCCACCTGTCCCTGGGCTCCAACACCGCTAGTTGTTGCCTGGTAGTGCTGTACGCACAGTCCCAACAGTCCCTCCTCTGTTATTGGGGTTCAGTAACGTCAGCTGTTCCCCTGCTGTGTGTGTGGCAATCCCTCCTACCTCCTCCACCTCCTCCTCCTCCACCTGTCCCTGGGCTCCAACACCGCTAGTTGTTGCCTGGTAGTGCTGTACGCACAGTCAACAGTCCCTCCTCTGTTATTGGGGTTCAGTAACGTCAGCTGTTCCCCTGCTGTGTGTGTGGCAATCCCTCCTATCTCCTCCACCTCCTCCTCCACCTGTCCCTGGGCTCCAACACCGCTAGTTGTTGTCTGGTAGTGCTGTACGCACAGTCAACAGTCCCTCCTCTGTTATTGGGGTTCAGTAACGTCAGCTGTTCCCCTGCTGTGTGTGTGGCAATCCCTCCTATCTCCTCCACCTCCTCCTCCACCTGTCCCTGGGCTCCAACACCGCTAGTTGTTGCCTGGTAGTGCTGTACGCACAGTCCCAACAGTCCCTCCTCTGTTATTGGGGTTCAGTAACGTCAGCTGTTCCCCTGCTATGTGTGTGGCAATCCCTCCTACCTCCTCCACCTCCTCCTACACCTGTCCCTGGGCTCCAACACCACTAGTTGTTGCCTGGTAGTGCTGTACGCACAGTCCCAACAGTCCCTCCTCTGTTATTGGGGTTCAGTAACGTCAGCTGTTCCCCTGCTGTGTGTGTGGCAATCCCTCCTACCTCCTCCACCTCCTCCACCTGTCCCTGGGCTCCAACACCGCTAGTTGCCGTCCAGAAGTGCTGTCCGCACAGAGCCAAACACCTCGCCAATGTGTTAGTGGGGTTCAGCACCGCCAGCTGTTCCCCTGCTGTGCAGCCGGCAACGTGTACTGCGACCGCCACGCAGGCACAACAAGTTAAATTTAAGGGAACCTGTCCCCCCCCCAGGCGTTTGTTACTGAAGGAGCCACCTTGTGCAGCAGTAATGATGCAAAGGGAAAAAGTGCCTCTTTTCGTGGTGCTCCTTGCACATGCTGATCCTAACACTTATGAAAAGTGTCCCCTCCTACCGTGATACCGTACGGTTGGTGGAACTTTCCTTTGTGATGTGACGCAGCACAGCCATCATTCTTACCCCCTTGGAGCCGTGCGCCGCCTCCTCAGCGTTGTTTGAATCAGTCCCGGAGCCTGCGCTGTTAGGTTAGCCCTTGGCCATGCACACATTTTGCGCTGCCCGTCTTCGGACATCATTTGGTGTCAGGCTGGCTGCGCCTGTGCGGCCGCGCTGGCCGAGAGCCCGCCTCGTACTGTCTTCTGATTTAATCCCACTGGGGGCCTGAGATCCATGGACATGCGCAGTGCATATCTGAACCTCCACCTCTCACTCATCTCCCTATGGCTTCTTCAGACTGTTCGGTGTCAGCTGGTCCCTAATAGCATGCCACGGCCGTGACACCACACAGTCAGAAGAAGCCGTAGGGAGATGAGTGAGAGGTGGAGGTTCAGATATGCACTGCGCATGTCCATGGATCTCAGGCCCCCAGTGGGATTAAATCAGAAGACAGTACGAGGCGGGCTCTCGGCCAGCGCGGCCGCACAGGCGCAGCCAGCCTGACACCAAATGATGTCAGAAGACGGGCAGCGCAAAATGTGTGCATGGCCAAGGGCTAACCTAACAGCGCAGGCTCCGGGACTGATTCAAACAACGCTGAGGAGGCGGCGCACGGCGCCAAGGGGGTAAGAATGATGGCTGTGCTGCGTCACATCACAAAGGAAAGTTCCACCTACCGGACGGTATCACGGTAGGAGGGGACACTTTTTATAAGTGTTAGGTTCAGCATGTGCAAGGACCATAATTAAAAGAGCTAAGTTTACCTTTTACAGCATTAGTGCTGTACACGATGGCTCTTTCAGCTACAAACGCCTGGGGGGGGGGGTTAAAGTTTCCCTTTCAACTTGCTCCAGTGCAGGCTTCGGCCTACACTCTGCTGCCTCTCCTCCTCCTGCTGACCCTGGGCTCTAACACCGCCAGTTGGGGCCCAGATGTGCTAGCTGCACAGAGCCAAACACCAGCCAATGTGTCAGTGGGGTTCAGCACCGCCAGCTGTTCCCCTGCTGTGTAGCCGGCAACGTGTCCTGCAACAGCCACGCAGACACAAGAACTGAAATTGAAGGAAACCTGTCCCCCCTCCCCCAGGCATTTTTACGTTTTACAGCCACCTTGTACGACAGTAATGCTGCATGTGTGCAAGGTGGCTCAGAAACTTAATCTCCTTGCCCATGTTGAAGTGAACACGTCTAAAAATGAGTCCTCTGCGACCATTAAAACGTCCCTCAGGTGTGATTTTCCTTTGTATTGACACGCAACAAGCTCCTTGGTAGCGCTGCCCGTCTTCTGATATCATTGTTTGGCTGCCTGCGCCTCTGCGGCCGCCCTGACCCACACAACGCCCCTCGGTGTCTTATTTCTTGGGACTGCGAGGGTGTGATTGATGGGCATGAGCGGTGCATCACTTTGCCTGTCCCTCATCTCCTTCCGCCTTCTTCAGACTGTGCGGCTTCATGGCCGCGGCATGCGATAAGGGATCAGCTGACGCCGCACAGTCTGAAGCGGGTGTAAGGACCCGAGTGCGAGAGGCGAACATATGTGCTGCGCCAGGCCATGAATCCCAGCCCCGCAGTGTTTTAACAATGTTAAGACACTGCGGGGCTGGGATTCATGGTCATCGCGAACGCACCGGCCGACATTAAATGAGGTCAGAAGATGGGCAGCGCTAACAGCGCTAGGCCAGGGGATAACACGACAGCGCAGACTCCTGTACAGCAAATAACAACGCTCAGGAGGCTGCACCCAGCACCAAGGTGGGATTCTTGACATCTGTGCTGCGTCTCATTACAAAGGGAACTCGCGCCTCCAACACAGTTTGACTGTATAAAGGGCTAAATGTTATACGTGTTTCATTCAGCGTGTGCAAGGAGCAAAATTAAAAGAGCAACCTTTGACTTGTGCAGCACTACTGCTGCATAAGCTGTGGCTCTTCTACTTTGTAACCCCTGAGGGGGGGTTAAAGGTTACCTTTGAAATTGGTTCAAGTAGGCTTCGGCCTACACTCTGCTCCCCCTGCAGAGCCCGGGCTCCAACACCGCCAGTTGGGGCCCGGTACTGCTAGCTGCACAGAGCCAAACACCAGCCAATGTGTCAGTGGGGTTCAGCACCGCCAGCTGTTCCCCTGCTGTGCAGCCGGCAACGTGTCCTGCAACTGCCACGCAGGCACAACAGACCCAAAGCTGCCGCCAGTGCAGGCTTCGGCCTACACTCTGCTCCATCTCCTCCTCCTGCTGACCCCGGGCTCTAACACCGCCAGTTGGGGCCCGGTACTGCTAGCTGCACAGAGAAAAACACCAGCCAATGTGTCAGTGGGGTTCAGCACCGCCAGCTGTTCCCCTGCTGTGCAGCCGGCATCGTGTCCTGCAAAAGCCACGTAGACACAAGAACTGAAATTGAAGGGAACCTGTCTCCCCCTCCCCCAGGCGTTTGTACGTTTTTAAGGCCACCTTGTACAGCGGTAATGCTGCATGTGTGCAAGGTGGCTCATAAACGTATTCTCCTCGCACATGTGGAACTGAAAACACGTCTAAAATGTGTCCTCTGTGTGACCATTTAACCGTCCCGGTGGTGTGACTTTCCTTTGTAATGACACGCTGCAACCCCCTTGGTAGCGATGCCCGTCTTCTGGCATCATTGTTTGGCTGCCTGCGCCTCTGCGGCCGCCCTGACCCACACAACGCCCCTCGGTGTCTTATTTCTTGGGACTGCGAGGGTGTGATTGATGGGCATGAGCGGTGCATCACTTCGCCTGTCCCTCATCTCCTTCCGCCTTCTTCAGACTGTGCGGCTTCATGGCCGCGGCATGCGATAAGGGATCAGCTGACGCCGCACAGTCTGAAGCGGGTGTAAGGACCCGAGTGCGAGAGGCGAACATATGTGCTGCACCAGGCCATGAATCCCAGCCCCGCAGTGTTTTAACAATGTTAAGACACTGCGGGGCTGGGATTCATGGTCATCGCGAACCGCACCGGCCGACATTAAATGAGGTCAGAAGATGGGCAGCGCTAACAGCGCTAGGCCAGGGGATAACACGACAGCGCAGACTCCTGTACAGCAAATAAAAACGCTCAGGAGGCTGCACCCAGCACCAAGGTGGGATTCTTGACATCTGTGCTGCGTCTCATTACAAAGGGAACTCGTGCCTCCAACACAGTTTGACTGTATAAAGGGCTAAATGTTATACGTGTTTCATTCAGCGTGTGCAAGGAGCAAATTTAAAAGAGCAACCTTTGACTTGTGCAGCACTACTGCTGCATAAGCTGTGGCTCTTCTACTTTGTAACCCCTGAGGGGGGGTTAAAGGTTACCTTTGAAATTGGTTCAAGTAGGCTTCGGCCTACACTCTGCTCCCCCTGCAGAGCCCGGGCTCCAACACCGCCAGTTGGGGCCCGGTACTGCTAGCTGCACAGAGCCAAACACCAGCCAATGTGTCAGTGGGGTTCAGCACCGCCAGCTGTTCCCCTGCTGTGCAGCCGGCAACGTGTCCTGCAACTGCCACGCAGGCACAACAGACCCAAAGCTGCCGCTAGTGCAGGCTTCGGCCTACACTATGCTCCATCTCCTCCTCCTGCTGACCCCGGGCTCTAACACCGCCAGTTGGGGCCCGGTACTGCTAGCTGCACAGAGAAAAACACCAGCCAATGTGTCAGTGGGGTTCAGCACCGCCAGCTGTTCCCCTGCTGTGCAGCCGGCATCGTGTCCTGCAAAAGCCACGCAGACACTTGCTCTTGTACCTTCTGCTCCCCATCCTGGTTCCAGTACCGTCAGCTGGTTCTGGGCAGAGCCTTTGGCTTAGGTGCCTCCCTCTGGGTATCCGAGTTCCACCAACGTCAGGTGGTCCTTGGTAGTGCTTTCAGGCACGGGTACCTCCTGCTTAGTAACCGGGTTCCAGTAACGTCAGCTGGTCCTCGGTAGTTCCATTGGCTCTTGGACCTTCGGCTACCCATCCGGGTTCCAGCACCGTCAGCTGGTTCTCGGCAGTGTCTTTTGCTCTTGTACCTTCTGCTCCCCATCCTGGTTCCAGTACCGTCAGCTGGTTCCGGGCAGAGCCTTTGGCTTAGGTGCCTCCCTCTGGGTATCCGAGTTCCACCAACGTCAGGTGGTCCTTGGTAGTGCTTTCAGGCACGGGTACCTCCTGCTTAGTAACCGGGTTCCAGTAACGTCAGCTGGTCCTCGGTAGTTCCATTGGCTCTTGGACCTTCGGGTAGCCATCCGAGTTCCAGTTCCATCAGCTGGTTCTCGGCATTTTCTCAGCCTTCTTGTACCTTCTGCTACATTTCCAAGTTCAAGAGACTAAACACGATGACCCGGAAGACCACCCCTAAGATGACGACGACACCAGAGACGACAACCACCGTGATGACGACGACCCTGGAGACGATGACCCTGAAGACCACCCCGATGACGACGACCCCGGAGACGACGACCCTGGAGACGACGACGACCTGGAAGACCGAGAAGCAGAAGAACAAGAGGCTGCAGAACAAAGAGCAGAAGAACATTAAGCATAACACTAAATATCAGAGCAAAAAATATTATCTAAATTATAAGCAGAAGAAGACTAAGCAGTGTATGGGGGTGAGTCCGTTCCTCCTCGTGGTGCCCCTGGATAAAGCCTGATGCTGCAGGCCAAACTGAACGCGGACAAATGTAACTCTTTTGTGACAGGCAGAACGGAAGGTGTAATCTTCAAACTTTTATAGATAACAACTACGGGAATGCCTGTCACAAATAAGAATATGATGAAGAAGTAGAATATGATGAAGATAATAGTAAAATAAAAAGAATATGAACAATGTAACCAAAAAAATAATAGGTAGAAGATGAAGAAGAAGATGAATAAGGTGAAGAAGTTGATGTCAAAGAAGCTGATGATGAGGATAATGAAGAAGAAAGTGTGGGAGAAGTAAAAAAGAAGGTGAAGGGCGTGGAAGTAGTGAAACATCAATATCTGACAAAATAAAAAAAAAATTAACATAGTCAAAATCTTTCTACCGCCGAACGTCATAAAAAAAAACAAAATCCTGCTATTCTATTACATTGGGCTAAACCTCTGTGCCTTTAATGTCTCCGCCACGTCCCCCAATACATCCTACATTATTCTTAGTTGTTTTCATTCATGTAGAATGAACCTACAAGTTTATAAAGGGTTTATTTTAATTCCGATATTTTCGTCCCATTGACTTGCATTGGGATCGGGTATCGGTATCGGATTAGATCCGATATTTTGACGGTATCGGCCGATACTTTCCGATACCGATACTTTCCGATATCGGAAAGTATCGCTCAACACTAATCACAAGGTATTCAAAATGGCCTTCGGGCGTATTGAATGCAGTTTTCCATTCATCACCCTGCTTAATACGAACAAGATTATACACCCCCGAAGGTCAATCTTTGTAAACAAACTAGCCCCCTTAATCCTAGCAAACAAATCGGAAAGCAAGGGTAAAGGGTATTGAAACTTGACCGTGATCTTATTCAAGAGGCGATAATCAATACAGGGTCTCAAGGAGCCATCCTTCTTAGCAACAAAAAAAAGACCTGCTCCCATCGGTAAAGAAGATGGCCGAATATGCCCTTTCTCCAAAGACTCCTTAATATAACTCCGCATAGCGGTATGTTCAGGCACCGACAGGTTGAAAAGTCGACCCTTAGGAAACTTACAGCCTGGAATCAAATCAATAGCACAATCACAGTCCCTGTGCGGTGGAAGAGAACTGGACTTGGGCTCATCGAATACATCCTGAAAATCAGACAAAAACTCTGGAATTTCCGAAGAGGAAAAAGAGGAGATGGACATTAAGGGAACATCATTATGAACCCCCTGACAACCCCAACTAGTCACAGACATAGACTTTCAATCCAACACAGGATTATGTACCTGCAACCACGGAAAACCCAGCACGATAGCATCATGTAAATTATGCAACACCAGAAATCGACAATCTTGCTGATGGGCTGGCGCCATGCGCATGGTCACCTGTGTCCAAAACTGGAGCTTATTTTTAGCCAAAGGTGTAGCATCAATGCCTCTTAAAGGAATAAGGTTCTGCAAAGGCTGCAAGGGAAATCCACAATGCCTTGCAAACTCAAAGTCCATTAAGTTCAAAGCGGCGCCCGAATCCACAAACGCCATGACAGAAAATGATGACAATGAGCAGATCAAGGACACAGATAACAGAAATTTAGGTTGTACAGTACTGATGGTAAATGAACTCGCGATCCTATTTGTCCGCTTAGGGCAGACTGAAATAACATGAGAAGCATCGCCACAATAATAACACAACCTATTCTGACGTCTGAATCCTTGTCGTTCTGTTCTGGACAGAATCCTATCACACTGCATTGGCTCAGGACTCTGCTCTGAGGACAATGCCACAGTACGCACAGTTCTGTGCTCCCGCAAGTGCCGATCAATCTGAATGGCCAGAGACATAGAATCACTCAGACCGACAGGCGTGGGAAACCCCACCATAACATCTTTAACAGATTTAGAAAGACCCTTTCTGAAAATTGCCGCCAAAGCATCATCATTCCATTTAGTCAACACAGACCATTTTCTAAATTTCTGACAATACAATTCTGCCACCTCCTGAGACAGGGCCAACAAGGTCTTCTCCGCTTGATCCACAGAATTAGGTTCATCATACAATAGTCCTAAAGCCTGCAAAAAGGAATCTACATTAAGCAAAGCCAGACTCTCAAATTCCAGGGAAAATGCCCAATCCTGTGGATCGCCACGCAGCAGGGAAATAACGATTTTAACCTGCTGAATGGAATCACCAGAGGATCGAGGTCTCAAAGCAAAAAACAGTTTACAGTTGTTTTTAAAACTCAAAAATTTAGACCTGTCACCAAAAAACAAATCAGGAGTAGGAATCTTCGGCTCTAAAACAGGAGTCTGAACAATATAATCAGAAATTCCCTGCACCCTAGCAGCAAGCTGGTCTACACGAGAAACTAATTCATGAACATCCATGCTAACACAAGACTCCTCAGCCACCCAGAAAAAAAGAGGGAGGAACAGGCAAAACAAACTACAGAAAAAAAATGACTCAACACCTTTCTTCCCTTCTTCTGAGATGCATTTAACTCATTATTGGCCAGTTGTACTGTTATGATCCGGTGACTTTGGAGCAGCATGGAACTTTCTCAGGAGAAGTGGAATCTGTACTGACCACAAACCCTGAACTAACACCACAACTAGAAGTAGCCGTGGGGTGTGCCTAACAAACCCTAGACACCTCGACACAGCCGGAGGAGTAAATACCCCTTTAGATTTAAATAGGAATACTAACTTGCCTCAGAGCAGAACCCCAAAGGATAGGCAGCCCCCCACAAATATTGACTGTGAATAAGAGTGGAAAGACACACACAGGCTGAAAACAGATTTCAGCAAAAGAGGCCACTCTAGCTAAATAGGGAAAGATAGGACAGAATACTAAGCGGTCAATATTAAAAACGCTTCAAAAATATCCACAGCAGATAATACAAAAAGTTCCACAATCTAACTAAAGATATGGAATGTATATCTGCAACTCCTGAGAATCCAACAAGACTGAGAAAATACTGACACAATCTAAGCTGGACAAAAAACAATGAATAGCACTAAATTATTAAGCACACAGCATGTGTGCCATAAAAACAAAACCAGACACTTATCTTTGCAGATTTGGCAGCAAGGCAGAAGGAACCAGGCAAGGACAAAACCTCCAAAAACAATAGACAACTGGCAAGGACTAATGAATCCTGCAAGCCTAAATACCCCAGTCAGAACGACAATCAGCCGATACACCTGACCAGGGCTGCAACCCAGGGACAACTGCATTACCACCTTCAACCACGGGAGGGAGCCCAACAGCAGAATTCACAACAGGTAGGCGACTTCTGATTCAATCCAGCGTCTCTTCAGTCTGAGTAATGTATTGGACGCAGAATGAAGAGATGATGGAGGTAATACAAGGCATATCTATACTCAACAGGCCAGGTGTCAGAAAAACTTAATTCAGGATGCTGGGTTTTGTGCAACCTGAATTCACTATTTCTGACACCTGGCCAGGTCAGCATAAATATGCCTTGTATTACCTCCATCGTCTCTTCATTCTGTGCCCAATACATTACGCAAACTGAAGAGATGCTGGATAAAATGAAAGTCAGATTTGTTTTGGACAACTCATAGCTCCATGACAGACACAAGAAACAAAGCTGCAGTGCAGTGTTAAGGTTGTGTCAGTCCTGGAGATATGAGGTGGCAAAAACACAAAGTGTACGGCACAGTGTGTTAGTCGGCACACGGTGTGTTGCCAGTGGTGCAACCCAAAGAACCAAACCGTAGTAGGGGCAAAATTTATTTAAAAAAAAATTACATTAACTACGGCGACTTGGGGTAACGTGACGGAACTGGGGTGTGTTGAGCTGAGACGTTTGACTGGGTAAAGACGATGAAGTGGTTGCAGGGGAAGGGGCAACAAAAGTAGTGGGGTCAGGGAGGTCAGGGATAGTAGTGGAGTCATAGGACGGGACAGACACATTGAAAGGGAGAGACAAACCGTACATCACAGACACATTTGAAGGTGAGAATGGAGGGAGTGCGAAAGTCTGTTGCTTTTTTTTCCCTCCCCGGTATTTTGCACTGATGTCTTCTGGAGAGTGTTGGCATCGTGTCTAATGGTGGGATGGTGGGAGTGGGCTGCCTGGCAGTATCCAGTTGCTGCTGCTGCAGAATCGTGTGGGTGGATGGCCTGGCAGCACAAGTTTGTTGCTGCTGCGGCATGGTCCTGATGGACGGCATGCCAGGGTCTGCTTGCTGCAGTATGTCGGGGGTGGTTCAGGAGGACCAAGCGGGAGCAGCACTCGGCATGGTGGTGGCGGTAGATTGTGCAGTAGCACTCGGCATAGTGGTGGCACTGTAGTGGTGTCCAGCAGGGCTTGGAATGGTGGTGGCCGTGCAGTGGTATGCAGCAGAACTCGGTACTGAGGTCAAGCATGTCAGTGTTGGCCAGGTGGAAACACCCCCATTGACTGTTGCATGTACAGAGTCTGCTGCATAGCCTGCATATAAGCATCATTGCAGGCCTGCATGACATTGAGCTGGAGATCAGGAGTAAGGTTGTTATGATCCTTAGTGGCAAAGATCGCAAATCTGACTAGCTAAGAAACTAAACCAAGGACAAGCTCTGGGGATGTGGTAACTAGATTGACCGCAACCTGATCCTATCCGCACACAACTATAGGTAGCCGTGGAACGTTACCTGGAAATCCTAGACGTCTCCTCACGGCCTGAGAAACTGACTATTCCTAGAGGGAAAGCAAAGACCTCACTTGCCTCAAGAGAAATGACCCCAAAGATATAGAAAAGCCCCCCACAAATATTAACGGTGAGTTAAGGGGAAGGCACAAACGTAGAGATGAAATAGATTTAGCAAATGAGGCCCGCTAACACTAGATAGCAGAAAATAGGAAGGGAACTGTGCGGTCAATAAAAAACCCTATACAAAATATCCACGCAGAGATTGCTCGAGCCCTCGCACCAACTAACGGTGCGGGGGAAGCAACTCCGTACCCCAGAGCACCAGCAGAAAGAAATCACATACTAGCAAGCTGGACTAAACTCATCATACACAGGAATCATATTGCAGACTGATGAGCAAAAAATAAGCAAACAGAAACTTAGCTTCTCGTGAAGAGACTGAAAACGAAGATAGTCAGGAGTAATCAGAATAGCACTGAATACATCGATAGCAGGCAACAAGTGAAGGTCCAGGTGAGCTAAATAGCAAACCTCCCTAGTGGATAACGAGACAGCTGATCCCAGCAACAGACCCGCAGGATAACAAACAGAGCCACCAGGGGGAGCCCAAAGAACACTCACACAGTACCACCTGTGACCACAAGAGGGAGCCCGAAAACAGAGTTCACAACAGTACCCCCCCTTGAGGAGGGGTCACCGAACCCTCATCAAAACCCCCAGGGCGATCAGGGAGAGCCACATGGAAGGCACGAACCAAATCGGCCGCATGAACATCAGAGGCGACAACCCAGGAATTATCCTCCTGACCAAAGCCCTTCCACTTAACCAAATACTGAAGCCTCCGTCTAGAAATACGAGAATCCAAGATCTTCTCCACCACGTATTCCAATTCTCCCTCAACCAGCACCGGAGCAGGAGGCTCAACCGAAGGAACCACAGGCACCACATACTTCCGCAACAATGACCGATGGAACACATTATGAATAGCAAACGATGCTGGGAGGTCCAAACGAAATGACACAGGGTTAAGGACTTCCAAAACCTTATAAGGACCGATAAACCGAGGTTTGAACTTAGGAGAGGAGACCTTCATAGGAACAAAGCGAGAAGACAACCACACCAAGTCCCCAACACGAAGTCGGGGACCCACACAGCGACGGCGGTTGGCAAAGCGCTGAGCCTTCTCTTGTGACAGCTTCAAATTGTCCACCACATGGTTCCAAATCTGGTGCAACCTATCCACCACAAAATCCACTCCAGGACAGTCAGAAGGCTCCACCTGACCCGAGGAAAAACGAGGATGAAACCCAGAATTACAAATAAAAGGCGAAACCAAAGTAGCAGAACTAGCCTGATTTTTTCAGGGCAAACTCGGCCAATGGCAAAAAAGTCACCCAGTCGTCCTGATCAGCAGAAACAAAACATCTTAAATAGGTTTCCAAGGTCTGATTAGTTCGCTCGGTTTGGCCATTCGTCTGAGGATGGAAGGCCGACGAAAAAGACCAATCAATGCCCATCTTAGCACAAAAGGTCCGCCAAAATCTAGACACAAACTGGGATCCTCTGTCAGACACAATGTTTTCAGGGATCCCGTCCAAACGAACCACATTTTGAAAAAACAGCGGAACCAACTCGGAGGAGGAAGGCAACTTAGGCAAGGGCACCAAATGGACCATCTTAGAAAAACGATCACAAACCACCCAGATGACAGACATTCTCTGAGAGACAGGAAGATCCGAAAAAAAATCCATAGAAATGTGCGTCCAAGGCCTCTTCGGAACAGGCAAAGGCAAAAGCAATCCGCTGGCACGAGAACAGCAAGGCTTAGCCCGAGCATAAATTCCACAAGACTGCACAAAGGAACGCACATCCCGCGACAAGGAAGGCCACCAAAAGGACCTGGCCACCAAATCTCTGGTACCAAAAATTCCAGGATGACCCGCCAACACTGAAGAATGAACCTCGGAAATAATTCTGCTGGTCCATCTATCTGGGACAAACAGTCTCTCCGGTGGACAACGGTCAGGTCTATCGGCCTGAAATTCCTGCAGCACTCGTCGCAAATCTGGGGAAATGGCAGACAAAATCACCCCTCTCTGAGGATACCAGCTGGCTCTGAATCTCCAGGAGAGTCAGGCACAAAACTCCTAGAAAGAGCATCAGCCTTCACATTCTTCGAACCAGGCAGGTACGAGACCACGAAATCGAAACGAGAGAAAAACAACGACCAACGAGCCTGTCTAGGATTCAGCCGCTTGGCAGACTCGAGATAAATCAAATTTTTGTGATCAGTCAAGACCACCACACGATGCTTAGCTCCCTCGAGCCAATGTCGCCACTCCTCAAATGCCCACTTCATAGCCAACAACTCCCGATTACCAACATCTAGTGTTGAGCATTCCGATGCTGCAAGTATCGGGTATCGGCCGATACTTGCTGTATCGGAATTTCCGATACCGAGATCCGATATTTTTGTAATATCGGATATCGGTATCGAAACAACATTAATGTAAAAAGATGTAAAAGAAAGAATTAAAATAAAAAAAATCGCTATACTCACCTCTCCGACGCAGCCGGGACCTCAGCGAAGGAACCGGCAGCGTTGTTTGTTTAAAATTCGCGCTTTTACTTGCTTACGTGAATTCCCGGCTTCTGATTGGTCAGGGCGGCCATGTTGCCGGGACGCGGACCAATCACAGCAAGCCGTGACGAAATTACGTCACGGCTTGCTGTGATTGGTCCGCGTCACGGCAACATGGCCGCCATTAACCAATCACAAGCCGTGACGTCACGGGAGGCTGGACACGCGCTTATTTTGAAAAGCGCGCGTGTCCAGCCTCCCGTGACGTCACGGCTTGTGATTGGTCACGGCGCCATATTGCCGGGATGCGGACCAATCACAGCAAGCCGTGACGAAATTACGTCACGGCTTGCTGTGATTGGTCCGCGTCCCAGGAACATGGCCGCCATTAACCAATCACAAGCCGTGACGTCACGGGAGGATGGACACGCGCTTATTTTGAAAAGCGCGCGTGTCCAGCCTCCCGTGACGTCACGGCTTGTGATTGGTCACGGCGCCATATTGCCGGGACGCGGACCAATCACAGCAAGCCGTGACGTAATTTCGTCACGGCTTGCTGTGATTGGTCCGAGTCCCGGCAACATGGCCGCCCTGACCAATCAGAAGCCGGGAATTCACGTAAGCAAGTAAAAGCGCGAATTTTAAAGAAACAACGCTGCCGCTTACAATCGCCGAGGTCCCGGCTGCGTCGGACAGGTGAGTATAGCGATATTTTTTATTTTAATTCTTTATTTTACACATTTATATGGTTCCCAGGGCCTGAAGGAGAGTTTCCTCTCCTTCAGACCCTGGGAACCATCAGGAATACCGTCCGATACCTGAGTCCCATTGACTTGTATTGGTATCGGGTATCGGTATCGGATTGGATCCGATATTTTGCCGGTATCGGCCGATACTTTCCGATACCGATACTTTCAAGTATCGGACGGTATCGCTCAACACTACCAACATCATAATTCCGCTCGGCAGGCGAAAACTTTCTTGAAAAGAAAGCACATGGCTTCATCACAGAGCCATCAGAGCTTCTCTGCGACAAAACAGCCCCTGCTCCAATCTCAGAAGCATCAACCTAGACCTGGAAAGGAAGAGAGACATCTGGCTGACATAAGACCGGAGCCGAAGAAAACCGGCGTTTCAGCTCCCTAAAGGCCTCCACAGCCGCAGGAGACCAATTAGTCACATCAGAACCCTTCTTGGTCAAATCCGTCAAAGGCTTAACAACACTAGAAAAATTAGCGATGAAGCGACGGTAAAAATTAGCAAAACCCAAGAACTTCTGAAGACTCTTAATAGATGTAGGCTGAGTCCAGTCATGAATAGCCTGGACCTTGACTGGGTCCATCTCCATAGTAGAAGGAGAAAAAATGAAACCCCAAAAAGAAACCTTCTGGACTCCGAAAAGACATTTTGAGCCCTTCACAAATAAAGCATTGGCACGCAGGACCTGAAACACCATCCTGACCTGCTTAACATGGGACTCCCAATCATCAGAAAAAAACAGAATATCATCCAGATACACAATCATAAATTTATCCAGATATTCGCGGAAGATGTTGTGCATGAAGGACTGAAACACAGAAGGAGCGTTAGAAAGTCCAAAAGGTATCACCAAGTACTCAAAATGGCCTTCGGGTGTATTAAATGCAGTTTTCCATTCATCACCCTGCTTAATACGTACAAGGTTATACGCACCACGAAGATCTATCTTGGTGAACCAACTAGACCCCCTAATGCGAGCAAACAGATCAGATAACAATGGCAAAGGATACTGAAATTTGACCGTGATTTTATTTAGAAGGCGATAATCTACACAAGGTCTCAGGGAACCATCCTTCTTGGCCACAAAAAAGAACCCCGCACCAAGAGGGGAGGAGGAGGGGTGAATAAGTCCTTTCTCCAAAGACTCCTTTATATAACTCCGCATAGCAGCATGTTCTGGTACTGATAAATTGAAAAGTCGTCCCTTAGGGAACTTACTACCAGGAATCAAATTTATAGCACAATCACAATCCCTATGAGGAGGTAGGGAACTGAGTTTGGGCTCCTCAAATACATTGTGGTAGTCTGACAAAAACGCAGGGACTTCAGAAAGAGTGGACGAAGCAATTGAGACCACAGGAGCGTCGCCATGAATTCCCTGGCAACCCCAACTTGACACAGACATTGCTTTCCAATCCAGGACTGGATTATGAGTCTGCATCCATGGCAGACCCAACACAACAACATCATGCAAATTATGCAGTACAAGAAAGCGAATCACCTCCTGATGAACAGGAGTCATGCACATGGTCACTTGAGTCCAGTACTGAGGTTTATTCTTGGCCAATGGTGTAGCATCAATTCCCCTCAGTGGAATAGGGAATTTTAAAGGCTCCAAGACAAAACCACAGCGCCTGGCAAATGACAAATCCATCAGACTCAGGGCAGCACCTGAATCTACAAAAGCCATAACCGGGTAAGATGACAGGGAACAAATCAAGGTAACAGACAAAATGAACTTAGGCTGTATATTACCGATGGTGACAGATTTATCAATCTTTTTTGTGCGCTTAGAGCATGCTGAGATAACATGAGCTGTTGTGAATTTGCTTTTTGCTCCCTCTAGTGGTTACTAGTTTTTTGACTCTGGTTTTTCTGTCATTCCTTTTATCCGCACCTGGGTCGTTAGTTAGGGGTGTTGCTATATAAGCTCCCTGGACCTTCAGTTCAATGCCTGGCAACGTAGTTATCAGAGCTAGTCTGCTGTGCTCTTGTCTACTGATCCTGGTTCCAGTTATATCAGCTAAGTCTGCCTTTTGCTTTTTGCTATTTGTTTTGGTTTTGTATTTTTGTCCAGCTTGTTCCAAATCTATATCCTGACCTTTGCTGGAAGCTCTAGGGGGGCTGGTGTTCTCCCCCCGGACCGTTAGACGGTTCGGGGGTTCTTGAATTTCCAGTGTGGATTTTGATAGGGTTTTTGTTGACCATATAAGTTACCTTTCTTTATTCTGCTATCAGTAAGCGGGCCTCTCTGTGCTAAACCTGGTTCATTTCTGTGTTTGTCATTTCCTCTTACCTAACCGTCATTATTTGTGGGGGGCTTCTATCCAGCTTTGGGGTCCCCTTCTCTGGAGGCAAGAAAGGTCTTTGTTTTCCTCTACTAGGGGTAGCTAGATTCTCCGGCTGGCGCGTGTCATCTAGAATCAACGTAGGAATGATCCCCGGCTACTTCTAGTGTTGGCGTTAGGAGTAGATATATGGTCAACCCAGTTACCACTGCCCTATGAGCTGGATTTTTGTATTCTGCAGACTTCCACGTTCCTCTGAGACCCTCGCCATTGGGGTCATAACAGTTTGCCAGGCCAGTATTAAATGTTTAATGCATTGCAGAAGAGGGATTATAAGAAAGAAGATTCTGAGTTTTTTTTTTTTTTCTTCTTCCCCTTTACCTCAGAGTGGCTATGCTTGCTGCAGACATGAATGTCCAGACCTTGATTACAAGTGTGGACCAGCTGGCTACTCGTGTGCAGGGCATACAAGACTATGTTATCAGAAATCCTAGGTCAGAACCTAAAATACCGATTCCTGAACTGTTTTCCGGAGACAGGTTTAAGTTTAGGAATTTCGTGAATAATTGTAAATTGTTTTTGTCCCTGAGACCCTGTTCATCTGGAGATTCTGCTCAGCAAGTAAAAATTGTTATTTCGTTCTTACGGGGCGACCCTCAGGATTGGGCTTTTTCGCTGGCGCCAGGAGATCCGGCATTGGCTGATCTTGATGCGTTTTTTCTGGCGCTCGGTTTACTTTATGAGGAACCCAATCTTGAGATTCAGGCAGAAAAGGCCTTGCTGGCTATGTCTCAGGGGCAGGACGAGGCTGAAGTGTATTGCCAAAAATTTCGGAAATGGTCCGTGCTGACACATTGGAACGAGTGTGCACTGGCCGCTAATTTTAGAAATGGCCTTTCTGAAGCCATTAAGAATGTTATGGTGGGTTTTCCCATTCCCACAGGTCTGAATGATACTATGGCACTGGCTATTCAAATTGACCGGCGGTTGCGGGAGCGCAAAACCGCAAATTCCCTCATGGTGTTGTCTGAACAGACACCTAATTCGGTGCAATGTGATAGAAAAACTGCAAATTCCCTCATGGTGTTGTCTGAACAGACACCTGATTTAATGCAATGTGATAGAATCCTGACTAGAAATGAGCGGAAAATTCATAGACGCCGGAATGGCTTGTGCTACTACTGTGGTGATTCTACACATGTTATCTCAGCATGCTCTAAACGTATAGCTAAGGTTGTTAGTCCTGTCACCGTTGGTAATTTGCAACCTAAATTTATTCTGTCTGTAACTTTGATTTGCTCACTGTCATCTTATCCTGTCATGGCGTTTGTAGATTCAGGTGCTGCCCTGAGTCTCATGGATCTCTCATTTGCTAAGCGCTGTGGTTTTACTCTTGAACCATTAGAAAATCCTATTCCTCTTAGGGGTATTGATGCTACGCCATTGGCAGCAAATAAACCGCAGTATTGGACACAGGTTACCATGTGCATGACTCCTGAACACCGCGAGGTGATACGTTTCCTGGTTTTACATAAAATGCATGATTTGGTTGTTTTAGGGCTGCCATGGTTACAGACTCATAATCCAGTCCTGGACTGGAAGGCTATGTCAGTCTCAAGTTGGGGCTGTCGTGGTATTCATGGGGATTCCCTGCCTGTGTCTATTGCTTCTTCTACGCCTTCGGAAGTTCCGGAGTATTTGTCTGATTATCAGGATGTCTTCAGTGAGTCTGAGTCCAGTGCACTGCCTCCTCATAGGGACTGTGACTGTGCTATAGATTTGATCCCAGGCAGTAAATTTCCTAAGGGAAGACTGTTTAATCTGTCGGTACCTGAACATACCGCTATGCGTTCATATATCAAGGAGTCTCTGGAGAAAGGACATATTCGTCCGTCTTCTTCTCCTCTTGGTGCGGGATTCTTTTTTGTGGCAAAAAAGGACGGATCTTTGAGACCTTGTATTGATTATCGGCTTTTAAATAAGATCACTGTCAAATTTCAGTATCCTTTGCCGCTGTTGTCTGACTTGTTTGCCCGGATTAAGGGTGCCAAGTGGTTCACCAAGATAGACCTTCGTGGTGCGTACAACCTTGTGCGCATTAAGCAAGGTGATGAATGGAAAACCGCATTCAATACGCCCGAAGGTCATTTTGAGTACTTGGTGATGCCTTTTGGGCTCTCCAATGCGCCTTCAGTTTTTCAGTCCTTTATGCATGACATTTTCCGGAAGTATCTGGATAAATTTTTGATTGTTTATCTGGATGATATTTTGGTTTTTTCTGATAATTGGGATTCGCATGTGGAGCAGGTCAGGTTGGTCTTTAAAATTTTGCGTGAAAATTCTTTGTTTGTCAAGGGCTCTAAGTGTCTCTTTGGTGTACAGAAGGTTCCCTTTTTGGGGTTCATTTTTTCCCCTTCTGCTGTGGAGATGGACCCAGTCAAGGTCCGAGCTATTCTTGATTGGACTCAGCCCTCGTCAGTTAAGAGTCTTCAGAAGTTCTTGGGCTTCGCTAACTTCTACCGTCGTTTTATCGCTAATTTTTCTAGCATTGTGAAACCTTTGACGGATATGACCAAGAAGGGCTCCGATGTAGCTAACTGGGCTCCTGCTGCCGTGGAGGCTTTCCAGGAGTTGAAACGCCGGTTTACTTCGGCGCCTGTTTTGTGCCAGCCTGACGTCTCACTTCCCTTTCAGGTTGAGGTGGATGCTTCGGAGATTGGGGCAGGGGCCGTTTTGTCGCAGAGAGGCCCTGGTTGCTCTGTTATGAAACCTTGTGCCTTTTTCTCTAGGAAGTTTTCGCCTGCCGAGCGAAATTATGATGTGGGCAATCGGGAGTTGTTGGCCATGAAATGGGCATTTGAGGAGTGGCGTCATTGGCTCGAGGGTGCTAAGCATCGTGTGGTGGTCTTGACTGATCACAAAAATCTGATGTATCTCGAGTCTGCTAAACGCCTTAATCCGAGACAGGCCCGCTGGTCATTGTTTTTCTCCCGCTTTGATTTTGTTGTCTCGTATTTACCAGGTTCTAAGAATGTGAAGGCCGATGCTCTTTCTAGGAGCTTTGTGCCTGATGCTCCTGGAGTCGCTGATCCTGTTGGTATTCTTAAAGATGGAGTTATCTTGTCAGCTATTTCTCCGGATCTGCGACGTGTGTTGCAGAGATTTCAGGCTGATAGGCCTGAGTCTTGTCCACCTGACAGACTGTTTGTCCCGGATAAGTGGACCAGCAGAGTCATTTCCGAGGTTCATTCCTCGGTGTTGGCAGGTCACCCGGGAATTTTTGGCACCAGAGATCTGGTGGCCAGGTCCTTTTGGTGGCCTTCCTTGTCAAGGGATGTGCGGTCATTTGTGCAGTCCTGTGGGACTTGTGCTCGAGCTAAGCCTTGCTGTTCTCGTGCCAGCGGTTTGCTCTTGCCCTTGCCTGTCCCGAAGAGACCTTGGACACATATCTCCATGGATTTCATTTCTGATCTTCCGCTATCTCAGGGCATGTCCGTTATCTGGGTGATATGTGATCGCTTCTCCAAGATGGTCCATTTGGTTCCTTTGCCTAAGCTGCCTTCCTCTTCCGATCTGGTTCCTGTGTTTTTCCAGAACGTGGTTCGTTTGCACGGCATCCCTGAGAATATTGTGTCAGACAGAGGATCCCAGTTCGTTTCCAGGTTCTGGCGATCCTTTTGTAGTAGGATGGGCATTGATTTGTCGTTTTCGTCTGCTTTCCATCCTCAGACTAATGGACAGACGGAGCGAACCAATCAGACTTTGGAGGCTTATTTGAGGTGTTTTGTCTCTGCTGATCAGGACGATTGGGTGACATTCTTGCCGTTGGCTGAGTTTGCCCTTAATAATCGGGCTAGTTCCGCCACCTTGGTTTCGCCTTTTTTCTGCAACTCTGGTTTCCATCCTCGCTTTTCTTCGGGTCATGTGGAGCCTTCTGACTGTCCTGGGGTGGATTCTGTGGTGGATAGGTTGCAGCAGATCTGGAATCATGTGGTGGACAACTTGAAGTTGTCACAGGAGAAGGCTCAGCGCTTTGCCAACCGCCGCCGCGGTGTGGGTCCCCGACTACGCGTTGGGGATTTGGTATGGCTTTCTTCCCGCTTTGTTCCTATGAAGGTCTCCTCTCCCAAATTTAAACCTCGTTTTATTGGGCCTTACAAGATATTGGAAATCCTTAATCCTGTATCTTTTCGTCTGGATCTTCCTGTGTCGTTTGCTATTCACAATGTATTTCATAGGTCCTTGTTGCGGCGGTACATTGTGCCTGTAGTTCCTTCTGCTGAGCCTCCTGCTCCGGTGTTGGTTGAGGGCGAGTTGGAGTACGTGGTGGAGAAGATCTTGGATTCTCGCCTCTCCAGGCGGAGGCTTCAGTACCTGGTCAAGTGGAAGGGCTATGGTCAGGAGGATAATTCCTGGGTGGTCGCCTCTGATGTTCATGCGGCCGATTTAGTTCGTGCCTTTCATGCCGCTCATCCTGATCGCCCTGGTGGTCGTGGTGAGGGTTCGGTGACCCCTCACTAAGGGGGGGGTACTGTTGTGAATTTGCTTTTTGCTCCCTCTAGTGGTTACTAGTTTTTTGACTCTGGTTTTTCTGTCATTCCTTTTATCCGCACCTGGGTCGTTAGTTAGGGGTGTTGCTATATAAGCTCCCTGGACCTTCAGTTCAATGCCTGGCAACGTAGTTATCAGAGCTAGTCTGCTGTGCTCTTGTCTACTGATCCTGGTTCCAGTTATATCAGCTAAGTCTGCCTTTTGCTTTTTGCTATTTGTTTTGGTTTTGTATTTTTGTCCAGCTTGTTCCAAATCTATATCCTGACCTTTGCTGGAAGCTCTAGGGGGGCTGGTGTTCTCCCCCCGGACCGTTAGACGGTTCGGGGGTTCTTGAATTTCCAGTGTGGATTTTGATAGGGTTTTTGTTGACCATATAAGTTACCTTTCTTTATTCTGCTATCAGTAAGCGGGCCTCTCTGTGCTAAACCTGGTTCATTTCTGTGTTTGTCATTTCCTCTTACCTAACCGTCATTATTTGTGGGGGGCTTCTATCCAGCTTTGGGGTCCCCTTCTCTGGAGGCAAGAAAGGTCTTTGTTTTCCTCTACTAGGGGTAGCTAGATTCTCCGGCTGGCGCGTGTCATCTAGAATCAACGTAGGAATGATCCCCGGCTACTTCTAGTGTTGGCGTTAGGAGTAGATATATGGTCAACCCAGTTACCACTGCCCTATGAGCTGGATTTTTGTATTCTGCAGACTTCCACGTTCCTCTGAGACCCTCGCCATTGGGGTCATAACAATGAGCTGAGTCACCACTGTAAAAGCACAACCCATTTTGCCGTCTATAATTTTGCCGTTCACTTCTGGTCAGGATTCTATCACATTGCATAGACTCAGGTGTCTGTTCAGAAGACACCGCCAACTGGTGCGCAGGTTTGCGCTCCCGCAAACGCCGATCAATCTGAATGGCCAGAGTCATTGACTCATTCAGACCTGCAGGCGTGGGGAACCCCACCATGACATTTTTAATGGCTTCAGAAAGACCTTTTCTGAAATTTGCAGCCAGGGCACACTCATTCCATTGAGTAAGCACCGACCATTTTTCCGAAATTTCTGACAATACACCTCTGCTTCATCTTGACCCTGAGAAAGGGCCAGCAAAGCTTTTTCAGCCTGGTTATCAAGATTAGGTTCCTCATATAGCAATCCAAGGGCCAGAAAAAACGCATCCACACTGAGCAATGCAGGATCCCCTGGCGCCAGTGCGAAAGCCCAATCTTGAGGGTCACCACGTAAGAAGGAAATAATAATTTTAACTTGCTGAGCGGAATCACCATAGAAACGAGGTTTCAAAGAAAGAAATAATTTGCAATTGTTCTTAAAATTCAGGAACCTAGATCTATCTCCAGAAAACAACTCCGGAATAGGTATTTTAGGCTCTGACATAGGACTGTGAACAACAAAATCCTGAATACTTTGTACCCTTGCATCAAGATGATCTACACTGGAAGCCGAACTCTGGATATCCATGTCAGCAGCTGAACTCAGAGCCACACCAAGATTAAGAGGAGGAGAGAAGCTAGACACACAGCAGCTAGACACACGGCAGCAAGAAAAAAAAAAAAAATTCTCAAGGCTTCTCTTATCCTGCTTTTGCCATGCATTTAACACTTTATGGCCTGCTATACTGTTATAAATCCTTAGTGGCAAGGATCGCAAATCTGACTAGCTAAGAAACTAAACCGAGGACAAGCTCTGGGGATGTGGTAACTAGATTGACCACAACCTGATCCTATCCGCACACAACTATAGGTAGCCGTGGAACGTTACCTGGAAATCCTAGACGTCTCTTCACGGCCTGAGAAACTGACTATTCCCAGGGGGAAAGCAAAGACCTCACTTGCCTCAAGAGAAATGACCCCAAAGATATAGAAAAGCCCCCCACAAATATTAACGGTGAGTTAAGGGGAAGGCACAAACGTAGAGATGAAATAGATTTAGCAAATGAGGCCCGCTAACACTAGATAGCAGAAAATAGGAAGGGAACTGTGCGGTCAATAAAAAACCCTATACAAAATATCCACGCAGAGATTGCTCGAGCCCCCGCACCAACTAACGGTGCGGGGGAAGCAACTCCGTACCCCAGAGCACCAGCAGAAAGAAATCACATACTAGCAAGCTGGACTAAACTCATCATACACAGGAATCATATTGCAGACTGATGAGCAAAAAATAAGCAAACAGAAACTTAGCTTCTCGTGAAGAGACTGAAAACGAAGATAGTCAGGAGTAATCAGAATAGCACTGAATACATCGATAGCAGGCAACAAGTGAAGGTCCAGGTGAGCTAAATAGGAAACCTCCCTAGTGGATAACGAGACAGCTGATCCCAGCAACAGACCCGCAGGATAACAAACAGAGCCACCAGGGGGAGCCCAAAGAACACTCACACAGTACCACCTGTGACCACAAGAGGGAGCCCGAAAACAGAGTTCACAACATAAGGTGTGTTGTGAATTCTGTTTTTGGGCTCCCTCTGGTGGCTACTGGTGGTACTGGTTGACTTTTGTCTTGTGTTTCCAGTGCACCTGTTTTCATCAGGAAATTGGGAGTTTCCTATTTAGTCTGGCTTCTCAGTCACTCTAGCGCCGGCAATCAATGTTACCAGAGCACCTCTGTTGCTTGTTACCTGCTCCAAGTCTGCAATTCAGCTAAGTTGAATCTTTGGCATTTTTTGTGTTTGTTTTGTCCAGCATGCATTTATATCTCTCGTGCTGCTGGAAGCTCTAGTGATCTGAAATTACTACTCCGGTGTCATGAGTTGATAACGGAGTCAAGGTAGTTTCAGGATGGCTGCTTAGGGTTTTGAGGTAACCGCGAAGTCCTCTTTTGTATTTTCATCTATCTAGTCAGAGGGTCTCACTTTGCTGAATCTATATTCATACTGCGTTTGTGTTTTCCTCTTACCTAACCGTTATTATATGTGGGGGGCTACTATCCTTTTTGGGGTTTCCCTGGAGGCAAGCCAGGTCTGTGTATTCCTCTTCTAGGGGCAGCTAGATCTCCGGCTGGCGCGAGGTGTCTAGGGATAAAACGTAGGCACACCCCCTGGCTACTTTTATTTGCGTGTTATGTTCAGCATTGCGGTTACCTGAGATACCATCTTCCTAGAGCTAGTCCGTTTTTGCCCTTGTCCCTGCCATTGGGAATCATGACAGTATTGCCGGCCATAATGTATTAAAAGTATTGGCTAAAGAAGGAGAGAAAAAAAAGAAGTTTCTGACATTTTTTTTTTTTTTACTCAGAAGTTCTGTCTAGCCATAATTGCCATCTGCTGTTTTTTTTTTTTTTTCTCTCCTCTTAACCCCTGAATGGCTCAGATCTCTGCTGTTGAGAAATGGATATCCAGAGTTTAGCTTCAAATCTTAATACTCTTGCCTCTAAGGTTCAAAATATCCAAGACTATGTTATACATGCTCCTATGTCTGAACCCAAGATCCCTATACCTGAGTTCTTTTCTGGAGATAGATCTCGTTTTTTGAATTTTAAGCACAATTGTAAATTGTATCTTTCTCTGAGATCTCGTTCCGCTGGAGACCCCGCTCAGCAGGTTAAAATTGTTATTTCCTTGTTGCGGGGTGACCCCCAGAATTGGGCATTTGCATTGGCACCAGGGGATCCTGCGCTGCTCAATGTGGATGCGTTTTTTCTGGCACTGGGGTTGCTCTATGAGGAACCTAATTTGGAGATTCAGGCTGAAAAGGCCTTGATAGCCCTCTCTCAAGGGCATGATGAAGCTGAAATATATTGTCAAAAATTTCGAAAATGGTCGGTGCTTACTCAGTGGAATGAGTGCGCCCTGGCGGCGAATTTCAGAGAAGGTCTCTCTGACGCCGTTAAAGATGTTATGGTGGGGTTTCCTACGCCCACAGGTCTGAATGAATCCTTGACTATGGCTATTCAGATTGATCGGCGTTTACGGGAGCGCAAACCTGTGCACCATTTGGCGGTGTCTTCTGAGCAGGCACCGGAGATTATGCAATGTGATAGAATTCTGTCCAGAAGTGAACAGCAGAATTATAGGCGTAAAAATGGGTTGTGCTTCTACTGTGGTGATTCTGCTCATGTTATATCAGCATGCTCTAAACGCACAAAAAAGGTTGATAAGTCTTTTGCAATTGGCACCTTACAGTCTAAGTTTATTTTGTCTGTAACTTTGATCTGTTCATTATCAACTATTACTGTGGATGCCTATGTGGATTCTGGCGCTTCCTTGAGTCTTATGGATTGGTCCTTTGCCAGACGTTGTGGGTTTAGCCTAGAGCCTTTGGAAGTTCCTATCCCTCTGAAGGGTATCGACTCCACACCTTTGGCTAGGAACAAACCACAATTCTGGACACAAGTGACTATGTGTATGACTCCTGACCATCGGGAGGTGATTCGCTTCCTTGTGTTGCATAACTTGCATGATGTCTTAGTGCTTGGATTGCCATGGTTGCAAACTCATAATCCAGTCCTTGACTGGAAAACAATGTCTGTGTTAAGTTGGGGATGTCAGGGGGCTCATGGGGAAGTACCTTTGGTTTCCATTGCTTCATCTACTCCCTCTGAAATTCCGGCATTTTTATCTGACTATTGTGATGTTTTTGAGGAGCCCAAACTTAGTTCTCTCCCCCCTCACAGGGATTGTGATTGTGCTATAGACTTGATTCCGGGCAGCAAGTTTCCCAAGGGTCGTTTGTTTAATCTATCTGTGCCTGAGCATGCTGCTATGCGAGAGTATATTAAGGAGTCCTTGGAAAAGGGACATATCCATCCATCCTCATCCCCTTTAGGAGCAGGTTTTTTTTTTGTGGGTAAAAAAGATGGCTCCCTGAGGCCCTGTATTGATTATCACCTGTTGAATAAGATTACAGTCAAATACCAGTATCCATTGCCACTATTAACTGATTTATTTGCTCGTATTAAAGGGGCAAAGTGGTTCTCTAAGGTTGATCTTCGGGGTGCGCATAATTTGGTGCGGATTAAGCAGGGAGATGAGTGGAAAACTGCATTTAATACGCCCGAGGGCCATTTTGAGTATTTGGTAATGCCTTTTGGTCTTTCTAATGCTCCTTCAGTCTTTCAGTCCTTTATGCACGATATTTTCCGTATATACCTGGATAAATTTATGATTGTGTATTTGGATGATATTTTGATTTTTTCGGATGACTGGGAGTCGCATGTTCAACAGGTTAGGAAGGTTTTTCAGGTTTTGCGGTCCAATTCTCTGTTTGTAAAGGGTTCAAAGTGTATCTTTGGGGTTCAGAAGATCTCCTTTTTGGGGTATATTTTTTCCCCTTCTTCTGTTGAGATGGATCCTGTCAAGGTTCGGGCTATTTGTGATTGGACGCAGCCTACTTCCCTGAAGAGTCTTCAGAAGTTCTTGGGCTTTGCTAATTTCTATCGTCGATTTATAACTGGGTTTTCAAGTGTTGCTAAACCTCTGACTGATTTGACTAAGAAGGGTGCTGATGTTGCCAATTGGTCCTCTGCGGCTGTGGAGGCCTTTCGGGAGCTTAAGCGCCGCTTTACTTCTGCCCCTGTGTTGCGCCAGCCTGATGTTTCGCTCCCTTTTCAGGTTGAGGTTGATGCTTCCGAGATTGGAGCGGGGGCGGTTTTGTCGCAGAAAAGTCCCGATTGCTCAGTGATGAGACCATGTGCATTCTTCTCTCGAAAGTTTTCGCCCGCCGAGCGAAATTATGATGTCGGTAATCGGGAGCTCTTGGCTATGAAGTGGGCATTTGAGGAGTGGCGTCATTGGCTTGAGGGTGCTAGACATCAGGTGGTGGTCTTGACTGATCACAAGAATCTGATTTACCTTGAGTCTGCCAGGCGTCTGAATCCTAGACAGGCGCGCTGGTCATTGTTTTTCTCTCGGTTTAATTTTGTGGTTTCATACTTGCCGGGCTCGAAAAATGTGAAGGCAGATGCTCTTTCTAGGAGTTTTGAGCCTGACTCCTCTGGTGATTCTGAGCCTGCGGGTATCCTTAAGGATGGAGTGATTTTGTCTGCTGTCTCCCCAGACTTGCGACGTGCTTTGCAGGAGTTTCAGACTGATAAGCCTGATCGTTGTCCGTCTGGGAGATTGTTTGTTCCAGATGAGTGGACCAGTAGAGTCATCTCAGAGGTTCATTCTTCTGTGTTGGCGGGCCACCCTGGAATTTTTGGTACCAGAGATTTGGTGGCCAGGTCCTTCTGGTGGCCTTCCCTGTCTCGGGATGTGCGTACCTTTGTACAGTCTTGTGATGTTTGCGCTTGGGCCAAGCCTTGCTGTTCTCGGGCTAGTGGATTGTTGTTGTCCTTGCCTATTCCGAAGAGGCCGTGGACGCACATCTCTATGGACTTTATCTCGGATCTCCCGGTTTCTCAGAAAATGTCCGTCATTTGGGTGGTGTGTGACCGTTTTTCTAAGATGGTTCATTTGGTACCCTTGCCCAAATTGCCTTCTTCATCGGAGTTGGTTCCTTTATTTTTTCAGAATGTGGTTCGCTTACATGGTATCCCGGAAAACATCATGTCTGACAGAGGATCTCAATTTGTGTCTAGGTTCTGGCGAGCGTTCTGTGCCAGGATGGGCATTGATTTGTCTTTTTCATCTGCGTTCCATCCTCAGACTAATGGCCAGACGGAGCGAACTAATCAGACTTTGGAGACTTATTTGAGGTGTTTTGTGTCTGCTGATCAGGATGATTGGGTCGCCTTTTTGCCGTTGGCAGAGTTTGCCCTCAATAATCGGGCCAGTTCTGCTACTCTGGTTTCTCCTTTCTTTTGCAATTCTGGGTTTCACCCTCGTTTTTCATCTGGTCAGGTGGAATCTTCGGATTGTCCTGGAGTGGATTCTGTGGTGGATAGACTGCACCGGATTTGGAGTCATGTGGTGGACAATTTGAAGTTATCTCAGGAGAAGACTCAGCAGTTTGCTAATCGTCATCGTCGTGTGGGTCATCATCTCCTTGTTGGAGACTTGGTGTGGTTGTCTTCTCGTTTTGTCCCTATAAAGGTCTCTTCTCCTAAGTTCAAACCTCGGTTCATAGGTCCTTATAAGATTTTGGAGATTCTTAATCCTGTATCTTTTCGTTTGGACCTTCCAGCATCTTTCACCATTCATAATGTCTTCCATAGGTCGTTGTTGCGGAGGTACGAGGTACCGGTTGTTCCTTCTGTTGAGCCTCCTGCTCCTGTGCTGGTGGAGGGTGAATTGGAGTATGTTGTGGAGAAGATTTTGGACTCTCGCATTTCCAGACAGAGACTTCAATATCTGGTTAAATGGAAGGGATACGGTCAGGAGGATAATTCTTGGGTGACTGCCTCTGATGTTCATGCCTCTGATTTGGTTCGCGCCTTTCATAGGGCGCATCCAGATCGCCCTGGTGGTTCTCATGAGGGTTCGGTGCCCCCTCCTTAAGGGGGGGGGTACTGTTGTGAATTCTGTTTTTGGGCTCCCTCTGGTGGCTACTGGTGGTACTGGTTGACTTTTGTCTTGTGTTTCCAGTGCACCTGTTTTCATCAGGAAATTGGGAGTTTCCTATTTAGTCTGGCTTCTCAGTCACTCTAGCGCCGGCAATCAATGTTACCAGAGCACCTCTGTTGCTTGTTACCTGCTCCAAGTCTGCAATTCAGCTAAGTTGAATCTTTGGCATTTTTTGTGTTTGTTTTGTCCAGCATGCATTTATATCTCTCGTGCTGCTGGAAGCTCTAGTGATCTGAAATTACTACTCCGGTGTCATGAGTTGATAACGGAGTCAAGGTAGTTTCAGGATGGCTGCTTAGGGTTTTGAGGTAACCGCGAAGTCCTCTTTTGTATTTTCATCTATCTAGTCAGAGGGTCTCACTTTGCTGAATCTATATTCATACTGCGTTTGTGTTTTCCTCTTACCTAACCGTTATTATATGTGGGGGGCTACTATCCTTTTTGGGGTTTCCCTGGAGGCAAGCCAGGTCTGTGTATTCCTCTTCTAGGGGCAGCTAGATCTCCGGCTGGCGCGAGGTGTCTAGGGATAAAACGTAGGCACACCCCCTGGCTACTTTTATTTGCATGTTAGGTTCAGCATCGCGGTTACCTGAGATACCATCTTCCTAGAGCTAGTCCGTTTTTGCCCGTGTCCCTGCCATTGGGAATCATGAGAAAGGTGTTCCGACATGACCTATCAATTTGATTGAAAAAAAGATGTGCTGGTCTCTGGATGGCGACTTCCAGACGTTTAAGGCACTGGTTGACATCCTGGAAAAGAGTGTTAATATGAGTCAGACCACTTTCCAGTCTATCTCCCAGCGCTTTTAAGCCATTCTGGAAGACCAAGCTCAAGTGAAGAAACTCAGGCACGAGTGACCTGTCCGAGGCCTTCTGCCACTGGTGGGAAGAGTCCCCCCCAAAAAAGATGCAGAGGACTAGGACAGGGGAACACCTGATGGACCAGCTTCCTGGTCTCCAGTCTGTGTTGCTTGCCCACTTGCTGCTCCGCTGCTAGATGGCTGGGACGGGTCCATGGCTGTTCGATGAAGGACCACTCCATATCCAGGTTCGAGGGTACTGCACCAGGTTCTGTGAAAAGAAAAGAAAAACATTAGACCCCTGGAAGCAGACAGACCTGAAGCAAGGACTTTGAAGGAGATTGAAACCTGTGCTGGAGAAGCACAACTTTGGATAATGTGAGTATGAAAGCGATTGTCTGTCTGTCCTTTTTTCTATCTTTAGTATGTACTACATTATGTCTATTTTTTCTTGCAACATTCGAAATGTCTTCTTCATCTTCTGAGGTGCCCCCTGGCCAGGAATGTGCAGGCCGAGAAAGTGAAGTGAGTACATTCCCTACAGATTGGTAAGTATTCTCTATCACATATACACATGTGATCTTTTTTTTTGGTTTCTTATCAGACCAGTTCATCCACTGCAGCGGAGGCAGAACAGGAGCAGCCAGCGCACATTCGGATGGCAAGACGACGTGTAAGTATACTTGACTTTTTTTTTCAGGACTATACTATTCTTGCATATTCTTATCTCACTTGGCTTCTATCTTCCCTTTTTTGTCTTGACTACTATTTATTTCTTTACGTTATCTTATTCTTTTCTGTTTTCTGTATCTCTTATTTTCTTATCTTTACAACATTAATGTATTTTTTTTCTTTTCTAGGTTACAGAATGGGATGAAGACTTCCTTGACAATGACCTACTACTTTCTCTGGTTGAGGAGCGAGTCCCATTGTGAGACACGCGGGTTCATCAGCACTCGGACAACATGGTCACCCAGCGGTTGTGGAATGAGGTGGCCCAAGCAATGATGGATGGCTGGGACAACGCCACGCCACGGGTTCGCAAGGAATTTTGTAAGTATTTAAATGTTTTGTGATGTATAGTGTTGAGCATTCCGATACCGCAAGTATCGGGTATCAGCCGATACTTGCGGTATCGGAATTCCGATACCGAGTTCCGATACTTTTGTGGTATCGGGAATCAGTATCGGAACCATATTAATGTGTAAAATAAAGAATTAAAATAAAAAATATTGATATACTCACCTCTCCGACGCAGCCTGGACCTTACCGATGTAACCGTCATCTTCCGTTCCTAAGAATGAGCGCTTGAAAGACCTTAGATGACGTCGCGGCTTGTGATTGGTCGCGTGGCGGTCACGTGACCGCCACGTGACCAATCACAAGCCGCGACGTCATCTAAAGGTCTTTCAAGCGCTTGAAAGACCTTTAGATGACGTCACGGCTTGTGATTGGTCGCGTGGCGGTCACGTGACTGCTCAGCGACCAATCACAAGCCGCGACTTCATCTAAAGGTCTTTCAAGCGCTCATTCTTAGGAACGGAAGATGCCGGTTACTACAAGGGCGCGTCAGAGGGTGAGTACATCAATATTTTTTATTTTAATTCTTTATTTTACACATGAATATGGATCCCAGGGCCTGAAGGAGAGTTTCCTCTCCTTCAGACCCTGGGAACCATCAGGATGCCTTCCGATACTTGGTGTCCCATTGACTTGTATTGGTATCGGGTATCGGTATCGGCGATTTCCGATACTTTTCGGGTATCGGCCGATACTATCCAATACCGATACTTTCAAGTATTGGACGGTATCGCTCAACACTAGTGATGTGTCATTTACCTTGGCTGGGATCACACAACTGTGTGTGATGCGATAAACTCCTCTGAGTTTCTCGCATCACACACAATTGTTGTCACGAGGAGGCTAGGTGGGCAAGAGCTAATAACCTGGGCCCCTGCAATTTCCCTCAGAAATCCTGACTGACCCTCTACCTGAAGTTTACACTGAAGGTGTGCATGTCCAGGCCTCAACCCTCAACCTGTCTCCTGATTTAGCCCTAGACTGAACACCTCCGCCCACCACCCAGTGAATGCAATAGACCAATACTATTATTATTATTATTATTTATTGTTATAGCGCCATTTATTCCATGGCGCTTTACAAGTGAGGAGGGCTATACATAATAAAAACAAGTACAATAATCTTGAACAATACAAGTCATAACTGGTACAGTAGGAGAGAGGACCCTGCCCGCAAAGGCTCACAATCTACAAGGGATGGGTGAGGATACAGTAGGTGAGGGTAAAGCTGGTCATGCAGAGGTTTGGTCGATCGGTGGTTACTGCAGGTTGTAGGCTTGTCGGAAGAGGTGGGTCTTCAGATTCTTTTTGAAGGTTTCGATGGTGGGCGAGAGTCTGATGTGTTGTGGTAGAGGGTTCCAGAGTAGGGGTGATACGCGAGAGAAATCTTGTATACGATTGTGGGAAGAGGAGATAAGAGGGGAGTAGAGAAGGAGATCTTGTGAGGATCGGAGGTTGCGTGTAGGAAAGTACCGGGAGATGAGGTCACAGATGTGAGGAGACAGGTTGTGGATGGCTTTGTACGTCATGGTTAGGGTTTTGTACTGGAGTCTCTGGGCAATGGGGAGCCAGTGAAGGGATTGACAGAGGGGAGAGGCCGGAGAATAGCGGGGGGACAGGTGGATTAGTCGGGCAGCAGAGTTTAGAATAGATTGGAGGGGTGCGAGAGTGTTTGAGGGGCGGCCACAGAGCAGGAGGTTGCAGTAGTCAAGGCAAGAGATGATGAGGGCATGGACTAAGGTTTTTGCAGATTCTTGGTTGAGGAATGAACGGATTCGTGCAATATTTTTGAGTTGAAGTCGGCAGGAAGTGGAAAGGGCTTGGATATGTGGTTTGAAGGAGAGATCAGCGTCAAGGATAACCCCGAGGCAGCGAGCTTGTGGGACTGGGGAGAGTGGGCAGCCATTTACTGTAATGGATAGGTTCGTTGGGGGGGTCACGTGAGATGGGAGAAAGATGATGAATTCTGTTTTGTCCATGTTAAGTTTCAGAAATCTAGCGGAGAAGAAGGATGAAATAGTGGACAGACATTGAGGGATTCTGGTTAGTAGGGAGGTGATATCTGGTCCAGAGATGTAGATCTGTGTGTCATCAGCATAGAGGTGATACTGAAAGCCATGAGATTCTATGAGCTGTCCCAGGCCAAAGGTGTAAATGGAGAAGAGCAGGGGCCCAAGGACTGAACCTTGTGGGACTCCGACAGAGAGGGGGCGAGGTGAGGAGGTGGTGTGTGAGTGGGAGACGCTGAATGTCCGGTCTGTTAGGTATGATGAGATCCAGGATAGGGCCAAGTCTGTGATGCCAAGGGATGAGAGGGTCTGTAATAATAGGGAATGATCCACTGTGTCAAAGGCAGCCGACAGGTCGAGGAGGAGGAGAACAGAGTAGTGTCGCTTGCTCTTGGCGGTTAAGAGGTCATTGGTGACCTTAGTTAGCGCAGTTTCAGTGGAATGGTGTGACCGGAAGCCAGATTGTAAGCGGTCAAAGAGGGAGCAAGAAGAGATATGGGAGGACAGTTCAAGGTAGACGTGTTGTTCCAGTAGTTTTGAGGCATAGGGGAGAAGTTATATAGGGCGATAGCTAGATACAGAGGATGGGTCAAGAGAAGGCTTTTTGAGGATAGGTGTGATGGAGGCATGTTTAAAGCTTGAGGGGAAAACACCAGTTGTTAGTGATAGGTTGAAGAGATGGGTTAGGGTTGGGATGAAGATTGTGGTGAGGTTTGGGATGAGGTGGGATGGGAGCGGGTCAAGTGCACAGGTGGTGAGATGCGATCTTGAGAGTAGAGTGGCGAGTTGATCTTCTGTAATGGTGGAGTAGTTGGTTTAGGAGGTGGAGGGTAGGGAAGTTGGGAGGAAGGGCTCTGGGGCTTGTTGACCAAAACTGTCTCTGATGTTATCAATCTTCTGCTTGAAGAATGAGGCAAAGTCTTCAGCAGAGATAAGTGAGGAGGGAGGAGGTGCTGGGGGACGGAGGAGAGAATTGAAGGTGTTGAATAACTGTTTAGGGTTGTGAGACAGGGAGGATATGAGAGATGAGAAGTAGGTTTGTTTAGCTGTGGCGAGTGCGGTCTTGAAAGTAGTGAGGGACTGTTTGAATGCGATTAAGTGGTCGTTGGAGTGGGATCTTTTCCATCTGCGCTCAGCAGCCCTGGAAGCTCGCCTCAGTTCTTTGGTCAAGCTGGTGTGCCAGGGCTGTCTGTTGATTTTGCAAGCTTTGGTATGTGTAAGTGGGGCAGCAGATTCCAAAGCTACAGCTATTGTGGTGTTATATAGAGCGGCAGCGTCATCCGCATTGTGTATGGAACTTATTTCTGTGAGAGGGAGGAGGGATTCAGAGAATGAATGTAGGTCAAGATGTTTAAGATTTCTGCGAGGGTGTGAAAGTTTGTGGGGTGGGGACTCTAGACATGGAGTGGAGAGAGATGAGAATGTGAGAAGGTTGTGGTCAGAGAGAGGAAGAGGTGAGTTAGAGAGGTTAGATAGGGAGCAGAGGCGGGTGAAGATGAGGTCCAGTGTGTGACCATCTTTGTGAGTGGCTGCAGAAGACCATTGAGTGAGGCCGAAGGAGGAAGAGAGAGATAGAAGTTTAGTGGCAGCTGAGAGGGAAGTGTCAATGGGGATGTTGAAATCGCCCATGATGATGGTGGGGATGTCTGCAGAAAGGAAATGAAGTAGCCAGGTGGTGAAGTGGTCAAAGAAGATGGTGGCTGGCCCTGGGGGGCGGTAAATGACAGCCAGTTGGAGGTTGGAGGGGGAGTAGATGCGCACAGAGTGCACCTCAAAGGAAGGGAGGGTAACAGAGGGTGGCAGTGGGATTGGGGTGAAGGAGCAGTTATCTGACAGGAGAAAACCAACTCCTCCACCATGCTTGCTGCTGGGGCGGGGTGTGTGAGAAAGGTGGAAGCCACCGTAAGAGAGTGCAGCAGGAGAGGCTGTGTCAGAAGGGGTGAGCCAGGTTTCGGTGATGGCGAGGAAGGAAAGTTTGGTAGTAACAAAAAGATCATGGATGTAGGAAAGCTTGTTACAGACAGAGCGAGCGTTCCATAGAGCTCCTGTTAGTGGGACTGGGGAAGCGGGGGCTGGGCGAATGGGTATAAGGTTAGAGAGGTTACGGAAGTTTGTGATGGAGCGTGGATGGGAGGTAGAAATGACTGTGGGAATGTGGTGAGGAGGACCAGGATTTGGAGAGATATCACCAGCAGTGAGAAGGAGCAGAGATAGTGTTAGCAGGTGGGAGCAGGAGAGAGCGTGAGGGGGCTGCCTGTGCTTTGAGACAGAGGATTGTATGTTAAGGAACAGTTCTGAGGAGGAGGTGAGATGGATGGGGAGGATTGAAGAGGAGATGAACAGTTCCTTACTTGGTGTGGGGATTGGGGGAGGTAGCAGAAAGTGAAAGATTATAGGGGTAAAAGTGACAACAAACAGAAACATTGTTTGCAGTGACAGGCCAGTTACCTTCAGTTCTCTTCAGGTTCCTTTCAGGTTTTAATTCTAATGTAATCCACACTTTTAGAACACACTTAGAGGAATCACACTGCAGACTGAAGTCTAGCAGACTTGTGCTATGCAATATATGGAAAACTAAGTGCGTTCAGGTGTGGAGCAGAGAGGAGTGGTCTCTGCTCATCTTGGTCAGAGAATTAAGGGTGGACCAGATGCATACAATCAAGTCTAAGTAAACAATGTCATAAATAACACAGGGCAAGCTGGGGTTAGCTGAAAGGCATACCATATGAAAGCAAAGAGCAGGGAAGTCTATGTGCAAAGCTGGGTGATGTATTATGTGCACTTCATAGGAGAGCTGGATGAACATACCATATGAAAGCAAAGAGCAGGGAAGTCTATGTGCAAAGCTGGGTGATGTATTATGTGCACTTCATAGGAGAGCTGGATGAACATACCATATGAAAGCAAAGAGCAGGGAAGTCTATGTGCAAAGCTGGGTGATGTATTATGTGCACTTCATAGGAGAGCTGGATGAACATACCTATGAAAGCAAAGAGCCTGGAAGTCTATGTGCAAAGCTGGGTGATGTATTATGTGCACTTCATAGGAGAGCTGGATGAACATACCATATGAAAGCAAAGAGCAGGGAAGTCTATGTGCAAAGCTGGGTGATGTATTATGTGCACTTCATAGGAGAGCTGGATGAACATACCATATGAAAGCAAAGAGCAGGGAAGTCTATGTGCAAAGCTGGGTGATGTATTATGTGCACTTCATAGGAGAGCTGGATGAACATACCTGTTGGAAGAATAGAGATGCTTGTTAGAGTGCGATGGTGGCAGGTAGCAGGGCACAGTCTGTATACATCTTTCAGGTTTTAATTCTAATGTAATCCACACTTTTAGAACACACTTAGAGGAATCACACTGCAGACAGTACCCACAGTTATAACAGACAAGGATAAAGGAAAATATACACCACGCCGCAGTCAATCAGGAATACACTATAAATGTGCAGGGCAAAATAAATACAAATATAGGAAGGAGTAAATAAGACAAAGGAAAATACACCACCAGCAACGATTCTCCAACAACCAGCTCTCCACTCAAGACCGAGATAACAACGGATAAGACAGAAGCTATAATCGGCGACGCCCAAAGATCAGGAGAACTATTTAAAGGAAATGGGCATGGCCCAGCTTCCAATCCGAGGATCAGATAAATTAACCCCGGAACAGCTAGATAAAAACTAGCCGACGCCAATGAGCAAATAGTGGTCAAAAGTGGATTTACCGCTGTCTGTCGGACGACCTGGTCTGAACAGTGACCGACATGACAATTGTGTGATCGCGACCAAAAGTGCATTGGCTAAAAAATGTTTATTGTTTTTTCCAGTGAACAAAGTCAGAACCCGTTGGCATTCGATGACAGATCGCTTCAACAAGGACATTCGTCAGGAGAGCCAGGTTCACGGTAATTCTGCAGCAAGGATCAGAAAGTACAAGTATCATAACATGCTGTTGCGGTGCCCCCACTGCCGCAGGGCCGAGGGGTACCCGGTACCGGGCCTCTGAGTCTCTGTACTGGGGTTGTCACGGTGGCTAGACCCGGTCCGTGACCCTGCTGAGGGGTGCACAATGATAGATGCGAAGGTAATGTTGCGGTGCAGTGTAGGTCGTAGTAAATAATGAGGACACCAGGTTGCAGTCTCTTTACCTCTTTACTGAAGGTTTTAAAGTCCTCAGTCCAGAGCGCTGTCAACAGGGCTGTCTGAGACCGGCTGGTCCAAAGGCACATCAGGAGTTCTCTTTACAGGTGGGAATCAGTGTCTACCTTCTAGCGCTGTGTGTTGTAGTCCTTCCCTGCTGAGCTCCCGGGGTAGTCCTCACAACTGTTCTGTTTGTCTCTGATGTTCATTCTCTCCGTCCCCCAGATGATATGGTAGGACGCACCCGTATGACGGGGTAGGCCTGGAGCTCTTCCGGGACCCTAGAGTCGCCCCTCTCCCACAGCTGCCTCCGTTGTCTGCTTAGGTGTTAAGTGAGACAGCCAACCTTTAATTGGCTGTCCTGCCGTGGTTTGCAGTAGTACTTAGAGTCTCTTACTTGCTCGGCGTTCCGGCCACCGACTGCTTGCGCCTCAGAAGGATGTTGCCTCAGTCTAACAGCACGACTCCTTCTGGTCCTAATTCCTCTTTACTGTATTCCCGTTGTTCACTGGTTAGTTCTGCTCTTAGGACTCTGCCAGGATCCCATCCCTGACAGGTCCTCTCACTAGCTCTTCCTAGTTACTTCTCTTCCTGTCTTCCTGTCCAACCCCCAGTTTTACCAGAGTGTGAGGAGTGGCCTACTAGATAGAACCACCCCCCCTGGTGGCCGGAGTGTGAAGTGTAGTGTGAGTGTTACCTGGTCAGAGAAGCTCCTTTAGTGCAATCGGACGTAACATCACTCCCCTTAGTGGCAGAGCGACGTTACTGCAACGACCAGGACTCTGGGGCGCTGCACTCCCCCCCGGTTAAATCCAGTACTCCCGGACTGGGAAAAAACAAGAACAATAACACATGTTAACAGAAAACACACAAAATTTTGAAATAGCATAACAATTAAACATAACAGTGCTTCCCTTTACGGGAGGTGAGGATTCTTGAACGTTGCGAAAGTTAGGTCATGCACAGTTTATGTCTCTCAGTTCAGTGGTTGAAACAGCGGGGACCCCGGGTAAACAAAGGGGTCCCCCTTGTGAAAGTTTTTGAGCCATTCACCGTCCATTACTCTATTGTCCATTTTAAAACCTGTAACAAAAGATATACACACAAACATTTTCAACTGAATAGCAGCCCCCGCTAATACCTCCAAGTTTTGTAGCGGAGAGGTGTTTGATTTTGAGTGCTGCGTGTGGACCGTCGCAGCGCAGGGGTTGCTATTGGCCTAACGGGGCCCGCTATGCTTGCTACCGCTGGTGTAGTGCACTGTCTTCTAGCTAAACTTCTAGTGAGTCTGGGTAGCACTGGCAGGCTGGAGCTCTCAGGGCTGCTGCTATCAACAGTGGGTACAGCAGATTCACCGATAGCAGAGGGAGGATTTGCCGGTTCAACGGTTGGCATGGCAGCTTCAGGTAGGGCTTGTTGAGATTGCGGGGTCGGATGATCTGGTACCTCCATTGTTTCTGGTGGGTCCGGCTGTTGAAACATTAGAACAGGTACCACGATGGCCTGATTTATCTGAGTCCAGGACTGGGGAAAGTCACCAAGGACGGTATGGATCATCTTCTCCTTTTCCACCGGCGGGGAGATTCCTGGGGCCGTGTCCCTCTCCCTCAACTTATCGGGGCAGACCTTAAGGTGATCCCTGGATACCGCTGTCGAGGTCTCCCCTCTGTCCTTGCTGATGAGACAGACCTTCGTGTTGTCGAAATCGGATGGCAGGATGGTATACGGTTCCGCTTCCCATTGGTCATCGAGCTTGTGTAGTCTCCTCTTTCGTTTAAGTACTTGCTCACCAGGTGACATGGGAATCGCAGGAGCGTGCTGGTTGTAGTCCCTTTCTTGTTTTTGCCTAGCCTGGGCGAGACTTCTTTCCACGCACTCCTGTACTTTGCGGTACCTTCGCTGCCTTTCTGCATCCCAATCTGCATCCGGTGAGGTATCTTCGGGGACTAGGACCCCCATGTCCAGATCAACGGGTAACTGGCTAGGCCTTCCCCTCATTAGGTATGCTGGAGTACAGTTGGTAGAATTTACTGGGATGTGATTGTAGATATCCACCAAGTCAGGCAACTTTGTCGGCCACAGGTTCCGTTCCTCTACGGGCAAGGTCTTCAATAAGTCGATCACCACCTGGTTCATCTTTTCGCACATCCCATTGGTTTGAGGATGGTACGGCGTGGTTCGGATCTTCTTACACCCGTAAAGTTGGCAGAACTCTTGGAACACTTCTGCTTCGAATGCTGGTCCCTGATCGGTCAGCACCTTCTCCGGGTAGCCATGGGGCCTACAAAAGTACTGCTGGAAGGCCTTGGCGGCAGTCCTGGCCGTTAGATCCTTGACAGGTACAACCACCAAAAATCTGGAGTAGTGATCTACGATGGTAAGAGCGTAGATATAGCCTGACCGGCTAGGTGTCAACTTCACATGATCCAGCGCGACCAGTTCGAGTGGCCGTTTGGTGATGATAGGCTGCAGGGGAGCCCGTTGGCTGCCACGGTCCTTCCTGCGTAGGCTACATGGACCGCACTCCCGACACCACTTCTCAATGGCTCTCTTCATGCCAATCCAATAGAACCTCCCTCGGAGTAGCCTCTCTAGCTTCCTCCATCCGAAGTGTCCGGCTCCATCGTGGTAGGCTCCCAGAACCATGGGCGCATCTTGCCTTGGCACCACTATCTGCCACACCAATTCATGAGTACGTGGGTCGATGCTCCTCCTGCACAGCTTGCCATCATGGATAAACAGTTTGCTTCTCCCCTTCCACAGCTGTTGGGTTTCCTGTGGATCATCTGGGCCGGGATGCAACCCTGCCTGCGTCAAGAGCTCTTTCACCCGACGGACCGCGGGGTCACCATCCTGGGTCTCCGCCCACCCGTGATGGGGCAGGGGATTCAGCGTGGCATCCGGTTGGTTCCTGTGCCTGTTCTTCACATGATGAGAGTTCTGAGTGGCTTTGGGGCGATGGAATGCAGGCAGCTCCACCTCTTCAAGTGCCTCCGGGTCTTCTCCCGTTTCTGGCAAATTGGGCATTCGGGATAAGGCATCGGCATTGGCATTCTTGTGTCCTGCCCGGTACTTGATGGTGAAATCGTAGTTGGACAGCCGGGCCATCCACCGCTGTTCCAAGGCCCCGAGTTTGGCAGTATCCAGATGCGTTAGCGGATTGTTATCCGTGAAGACGGTGAATTTCGCGGAGGCCAGGTAGTGTTTAAACCTCTCTGTCACTGCCCAGACGATGGCAAGGAATTCCAGCTTAAAGGAACTGTAGTTGTCAGGGTTCCTTTCCGTGGGACGGAGTTTCCTGCTGGCGTAAGCGATCACCCTTTCTTTGCCTTTCTGGACCTGGGACAGCACGGCTCCTAATCCCACATTGCTGGCATCTGTGTACAGCACAAACGGTTGGTCGTATTCGGGGTAAGCCAGTACCTCTTCTCCCATCAGTGCCGACTTCAAACAAGTGAAGGATCCCTCCAGCTCTTCGTTCCAATCAAAGGGGGTGTTCCTCCCCTTGGTCTTCTTTGGTTGGCCCACCAATAGGTTTTGCAAGGGCGCGACCTTCTTGGTAAAGTCCTTAATGAACCTCCGGTAATAGCCTACCAGCCCGAGGAACTGCCGGACTTCGTGAAGGTCCCTGGGCTTTGGCCAGTCCCTGATCACCGTGACCTTATCGGGGTCTGGGGCCACTCCTTCAGCGCTCACCACATGGCCCAGGTACTGCACTTTAGGTTTCAGCAGATGACACTTGGACGGTTTCACCTTTAAGCCAAAGTTGGACAGGGCTTCAAACACCTCGGCCAGGTGCTTCAGATGGTCTTCGTAGGTCTTAGAGAAGACAATGACATCATCCAAATACAGCAGCACGGTCTCGAAGTTCATGTGTCCCAGGCAGCACTCCATCATCCTCTGGAACGTCCCGGGAGCATTGCACAATCCGAAGGGCATGTAATTGAACTCGCAGAGACCCATTGGTGTCGTGAAGGCCGTCTTCTCTTTGTCCGCCTCTGCTACAGGAACCTGCCAGTACCCACTGGTGAGATCTAAGGTAGAGAAGTAGTTAGCAGATTTTAAGGCAGCCAGAGACTCCTCTATCCTGGGCAGTGGGTATGCGTCCTTATGTGTAATGCGATTCAATTGCCTGTAATCAACACACATCCTCATTGTACCATCTTTCTTTTTAACAAGGACTAACGGAGCTGCCCAGGGGCTACAGCTGTCTCTCACCACCCCAGCCTCCTTCATTTCCCGCAACATGTCCTTGGCACACTGGAAATGAGCTGGGGGTACAGGGCGATATCTCTCTTTTATGGGTCGGTGGTCTCCCGTGGGGATATGATGTTGGATCCCTTTCACCTGCCCAAAATCTAAGGGGTGTTTGCTGAATACCTGCTCGTACTCGTGTACCACCCTGTAGGCCCCCTGTTTTTGATGGGATGGGGTAGAATCAGTGCCCACATGTAATTCCCGACACCAATCTTTCGAGTGCTCTGCAGAACCATTGTCCTCCGCCAAGTTTGACGGGACCAAGGGTTCAGGTGTCTGTATCACACTATTATTAACAGTGAACAATCTGGCGAACGTGGCATACTTGGTGAGATGAACCTCTTCCTCCCCACAATTGAGGACACGTACGGGCACTCTCCCCTGGCGAACGTCGACCACCCCCCGGGCTGTCAGAATAGTAGGCCTATTGTCTGAATATACGGGTTCTACCAAGGCCTGATAGTCCTTTCCCCTGAGGTCTATGGCTGCCCGACACCATATTAACATTTCACTCCTGGGGGGTATTGCAATGGGGTTTGAATCACTCACGGTGACACGACCAATCTCACCACCAGTCAGCTCTACCTGCTGTCTCTGCATCAGAGCTCTGATTTCCTTCTGCAGGGCACGTTGCTCACTGTGGCCAGCGGTTTCTGCCACCTGTTGCAACAAAACAAAAACTTCTGCAAGACAATTTTCTATAACATTAGTACCAAGAGTCATCATGGGATTACATTCTCGACGATCAATATCAACAATCACAATCCCTTGGGCTTTCAATTCCACCCGCCCCACCTTGATGGTGACCTCCTTATACCCCACTTGTGGCAACGGCTGACCATTACTGGCTATTATGGTGAAATCATCGTCAGGGCCACGAGTAATATCGGTGTCCTCCCAATACCATTTATAAAGCACGTAAGGTATAGTCGTCACCTGAGAACCGGTGTCCAGCAAAGCGTTCAAGGGGATTCCATCAACCACTACAGGGAGAACTGGTCGTCCGCCAATGTACTTGGTTCTCCAATGCTGCGGGCCTGACCGTCCTACTCCTGGGGGTTGGCCCTTTGCCCCAGGGGTTGCTCGTTTAAAGGACAGTACCTTGCTATGTGGCCCACCTGGTGACAGCGGCGGCAGATGGGTCGTCCGTCCTGATGGAAGCGATCGCTGTCCCGGCCTCTGGTCGGTCGGGTCCTCTTCTGTCGCGTCCAGGGGACATCTTCTGGTCTGGAGGCTAGCTGGATCTTTTCTTTGGGGGCCTCCTGTAGGGACTGCACCGTCCGGGCTAGGGCAGCAACGCTCTTGGTCAGCTCCTGCATCTGAAGACGGAGTCCTGCAGGGGAGTCGTCCTCGAAGCTCTGGGCGTCGGCCTCCACGGCAACTGGGGTATCCGATGCCACCTCCTGGTGGTATGTGAGAGCAGGGCGCCTGGGTGGTATTGCGCAGCTGGGCTGTCGCTCCTGCAATGCCTGGATAGCTTTATCTTTGAATTGCGCAAAAGTCAAGTCTGGATTTTGCATGGCCAGGAAGTGCAATTGGCCCCGCTGGTGACTGCACAGGAGCCCCTCAATGAACCGCTCCTTCAGAAGTTTATCCTCATCCTGCATGCTGCCGGGGTCACTCTGCTTAATGGCCCGCATCGCCTCCTGGAGATTAAGGGCATAGTCCCGTAAGCTATCCTGCGGTCTCTGTTTGCATCCATAGAAAGTCAGTTTAATTTCTGTAGCAGTGCGAGTATCGAAGGTGGCTTTAAGCTTTGCAAAAATCTGTTGTGCAGTTCCCTTATCCTCGGCGGGCCAGGACTTCAATTCTCTCAGAGCCGCCCCAAAGAGTTGGCCGGTTATCATATGAACCTTCTGAGGCTCTGTCAGGGGATAGAACTCGAGCAGGCTGCAGAGCCCTTCCTTAAAGTCAGTGAATGTATGTGACTCCCCAGAGTATCGTGGGAGCCAGGCCACTCCGGGCAGGTACGGCATAGAGAAGGGCATTATGGCTTTTGTGTTAGCGGCAGTGTCCGACTGGCTGAGAGGAACAGCGGGTTCTGTGGCAACCAGTGGTGGTATTAGGGCCGCGGCTTCGCTCGCTGCGGGGGCCGGAGCTGCCCCTGCGTCCGCGGCTGCGGCTGCCACCTCCTCTCCTCCCGACTCGGACATAGCTGTCCCTTCCTCCCACTAACCTGCTGGAGGTCGGAGTTCCTCTTCCGGGATTGGCGCCTTACCGTGCTTTCCATTCCGCGCTTCTTTTGGCTGGTTCCGCCCACGAAGCTAAGGCTCCTCCCTCTGTGCGCGGCAATGGGGAATTTTGGCAGTAAATGGCAATACACCGTCCAAGCACAATAAATCACAGTTCCAAGGCACACATGACCTGATTCTTCAGGCTTAAGTAGATCCTGTTCGTGACGCCAAAATGCGGCGCCCCCACTGCCGCAGGGCCGAGGGGTACCCGGTACCGGGCCTCTGAGTCTCTGTACTGGGGTTGTCACGGTGGCTAGACCCGGTCCGTGACCCTGCTGAGGGGCGCACAATGATAGATGCGAAGGTAATGTTGCGGTGCAGTGTAGGTCGTAGTAAATAATGAGGACACCAGGTTGCAGTCTCTTTACCTCTTTACTGAAGGTTTTAAAGTCCTCAGTCCAGAGCGCTGTCAACAGGGCTGTCTGAGACCGGCCAGTCCAAAGGCACATCAGGAGTTCTCTTTACAGGTGGGAATCAGTGTCTACCTTCTAGCGCTGTGTGTTGTAGTCCTTCCCTGCTGAGCTCCCGGGGTAGTCCTCACAACTGTTCTGTTTGTCTCTGATGTTCGTTCTCTCCGTCCCCCAGATGATATGGTAGGACGCACCCGTATGACGGGGTAGGCCTGGAGCTCTTCCGGGACCCTAGAGTCGCCCCTCTCCCACAGCTGCCTCCGTTGTCTGCTTAGGTGTTAAGCGAGACAGCCAACCTTTAATTGGCTGTCCTGCCGTGGTTTGCAGTAGTACTTAGAGTCTCTTACTTGCTCGGCGTTCCGGCCACCGACTGCTTGCTCCTCATAAGGATGTTGCCTCGGTCTAACAGCACGACTCCTTCTGGTCCTAATTCCTCTTTACTGTATTCCCGTTGTTCACTGGTTAGTTCTGCTCTTAGGACTCTGCCAGGATCCCATCCCTGACAGGTCCTCTCACTAGCTCTTCCCAGTTACTTCTCTTCCTGTCTTCCTGACCAACCCCCAGTTTTACCAGAGTGTGAGGAGTGGCCTACTAGATAGAACCACCCCCCCTGGTGGCCGGAGTGTGAAGTGTAGTGTGAGTGTTACCTGGTCAGAGAAGCTCCTTTAGTGCAATCGGACGTAACATCACTCCCCTTAGTGGCAGAGCGACGTTACTGCAACGACCAGGACTCTGGGGCGCTGCACTGTCATTTTTGAGACCGGTCCTTGCCCAGAGAATGTAAGTATTTTTGTGTTGTATTGTATTGTGTTGTATTCCCTAATCTGTTTTTTTTTCAGTCCACAGGAGATGGTGCTTTTACTATTGTAAATTTTTGGTACTAATGTTTTTCTTTTATTTTCACAGGACCTGGAGCAGCACCCTTGAACCTGGATCTGGAGCAGTCCTTCATCGAACAGCCACGCACCCGTCTCAGCCATCCGGAAGCAAGTGTGCCTGCAGCACAGACAGGAGACCAGGAAGCTGCTCCATCAGGTGTTCCTATGTCACAGTCCTCTGCCTCTTTTTTGGGGGGCTCTTCCCGCCAGTGGCAGAAGGCCTCAGACAGGTCACTCATGCCTGAGTTTCTTCACTTGAGTTCGGTCTTCCAGAATAGCTTAAAGGCGCTGGGAAGTAGACTGGAAAGTGGTCTGACTCATATTAACACACTTTTTCAGTATGTCAATTAGCACCTTAACCGTCTGGAAGCCACCCTCCAGAGACCAGCACATAATTTCTTCAATCATATTGAACAGGGCATGTCGGAACACCTTACTCCTGATCTCCAGCTCAATTTCATGAGGCCTGCACTGCAGTCCAACTAGGGCAGCCAGGGATAGTGATAGAATTAGATGGTGCAGAGTAATAAGGCAAGAGAGAGGGAAATGGGGGGGGACCCACTCCAGTTTTTTTAATTATTTAAATAATTGAGAAAACAGCATGGGGACCCCTCTATTCTTTCTGAAGCTGACCGATGAGGGTTGCAGCCCCCAGCTGTAAGTTTTGTCTGGCTGATTAGCAAAAATACAGGGGAACCCACACCATTTTTTTTTCTATTATTTATTTACATTGCAGGAGCAGCTGAGGAATACTCCCATCTAGGGTTGAGCGAAACGGATCGGTCATTTTCAGAAATCGCCGACTTTTAGGCAAAGTCGGGTTTCATGAAACCCGAACCGATCCTAGTGTGGGATCGGCCATGCGGTCGGCGATCAGAGCGCCAAAGTCGCGTTTCGTATGACACTGTTACCGCCATTTTTCATCCAATGAAGGAGGACGCAGAGTGTGGGCAGCGTGATGACATAGGTCTCGGTCCCCACCATCTTAGAGAAGGGCATGGCAGTGATTGGCTTGCTGTCTGCGGCGTCACAGGGGCTATAAAGGGGCGTGCACGCTGACCGCCATCTTACTCTGCCGATCATAGTATAGGGAGAGGTTGCTGCAGGTTCTTTTGAAGCAGGGATAGCGTTAGGGAGGGAACATTAACCCCCAAACTGCTAGTGCTGGAGAGATTTTCACTGTCCAACACCACCTTTTTGTGCAGGGACAGTGGAGGTTCTTTTTTTGTACCTCAGCTGCATAGCTGTGTGCACGGTGCTGTGCAAACCAACTGCTTTTTTCAAAGCAAAAATCCTGTTGCTCCTTTCTGCACATTTACCTGTCTTGTTGATTTGTCCACACTTTAGTGTTCAGCAGTCCTTTTTTTTGCTGCCACAGTTATCCTGAGATCATTGTAGGGAGCTTGTAATTTTTTTTTTTTTATATTGATTCCAGCCACTGTCTGCCACTTATATTGTGTTGTTTTATACAGTGGGCCACAGTTGTGGTTCAGTGTCTCCCCCCCAAAAAGTGAGAGAGTAATTCTCACACAGTGTTAATTCTGCAGTGCTGCTAGTGTGTCGTATAGCAGGCAGCCACTTTCTGCCACGTTCATAGTGTTGTGTCATAGCACAGGGCCACAGTTGTGGTGCAGTGTCTCCCCCCAATAAAGTGAGAGAGTCATTCTCACACAGTGTTAATTCTGCAGTGCTGCTAGGGTGTCGTATAGCAGGCAGCCACTTTCTGCCACGTTCATAGTGTTGTGTTATAGCACAGGACCACAGATGTGGTGCAGTGTCTCCCCCCAAAAAATGAGGGAGTCTGGTGGAAGAGGCCATGGGCGGGGGTTGCCAGCTGGTACTGATGGTGGTGGTGCTGCTGCATCTGGTGGTAGTGGAAAAAGCACAATAGCACCTAAGGCTGGAGGTGTTGAGCCTGCGTCAGCATCTGGCTACACAAGGCCTCGAAGGCTCCCGTACCTGGGAGTAGGAAAACAGCTTTTAAAGCCGGAGCAGCAGGAAAAAGTTTTGTGTTTCCTTGCTGACTCAGCCTCTAGCTCTTTCGCCTCCTCTTCCCAAACTTCAAAATGTAAAAGCAGCCAGTCGTCAGTGGATGCTCCCGGTCAGGAACAGGACGTTTCCTTGTGTCCTCCCAAACCGAAAGTGAAGGATGCTTCAGGAGACCCTACAGGTTACTCCATGGAGCTCTTTACACATACCGTGCCTGGGTTACAAAGGGACATTGTTAACTGCCCATTACAAGAGGAATCGGACATGGAGTGCACTGATGCACAGCCACAGCAAGATTATGATGCTGTTCCATTGACTCAGATAACTACATTGCACTCGCAGTTTACTGAGCCAGAATCTGACCCTGATGAGACTATGGTGCCCTGTCCCGACCGCTATATCACCTTACACGGTGACACTGAGGAAGCTGCACATGACATTGAGGAGGAGGTGATAGACGATCCAGTTGTTGAGCCAGATTGGCAGCCATTTGGGGAAGAGGGTGCCGCTGCCACAAGCTCAGAAGCGGAGGAGGGTTATCCACAGGAGCATCAATCTACATCTCAACAGCTGTCATCTGGCAGGCCCGTATAAGGCCAAAAACGTTTGACAAAAACAGTTTTAGGACAGCGTGGCTATCCGGTGAGAGGTGCACAGCGTGCAATGCCTGAAAAGGAATTCCATAGTCGGAAGAGTGCAGTGTGGCATTTTTTTTAACCAAGATCCCAATGATCAGTCAAAAGTGATCTGTAAGAAATGCTCCAAGACCTTTAGCAGAGGGAAGAATCTTCTAAATTTAAATACAACGTGCATGCGTAGACATTTAACCAGCATGCACTTGCAAGCCTGGACTAACTACCAAATGTCCCGTACCATTGGTGCACCAGCTCCGAATGAAGGTAGTCAGCAAGGCAACATTGCTTCCCTCACTGTAAGCCCACCGTTTACGACTCCAGCAGCAGCAAATGTGGAGGGATCGTCGCAAGGCCAAAGCAGTCAGGGAGTCAGAAGGTTATTGGTTGGAAGCACTGCATGTAGGCCAACATCAAGAATACCATCACCAACCCTCTCTCAATCCATGTCCACCACCACCACCCCCCCTAGTTCCACCATATGCAGCTCTCCAGTCCAGCTCACCCTAGAAGAGACTTTCGTTAGCAAAAGAAAGTATTCATCCTCTCATCCGCGTACACAGGGTTTGAACGCCCACATTGCCAGACTTATCTCGTTAGAGATGATGCCCTACCGGTTGGTTGAAAGCAAAGCTTTCAAAGCCCTGATGGCCTACACAGTACCACGCTATGACCTACCCAGTCACCACTTCTTTGCGAGAAAAGCCATCCCAGCCCTCCACCAGCATGTCAAAGACCGCATTGTCCATGCACTGAGGCAGTCTGTCAGTGGAAAGGTGCACCTCACAACAGATGCATGGACCAGTAGGCATGGCCAGGGACATTACATGTAAATCACGGCGCATTAGGTTAACCCCTTTCTGCCAGCCGGAATAGTATGTCAGCTGGCAGATCCCCTGCTTTAAGGTGGGCTCCGGCGCTGAGCCCACCTTAAAGCCGCGACATGTCAGCTGTTTTGTACAGCTGACATGTGCGCGCAATGAGAGCGAGCGGAATCGCAATCCGCCCGCGCCCATTAACTAGTTAAATGCCGCCGTCAAGCGCTGGCATTTAACTAGCACTCCCGGCCGCGCGGCCGGAAGTGCTCGCACTGCTGACCCCCGTCACATAATCGGGGGTCAGCAGTACATCACCATAACAACCAGAGGTCTCCTTGAGACCTCTATGGTTGTTGATGGCCGAATGCTTTGAACGCCACCCTGTGGTCGGCGCTCAAAGTACACGACCATTTCTGCTACATAGAGGTGATCTGTATTTCACCTCTATGTAGCAGAGCCGATCGAGTTGTGCATGCTTCTAGCCTCCTATGGAGGCTATTGAAGCATGCCAAAATTAAGAAAAAAAAGTGTTTAAAAATATTAAAAAAATAAAAAATATATAAAAGTTCAAATCACCCCCCTTTCGCCCCAATCAAAATAAAATAATTAAAAGAAAATCAAACCTACACATATTTGGTATCGCCGCGTTCAGAATCGCCCGATCTATCAAAAAAGCAAAGGATTAACCTGACCGCTTTATGGCGTAGCGAGAAAAAAAATCAAAACGCCAAAATTACGTTTTTTGGACGCCGCGACATTGCATTAAAATGTAATAACGGGCGATCAAAAAAACGTATCTACACCAAAATGGTATCATTAAAAACGCCAGCTCGGCACGCAAAAAATAAGCCCTCACCTGACCCCAGATCATGAAAACTGGAGACGCTACAGGTATCGGAAAATCGCACAATTTTTTTTTTTTTTTTTTAGCATTTGGTGAACCTAGCAAAATAGCCAATCAAAAAACAAGTGTGAGATTGCACTTTTTTTTGCAATTTCATCACACTTGGAATTTTTTTTCCGTTTTCTGTTACACGGCATGGTAAAACCAATGGTATCATTCAAAAGTACATCTCGTCCCACAAAAAATAAGCCCTCACATGGCCATATTGACGGAAAAATAAAAAAGTTATGGCTCTGGGAAGGAGGGGAGCGAAAAACAAAAACAAAAAAACGGAAAAAGCTCCGGGGGTGAAGGGGTTAATGTCGTGGATGCAGGGTCCACAGGAGACAGCCATAGTGGGACAGTTCTGCCTAGCCCACAGTCTAGGAAACAGTTGGCTGTAGGCGTTCGCCACCCCTCCTCCTCCTCCAGAAGCGAAAGCTCGTCCACGGAGCGCTGTCGCATGACCACTCCATCCGCAACTGACAGTGTTGCACACGAGGTGTCCCATTACGGAACAGCTAGTGGGAAGCGTCAGCAGGCTGTGTTAGATATGAAGTGTTTGGGTGACAACAGACACCGCGGAAGTACTGGCCGAGTTCTTGCAGCAAGAAACACAGTCATGGCTGGGCAGTGTACATCTTGAGGCAGGCAAGGTAGTCAGTGATACTGGAAGGAATTTTATGGCTGCCATAGCCCTTTCACAACTTAAACACATACCTTGCCTGGCTCATACTTTGAACCTGGTGGTGCAGTGCTTTCTTAAAAATTATCCGGAGTTACCAGCCCTGCTCCTGAAGGTGCGAAGACTTTGCTCGCACATCCCGTACACTCCAGCCGCATGCTGAACCATCAGCGATCGCTGAATCTTCCACAGCACCGCCTAATTATCGACGTTGCAACAAGGTGGAACTTCACACTGCTCATGGTTCAGAGGCTGTGTGAACAGAGGCGTGCTGTCATGTATTTGTGGGAGGATACGCATACACGGGCAGGCAGTTGGATGGCAGGCATGGAGTTGTCAGGTGTGCAGTGGTCGAAGCTACAAGACCTCTGTCAAGTCCTTCAGTGTTTCGAGGAATGCACACGGCTGGTAAGTGCAGACGACGCCATCATAAGCATGAGCATCCCACTTATGCGTCTGCTGATGCAAAGTTTGATGCACATCAAGGAGCAGGCGTCTGCAGCCGAGGAGGAGGGAATCCTTGATGACAGTCAGCCATTGTCTGGTCAGGGAACTGTCCAGGATGAGGTGTCGGATGAAGAGGATGAGGAGGAGGATGATGGGGATGGATATGCATGGGAGGAGGATGCTTCTCAGGGGGCAATAGAAACTGGTGGCGTTGCAAGGTCAGGTACAGGTTTCTTACAGGAGACTTGTGATGTTGATTTGCAAAAAAGTGGTCCTCAACCCAGCAGAAGCAGTGAATTGCCACCTGGAAAATTGGCCCACATGGCTGAGTATGCCTTGCGTATCCTAAAAAGGGACCCCCGCATTGTCAAAATCATGACTGATGACGATTACTGGTTGGCCTGCCTCCTGGATCCACTCTATAAAGGGAAATTGCAAAATATTATGCCACATGAGAACCTTGAGCAAATATTGGCTACCAAACAAGCAACTTTTGTAGACCGTTTGGTTCAGGCATTCCCAGCACACAGCTGCGGTGATGGTCCTCACACGTGCCGTAGGGGGCAACATGGAAGAGGTGCTAGAGGTGCAGAAATCCGAAGTGGCGTTGGACAGAGGGCTTTTATGACAAGGTTGTGGAGTGATTTCACAATGACCGCTGACACAACAGGGACTGCTGCATCTATTCAAAGTGACAGGAGACAGCATTTGTCCAGTATGGTTACAAACTATTTTTCATCCCTTATCGATGTTCTCCCTCACAGGTCATTCCCCTTTGATTACTGGGCATCTAAACTATACACCTGGCCTGAATTGGCAGAATATGCATTACAGGAGTTCGCTTGCCCTGCTGCTAGTGTGCTATCAGAAAGAGTCTTCAGTGCTGCAGGTTCAATATTGACCGACAAAAGGACACGTCTGGCTACCCAAAATGTTGATGATCTAACCTTCATTAAAATGAACCAATCATGGATTGCAAATTCTTTTGCCACACCTTCCCCTGCTGACACGTATCTTGGGTGATAAATGACTCGCTTTTGGCCTCCTCTTACTGACTTCGCCAATTCCTCCATTTGCAGCTGCTGAATGTCCACCAGAGGCCATGTTTATATCTCCCTAAATGGGCTGACTCCCCCCACAGGGCCGTGGCGCAAGCACCTGTGCAAGTGCCATTTGCCTGGACAGGTGGGTGCACCCACTCTACCTCTACTAAACAAAGCTGAGTTTCAATCTTCAGGCTTTCGGCCTGTATCAACAATATGAAACTGCATTTGGCCTAGTTCTTGGTTTGGGCCTAGTAACGTTGTCTGCTGCTACCTCTTGTTTTCCTCTACTGAACAAAGCTGAGCTTCAATCTTCAGGCTTTCGGCCTGTATTTAGAATTTGAAACTCTATTTGGCCTACTAGTTTGGTTGAACCCTACTAACGGTGTCTGCCGCTGCTTGTTGTTGTCTTCCACTGAACAAAGCAATGCCGCCTGTTTACTCCTGTTACCAATTTTTTACTGCTTTTAGCCTATTTTTTTATTTTGGGCCTATATCTGTGTTTCCTCTTCATCCTGCCCATTACCCAGCCACTGCTTGATGGGTCTGCTGGTACATTGACCCTGACCACTACATTCCCCTTGCACTCTACACAGCCAGAATCTGACCCTGCTGAAAGTCTGGTTCCCCTTCCCGCATACTATACCACCTTACACGGGGACAAAGAGGAAGGTTCATATGAAAGTGCAGGTTCCTTCATCAGGTGGGGGGCATACTCGTTGGCACTTCCACAGGGCCCCTCATAGTACGCAAAAGTGTCTCTGGCAGTGGGCGGCGCCACCTGCCGTCAAACACACCGCCATACTATGAAGGGCCCTGTGCTACTGCCAACGAGTGGGCCTCCCCCTGCTTGCTCAGGATCACAGCACTTGCAAAGTTGAAATACTTACCTCTCCCTGCTCCACCGCTGTGACATATTCCGCATTTCCTGGGCTCAAGAAAAACTTGAGCCAGCCCTCCCCACCCCCCCACAACTTTAACCAAATTTTCAATACCTAACTATTATTATAAGGTTAATTAAGATTGACAAGCTTAAGTAACAAGAATTGATGTTTTTGACATTAAAATGGGCACTGTAGGTGTTTTCCTGTCCTCCACTCACTGCCGACTTTGATTGGGTTTCGTGTTTCGGACTTTTTGCAATGATCGGCCGATTTCACCCGACCCGACTTTTGAAACAGTCGGGTTTCGCGAAACTGACTCGATCTTAAAAAGGGAAAAGTCGCTCAACTCTACTCCCATCCGCCACTCCTGCTCTCACTGTAATTAGCTGCCGCAGGTGTCAGATGATGGGATTTGATGATGGTAATGGGCCATGGATATTGGCCCCTGCCAGCCTAATGATAAATGTAAGATGGCACCATTAAAATAAGGATACACTAGAGATCTGTGAAAACTAGACTAGAAACATGAGCAGAAAGATTGCAGACCATATGAACGAGGATCACCCAGGTAATTGCTAAAGATAACAATTTATTGGGTGCAGAAAAAACAACAACAATAAAAACATTTAAAAAGTCATACAATGACATGTGCAAACATGCTCATAATAGAGCAATGCCCTCAAGAAGACAAAGACATAAATATTAGTGATGAGCGAGCACTAAAATGCTCGGGTGCTCGTTGCTCGGGTCAAGCAGATTGGAATACTCGGGTACTCGGCCAGAACAACGAGCCCAATGTAAGTCTATGGGAGACCCGAGTATTTTTACCGCGATCCTCCTGGGGGTCCTTTTAAGGTCTAAAAACATCTGAAAATGATGGAAACACTGCTCATATCACACAGGAACCTCATGGGGATTGCCCCTGGAAGCATTCCTGACTCCTAGTTCACAGCTTTAATATTTTTTTTCCGAGATTCATGCCATTTTTCCCAGTGCCACAAAAAACATATTAAAACGAAACCAAAACAGGTTTTGCTGGGAAATATGTCAAGGTACATCCTTTGCAGGTTAGTGACTTGCCTGTAAGGCCAAATATTTAACCCCAGACTGAAATTTTCCTCCCCCACTTAGGCTTAGTTCAGACGCAGCGTTTTTGAAGTTTTTTTCAACTTTAACATTACTTTCAACCACTACAGAGGCATTCACTTGGAAATGTAATTGTAACATGTAACACCCCTAGCTGGCCATGTGGTGTGTGACACATAAGCAGACCCATCTTGTTTCATTAAAGAAGGAGGGACTCTTAAAGTCACAGAGCCTATTTTTACTGGTGCGTGAGGTGGCATTAATCTTCTTAAAGGGCCATTATTAAACAGTGGGTCTCCTAAGCTGTTGTAGCCTAGGCTGTGAGTGGATGGGATGCCAAGAATTACGATGCACCACAATACCCCTGTCATAAGATGAACAGGGGGGACTCTTGAAAAAGTGTTGCATTGAATTCAAGGCCTTCCCTGCTACCAATTCATATGCACCATATTACGCCTTGGAACCCACATACTGGATGGGCCCAGGAAAATTCACTTCACAGTATGCATTTTGTACTCCGTACTCCCTTGTTTTACACATTGGCAGAAAGGCCAGCCCTGCTGCATAGTCAGTTGCATGAACCCCATTACGCCTTTGAACCCACATACTGGATGGGCCCATGAAAATCCATTCGTATTTTTAATGCACAATTATTTACAGGAGAATTTGGCAATTTTATTTGCCATGTTTTTAATATTAAGGTTTAGATACAGATTTAAATAAGGCTTATACTTGCAATACAACGCAATTTTATTGCAAACTACAAAATTCAAGGAATGGTATGATTGAACAGTGTGAGTGCGTACACTTTTGTATATGTTTACATACAAAGGTTAATAAGTACATATAAGGATTAAATAAATATAGAGATTGTGTATATATGAAGACTAACTACATACAGTATACTTAGATCATCAACAAGAGGCTTTTAAACATCATCCGTCTGGAATATCATAGAAGCAACACCAAGACAGGGAAACCCTCAGAGATTACCTACACTGCATGGTCATCCCCAATTATGCAGGTATCAGCACACTGTACATGTATAGGTACCCCAGTTTTGGCATCTGTCTTAGTCATGTTTCTCTGGTCTTATATAGTGATTTACACTATGTAGTAACTCTAGTTTCACCCAGACCTTCAAGTGGCCACTTTTCAAGGTTGGATGAAACTGAGATATCATGGAGTCATCAGATGAGGGGCCAAAAACCCCTAGAAAATAAAAGCCACAAGGATTTAGATCTAACTTCCACAGGCATAGTTTCAGTAAACCTTATTGTTTTACAATGACAAACAGCAAACATATAGAGGCTTAGAACTGTTTGTGAAGTGAATAAACACACATGTATCTAGATTGTGTCACTATGAGCATTGTTTGTCACATCTGTAAATGTTTTACAAGAAATGCAGCTATGTGATTACCTGAATGCAATGGGTATACAGTATTTTAATCTTGGTTACAAATCACCATTTGTACATTTGAGGCAGACAAAGTTATGGCTCTCAAGGAGAGAAACTAATATAGTGGACAAAGCTATATTTGTAATGAACTATTGAGCCAAACTAACAGCATTGCTTTATCAAATTTATATGAAGTGTATTGTGTTCAATGTGAGCAACCAGGCAACACAAAAATGAGCTTTTTAAGGGAGCTCTTTAAGGTACACAAATGTTATGAAGTCTTTGCCAACAAGGATGTGGTTTCACCAATTTGGGGTACCTTTTTTAATAATATACTATTGCCATCACTGCCCCCTTGTCTAAAATTCACCGGCCTATAACAGTAGAAAGCACGTCCAACTCTTGTGACACTTTCCCACCATCGCCTTTGTGTGACCGGGGCTGGTCAATGTGTTGGGCAGCTTTACATGCGATTTCATCTGTCCCCACTTCAAGTTTACCAGCAGAGAGTCCACAATCTTGAAATGGAAAACTGAACAGCTCTTTAGAGTGTCCAAGTGTGGGATCAGTTGTCTCAGGGCACTCGGCATGGTGGGAGGAAGGAGGATCAGGGTGAGGAATATCCGGGCCACACTCACGGCTAATCAGACTTGACCGTGTGGAAGACATGATGGTGGTAGTGGTGGCTAAGTGACTGGAAGCATTATCCGCTATCCAACCAACAACCTTTTCACACTGCTCTGGCTTCAATAGTGGTGTGCTGTGGTCACCTAGAAACTGAGACAGGAAGGTTGAGCGAGAAGATGTGGCTGTTTGTTGTTGCCCACTTTCACCTTGGCCAAGGCCTAATCGTCTGCATGAATCATCATCATAACGTCCACTTCCCTGTCCCTTGCCACTTGTCTTGCCCATTTTAAATGGACTACTGCACTATTTCAAATGTTCAACAGAAATATATTTATTAGTAGAAAAATAATATCTGATCAGTATTCCTGCAAATCTACAATTTTTTAATCCCAAACACCAGGCAGGCCTCAGCCTTTCATAACAGACTGTATTCAATTTTTGGGGACTTTTTTGTGAAGTTAATTTATGCAAAATAGTGCTGTATATAATTACAGTAACAGACAGAAAAAAAGTGGTCCTCCGTCCTACAATTCCCAAACTTGGAGCACGCAGATGTATGAGGGCTGTCATGGAAATACCACACTGGCAAATATGTGGCCTTTTCATATGTTTTGAAGTGAAATAGTGCTGTATAGAATTAGAGTATCAGACAGCAAACAAAGGGGTCCACCGACCTACAATGACCAATCTTGGAGCAAGCAGATATATGCGGGCTGTCACGGAAATACCACACTGGCAAATATGCTCACTTTCCTTGGCACAGTTCTCCGTACAGCAGTTGTTTTGGTAGTCAGCTGTCAGGCATTCTAACCAGGTGTCCAGCCACCTGGCTTGGACTTTACGCAGGAGAGTGTAAATGCTGCAGAGCCCAATTTGTTCCAGAATTGCCGTGTCCGGGACATTGTCTTGCCACCTGATGTGGAGCAGTCTGCGGAGGCAACTCATGTGGAAATGATTAAGCTGTTTAGCATGCCGGCTGTACACTGTCCAGGTCTCGCTAGCATAGAGAAGTGTGGTGAGGACCACCGCGCAATAGACCTTCAGCTTGGTGCTAAGGCTGAGTCCCCTTCGCTCCCAGACATTCTTACGCAGTCTCTCAAAGGCTTTGGCAATTCTGTTATTAACCTCAGCGTCTATGGTTACTTCACGGGAAAGTGTGCTGCCTAAGTAGGTGAAGTTATTGACTGCTTTGAGGTTTTGCTCTTTCACCATGATATGTGGCTCATTGTATAGTTTTCCTGGAACAGGTTGATGCATGACTTCGGTTTTTTTAATGTTGATCTGGAGACCAAAACTGTTGCAAGCTTGAGAAAAACAGTCCATTTCATATAGCATCTGCTGCTCCCTGCTAGCATTAAGTGCACAGTCATCGGCAAATAATAATTCACAGATAACAGTCTCGTGCACTTTCGTAACCACCTTCAGGTGTTTTGGGTTGAATAGCTTGCCATCAGTCCTGTACCTAACCTGGATTCCATCTTCACAGTTGTTAAAGGCATCACTTAACATTGCAGAGAACAGCATACTGAACAGGGTTGGAGCAAGCACACAGCCTTGTTTTACACCACTTGTTACTGGGAAAGTCTCAGATTCATCTCCATCGTTAGAACTAAGGTTGAGCGAAACAGATCAGCCAATTTCAAAAGTCGCCGACTTTTGGGAAAGTTGGGTTTCGTGAAACCCGACCCGATCTCACTGTGGGATCGGGTCGGCCGTCGGCGATCTTCGCTGCAAAGTCAGGTTTCATTCTTTATATATATATATGTCATTGAGACACATATATATATATATATATATATATTTATATTTACTTCAGCGCAATATATGTGAAAAGCCGGTAATTCAATTGCCGGCTTTTCATTTCTCCTGCCTAAACCCGACATGATATATGAGACATGGTTTACATACAATAAACCATGTCATATCCCCCTTTTTTTTGCATATTCCACATTACTAATGTTAGTAGTGTGTATGTGCAAAATTTCAGCGCTGTAGCTATTAAATTTAAGGGTTAAATCGTGGAAAAAATTGGCGAGGGCAGATATTAATAGCCAGGAGAGGGTCCATGGTTATTGGCCCCCCCGGCTACAAACATCTGCCCCCAGCTACCCCAGAAAAGGCACATCTGTAAGATGCGCCTATTCTGGCACTTGGCCACTCTCTTCCCACTCCCGTGTAGTGGTGGGATATGGGGTAATGAAGGGTTAATGCCACCTTGCTATTGTAAGGTGGCATTAAGCCAGATTAATAATGGAGAGGCGTCAATTATGACACCTATCCATTATTAATCCAATTGTATGAAAGGGTTAAAAAACACACACACATTATTAAAAAGTATTTTAATGAAATAAACACACAGGTTGTTTTAATATTTTATTGCTCTCTCAATCCAGCTGAAGACCCTCGCTTGGCAAAATAATAAACCAACAATATACATACCCTCTGATGAACTGTCACGTCCCACGAGGTAAATCCATCTGAAGGGGTTAAAATATTTTACAGGCAGGAGCCCTGCTAATGCAGCTGTGCTCGTGCCTGTAATCCCCGGGGAATTAAGGAAATGTAGGTCAACGACCTGTAGTTACCTTCAGTCACGGTGATGCGCCCCCTGCTGGTTGTCCTCATGAACTGCAGCCTGGTAACTTTTTCCCACGCTCGAGGTCATATGAGGACAACTAGCAGGGGGCGCATCACCACGACTGAAGGTAACTACAGGTCATTGACCTACATTTCCTTCATTCCCTGGGGATTACAGGCACGAGCACAGCTGCATTAGCAGTGCTCCTACCAGTAAAATATTTTAACCCCTTCAGATGGATTTACCTCGTGGGACGTGACAGTTCATCAGAGGGTATGTATATTGTTGGTTTATTTTTTTGCCAAGCGATGGTCTTCAGCTGGATTGAGAAAGCAATAAAATATTAAAACAACCTGTGTGTTTATTTCATTAAAATACTTTTTAATAATGTGTGTGTGTTTTTTAACCCTTTCATACAATTGGATTAATAATGGATAGGTGTCATAATTGACGCCTCTCCATTATTAATCTGGCTTAATGCCACCTTACAATAGCAAGGTGGCATTAACCCTTCATTACCCCATATCCCACCGCTACACGGGAGTGGGAAGAGAGTGGCCAAGTGCCAGAATAGGCGCATCTTCCAGATGTGCCTTTTCTGGGGTGGCTGGGGGCAGATGTTTGTAGTCAGGGGGGGCCAATAACCATGGACCCTCTCTAGGCTATTAATATCTGCCCTCAATCACTGGCTTTACCACTCTGGCGGAGAAAATTGCGCGGGAGCCCACGCCAATTTTTTCCGTGATTTAACCCTTAAATTTAATAGCTACAGCACCGAAATTTTGCACATACACACTACTAACATTAGTAGTGTGGAATATGCAAAAAAAAGGGGATATGAGATGGTTTACTGTATGTAATCATGTCTCATATCATGTCGGGTTTAGGCAGGAGAAATGAAAAGCCGGCAATTGAATTACCAGCTTTTCAACATTATCGTGCTGAAGCAAATATTAAAAAAGTAGGCTTCCCCATTGACTTGCATTGGGTTTCGTGTTTTGGCCGGTCCCCGACCTCGACTTTTCAATAGGATCAGCCGATTTCACTCGACCCGACTTTTGAGAAAGTCGGGTTTCGTGAAACCCGACTCGATCTCAAAAAATGAAAAGTCGCTCAACCCTATTTAGAACCTTCACCATCATACCATCATGGAACTGCCGGACGATTGAGATGAACTTGCCCGGGCAGCCGAATTTTGCCATGATCTTCCACAGGCCGTCTCTACTGACTGTGTCGAAAGCCTTGGTCAAATCAACAAAAGTTACATAAAGGTCACGTGTAGCTCCTGGCTCTTTACCATATCTACTGTTCCACAGTGGCAAAACAGCATAAAATGCAAAAACTTGGAGCACGCAGATATATGAGGCCTTTTTCAGTGAATTTAATACACAAAAAAGTGGCACTAGGCTAGCACACACAACTAGTGTTGAGCGATACCTTCCGATATTCACAAGTATCGGTATCGGATTGGATCGGACGATATCCCAAAAATATCGGATATCGCCGATACCGATACCCGATACCAATGCAAGTCAATGGGACACAAATATCGGAACGTAAATAAGCCCATTCTGTCCTTCTATATGCTGTGCCAGAGGGGGGAAGAGTGTGGGCGGTGCGTGGGTGGTGCGTGGGCGGACACTGTGAGTGTCTGTGTGTGCAGGCGGGGTCTGTGCGGGCCTGCCAGGGATCTAATTCTATGCGGCGCTGTATCTGGGCTGCTCAGGCTCTATGCGGCGTGGGGGGTGTCTCTGCGGCGTGGCGGGTGTCTCTGAGGCGTGGGGGTCTCTACGGCATGGGGGTGTCTGAGGCGCGTGGGGTCTCTGTGTGGTGTGGGGGGGTCTCTGCGGCATGGGGGGTGTTTCTGCGGTGTGGGGTGTCTCTGTGCGGCGTGGGGCGGTCTCTGCGGTGTGGGGGGTGTCTGCGGCGTGGGGGTTCTCTGTGCGGCGTGGGGTGTCTCTGCGGCGTGGGGGGTGTCTCTGTGGTGTGGGGGGTCTCTGAGCAATGTGGGGGTCTCTGCGGTGTGGGGGGGTGTCTCTGCAGCGTGGGGGTCTCTGTGCAGCATGCGGGGGGTCTCAGTGCGGCGTGCGCTATCTCTGTGCGGCGTGCAGGGGGGTCTCAGTGCGGGCATCGTCCGATGGGACTACAAGTCCCATCGGGCTATGCCTGCTACACTGACAGTGATTGACACATTAGGCAATGATGGGACAGTAGTAGTCACATCATCCGGCTAATGTGTTGAATGTAAAAAAAAATACTCCATACATGCTACATACATGCTACACACATACATACATGCTACATACATACATACATACTACATACATACATGCTACATACATGCTACCTGCTACATACATACATGCTACATACATACTACATACATGTTACATACATACATGCTACATACATGCTACATACTACATACATACATACTACATGCTACATACATGCTACATACTACATACATACATACTACATGCTACATACATGCTTCATACATGCTACGAACTGCATACATACATACATGCTACATACTACATACATGCTACATACATACATACATACATACTACATACATACATACTACATACATACTACATACATGCTACATACATACATACATACTACATACATGCTACATACATACTACATGCTACATACATGGTACATACTACATACATGCTACATACATACTACATATATCCATACATACTACATACATGCTACATACATACTACATGCATACATACTGCATACATACATACATACAATACATACATATAGACATACAGTACATTAAACATAGATTTCATTCTCACCACACCATTACTTGTCATTTTGATCCCTGAAGCCAGTGTCATCTGAAAAAAAATGAAAAAAACAAACAACCAATATACTCCCTGTCTGCAGAAATCCACGAGTGTCCCACGATGATCTCCCGTGGAGAGCAGCAGCAACAGCTGTTGCAACCGCTCTCCAGGGGCCCCAGGAACACAATGATGGGAGGAAGGTACCTTCCGCCACTGTATTCCTCCGCCGCTGTAAAAAAAAAGTCCCTAGTCTCACTTTATGGCATTGCTGGCTGACAAATTTTCCCAGGCAGCAATTGCCATAAACTGACACTTTGAACTCAGGTAACCTCAGTGATGCACTGCAGGAGCCATTGTCTCCTGTCAGTGTGTCACTGAGGGTCCTGTTCTATTGGGGAGATCGTCGTGGGACACTCATTATTAATTGGACTACAGCGGACAGGTAGTATACGGTTTATTATTTTACGTTTTTTGCAGGCGCATCGGGTGATGTCACTGCTCTATAGGACCCTCAGTGACACACTGACAGGAGACAATGGCTCCTGCAGTGCATCACTGAGGTTACCTGAGTTCAAAGTGTCACTTTATGGCAATTGCTGCCTGGGAAAATTTGTCAGCCAGCAATGCCATAAAGTGAGACTAGGGACTTTTTTTTTACAGCGGCGGAGGAATACAGTGGCGGAAGGATACCTTGCTCCCGTCATTGTGTTCCTGGGGCCCCTGGAGAGCAGTTGCAACAGCTGTTGCTGCTGCTCTCCACGGGATATCGTCGTGGGACACTCGTGGATTTCTGCAGACAGGGAGTATATTGGTTGTTTGTTTTTTTCATATTTTTTACAGATGACACTGGCTTTGGGGATCAAAATGACAAGTAATGGTGAGTATGAAATCTATGCTTAATGTGCTGTATATATGTATGTATTGTATGTATGTATGTATTCAATATGTATGCATGTAGTATGTATGTAGCATTTATGTAGTATGTATGGATGTGTATGCAGTAGGTATGTATGCAGCATGTATGTAGTATGTATGTATATAGCATGTATGTAGCATGTATGTAGTATGGATGGATGTATGTATGCAGTATGTATGTAGCATGCATGTAGTATGTATGTATGTAGCATGTATGTAGCATGTATGTAGCATGTATGTATGTAGCATGAATGTAGTATGTATGTAGTATGTATGTACAGAATGTAGCATGTATGTATGTAGTATGTAGCATGTATGTAGTATGTATGTATGTAGCATATATGTATGTAGTATGTAGCACATATGTAGCATGTATGTAGCATGTATACAGCATGTAGCATGTATGTAGCATGTATGTACTGTATGTAGTATGTATGTATGTATGTATGTAGCATGTATGTATGTAGCATGTATGTAGCATGTATGGAGTATTTTTTTATTTATTTATTCATTTATTTACATTCAACACATTAGCCAAATGATGGGACTACTACTGTCCCATCATTGGCTAATGTGTCAATCACTGTGAGTGTAGCAGGCATCGTCCGATGGGACTTGTAGTCCCATCGGACGATGCCTGCACAGACACAAAGGATAAGGACCGTATGCACTATCGAGTAAGGGTGCTCGGGTAGGATCCCACACCATATAACAATAAAATAAACCCGGCACTCAACTTAAAGTGAACCTCATGGGATTTATTGAAGCAAAAAAACGTTTCGGCCTATATGGCCTTCTTCAGTTAACTATGTACAGAAATATAAGAAAACAAAATGAGTTATCATCACTCAAAAGGACAAACAAAATAAAGTATATACATAAGGCGAAATGATATAACGGTCACATGATGAAATAATACACGATATAGTATAACAAGAGACATCCGATTATTGCACAAAAATAGAATCTCTGGCTGGGAAAGTGCAGCTGTCATTCTCAAGTCGTGCTATGTTGTAGGTAATATGAGGTGAGTCATAGAGAGCTATAGAACGTACCGTGCTGCCCGTGTGGGCTGTAGAGGTGAGGCAGAGTATCCTGCCAGTACTGATAATCTATATGGAGAATAAAATAGTGCCTATAAACATATGGTTAATGAGGAGCAGAAAGAAGCCCATGAAAAGCTAATGGGAGTCCATACCATGAAGATCAACTGTATATGAGCTCGCTGGGTCCAGCTTAATAGTGCAAAGTGAATGTCCTCAATAGCCTGGGTAAGGAGAACATGATAAGCATGAAATAGTGGTGGCGAGCTATGTGGAGCGGTGCAGATGGTACAGACCTGAGGGTGGGTGAGGAGAGGCACCGGCGAGTCCTGGCGACGCGGTATCCACCGCTGGTCTGCCCAGATTACAAGCGTGCGGTGTCTAAAGTACAGCGGTGGGCGTGGTTTGCGCCTAAACAGACGTGATGGGTGAGAGGGAGAACTGAGCATGCGCACTGTTGCGTTCCAGTGACGTGGATGTGCGCTCCACCGGGTACAGGGGCTCAGGGTGGACAAAAAGGTCCAGTGGGTGCAGTGCAGGGACGTGTGAAATGGAGGAAGATCCAAGATGGTGTGGATCAATAGAGGTGACTCTGTAAAGGAAAAACAGAGTGAGTACATGGTATATAACATATACAAAATAAAGGCACTAAATACATTAACAATGCAGAAGGAGAATGACAGCGTGTATAACGTAACCTAGAGCTAATTCACGCCAGAATGGAACATAGAGAATATGGGGCAAAAATCACATAAACGGATTTAGGGGAAAAGGCATTCATGTTTCATAGAAAAGAAAACAGGTCATATTCCCTGTTCAGGCCCCTAGGATGGAGGGTCCCTAGTGTATGAATCCAAAATGCCTCTCGTTGTTTCAATTTTTGAATACGGTTACCACCCCTCCTTGACTCTGGCACATGTTCAATAATCTGGAATTTTAGTTGTGAAACATTAAGATTATGTGCATTGTAATGTTCAGGTACGGGGAGGAGGAGATTCTTACACCGAACAGTGGATTTGTGCTTACTGATCCGGTCCCTGACTGGCTGTGTTGTTTCCCCGATATATAACAAACCGCAGGGACATTTGAGAAGATAGATGACAAATGATGTGTCACAAGTGTAATAGCCTCTGATGTTAAAACGTTTACCTGAATGGGGATGGTGAAAGGAGTCTCCTCTGATGACATTACTGCACTGGTTGCAGTGAAGGCAGGGGAATGTGCCGAATTTAGGATTTTGTAGAAATCGCTGTGTAGGGGTTATTTTAGGAGGAGGCATGTCCGCTTTAACCAATTTGTCTCTAATATTCGGTGCTCTTTTAAAACAAGGGAGAAATGGTGTGCGGAACTCTGGGACCTTGGGATAAGCCTCATGAAGTAAATGCCAATATCTCCGGATGGTTCTATGGAGTATATACGCATAGGGATGATAGGCATGAACAAACGGGATTCTCTACTCCTCGGCTCTACCCACATGGCAAGTGACCAGATTGACCTATGTGTTGATCTGCTAAAACTCGTTCTCACACGTAACTACTTCATGTTCCAGGACAAACACTACCTACAGATACGGGGGACCGCGATGGGGTCTAATGTCGCACCCCCGTATGCAAATAGTTACATGGCGGATTTTAGGCCACACTCATTTACACCCATCCACTTTTCTGTAGCCACATACGGACATGGAAACGCTTCATCGACGACATATTCTGCATCTGGGTAGGTCCACTCGAATCTCTATTGAGCTTCCATCAGTACCTCGACATGTCTTGGCCCGGTTTATCCTTTACCATGACCTATGATCTGAAAAAATTAAGTTTTCTTGACACCTTGATCATTAAAGGGGATGATGGCTTGCTCTCCACAGATCTCTTTACAAAGGAGACGGACAGAAATAGCCTCCTTCACTTCGACAGCTTCCACCCTAAATCCATGAAACAGTCGATACCGAAATCACAGGTCCAAAGGATTAATCGTATTGTGTCAAATGACACCATACGTCACACGAGGGTTGAAGAACTCCATGTCAAATTCCGACAACGTGGTTATCCTAACTCCGTTCTCCCACATACAGTACAAACAAATTCTGCCAACAAAGAAAGAAGTTCCAATAGAATCCCGTTTGTTCATGCCTATCATCCCTATGCGTATATACTCCATAGAACCATCCGGAGATATTGGCATTTACTTCATGAGGCTTATCCCAAGGTCCCAGAGTTCCGCACACCATTTCTCCCTTGTTTTAAAAGAGCACCGAATATTAGAGACAAATTGGTTAAAGCGGACATGCCTCCTCCTAAAATAACCCCTACACAGCGATTTCTACAAAATCCTAAATTCGGCACATTCCCCTGCCTTCACTGCAACCAGTGCAGTAATGTCATCAGAGGAGACTCCTTTCACCATCCCCATTCAGGTAAACGTTTTAACATCAGAGGCTATTACACTTGTGACACATCATTTGTCATCTATCTTCTCAAATGTCCCTGCGGTTTGTTATATATCGGGGAAACAACACAGCCAGTCAGGGACCGGATCAGTAAGCACAAATCCACTGTTCGGTGTAAGAATCTCCTCCTCCCCGTACCTGAACATTACAATGCACATAATCATAATGTTTCACAACTAAAATTCCAGATTATTGAACATGTGCCAGAGTCAAGGAGGGGTGGTAACCGTATTCAAAAATTGAAACAACGAGAGGCATTTTGGATTCATACACTAGGGACCCTCCATCCTAGGGGCCTGAACAGGGAATATGACCTGTTTTCTTTTCTATGAAACATGAATGCCTTTTCCCCTAAATCCGTTTATGTGATTTTTGCCCCATATTCTCTATGTTCCATTCTGGCGTGAATTAGCTCTAGGTTACGTTATACACGCTGTCATTCTCCTTCTGCATTGTTAATGTATTTAGTGCCTTTATTTTGTATATGTTATATACCATGTACTCACTCTGTTTTTCCTTTACAGAGTCACCTCTATTGATCCACACCATCTTGGATCTTCCTCCATTTCACACGTCCCTGCACTGCACCCACTGGACCTTTTTGTCCACCCTGAGCCCCTGTACCCGGTGGAGCGCACATCCACGTCACTGGAACGCAACAGTGCGCATGCTCAGTTCTCCCTCTCACCCATCACGTCTGTTTAGGCGCAAACCACGCCCACCGCTGTACTTTAGACACCGCACGCTTGTAATCTGGGCAGACCAGCGGTGGATACCGCGTCGCCAGGACTCGCCGGTGCCTCTCCTCACCCACCCTCAGGTCTGTACCATCTGCACCGCTCCACATAGCTCGCCACCACTATTTCATGCTTATCATGTTCTCCTTACCCAGGCTATTGAGGACATTCACTTTGCACTATTAAGCTGGACCCAGCGAGCTCATATACAGTTGATCTTCATGGTATGGACTCCCATTAGCTTTTCATGGGCTTCTTTCTGCTCCTCATTAACCATATGTTTATAGGCACTATTTTATTCTCCATATAGATTATCAGTACTGGCAGGATACTCTGCCTCACCTCTACAGCCCACACGGGCAGCACGGTACGTTCTATAGCTCTCTATGACTCACCTCATATTACCTACAACATAGCACGACTTGAGAATGACAGCTGCACTTTCCCAGCCAGAGATTCTATTTTTGTGCAATAATCGGATGTCTCTTGTTATACTATATCGTGTATTATTTCATCATGTGACCGTTATATCATTTCGCCTTATGTATATACTTTATTTTGTTTGTCCTTTTGAGTGATGATAACTCATTTTGTTTTCTTATATTTCTGTACATAGTTAACTGAAGAAGGCCATATAGGCCGAAACGTTTTTTTGCTTCAATAAATCCCATGAGGTTCACTTTAAGTTGAGTGCCGGGTTTATTTTATTGTTATATGGTGTGGGATCCTACCCGAGCACCCTTACTCGATAGTGCATACGGTCCTTATCCTTACACGTTTACCCGTACGTATAGCACATCTCACGGTCATGACGTCTATAGTCTTCTCGTATAACGCAGAAGAAACCTCCCACATTATTTCACAATCTACCATCTCTAGTGACTTTCTCAAGATCCCCCCCAGGGAAACCAGGGGTAGAGATTTGGAAAGAGAAAAACGCCATTTGATTAATATAGAGTTGCATTGCGCAACATTAACGGAATACTTACGGGTCCAGCGGATACCACGCGGCCTGCGAGTCCCTTTACGCCCCACCCTCTTTAGTGACTCTACGGAATATTGCTGTAAATTTGAAAAAATCCTCAATAAGTGCTCTTTAGATCTGATTACCTTAACTATAGAACATCTCCACAAAGAAATCGAATCCAGTACAGCTCGGATCCATAGTATCGAGACACAACTAGCCGCGGCGAGCACTGCAGAAGAATTGAGTGCTTTGAAAACCCATATCCAAACAGTTCTGGACTTACATCGCAAGGACACGGAAAACAAGAAAAGAAACAAGTTCGCACGCGATACGGAGGACTACGACCTGGATAGAGTCTACAAATGGCGCAGCAAACCATCTACCAGGTGGGCCTCAAACAGAAATGTTTTCAGATCTTCAGCAGATTTCTCCACTTCGGGATCAGATCCAGAGAGGAGAGAGCCAGCATCCACGAGCCATTTTTTATCGAGAGGCCGCAGACAACCCCGGCGAAGAGGACGAGGCGAGGCCAAGGACACAAGCAGAGACAACACACTACAACGCATGACCCGCTCTCAGGTAATTGGCCTTTAGTTGTCAATATATCTTCCAGAACCCTAGGGATAGCTGAACACAATGTCCTACAAAAAGGTCTATCATACTGTCCATCATACAGATGCAGAACATTCGAACTCGAAATGGACTTATTAAAATGTTTTCGTCGTCTTAGACTTAAAGCATATTTCTCTGAAATGCCTCCTCAAACTGTACCGTCTGTACTTACAGAGTCTGATTCTAAATTATTGACTGCAGCCAGCCTGGGTCTTAGAACCAAAAGTTCTTTTAGACCTCCACGGGGTTCACATACTCTGGAATCATTTATAGATCTCGTTCATAAATCTTTCCAGGAGTTATGTTCTAATATCAATGGTGGCCAATTACATTTTGCCCCCAATCTCACAGCCCTGGACCAACAGGCTTTAAGATCCCTGCAAGAAGATCCCAACCTCATCATAAAACCTGCGGACAAGGGAGGTGCCATTGTGGTAATGAACAAAACAGATTACTTACAGGAGATATTAAGACAACTAGAGGATACTACCATATACAAGGTTTTACCAAGAGATCCCACCAGTGAGACCAAGGCACTCATAGCAGATACTTTACACAAGTATTCTGAACTAGGAGTTTTAGATTCAAAAACATGCGAATTTCTCACTCAGCAATATCCCAATCACCCCGGTATTTTATACTCTTCCCAAAATTCATAAAAATTTACAAAGACCACCGGGGCGTCCTATAGTCGCTTCATCCGAATCTATTTTGTCCCCCCTGGCCATCTATCTGGAAAAAGTCATCACACCCCTTACTAAAAAAGCACCCTCTTTCATTTTAGACACAGGTGATTTCTTATCGCACATTAAACAATTAGGTACCATACCTACTGAAGCCATCCTAGTGTCTTTTGACGTCAAAGACCTATACACTTCAATCCCTCATCATGAAGGTATAGGCACCATACGTCGTCTCCTCGGCTCTACCCACATGGCAAGTGACCAGATTGACCTATGTGTTGATCTGCTAAAACTCGTTCTCACACGTAACTACTTCATGTTCCAGGACAAACACTACCTACAGATACGGGGGACCGCGATGGGGTCTAATGTCGCACCCCCGTATGCAAATAGTTACATGGCGGATTTTGAGGCCACACTCATTTACACCCATCCACTTTTCTGTAGCCACATACGGACATGGAAACGCTTCATCGACGACATATTCTGCATCTGGGTAGGTCCACTCGAATCTCTATTGAGCTTCCATCAGTACCTCGACATGTCTTGGCCCGGTTTATCCTTTACCATGACCTATGATCTGAAAAAATTAAGTTTTCTTGACACCTTGATCATTAAAGGGGATGATGGCTTGCTCTCCACAGATCTCTTTACAAAGGAGACGGACAGAAATAGCCTCCTTCACTTCGACAGCTTCCACCCTAAATCCATGAAACAGTCGATACCGAAATCACAGGTCCAAAGGATTAATCGTATTGTGTCAAATGACACCATACGTCACACGAGGGTTGAAGAACTCCATGTCAAATTCCGACAACGTGGTTATCCTAACTCCGTTCTCCCACATACAGTACAAACAAATTCTGCCAACAAAGAAAGAAGTTCCAATAGAATCCCGTTTGTTCATGCCTATCATCCCTATGCGTATATACTCTATAGAACCATCCGGAGATATTGGCATTTACTTCATGAGGCTTATCCCAAGGTCCCAGAGTTCCGCACACCATTTCTCCCTTGTTTTAAAAGAGCACCGAATATTAGAGACAAATTGGTTAAAGCGGACATGCCTCCTCCTAAAATAACCCCTACACAGCGATTTCTACAAAATCCTAAATTCGGCACATTCCCCTGCCTTCACTGCAACCAGTGCAGTAATGTCATCAGAGGAGACTCCTTTCACCATCCCCATTCAGGTAAACGTTTTAACATCAGAGGCTATTACACTTGTGACACATCATTTGTCATCTATCTTCTCAAATGTCCCTGCGGTTTGTTATATATCGGGGAAACAACACAGCCAGTCAGGGACCGGATCAGTAAGCACAAATCCACTGTTCGGTGTAAGAATCTCCTCCTCCCCGTACCTGAACATTACAATGCACATAATCATAATGTTTCACAACTAAAATTCCAGATTATTGAACATGTGCCAGAGTCAAGGAGGGGTGGTAACCGTATTCAAAAATTGAAACAACGAGAGGCATTTTGGATTCATACACTAGGGACCCTCCATCCTAGGGGCCTGAACAGGGAATATGACCTGTTTTCTTTTCTATGAAACATGAATGCCTTTTCCCCTAAATCCGTTTATGTGATTTTTGCCCCATATTCTCTATGTTCCATTCTGGCGTGAATTAGCTCTAGGTTACGTTATACACGCTGTCATTCTCCTTCTGCATTGTTAATGTATTTAGTGCCTTTATTTTGTATATGTTATATACCATGTACTCACTCTGTTTTTCCTTTACAGAGTCACCTCTATTGATCCACACCATCTTGGATCTTCCTCCATTTCACACGTCCCTGCACTGCACCCACTGGACCTTTTTGTCCACCCTGAGCCCCTGTACCCGGTGGAGCGCACATCCACGTCACTGGAACGCAACAGTGCGCATGCTCAGTTCTCCCTCTCACCCATCACGTCTGTTTAGGCGCAAACCACGCCCACCGCTGTACTTTAGACACCGCACGCTTGTAATCTGGGCAGACCAGCGGTGGATACCGCGTCGCCAGGACTCGCCGGTGCCTCTCCTCACCCACCCTCAGGTCTGTACCATCTGCACCGCTCCACATAGCTCGCCACCACTATTTCATGCTTATCATGTTCTCCTTACCCAGGCTATTGAGGACATTCACTTTGCACTATTAAGCTGGACCCAGCGAGCTCATATACAGTTGATCTTCATGGTATGGACTCCCATTAGCTTTTCATGGGCTTCTTTCTGCTCCTCATTAACCATATGTTTATAGGCACTATTTTATTCTCCATATAGATTATCAGTACTGGCAGGATACTCTGCCTCACCTCTACAGCCCACACGGGCAGCACGGTACGTTCTATAGCTCTCTATGACTCACCTCATATTACCTACAACATAGCACGACTTGAGAATGACAGCTGCACTTTCCCAGCCAGAGATTCTATTTTTGTGCAATAATCGGATGTCTCTTGTTATACTATATCGTGTATTATTTCATCATGTGACCGTTATATCATTTCGCCTTATGTATATACTTTATTTTGTTTGTCCTTTTGAGTGATGATAACTCATTTTGTTTTCTTATATTTCTGTACATAGTTAACTGAAGAAGGCCATATAGGCCGAAACGTTTTTTTGCTTCAATAAATCCCATGAGGTTCACTTTAAGTTGAGTGCCGGGTTTATTTTATTGTTATATGGTGTGGGATCCTACCCGAGCACCCTTACTCGATAGTGCATACGGTCCTTATCCTTACACGTTTACCCGTACGTATAGCACATCTCACGGTCATGACGTCTATAGTCTTCTCGTATAACGCAGAAGAAACCTCCCACATTATTTCACAATCTACCATCTCTAGTGACTTTCTCAAGATCCCCCCCAGGGAAACCAGGGGTAGAGATTTGGAAAGAGAAAAACGCCATTTGATTAATATAGAGTTGCATTGCGCAACATTAACGGAATACTTACGGGTCCAGCGGATACCACGCGGCCTGCGAGTCCCTTTACGCCCCACCCTCTTTAGTGACTCTACGGAATATTGCTGTAAATTTGAAAAAATCCTCAATAAGTGCTCTTTAGATCTGATTACCTTAACTATAGAACATCTCCACAAAGAAATCGAATCCAGTACAGCTCGGATCCATAGTATCGAGACACAACTAGCCGCGGCGAGCACTGCAGAAGAATTGAGTGCTTTGAAAACCCATATCCAAACAGTTCTGGACTTACATCGCAAGGACACGGAAAACAAGAAAAGAAACAAGTTCGCACGCGATACGGAGGACTACGACCTGGATAGAGTCTACAAATGGCGCAGCAAACCATCTACCAGGTGGGCCTCAAACAGAAATGTTTTCAGATCTTCAGCAGATTTCTCCACTTCGGGATCAGATCCAGAGAGGAGAGAGCCAGCATCCACGAGCCATTTTTTATCGAGAGGCCGCAGACAACCCCGGCGAAGAGGACGAGGCGAGGCCAAGGACACAAGCAGAGACAACACACTACAACGCATGACCCGCTCTCAGGTAATTGGCCTTTAGTTGTCAATATATCTTCCAGAACCCTAGGGATAGCTGAACACAATGTCCTACAAAAAGGTCTATCATACTGTCCATCATACAGATGCAGAACATTCGAACTCGAAATGGACTTATTAAAATGTTTTCGTCGTCTTAGACTTAAAGCATATTTCTCTGAAATGCCTCCTCAAACTGTACCGTCTGTACTTACAGAGTCTGATTCTAAATTATTGACTGCAGCCAGCCTGGGTCTTAGAACCAAAAGTTCTTTTAGACCTCCACGGGGTTCACATACTCTGGAATCATTTATAGATCTCGTTCATAAATCTTTCCAGGAGTTATGTTCTAATATCAATGGTGGCCAATTACATTTTGCCCCCAATCTCACAGCCCTGGACCAACAGGCTTTAAGATCCCTGCAAGAAGATCCCAACCTCATCATAAAACCTGCGGACAAGGGAGGTGCCATTGTGGTAATGAACAAAACAGATTACTTACAGGAGATATTAAGACAACTAGAGGATACTACCATATACAAGGTTTTACCAAGAGATCCCACCAGTGAGACCAAGGCACTCATAGCAGATACTTTACACAAGTATTCTGAACTAGGAGTTTTAGATTCAAAAACATGCGAATTTCTCACTCAGCAATATCCCAATCACCCCGGTATTTTATACTCTTCCCAAAATTCATAAAAATTTACAAAGACCACCGGGGCGTCCTATAGTCGCTTCATCCGAATCTATTTTGTCCCCCCTGGCCATCTATCTGGAAAAAGTCATCACACCCCTTACTAAAAAAGCACCCTCTTTCATTTTAGACACAGGTGATTTCTTATCGCACATTAAACAATTAGGTACCATACCTACTGAAGCCATCCTAGTGTCTTTTGACGTCAAAGACCTATACACTTCAATCCCTCATCATGAAGGTATAGGCACCATACGTCGTCTCCTCGGCTCTACCCACATGGCAAGTGACCAGATTGACCTATGTGTTGATCTGCTAAAACTCGTTCTCACACGTAACTACTTCATGTTCCAGGACAAACACTACCTACAGATACGGGGGACCGCGATGGGGTCTAATGTCGCACCCCCGTATGCAAATAGTTACATGGCGGATTTTGAGGCCACACTCATTTACACCCATCCACTTTTCTGTAGCCACATACGGACATGGAAACGCTTCATCGACGACATATTCTGCATCTGGGTAGGTCCACTCGAATCTCTATTGAGCTTCCATCAGTACCTCGACATGTCTTGGCCCGGTTTATCCTTTACCATGACCTATGATCTGAAAAAATTAAGTTTTCTTGACACCTTGATCATTAAAGGGGATGATGGCTTGCTCTCCACAGATCTCTTTACAAAGGAGACGGACAGAAATAGCCTCCTTCACTTCGACAGCTTCCACCCTAAATCCATGAAACAGTCGATACCGAAATCACAGGTCCAAAGGATTAATCGTATTGTGTCAAATGACACCATACGTCACACGAGGGTTGAAGAACTCCATGTCAAATTCCGACAACGTGGTTATCCTAACTCCGTTCTCCCACATACAGTACAAACAAATTCTGCCAACAAAGAAAGAAGTTCCAATAGAATCCCGTTTGTTCATGCCTATCATCCCTATGCGTATATACTCTATAGAACCATCCGGAGATATTGGCATTTACTTCATGAGGCTTATCCCAAGGTCCCAGAGTTCCGCACACCATTTCTTCCTTGTTTTAAAAGAGCACCGAATATTAGAGACAAATTGGTTAAAGCGGACATGCCTCCTCCTAAAATAACCCCTACACAGCGATTTCTACAAAATCCTAAATTCGGCACATTCCCCTGCCTTCACTGCAACCAGTGCAGTAATGTCATCAGAGGAGACTCCTTTCACCATCCCCATTCAGGTAAACGTTTTAACATCAGAGGCTATTACACTTGTGACACATCATTTGTCATCTATCTTCTCAAATGTCCCTGCGGTTTGTTATATATCGGGGAAACAACACAGCCAGTCAGGGACCGGATCAGTAAGCACAAATCCACTGTTCGGTGTAAGAATCTCCTCCTCCCCGTACCTGAACATTACAATGCACATAATCATAATGTTTCACAACTAAAATTCCAGATTATTGAACATGTGCCAGAGTCAAGGAGGGGTGGTAACCGTATTCAAAAATTGAAACAACGAGAGGCATTTTGGATTCATACACTAGGGACCCTCCATCCTAGGGGCCTGAACAGGGAATATGACCTGTTTTCTTTTCTATGAAACATGAATGCCTTTTCCCCTAAATCCGTTTATGTGATTTTTGCCCCATATTCTCTATGTTCCATTCTGGCGTGAATTAGCTCTAGGTTACGTTATACACGCTGTCATTCTCCTTCTGCATTGTTAATGTATTTAGTGCCTTTATTTTGTATATGTTATATACCATGTACTCACTCTGTTTTTCCTTTACAGAGTCACCTCTATTGATCCACACCATCTTGGATCTTCCTCCATTTCACACGTCCCTGCACTGCACCCACTGGACCTTTTTGTCCACCCTGAGCCCCTGTACCCGGTGGAGCGCACATCCACGTCACTGGAACGCAACAGTGCGCATGCTCAGTTCTCCCTCTCACCCATCACGTCTGTTTAGGCGCAAACCACGCCCACCGCTGTACTTTAGACACCGCACGCTTGTAATCTGGGCAGACCAGCGGTGGATACCGCGTCGCCAGGACTCGCCGGTGCCTCTCCTCACCCACCCTCAGGTCTGTACCATCTGCACCGCTCCACATAGCTCGCCACCACTATTTCATGCTTATCATGTTCTCCTTACCCAGGCTATTGAGGACATTCACTTTGCACTATTAAGCTGGACCCAGCGAGCTCATATACAGTTGATCTTCATGGTATGGACTCCCATTAGCTTTTCATGGGCTTCTTTCTGCTCCTCATTAACCATATGTTTATAGGCACTATTTTATTCTCCATATAGATTATCAGTGCTGGCAGGATACTCTGCCTCACCTCTACAGCCCACACGGGCAGCACGGTACGTTCTATAGCTCTCTATGACTCACCTCATATTACCTACAACATAGCACGACTTGAGAATGACAGCTGCACTTTCCCAGCCAGAGATTCTATTTTTGTGCAATAATCGGATGTCTCTTGTTATACTATATCGTGTATTATTTCATCATGTGACCGTTATATCATTTCGCCTTATGTATATACTTTATTTTGTTTGTCCTTTTGAGTGATGATAACTCATTTTGTTTTCTTATATTTCTGTACATAGTTAACTGAAGAAGGCCATATAGGCCGAAACATTTTTTTGCTTCAATAAATCCCATGAGGTTCACTTTAAGTTGAGTGCCGGGTTTATTTTATTGCACAGACACAAAGACCCCCGGCAGTCCGCACAGACCCCCGGCACCATACAGACCCGGGGAGGCCGCACAGACCCCCCGGCAGGCACGCACAGACCCCGCCCGCACAGAGACATGCTGTCTCCGCCCACACACCGCCCACACTACATTATAGTGCATTTTTGCACTGTGGGGACTTCTGATTCCGATTTCTGATATCGCAGAAATATCGGAACTCGGTATTGGAATTCCGATACAGCGAATATCGGCCGATACCCGATATTTGCAGTATCGGAATGTTCAACACTACACCCAACTATGCTACGTATGCCAGACATAATTTTTCAACAGTCCTCAGTCTGACGTAACAGACTGCATATTTTTGTTTTTTGGGGGTGATTTTTTGGAAAAACAAAATGCATCTAGGTATATAGTAAAAAAAGCTGCAGCAGCAGACAGGTATGGAGCTTTGGGAAGGATGCAGTGGGAGCAATGGAAGCACATACAGTGCCTGCAGGCCTTGCACTGATGTGGATATGCTGTGCCCTGCCAACCTAGCGCTGCAATATCGAGACCCAAGGATTAGCCCTAAAAAGTACTTTTGGTTTCTGAGGAGTTGTGGATGTAAAGGTTGCAGACCTACATGAACTCTAAAAACCACGATTCTGACCTTATCTCGACACCAGATCTTCCTACTCTCGCTGAATCTCAAGCCAATCACTGCACAACCACAAAAAAGATGGCTGCGGCTTTCATGGCCTGGTAGTCAATTCCTGCACTATGATTGGGTCTCTACAGTTCGCCAAAAATGCTTGGTGAAGACACCGAGCATAGTGATACTCGGGCGAGTAACAAGCAGTGGCGAGCTCATTCGCTCATCACTAATATCTATCCAATATGACAAAATATCGCAAAGCTATAAATGATCAGCACACCAAAATGTTAACCAAAACAAAAGGCAACCCCTGCTATACTGTGGAACCTGAAAAGCTACTAGAACAGTATGTGCTACAAAATATGTATATGATATATCCACATAAATCTGAAAGAACTATTACATGAATAGCAGTGGGAGCAGCTATTATTAAAATGGTGGTAAAGTGGTCTCATCAATAAATGCAGTAGAATAATAAGGTCCCATGAATGGACATAAGAACGACATCAACAGAAGATAATGTGAATGCATGAACAGACAACACGTCATAACTCAGAGCCTGGGGTGCTAGTTTGTGATAGAAAATCCACAGACCAAATCCAAATAGGGATTCATAGGTATATACAAAGATAAAAGGGGAAAGAGCGCAATATACGCAAAGCTTCCCTGGGATAAAGATGGGCAATGAAGGTGGTACCTGAATAAAAGTCACATTAAGAGGGCAGAGGAGACAGCACCCAAAGGGCATTGCTCTATTATGAGCATGTTTGCACATGTCATTGTATGACTTTTTAAATGTTTTCATTGGTGTGTCTTTGTGTTTTTTCTGCACCCAATAAAGTATTGTCATTGTCTTTGCAATTACCTGGGTGATTATCTTTCATATGGTCTGCAGTCTTCCTGTTCATGTTTCTAAAAAGAGCAGCCAGCAACTGCCCAGAAAAGGCACATCTATTAGATGGCGCAATTCTGGCACTTTGCCTGGCTTTTCCCACTTGCCCTGTAGCGGTGGCAAGTGGGGTTAATATTTGTGGGGTTGATGTCACCTTTCTATTGTCTGGTGACATCAAGCCCATGGCTTAGTAATGTAGAGGTGTCTATAAGATACCTATGCAATACTAATCCTGTAGTTAAGTTAAATAAAGACTAAGCTAGAATAAAGCCTTTCATTAGAAATAACCCTAAACACAGTTTTCCATTTTATTAATACGCCCAATCCCAGCGAAGTCCTCGATCTCCTGTAACAAAAATAGAATAAAAAAGCAACAATATACCATACCTGCTCTCCAAAAATAGTTTTCAATCTGGAAGGTGCCAAGATGTGACCATCTTGGCTGAAAATCACTGGTAAATGAGATGCTGAGAGCGCAGCATCATTCATCAGCGGTGACACCGTCCAGGTTAAAAACTATTTAGCCCCCAGACAAGGATTTTGGCGTGGGACAGAACGACGAACAGGTATGGTATATTGTTTAGTTTTTATTTTATATTTATTACAGGAGATCGAGGGCTTCGCTGGAATTAGGCGATGCAGTAAGTATGGTTTAATTAAAATTAATACAGGAGTCTGTGTCATTTTTTTTCAAATAAAGGACTTTATTCTGGCTGTGTCTTTATTTAGCATATAACTCTAGGATTAGTAATGGCTACGTGTCTTATATACATCTCTCCATTACTAAGCCATGGGCTTGATGTCACCTGACAATACAAAGATGACATCAACCCCACAAATATTAACCCTAATTGCCACCGCTGCAGCACAAGTGGAAAGAGCCAGGCAAAGTGCCAGAAAAGGTGCCTTAAATAGGTGCGCCTTTTTTGGGCAGCTGTGGCCTGCTGTTTTTAGGCTGTGGGGGCCTATATGGCTCCTTACCAGCCCGAGAATACCAGCCCCCAGCTGTGAGATTTAGCAAGCCTTGTTGGTGTTTTTTTAAATTATTTATTTAAATAATTAAAAATAACAGCGTGGGGACCCCTCTATTCTTGCTAACTAGCCTTGCTGACGCTGACAGCTGAGAGTTACAGCCCCCAGCTGTGAGTTTGCCTGGCTAGTTAGCAAAAAAACAAGGGAACACATGCCGTTTTTTTTAAATTATTTATTTAAAGCGCGGGAGCTTTAAATGGAAGTCCCATCCATCGCTTCTACTGTCACTGTAATTAGTGGTAGTAGTTGTCAGATGATGGGAGCTGTAGTCCCATCAGCTGACACCAGTGACCGAAGGTAAAGTTTATACCTTCGATCACAGCTGAGCGCTCCCGCTGTGTCTTGACAGAGTGGGAACCATGGTTCTCTGACCGGTGAGGAGGATTTCACCATCGATCAGAAATGGCGTTTGCCGCGCTGTCATGCACGTTTGGGCAGCCGAATGCGAACAGTAACACGGACTTCCTTGTGAAGTCCGTGTTCGGTGTCTGCGCCCGAACAGTTCGGGTTTGCCCATCTCTACCCAAAACCATTTCTGATTGGTTGGTTCTTCCCTGAGTGCAGCTTCAAGGCACACAGACCATAATATAAAATTCACTGCACTTGCTGTTTTAGCTGGCTTCTTGCCAATGCATGATGAGCAGGGTTTCCTCTCAAATTTATGAGTTCTTACAAGAGTTCTTGTAGTAGAAGGAAGCGTGTCAGTTACTGAAATCTCACATTAGTCTATGTGGGCACAACTTCTTCAACATTTTTTATAACGTTATGTAAGGTGTTATGACCCCAATGGCAGAGGGTCTCAGAAGTTATTACCAAGTCTGCAAACACAAAAACCAGCTCATAGGGCAGTGGTAACTAGGCTGACCGTATACCTGATCCTAGCACTACAAATAGCAGCAGCCAGGGAACGTACCTACGTTGGTTCTAGACGTCTCGCGCCAGCCGGAGAACTAACTAACCCTAGAAGGGAAAAGATAGACCTTTCTTGCCTCCAGAGAAAAGACCCCAAAAGTTGGATACAAGCCCCCAACAAATAATAACGGTGAGGTAAGAAGAAAAGACAAACGTAAGAATGAACTAGGTTTTTAGCAAAGAGAGGCCCACTGACTAATAGCAGAATATAGGAAGATGACTTATACGGTCAGCAAAAACCCTATCAAAATTTCCACGCTGAATATTCAAGAACCCCCGAACCGTCTAACGGCCCGGGGGGAGAATATCAGCCCCCTAGAGCTTCCAGCAAAATCAGGAATCACATTTAGTACAAGCTGGACAAAAATAAGAGCAATGCAAATAACCAAAAAATAAGGAAGCAGGACTTAGCTTATTTTGCAAGAACCAGGACCAGCAGACAGGAGCAAACAGAAAGGAACGGATTACAACGATGCCAGGCACCAGACTGAAAATCCAGGAAGCTTAAATAGCAACACCCCTGGACTAACGAGCCAGGTGGGTACCAAGCTGAGGAAAGAAACTCAAAGTGTCATGTCGCTAGTGACCACAAGAGGGAGCCAAAAAATCCAATTCACAACAGTACCCCCCCTTAAGAAGGGGTCACCGAACCCTCACTAAGACCACCAGGGCGATCAGGATGAGCAGCGTGAAAGGCACGAACCAAATCGGCCGCATGAACATCAGAGGCGACCACCCAGGAATTATCCTCCTGACCATAGCCCTTCTACTTGACCAGATACTGAAGCCTCCGTCTGGAGAGACGAGAATCCAAGATCTTCTCCACCACGTACTCCAACTCGCCCTCAACCAAGACCGGAGCAGGAGGCTCAACAGAAGGAACCACAGGCACAACGTAGCGCCGCAACAAAGACCTATGGAACACGTTGTGAATGGCAAACGACACCGGAAGATCCAAGCGAAAGGACACTGGATTAAGGATTTCCAAAATTTTATAAGGACCAATGAAGCGAGGTTTAAATTTAGGAGAGGATACCTTCATAGGAACAAACCGAGAAGACAGCCACACCAAATCCCCAACACGAAGTCGGGGACCCACACCGCGATGGCGGTTGGCAAAACGCTGAGCCTTCTCTTGTGACAGCTTCAAATTGTCCACCACATGGTTCCAAATCTGGTGCAACCTATCCACCACAAAATCCACTCCAGGACAGTCAGAAGGCTCCACCTGACCCGAGGAAAAACGAGGATGAAACCCAGAATTACAAATAAAAGGCGAAACCAAAGTAGCAGAACTAGCCCGATTTTTAAGGGCAAACTCGGCCAATGGCAAAAAAGTCACCCAGTCGTCCTGATCAGCAGAAACAAAACATCTTAAATAGGTTTCCAAGGTCTGATTAGTTCGCTCCGTTTGGCCATTAGTCTGAGGATGAAAGGCAGACGAAAACGACAAATCAATGCCCATCTTAGCACAAAAGGATCGCCAGAACCCGGAAAGAAACTGGGATCCTCTGTCAGACACGATATTCTCAGGAATGCCGTGCAAACGAACCACATTCTGATAGAATAAAGGAACCAGATCGGAAGAGGAAGGCAGCTTAGGCAAAGACACCAAATGGACCATCTTGGAAAAGCGATCACATACCACCCAGATGACAGACATGCCCTGAGACACCGGAAGATCCGAAATGAAATCCATGGAAATGTGTGTCCAAGGCCTCTTCGGGACAGGCAAGGGCAAGAGCAACCCGCTGGCACGAGAACAGCAAGGCTTAGCTCGAGCACAAGTCCCACAGGACTGCACAAATGACCGCACATCCCATGACAAGGAAGGCCACCAAAAGGACCTAGCCACCAAATCTCTGGTGCCAAAAATCCCCAGATGCCCTGCCAACACCGAGGAATGAACCTCGGAAATGACTCTGCTGGTCCATTTATCACCTTGCTTAATGCGCACAAGGTTGTACGCACCACGAAGATCTATCTTGGTGAACCACTTGGCACCCTTAATCCGGGCAAACAAGTCCGACAACAGAGGCAAAGGATACTGAAATTTAACAGTGATTTTATTCAGAAGCCGATAGTCTATACAAGGTCTCAAAGATCCGTCCTTCTTGGCCACAAAAAAGAATCCCGCACCTAGAGGGGAAGAGGATGGACGGATATGCCCCTTCTCCAGAGACTCCTTGATATACGAACGCATTGCGGTATGCTCAGGTACAGACAGATTAAATAATCTTCCCTTAGGAAATTTACTACCTGGAATCAAATCTATAGCACAGTCACAGTCCCTATGAGGAGGAAGAGCACTGGACCTGGACTCGCTGAATACATCCTGATAATCAGACAAATACTCAGGAACTTCCGAAGGAGTAGAGGAAGCAATAGACACCGGCGGGGAATCACCATGAATTCCCTGACAGCCCCAACTTGACACAGACATTGCCTTCCAATCCAAGACTGGATTATGGGTCTGTAACCATGGCAGACCGAAAACGACCAAATCATGCATTTTATGCAGAACAAGAAAACGAATCACCTCCCGATGTTCAGGAGTCATGCACATGGTTACCTGTGTCCAAAACTGTGGCTTATTTTCCGCCAATGGCGTAGCATCAATACCTCTAAGAGGGATAGGATTTACCAACGGCTCAAGAACAAAACCACAGCGCTTGGCAAATGACAGATCCATAAGACTCAGGGCAGCACCTGAATCCACAAACGCCATAACAGGGTAGGAAGACAATGAGCAAATTAAAGTCACAGACAAAATAAATTTAGGTTGCAAATTACCAATGGCGACAGGACTAACAACCCTTGTTAGGCGTTTAGAGCATGCTGATATAACATGTGTAGAATCACCACAGTAAAAACACAACCCATTCTGACGTCTATGATTTTTCCGTTCATTTCTAGTCTGAATTCTACCACATTGCATTAAATCAGGTGTTTGTTCAGACAACACCACCAGAGGATTAGCGGCTTTGCGCTCCCGCAAACGCCGGTCAATTTGAATAGCCAGCGCCATGGAATCATTCAGACTTGTAGGAATAGAGAAACCCACCATCACATTCTTAATGGCTTCAGAAAGGCCATTTCTGAAATTTGCGGCCAGAGCACACTCATTCCACTGAGTAAGCACGGACCATTTCCGAAATTTTTGGCAATACACTTCAGCTTCATCCTGGCCCTGAGAGATAGCCAGCAAGGCTTTTTCTGCCTGAATTTCAAGATTGGGTTCCTCGTAAAGCAACCCGAGCGCCAGAAAAAACGCATCAATATTTGCCAATGCCGGATCTCCTGGCGCTAACGAGAAGGCCCAATCCTGAGGGTCGCCCCGCAAGAAAGAGATAACAATTTTAACTTGCTGAGCTGAGTCTCCAGACGAACGGGGTCTCAGAGATAGAAACAATTTACAATTATTCCTGAAATTCCTAAACTTAAATCGGTCTCCAGAGAACAGTTCAGGAATAGGTATTTTAGGTTCAGACATAGGACTACTGGTAACAAAATCTTGAATGCCCTGCACACGAGCAGCAAGCTGATCCACACTAGTAATCAAAGTCTGGACATTCATGTCTGCACCAAGCTCAAGCCACTCAGAGGTAAAGGGGAGGAAGAAAGAGAGAAAAAAAAAAAAAAAAAAACTCAGAATTTCCTTTCTTATTATCCCACTTCTGCAATGCATTAAACATTCACCTTCGGCCTGGCATACTGTTATGACCCCAATGGCAGAGGGTCTCAGAAGTTATTACCAAGTCTGCAAACACAAAAACCAGCTCATAGGGCAGTGGTAACTAGGCTGACCGTATACCTGATCCTAGCACCACAAATAGCAGCAGCCGGGGAACGTACCTACGTTGGTTCTAGACGTCTCGCGCCAGCCGGAGAACTAACTAACCCTAGAAGGGAAAAGATAGACCTTTCTTGCCTCCAGAGAAAAGACCCCAAAAGTTGGATACAAGCCCCCAACAAATAATAACGGTGAGGTAAGAAGAAAAGACAAACGTAAGAATGAACTAGGTTTTTAGCAAAGAGAGGCCCACTGACTAATAGCAGAATATAGGAAGATGACTTATACGGTCAGCAAAAACCCTATCAAAATTTCCACGCTGAATATTCAAGAACCCCCGAACTGTCTAACGGCCCGGGGGGAGAATATCAGCCCCCTAGAGCTTCCAGCAAAATCAGGAATCACATTTAGTACAAGCTGGACAAAAATAAGAGCAATGCAAATAACCAAAAAGTAAGGAAGCAGGACTTAGCTTATTTTGCAAGTACCAGGACCAGCAGACAGGAACAAACAGAAAGGAACTGATTACAACGATGCCAGGCACCAGACTGAAAATCCAGGAAGCTTAAATAGCAACACCCCTGGACTAACGAGCCAGGTGGGTACCAAGCTGAGGAAAGAAACTCAAAGTGTCATGTCGCTAGTGACCACAAGAGGGAGCCAAAAAATCCAATTCACAACAGTAAGGCATAGTTCAATTTAAGTACAAATTCAAAACATACTTATTAATCTTAATACTCTATGAGAATACTTTATAAATCATTTCGGTAGCGAGATGGGGTTTGTCCCTGTGTCCTACACTGTGATCTGTGCAAAATGCGAATGCTATGACTCTTTGAACCTACCACAGGTAGGACAGGTTCACTGCTGATTGTGGGCAAGTTTTATGATTCTTCTGCATTCAAAGTGTCAGTAGTTGGCATTAGCTGTTTGTCACTTCCAGAATGGTTTGGTGTCTCTGGTAAAGACTGTTGTGGGAACAACATCACTGGAACTACGACTGCTTTATCGACTTGTAGCCAAGAACTGAGGAATTCACCTAGGACAGTGCAAACCTTTGTGTCAGTTTTTATATGAGCTGAGGATCTTCCTATCACGCTGCTGCAATGCTGGTTGGTGCAGGCTCTGCTAAATGGCAGTGGAGTGGAAGCAGGACTGCACCAAAACAGAGCAGGTCTGCAGTGCAGCAAAGAGGCTATCACCAGGTGGCAGCAGAGAAGTCAAACAAGCCGGGTTAAATCCTAGACTGTAGTACAGTACAAAAGCAATAAGCAAACTCAGGGTTAGAGACAAGCCAGGGATCAGTAACAGTCAGGAGCTGATATGCCAAAGACAAGAGACAAAAGCAGGTCAGGAAACAAGCCATAGAACATGTGGGAAATGTTATTTATTAACTTTTTTCGTGATATATCTCTCTGATTTAAGGGGATAAAAATACAAAGTTTGAAAATTGCAAAATTTTAAAAATTTTCGCCATATTTCTGTTTTTTTCATAAATAATCGCAAGTAATATCAAAGAAATGTTACCACTAAGTTGAAGTACAATATGTCACGAAAAAACAATCTCAGAATCAGCGGGATCCGATAAAGCGTTCCAGAGTTATTACCTCTTAAAGTGACAGTGGTCAGAATTGTAAAAATTGGCTCGGTCATTAAGTACCAGTCAGTAACGGTGTGGTGGTAAGACCTCTGCCTCCTTTTTGGAAAAAAAACATCCTGAAAATCCTTCAGGTACTTCAGAATACCTTCCAGATTAACGGATGACACAAGTACAGTAGTAAGGCAACTTTTAACACAATTAGGACCCCATTTGACAATGTTCCGAGTTTCACAGTCTATCACAGGATGATGTAAATGTTACCAGGGGAACCACAACACTAGTCCCGCAGGCAGATTGTCCAGAACAAAACATGAAATACATTCCTGGTGCAAGGAACCCACTTTACCCTTAGTGACAGAGCCAATTTGGTACTTAATGACCGAGCCAATTTTTACAATTCTGACCACTGTCACTTTAAGAGGTTATAACTCTGGAACGCTTTATCGAATCCCGCTGATTCTGAGACTGTTTTTTCGTGACATATTGTACTTCAACTTAGTGGTAACATTTCTTCGATATTACTTGCGATTATTTATGAAAAAAACAGAAATATGGCGAAAATTTTTAAAATTTTGCAATTTTCAAACTTTGTATTTTTATCCCCTTAAATCAGAGAGATATGTCACGAAAAAAAGTTAATAAATAACATTTCCCACATGTCTACTTTACATCAGCACAATTTTGGAAACAAATTTTTTTTTTGTTAGGGAGTTATAAGGGTTAACCCTGCTGTTCTGTTCGGGTCATAGTGCCTGAACAGACTTTTTGCGGCCCTGTAGATTTTTTTCTGTAAGTCTATAAAACTTGAGACTCCTTGACTTTTCCTCATTTGGGGGGACCTACCTATGAGTATTTTTTTTTTTTTTCGTTTACTTTTTGCTACACGCAAAAAGTTACACTTGTTGTGTTCGGGTCATAGTGACCCGACATCGTTTTTTCCAGCTGTGAGGCCATATTTTCAGTGAAATAAAGGAGTTATAACCTCAGTTGGGTCTATTTATTGCATCTGCTATTGTATATCAATTGATTTTTTTCCTAAATTATTTCAATGGGGTCGTACACGCGCTCTACCGGGGGTATGCATTGAGATCTGCGCACCATAAAAATGGCTTTATATTGATTATTTTTGGTGCACAGTCTATTCTAAAATGTAGAGTGCATCCGGAGAGATCACTAGGTGTGCACTACATGTGTATATTATGCGCAGAACGGACTGCTCAGAACGCGCTGTCTAAGACGTTTTGTTTTTTTTTTAAATCTGAGCTGTAAAGTCTTGCAAATAATTTTTTGGGGCTAAGTAAGTCTGTCTTCCTGGCTTATCTGCTTGTTTTCAGAAGTTTTCAAAATGTTTGATTTGATTGTTTTGATTTTTTTTTTTTACAAAAATATGTATATTTTTCTATTTTCGTTTTGCTCATTGATCTGTTTTTTTTTTAGAATAAAAACAAAAAAAAAAGATTTCTAGTTCATTTTTCTTTTTTTTTTACTACCAAACATGTTCACAAACAGTCTAGTAAGCAAAAAGTATTAAAAAAATGGAGTTAGAGTGTCTAAAATCAAGGTTTAAGATAAGCCGGGTCATAGTGACCCGGAACACTACAAGTGTATAGTAAATGCGAACAAAACAGCAGGGTTAAAAGTTGACCAGCAATTTCTCATTTTTACAACACCATGTTTTTTTTTAGGGACCACATCACCTTTGAAGTCATTTTGAGGGGTCTATATGATAGAAAATAACCAAGGGTGACACCATTCTAAAAACTGCACCCCTCAAGGTGCTCAAAACCACATTCAAGAAGTTTATTAACCCTTTATGTACTTCACAGGAACTGAAACAATGTGGAAGAAAAAAATGAACATTTAACTTTTTTTTGCAAACATTTTACTTCAGAACCATTTTTTTTAATTTTCACAAGTGTAAAAACAGAAAATTAACCACAAATTTTCTCCTGAGTACGCCGATACCCCATATGTGGAGGTAAACCACTGTTTGGGCGCACCGCAGAGCTTGGAAGTGAAGGAGCACCGTTTGACTGTTTCAATGCAGAATTGGCTGGAATTGAGATCGGACGCCATGTCGCGTTTGGAGAGCCCCTAATGTGCCTAAACAGTGGAAAGCCCCGACAAGTGACACCATTTTGGAAACTAGACCCCTTAAGGAACTTATCTAGATCTGTGGTGAGCATTTTTCTACAAAAATGATTTTTTTTGCCTCCAAATTTTTATTTTACCAAGGGTAGCAGGAGAAAATGGACAGCAAAAGTTGTTGTACAATTTGTCCTGAGTATGCCGACACCCCATATGTGGGAGTAAACCACTGTTTGGGCGCATGGCTGAGCTTGGAAGCAAAGGAGCGCCATTTGACTTTTCAATGCAAAATTGACTGGAATTGAGATCGGACTCCATGTCGCGTTTGGAGAACCCCTGATGTGCCTAAACAGTAGAAACCGCCCAAAAGTGACCCCATTTTGGAAACTAGACCCCCCATGGATCTTATCTAGATGTGTAGTGAGAACTTTGAATGCCCAAGTGCATCACAGAAGTTTATAATGCAGAGTCATGAAAATAAAAAATATATTTTTTTTTTAACAGAAAAGATTTTTTAGCCCCCAAGTTTTTATTTTCACAAGGGTAACAAGAGAAATTGGACCCCAAAAGTTGTTGTCCAATTTGTCATGAGTATGCTGGTACCCCATATGTGGGGGTAAACCACTGTTTGGGTGCATGGCTGAGCTCGGAAGGGAAGGAGCGCCGTTTTGGAATGCAGACTTTGATGAAATTGTCTGCGGGCGTTATGTTGGGTTTGCAGACCCCTAATGTACCTAAACAGTAGAAACCCCCCACAAGTGACCCCATTTTGGAAACTAGACCCCCCAAGGAACTTATCTAGATATGTGTTAAGAATAGTGTTGAGCATTCCGATACTGCAAGTATCGGGTATCGGCCGATACTTGCTGTATCGGAATTCCGATACCGAGATCCGATACTTTTGTGGTATCGGGTATCGGGTATCGAAACAACATTAATGTAATAATGTGTAAAAGAGAGAATTAAAATAAAAAATATTGCTATACTCACCTCTCCGACGCAGCCCGGACCTCAGCGAGGGAACCGGCAGCGTTGTTTGTTTAAAATTCGCGCGTTTACTTGGTTACGTGAAGTCCCGGCTTGTGATTGGTCGCGGCGGCCATGTTGCCGGGACGCGGACCAATCACAGCAAGCCGTGACGTAATTTCAGGTCCTTGCAGGATTTTAAAATTACGTTCCGGCGTTGTGATTGGGCGCGTCGTGGTCACATGGGCGACGTAACCAATCACAAGCCGGGACGTCACGGGAGGCTGGACACGCGCACATTTTAAAATCCTGCAGGACCTGAAATTACGTCACGGCTTGCTGTGATTGGTCCGCGTCCCGGCAACATGGCCGCCGCGACCAATCACAAGCCGTGACGTCACGGGAGGCTGGACACGCGCACATTTTAAAATGCGCGCGTCCAGCCTCCCGGCTTGTGATTGGTTGACCGCGATGCAACCAATCACAAGCCGGGACATCACGGGAGGCTGGACACGCGCGCATTTTAAAATGGGCGCGTGTCCAGCCTCCCGTGACGTCCCGGCTTGTGATTGGTTGCGGCGCGGTCAACCAATCACAAGCCGGGAGGCTGGACACGCGCGCATTTTAAAATGGGCGCGTGTCCAGCCTCCCGTGACGTCCCGGCTTGTGATTGGTTGCGGCGCGGTCAACCAATCACAAGCCGGGAGGCTGGACACGCGCGCATTTTAAAATGGGCGCGTGTCCAGCCTCCCGTGACGTCCCGGCTTGTGATTGGTTGCGGCGCGGTCAACCAATCACAAGCCGGGAGGCTGGACACGCGCGCATTTTAAAATGGGCGCGTGTCCAGCCTCCCGTGACGTCCCGGCTTGTGATTGGTTGCGGCGCGGTCAACCAATCACAAGTGTGTACCAAGCTCACAATCAAGACCTGAGCCTCGCAATACATCAAAAAGTGCCAAGCTAAGCCAAACTACAGGGTTGAAAACATCATACTTCTGTATACATATAAATAAGTGTACAATTTGGACACGCGCGCATTTTAAAACGCATTTTAAAATGCGCGCGTGTCCAGCCTCCCGGCTTGTGATTGGTTGACCGCGCCGCAACCAATCACAAGCCGGGACGTCACGGGAGGCTGGACACGCGCCCATTTTAAAATGCGCGCGTGTCCAGCCTCCCATGACGTCACGGCTTGTGATTGGTTAATGGCGGCCATGTTGCCGGGACGCGGACCAATCACAGCAAGCCGTGACGTAATTTCGTCACGGCTTGCTGTGATTGGTCCGCGTCCCGGCAACATGGCCGCCCTGACCAATCACAAGCCGGGACTTCACGTAACCAAGTAAAAGCGCGAATTTTAAACAAACAACGCTGCCGGTTCCCTCGCTGAGGTCCAGGCTGCGTCGGACAGGTGAGTATAGCAATATTTTTTATTTTAATTCTTTATTTTACACATTTATATGGATCCCAGGGTCTGAAGGAGAGTTTCCTCTCCTTCAGACCCTGGGAACCATCAGGAATACCGTCCGATACTTGAGTCCCATTGACTTGTATTGGTATCGGGTATCGGTATCGGATTGGATCCGATACTTTGCCGGTATCGGACGATACTTTCCGAAACCGATACTTTCAAGTATCGGACGGTATCGCTCAACACTAGTTAAGAACTTTGAATGCCCAAGTGCTTCACAGAAGTTTATAATGCAGAATAGTGAAAATAAAAAATATATTTTTTTCCCACAAAAAAGAATTTTTAGCCCCTAAATTTTTATTTTCACAAGGGTAACAAGAGAAATTGGACCCCAAAGTTGTTGGCCAATTTGTCCTGAGTATGCTGGTACCCAATATGTGGGGGTAAACCACTGTTTGGGCGCACGGCAGAGCTCGGAAGAGAAGGAGCTCCATTTTGGAATTCAGACTTTGATAGAATTGTCTGTGGGTGTTATGTTGCGTTTGCAGAGCCCCTGATGTACCTAAACAGTAGAAACCCCCCACAAGTGACCAAATTTTGGAAACTAGACCCCCTAAGGAACTTATCTAGATATGTGGTGAAAACTTTGAATGCTCAAGTGCTTCACAGAAGTTTATAATGCAGAGTAGTGAAAATAAAAAAATATATTTTTTCCCACAAAAAAGATTTTTAGCCCCCAAGTTTTTATTTTCACAAGGGTAACAGGAGAAATTGGACCCAAACAGTTGTTGTCCAATTTATCCCGAGTACGCTGATGCCCCATATGTGGGGGTAAACCACTCCTGTGAGACAAATTTAATTACTTTTTTAACCAGTGGTGTTTTTTCAATGGCAACAATATGAATAGCAGTCTCCAGCCTAGCTGTCCCTAACTTATAAAACGTCCTTCAGGTGATCCAACATCTCAGCGCAGAGTCATTCCAGGACACCTCTGTGGACCATCAATGGAACTCGGAGCAATACCATTCAGCCGAGAGCTTACCCTGAAAGAGACTCATGATTGTGTCCTCTGCAACACTTACCCGGTTAGGCTCGTCAAAAATAAGCCCTAAGGCCTCAATGAACCTATCCACAGACACAAGTTCAGGGGCAGAAGCAGGTAAAGAGAAAGCCCATGATTGAGGTCCCTCCTGAAGTAAGGAGATGATTATCCCACCCGCTGACTCATCTCCATGAGATCGGGGTCTATGAGAAAACAATACCTTGCAACTCTTCTTGAATGTACAGAACCTCTCCTTTTCCTCAGAGAAGGTATCTGGGAGCCTGAACGTAGGTTCAGGAGAGTGCAATGAGACATCAACAGTGTCGGAGTGCTTGCAGGCAGACTGGGATTAAGATCCCTGCAAAGATTTTACTGTGTCAGAAAGCTCTCTTTGCAGGTGGTTATGAGATGTGGCCAAGGCCCTATTGTCATGATAATGTAAAAATGTCATAATGTGAGATTACTTCTAAAAGGTACATAGCACAGACACACATGCTGCAGCTTCGACCCCCCCCTTTCTCCCCCTCTGCATTCACTCATACAACAAACAAAGTCCCGTGGCGCATACTCTGTGCAACTTGATACCAATGTGTGAGCAGTTTTATGGCTTAGCTGCAAACTACTCATTCCCTCCTCCCGGCTAATACCAGCCAAAACTGGTGTGGAAGCCCTTAGTTTCTTTGTTCTATTAACCCCTTCACCCCCAAGGGTGGTTTGCACGTTAATGACCGGGCCAATTTTTACAATTCTGACCACTGTGCCTTTATGAGGTTATAACTCTGGAACGCTTCAACGGATCTTGGCGATTCTGACACTGTTTTCTCATGACATATTGTACTTCATGATAGTGGTAAAATTTCTTTGATATTACCTGCGTTTATTTGCAAAAAAAATGGAAATTTGGCGAAAATTTTGAAAATTTTGCAATTTTCCAACTTTGAATTTTTATGCCCTTAAATCACAGAGATATGTCACAGAAAATACTTAATAAGTAACATTTCCCACATGTCTACTTTACATCAGCACAATTTTGGAACCAAAATTTTTTTTTGTTAGGGAGTTATAAGGGTTAAAAGTTGACCAGCAATTTCTCATTTTTACAACACCATTTTTTTTTAGGGACCACATCTCATTTGAAGTCATTTTGAGGGGTCTATATGATAGAAAATACCCAAGTGTGACACCATTCTAAAAACTGCACCCCTCAAGGTGCTCAAAACCATATTCAAGAAGTTTATTAACCCTTCTGGTGCTTCACAGGAATTTTTGGAATGTTTAAATAAAAATGAACATTTAACTTTTTTTCACCAAAAAATTTACTTCAGCTCCAATTTGTTTTATTTTACCAAGGGTAACAGGAGAAAATGGACCCCAAAAGTTGTTGTACAATTTGTCCTGAGTACGCCGATACCCTATATGTGGGGGTAAACCACTGTTTGGGCGCATGACAGAGCTCGGAAGCGAAGGAGCGCCATTTGACTTTTCAATGCAAAATTGACTGGAATTGAGATAGGACGCCATGTTGCGTTTGGGGAGCCCCTGATGTGCCTAATCATTGAAACCCCCCACAAGTGACACCATTTTGGAAAGTAGACCCCCTAAGGAACTTATCTAGAGGTGTGGTGAGCACTTTGACCCACCAAGTGCTTCACAGAAGTTTATAATGCAGAACCGTAAAAATAAAAAATCATATTTTTTCACAAAAATTATTTTTCGCCCCCAATTTTTTATTTTCCCAAGGGTAAGAGAAGAAATTGGACTCCAAAAGTTGTTGTACAATTTGTCCTGAGTACGCTAATACCCCATATGTGGGGGTAAACCACTGTTTGGGCGCATGGGAGACCTCGGAAGGGAAGGAGCGCCGTTTGGCTCTTCAATGCAAAATTGACAGGAATTGAGATGGGACGTCATGTTGCGTTTGGAGAGCCCCTGATGTGCGTAAACATTGAAACCCCCCACAAGTGACACCATTTTGGAAAGTAGACCCCCTAAGGAACTTATCTAGAGGTGTGGTGAGCACTTTGACCCACCAAGTGCTTCACAGAAGTTTATAATGCAGAACCGTAAAAATAAAAAATCATATTTTTTCACAAAAATTATCTTTTCACCCCCAATTTTTTATTTTCCCAAGGGTAAGAGAAGAAATTGGACCCCAAAAGTTGTTGTACAATTTGTCCTGAGTACGCTGATACCCCATATGTGGGGGTAAACCACTGTTTGGGCGCATGGGAGAGCTCGGAAGGGAAGTAGCACCGTTTGACTTTTCAATGCAAAATTGACAGGAATTGAGATGGGACGCCATGTTGCGTTTGGAGAGCCACTGATGTGCCTAAACATTGAAACCCCCCACAAGTGACACCATTTTGGAAAGTAGACCCCCTAAGGAACTTATCTAGATGTGTTTTGAGCGCTTTGACCCACCAAGGGCTTCACAGAAGTCAATAATGCAGAGCCCTAAAAATAAAACAAAACTTTTTTCCCACAAAAATTATTTTTTTAGCCCCCAGTTTTGTATTTTCCCGAGGGTAGCAGGAGAAATTGGACCCCAAAATTTGTTGTCCAATTTGTCCTGAGTGCGCTGATACCCCATATGTGGGGGGGAACCACCGTTTGGACGCATGGAAGGGCTCGGAAGTGAAGGAGCGCCATTTGGAATGCAGACTTAGATGGAATGGTCTGCAGGCGTCACATTGCGTTTGCAGAGCCCCTAATGTACCTAAACAGTAGAAACCCCCCACAAGTGACACCATGTTGGAAAGTAGACCCCCTAAGGAACTTATCTAGATGTGTGGTGAGTGCTTTGACCCACCAATGGCTTCACAGAAGTTTATAATGCAGAGCCGTAAAAATAAAACAAAAATTTTTCCCCACAAAAATTATTTTTCAGCCCCCAGTTTTGTATTTTCCCGAGGGTAACAGGAGAAATTGGACCCCAAAAGTTGTTGTGCAATTTGTTCTGAGTGCGCCGATACCTCATATGTGGGGGGGAACCACCGTTTGGACGCATGGAAGGGCTTGGAAGTGAAGGAGCGCCATTTGGAATGCAGACTTAGATGGAATGGTCTGCAGGCGTCACATTGCGTTTGCAGAGCCCCTAATGTACCTAAACAGTAGAAACCCCCCACAAGTGACACCATGTTGGAAACTAGACCCCCCAAGGAACTTATCTAGATGTGTTGTAAGAACTTTGAACCCCCAAGTGTTTCACTACAGTTTATAATGCAGAGCCGTGAAAATAAAAAATCTTTTTTTTCCCACAAAAATTATTTTTTAGCCCCCAGTTTTGTATTTTCCCAGGGGTAACAGGAGAAATTGGGCCACAAAGGTTGTTGTCCTATTTGTCCTGAGTACGCTGATACCCCATATGTTGGGGTAAACCACTGTTTGGGCACACGGGAGAGCTCGGAAGGGAAGGAGCACTGTTTTACTTTTTCAACGCAGAATTGGCTGGAATTGAGATCGGACGCCATGTCGCGTTTGGAGAGCCCCTGATGTGCCGAAACAGTGGAAACCCCCCAATTATAACTGAAACCCTAATCCAAACACACCCCTAACCCTAATCCCAACAGTAACCCTAACCACACCTCTAACCCTGACACACCCCTAACCCTAATCCCAACCCTATTCCCAACCGTAAATGTAATCTAAACCCTAACCGTAACTTTAGCCCCAACCCTAACCCTAACTTTAGCCCCAACCCTAACTGTAGCCTTAACCCTAGCCCCAACCCTAGCCCCAACCCTAACCCTAATGGGAAAATGGAAATAAATACATTTTTTTTATTTTTCCCTAACTAAGGGGGTGATGAAGGGGGGTTTGATTTACTTTTATAGCGAGTTTTTTAGCGGATTTTTATGATTGGCAGCCGTCACACACTGAAAGACGCTTTTTATTGCAAAAAATATTTTTTGCGTTACCACATTTTGAGAGCTATAAATTTTCCATATTTTGGTCCACAGAGTCATGTGAGGTCTTGTTTTTTGCGGGACGAGTTGACGTTTTTATTGGTAACTTTTTGGGCACGTCACATTTTTTGATCGCTTTTTATTCCGATTTTTGTGAGGCAGAATGACCAAAAACCAGCTATTCATGAAATTCTTTTGGGAGAGGCGTTTATACTGTTCTGCGTTTGGTAAAATTGATAAAGCAGTTTTATTCTTCGGGTCAGTACGATTACAGCGATACCTCATTTATATTATTTTTTTATGTTTTGGCGCTTTTATACGATAAAAACTCTTTTATGGAAAAAATAATTATTTTTGCATCGCTTTATTCTCAGGACTATAACTTTTTTATTTTTTTGCTGATCATGCTGTATGGCGGCTCGTTATTTGCGGGACAAGATGACGCTTTCAGCAGTACCATGGTTATTTATATCTGTCTTTTTGATCGCGTGTTATTCCACTTTTTGTTCGGCGGTATGATAATAAAGCGTTGTTTTTTGCCTCATTTTTTTTTTTTCTTACGGTGTTTACTGAAGGGGTTAACTAGTGGGCCAGTTTTATAGGTCGGGTTGTTATGGACGCGGCGATACTAAATATGTGTACTTTTATTGTTTTTTTTATTTTATTTAGATAAAGAAATGTATTTATGGGAATAATATTTATTTATTTTTTTTCATTATTTTGGAATATTTTTTTTATTTTTTTTTACACATTTGGAAAAAAATTTTTTTACTTTTTTACTTTGCCCCAGGGGGGGACAATACAGATCGGTGATCTGCCAGTTTGCATAGCACTCTGACAGATCACCGATCTGAGAGAAGTGCACGCTGCTTCACAGTGCCTGCTCTGAGCAGGCTTCTGTGAAGCCACCTCCCTCCCTGCAGGACCCGGATCCGCGGCCATCTTGGATCCGGGTCTGGAGCAGGCAGGGAGGGAGGTAAGACCCTCGCAGCAACGCGATCACATCGCGTTGCTGCGGGGGGCTCAGGGAAGCCCGCAGGGAGCCCCCTCCCTGCGCGATGCTTCCCTGCACCGCCGGCACATCGCGATCATGTTTGATCGCGGTGTGCCGTGGGGTTAATGTGCCGGGAGCGGTCTGTGACCGCTCCTGGCACATAGTGCCGGATGTCAGCTGCGATAGGCAGCTGACACCCGGTCGCGCTCCCCCCGTGAGCGCCGCCGATCGCGCTGGACGTACTATCCCGTCGGTGGTCATACGGGCCCACCCCACCTCGACGGGATAGTACGTCCGATGTCAGGAAGGGGTTAAAGATATATATAGAAGCACCAATTTGGGCTAGACAGATAAGAATATATATTGCATGTCCATCTGTAAATCTATCACCCACTGAAAGCGTGATCAGCTAAACATAACGAGTGCTAAGTGCAGATTTCTCAGAAAGCGGTTCAGGTAATTGCTCCGTATTTACACTAAAAATAATGCCCCTGAAGTGGGGAACATATGAGCATCTATCTTGCTTATGGGAGGTTCACACAGCAAGTTATGCATAAACAACAACAATCTTTATATAGCGCTAACATATTCTGCAGCGCTTTACAGGTTGCACATATTATCATCACTGTCCCCGTTGAGGCTCACAATCTAAATTTCCAATCAGAATGTCTTTGGAATGTGGGAGGAAACTGGAGTACCCGGAGGAAACGTACGCAAACATGGAGAGAACATACAAACTCTTTGCAGATGTTGTCCTTAGTCGGGCTTGAACCCAGGACTCCAGCGCTGCAAGGCTGCAGTGCTAACCACTGCGTGACCATGCTGCCCAAAATAGTTTTCATATCCTAAGTAAAGGGGAGGTGTCAGCCTCTAAGTGATGTCACCACATAGGGAGTGCCTGGGTTTTGGGCTAAGAATTTCTTAGTGAAAATAAAGATGGTGGCGGTTGCACCACTAGAATATGAGCAATTGGATAATAAGGTGACAGGGTGCTACATTAAGCATGAATGAAGTAAACAACAAGGAAAAAAGGCCAATGTATAAAAACGTGCACACCTGCTACAGTAATTATAATAAAATATAAAGTCAATTTTATTGCAAGCGAAAACATAACACAAATATAAAATCAATTAACCCCTTTCTGACATATGATGTACTATCCCATCGAGGTGGGGTGGGCCCGTATGACCACCGACGGGATAGTACGTCATACGCGATCGGCCACGCTCACGGGGGGAGCGCCGCCGATCGTGGCCGGGTGTCTGCTGCAAATCGCAGCTGACATCCGGCACTATGTGCCAGGAGCAGTCACGGACCACCCCCGGCACATTAACCCCCGGCACACCGCGATCAAACATGATCACGGTGTGCCGGCGGTATAGGGAAGTATCGCGCAGGGAGGGGGCTCCCTGCGTGCTTCCCTGAGACCCCCGGAGCAACGCGATGTGATCGCGTTGCTCCGAGGGTCTCCTGCCTCCTTCCTCACTGCAGGTCCCGGATCCAAGATGGCCGCGGCATCCGGGTCCTGCAGGGAGGGAGGTGGCTTACCGAGTGTCTGCTCAGAACAGGCGCTGGTAAGCCTGCAGTGCTGTGAGGCAGATCGGTGATCTGACAGAGTGATGTGCACACTGTCAGATCACCGATCTGTAATGTCCCCCCTGGGACAAAGTAAAAAAGTAAAAAAAAAAATTCTCCACATGTGTGTAAAAAAAAATAAATAAATAAAAAAATCCTAAATAAAGAAAAAAAAATATATATATATTATTCCCATAAATACATTTCTTTAGCTAAATAATAAAAAAAAACAATAAAAGTACTCATATTTAGTATCGCCACGTCCATAACGACCCAACCTATAAAACTGCCCCACTAATTAACCCCTTCAGTGAACACCGTAAGGAAAAAAAAAAAAAAACTAGGCAAAAAACAGCGCTTTATTATCATACCGCCGAACAAAAAGTGGAATAACACGCGATCAAAAAGACAGGTATAAATAATCATGGTACCGCTGAAAACGGCATCTTGTCCCGCAAAAAACGAGCTGCCACACAGCATCATCAGCAAAAAAATAAAAAAGTTATAGTCCTGAGAATAAAGCGATACCAAAATAATTATTTTTTCTATAAAATAGTTTTTATCGTATAAAAGCGCTAAACATAAAAAAATGATATAAATGAGATATCGCTGTAATTGTACTGACCCGAAGAATAAAAATGCTTTATCAATTTTACAAAACGAGGAACGGTATAAACGCCTCCCCCAAAAGAAATTCATGAATAGCTGGTTTTTGATCATTCTGCCTCACAAAAATCGGAATAAAAAGCGATCAAAAAATGTCACGTGCCCGAAAATGTTACCAATAAAAACATCAACTCGTCCCGCAAAAAATAAGATCTCACATGACTCTGTGGACTCAAATATGGAAAAATTATAGCTCTCAAAATGTGGTAACGCAAAAAATATTTTTTGCAATAAAAAGTGTCTTTCAGTGTGTGACGGCTGCCAATCATAAAAATCCGCTAAAAAACCCGCTATAAAAGTAAATCAAACCCCCCTTCATCACCCCCTTAGTTAGGGAAAAAAATAAAAATAAAAAAAATGTATTTATTTCCATTTTCCCATTAGGGTTAGGACTGTTATGGACCTGGTGGTTAGGAGCACCTGGAATGACCTGATAGTCAAACTGCAAAATAGGACGAGCTCTGGGAAGTGGGAGCTCTGCTGACCGCAACCCTAATCCTATTATCACACACACTAGAATTAGCCGTGGATCGTGCCTGACTCTGCCTAGACGACTCTTCACAGCCTGAGAGGTAACTACCCCTAAAGAGAAATAAAGCCTCACCTTGCCTCAGAGAAATTCCCCAAAGGAAAAGGGCAGCCCCCCACATATATTGACTGTGAGTTAAGAGGAAGGCACAAACACAGGAATGAAATAGGTTTCAGCAAAGGAGGCCAGTCTTACTAAATAGAACAGAAGATAGACAAAGGGATCTTTTCGGTCAGCACAAAAAAACTACAAAAGCCACGCAGAGAGAGCAAAAGACCCCCGCACTAACTCACGGTGCGGTGGTGCCACTCTGCAACCCAGAGCTTCCAGCTAGCGAGACAATATCATTATAACCAGCTGGACAGGAACTTAGCAGGTATAAAGAAATATATTCAGCACACAAATGAACAACAAATGAGCTTAGCAGGGACTTAGCTTCTGCTGAAGTAGACAGGTCATCAGGAGATCCAAGAGAGATCTGAACCAGTACTGATACATTGACAGCTGGCATCAAGTAACGATCTGAGCGGAGTTCAACAGAGGAACCAGCCCAGTCCTAAACGAAGCAGCTGGGAGAGCCACTTCAAGACCAGCAGCTCCACTTTCAGCCACCAGAGGGAGTCCACGGACAGAACTCACAGAAGTACCATTCCTGACCACAGGAGGGAGTTCGAGAACAGAGTTCACAACAGTACCCCTCCTTGAGGAGGGGTCACCGAACCCTCACCAGAACCCCCCGGACGATCAGGACGAGCCAAATGAAAGGCACGAACCAAATTGGCAGCATGGACATCGGAGGCAAGAACCCAGGAATTATTCTCCTGACCATAGCCCTTCCATTTGACCAGATACTGAAGTTTCCGTCTCGAGATACGAGAATCTAAAATCTTCTCCACCACATACTCCAATTCTCCCTCGACCAACACCGGAGCAGGAGGGTCAACGGAAGGAACCATAGGCGCCACATATCTCTGCAACAGCAACCTATGGAACACATTATGGATGGCAAAAGAAGCTGGAAGGTCCAAACGAAATGACACAGGATTGAGGATTTCAGAAATCTTATAAGGCCCAATAAAACGAGGCTTAAACTTAGGAGAAGAAACCTTCATAGGAACATAACGAGATGACAACCAAACCAGATCCCCAACACGAAGTCGAGGACCAACACGGCGACGGCGGTTAGCGAAACGTTGAGCCTTCTCCTGTGACAATGTCAAATTGTCCACTACATGAGTCCAAATTTGCTGCAACCTGTCCACCACAGAATCCACACCAGGACAGTCCGAAGGCTCAACCTGCCCTGAAGAAAAACGAGGATGGAAACCAGAATTACAATAAAAAGGTGAAACGAAAGTAGCCGAACTAGCCCGATTATTAAGGGCGAACTCAGCCAATGGCAAGAAGGTCACCCAATCATCCTGATCAGCAGAAACAAAGCATCTCAGATAGGTCTCCAAAGTCTGATTGGTTCGTTCAGTTTGGCTATTTGTCTGAGGATGGAAAGCCGAAGAAAAAGAAAAATCAATGCCCATCTTAGCACAAATGGACCGCCAAAACCTCGAAACAAACTGGGAACCTCTGTCCGACACAATGTTCTCCGGAATGCCATGCAAACGAACCACATGCTGGAAAAACAACGGAACCAAATCAGAGGATGAAGGCAACTTAGGCAAGGGTACCAAATGGACCATCTTAGAGAAGCGATCACAAACTACCCAGATGACCGACATCCTTTGAGAGACAGGGAGATCTGAAATAAAATCCATGGAAACATGCGTCCAGGGCCTCTTCGGGACCGGCAAGGGCAAAAGTAACCCACTGGCACGAGAACAGCAGGGCTTAGCCCGAGCACAAGTCCCAGAGGACTGCACAAAAGAACGCACATCCCGTGACAAGGAAGGCCACCAAAAGGACCTAGCCACCAAATCTCTGGTACCAAAAATTCCAGGATGACCAGCCAACACTGAACAATGAACCTCCGAGATAACTCTACTAGTCCATCTATCAGGGAAAGTTTCTCTGCAGGACAGCGGTCAGGTCTATCCGCCTGAAACTCCTGTAGAACCCGCCGCAAATCAGGGGAGATGGCAGACAAAATTACCCCCTCTTTGAGAATACCAGCCGGCTCAGAAACTCCCGGAGAATCAGGCACAAAACTCCTTGAAAGGGCATCAGCCTTCACATTCTTAGATCCCGGAAGGAATGAAACCACGAAATCGAAACGGGAGAAAAACAGTGACCATCGAGCCTGTCTAGGGTTCAACCGCTTGGCAGACTCGAGATAAGTCAGATTCTTGTGATCCGTCAAGACCACCACGCGATGCTTGGCGCCCTCAAGCCAATGTCACCACTCCTCGAATGCCCACTTCATAGCCAACAACTCCCAATTGCCAACATCATAATTACGCTCAGCACGCGAAAACTTTCTAGAAAAGAAAGCACATAGCTTCATCACAGAGCCATCAGAACTTCTCTGAGACAAAACCGCCCCTGCTCCAATCTCAGAAGCATCAACCTCGACCTGAAAAGGGAGCGAAACATCTGGCTGACACAACACAGGGGCCGAAGAAAAACGAAGTTTCAGCTCCTGAAACGCCTCAACGGCCGCAGAGGACCAATTCACCACATCCGCACCTTTCTTGGTCAAATCAGTCAGTGGTTTAACAACACTAGAAAAATTAGCGATAAAGCGACGGTAAAAATTTGCAAAGCCCAGGAATTTCTGAAGGCTCTTTACAGATGTAGGCTGAGTCCAATCATAAATGGCCTGGACTTTAACTGGATCCATCTCGATAGTAGAAGGGGAAAAAATTAAGCCCAAAAAGGAAACCTTCTGAACTCCAAAGAGACACTTAAACCCCTTCACAAACAAGGAATTAGCACGAAGGACTTGGAACACCATTCTGACCTGCTTCACATGAGACTCCCAATCATCCGAAAAGACCAAAATATCATCCAAATATATTATCATGAATCTATCCAGATACTTTCGGAAGATGTCATGCATAAAGGACTGGAATACAGATGGCGCATTAGAAAGCCCGAATGGCATCACCAGATACTCAAAATGGCCCTCGGGCGTATTAAACGCGGTTTTCCATTCATCGCCCCGTTTAATACGCACAAGATTATACGCTCCTCGAAGATCTACCTTGGTAAACCAACTAGCCCCCTTAATCCGAGCAAACAAATCAGACAATAGAGGCAAAGGGTACTGAAATGTAACCGTGATTTTATTAAGAAGGCGGTAATCTATGCAAGGTCTCAGAGAACCATCCCTCTTGGCCACAAAAAAGAACCCTGCTCCTAACGGTGATGACGACGGGCGAATATGCCCTTTCTCCAAGGACTCCTTTATATAACTCCGCATAGCGGTGTGTTCTGGCACAGATAAATTGAAAAGTCGGCCTTTAGGAAACTTACTACCAGGAATCAAATTAATAGCAAAATACAATCCCTATGAGGAGGCTGGGCACTGGACTTGGGCTCATCAAATACATCCTGGTAATCCGACAAAAACTCAGGTACTTCAGAAGGAGTGGAAGAAGAAATTGACAACGCTGGAACATCACCATGGACCCCTTGACAACCCCAACTGGACACAGACATTGATTTCCAGTCCAATACTGGATTATGGACCTGTAGCCATGGCAAACCCAACACGACCACATCATGCAAATTATGCAACACCAAAAAGCGAATATCTTCCCGATGTGCAGGAGCCATGCACATGGTCAACTGGGTCCAGTACTGAGGCTTATTCTTGGCCAAAGGCGTAGCATCAATTCCCCTTAATGGAATAGGATGCTGCAAGGGCTCCAAGAAAAAACCACAGCGCCTGGCATACTCCAAGTCCATCAAATTCAGGGCTGCGCCTGAATCCACAAACGCTATAACAGAGTAGGAAGACAAAGAGCAAATCAAAGTAACGGACAAAAGAAATTTAGGCTGTATAGTATCAATGGTGACAGACCTAGCGGACCGCTTAGTGTGCTTAGGACAATCAGAGATAGCATGAGTGGAGTCACCACAGTAAAAACACAGCCCATTCTGACGTCTGTGTTCTTGCCGTTCAGCTCTGGTCAAAGTCCTATCACATTGCATAGGCTCAGGCCTCTGCTCAGAGGACACCGCCATATGGTGCACAACTTTACGCTCCCGCAAACGCCGATCGATCTGAATGGCCAAGGACATTGATTCATTCAGACCAGCAGGCGTGGGGAACCCCACCATAACATCCTTAAGGCCCTCAGAAAGACCCTTTCTGAAAATTGCTACCAGGGCACACTCATTCCATTGAGTAAGCACAGACCACTTTCTAAACTTCTGACAATACATTTCAGCATCATCCTGACCCTGACATAGAGCCAGCAAAATTTTCTCTGCCTGGTCCACAGAATTTGGTTCATCATAGAGCAATCCAAGCGCCAGAAAAAACGCATCTACATTAAGCAATGCAGGATCTCCTGGCGCAAGGGAGTATGCCCAGTCTTGAGGGTCACCACGCAACAAGGAAATAATGATTTTTACCTGCTGACTAGGGTCACCAGAGGAGCGAGGTTTCAGAGCAAGAAACAGTTTACAATTATTCTTGAAATTCAGAAACTTAGATCTATCCCCAGAAAACAAATCAGGAATAGGAATTCTAGGCTCTAACATAGGATTCTGAACTATATAATCCTGAATGCATTGTACCCTTGCAGTGAGATGATCCACACAAGAGGACAGACCTTGAATGTCCATTCCATATAAAGATAAAAAAGTGCACTTACCCGTGTTATGAGTGGTCAAGACTTTATTCGGACATTTTAGTACAAAAATAGCAGGGAGGGATGTGAAACAACTTGGACAACGGCCGTTTCGTGCCTCAGCACTTCAACGGGTCCTTTTCACTGAAGGGAAATGCAGGGGAATCTTATACACACCTGTGGCCAACAAAACTCCTCCTTCCAATCCCGTCAGTGAACAAACACATAAAATTCTAAATGTGAACAATAAGATAAATCCATACAATTAAAACAAAATTAAAAACGCAGCACCAAACGAATATGCATATAAATCAACTAATATATTGCGTACATTTCTTTTCTGAACGATCTTAAAGGAACACACTCATGTCTATCCTTTCATTGAGACCAAGGGGTCCCAATGCGTCTGCGCGTAATATCCATCTCCCTTCTCTTTGTAGAAGGAGACGCTGCAGATCACCACCTTGTCGGGGTAAATGTACCTTCTCTAATCCTGCAAACCGCAAGGTCTGTACATTGCCTCCATGATGGTTTTTGACATGGCTGATAAATTTTGGAACCCCCTTCCCTGTTTTTACCGAGTTAAAATGTTCCCTTATTCTGTCAAATAAAGGCCGAAATGTTTTACCGATGTAATAAAACCCGCAGGGACAGAAAATCGCATATACTACATGGGTAGATCTACAGGATATGAAATCCCTAACTACATGTTGGATAGGGCCAATTTTAATATGAGTACCTGTAAGATGAAAATTGCAAAAATTACAATGGCCGCATTTAAAATTACCCTTAGGGGTGTGCGCAGTAAGCCAGGTGTCATGATTGGAGGAGAACCTATTTTGTACAAGCATGTCTCTAATGTTCTTGCTGCGCCTACAGGCAAAAAGTGGGCCCCTATCTACCATCTCCTTCAGGTCTGAATCCTGACCTAAGATCTGCCAATTCTTACGAATGGCCGATCTGATACACATATCTAAAGGTCCAAATTCAAAACAGAACACAAACTTTTTTTCTTTTTTGGGTCTATTGACCCCACTATCTCTTGATGACATATTAGTAGCCTTATTCAAAGCTTTATCCAAGACTGGCTGTGGATATCCTCTCCTAACAAACCTTTTATACAAATCCTCTGACTGTTGTCCAAAACCCACTACATCATTATTAATCCTTTTTACCCTTAAAAATTGGCTAAAAGGTAAAGCCTCTTTTGTATATTGAGGATGGGCACTACCATAATGTAGTAAAGCATTAGTGGAGGATGGCTTTCGATAAACCTCTGTAAGTATAGTGCCAGCCGACACTCTCACTCTGACATCGAGAAATACCAATTAATTTTCTCCGAATTGGGAGGTGAACCCCATATTCATGGTGTTGGTCGTTCCCAGGAACTCCACAAATTGTGTGAATGTCTCCCGGGACCCGTCCCACACCATGAATATGTCATCCACAAATCTGGAAAAGAATTTAATGTGTTTTAAATAAGGATTTTTTGTTGAATAAATGTATTCTTCCTCAAATTTAGCCAGAAAGAGGTTTGCCAGGGTACAAGCCACTGGGGTACCCATGGCCACTCCCTCAATTTGTCTGTACCAAGTACTATCAAATTGAAATGCATTGTGTTCAAGAATGAGGGAAAGACCCTCACAAATGAACGCAATAGTGCCTGAATCAGTAGGAGTTTTTTGCAAAATGGATTTAATGGTCTCAATTCCCAATTTTTGAGGGATTCTAGTGTATAAACTTTCGATGTCAATAGAGGCTAGGCAAAAACCATCCTGCCACATGAAATTTTTGAATGTATCCAAAAAGTCACTAGTATCCCTTACGTAGGATGGTATATCACGTAGGAGAGGACGCAACAACCAGTCAAGATAAGCTGAAAGTGGTTCTGTAAGTGACCCCACACCCGAGACTATAGGGCGTCCCGGGGGTCGTGTGATAGATTTGTGGACCTTAGGGATGTGGTACCAGTGTGGCTTTCTCGGATAATCAGGCAACAATTTGTTAGCCTGATTCTCCGAAAAAACCCTGGCCTCCACAAACCGTCTCAAAAAGGAACGTAGAATACCCTTAAATTTAAAAGTGGGGTCCCCCTTAAGTTTCTCATATGTGTCAGACTCTGACAACTGCCTCAAAGCTTCCATTTCATAATACTCTTTAGTTAGTAAAACGGTATTCCCTCCCTTATCTGCCGAGCGTATTATGGTGTCCGACCAACCCCGTATCTCTTTTAAAGCCCGTAATTCACCTGGTGATAAATTATTGGGAGATTTTTTATATAAAATAGATTCAATGTCCTTTAGGACCTGCATCTCAAAGACATCTATGAGATTGCCTGGTGATGTTGGGGGCATAAAAGTGGACTTGACACCCCTCGTAAACGGTACACTAGGTATATCCTTACGAGCGGATGCGGCAAAGGTGGGATCCGCAAGGCTTAACAATAAAAGGGCATCTTCATGTACATCATCCCCTTCTTCCCCTACCATGAAACCCAAGGGTCCCACACGGCAAGGTACTTCTCCCGGAAAATTTTCCAAAGGTCCCGATTTTAAAGTGCTCATTTTTTTATTTTTGCAATTATAATGCTTGAAAAGATGTATTTTTCTGGTGGCTTTAAATAAGTCGATTTTAAAGTCTACGAAATTAAATTCTGCCGGTAAGCAAAAGTTCAGACCTTTAGTTAATACTGACAGATGTGTGTCGTTCAGGACATGATCCGTCAAATTGATGACGGCATTGACATCCCTTACATCGGCCTCCACGACACTTGTTTCCTCTTTCGGCGATTTCTTTCTGCCATTTCTTCTACCCCCACGGCGCGTCCTGCGTCTAATGGGGATGCCGCGTTATCTCCATGATGCATAGGGGTAGGAATTCTTGATGTTCCACTTAAATCTTCAGTGGCACTAGAGTCCGAATCTGTTGTCAGATAGTCTTTTTTATTATTCCCATTTCGATTTCTCCAGGTGAAGCCTTTTTTCTGGTATTGTCTCCTTTGGAATTTACGGGAAGTGCCTGGTTGGTTCCCTTTGTTCCATGTAAAAATCCTGCCTGATTCAAAATCATTTTTGTCTCTTATAAACTTATCCCGTTTTCTCTGTTTTATCTCATTTTGCAGGATAATCAGTTTGGTGTCCAATTTTTTATCAATAGCCATCCATTGGGGCTCGGATAATCTGGCCTTTAATTCCTCCTTGGTTTTGATCAATTCTGATTTAATAACTTCATAATGCGCAATATTTTGTTTGAGTACCAGTTGCAAAAGATCCTGAGAGCAACGTAATAAAATATTTTCCCATTCTTTGACAAACGATTCGTTGTCTTTGAATTGTGACATTTCTTTTGTGATTCTGAGACCTCGTGGAACACGTCCACAATCCTGGTAGGATTTCAATGAATTGTTGGTCCAGAAGGAGTTAACCTCTTTTTCAGCAATGGAGAAAAATTTATGCTCTAAAGTCTTGGTGCTGAGTGATACAACATCTTCATGAAGTTCACATTCCGAAAAATATGAATCAACATTTTCCCTCCCTGCTAGCAGTCCGTGTGACAAAGGTGCGGCTTCAGGTTCCATAACTATCAGCTGGTATTTCACCACAGCTGCGTTAAATGTGATCAGAGTTCAAAAAACAGCGTGCTCGTGGACGAGATAAAACACAATGCAATCTTGATAACCAAAAAGAAAAGAAATGTTCCTCCGCACAGCTGTAAGACCAATATAACTCTGTGATAGCAGACAATCCCTTGCTTCTCGGAACCACCGACAAAAAATACCTTTTGATGTAATCACGGGGTGCAACTTACAAAAACACTTGTGCAGGAGAGAAGTACCTTGCCGTGTAGGACCCTTGGGTTTCATGGTAGGGGAAGAAGGGGATGATGTACATGAAGATGCCCTTTTATTGTTAAGCCTTGCGGATCCCACCTTTGCCGCATCCGCTCGTAAGGATATACCTAGTGTACCGTTTACGAGGGGTGTCAAGTCCACTTTTATGCCCCCAACATCACCAGGCAATCTCATAGATGTCTTTGAGATGCAGGTCCTAAAGGACATTGAATCTATTTTATATAAAAAATCTCCCAATAATTTATCACCAGGTGAATTACGGGCTTTAAAAGAGATACGGGGTTGGTCGGACACCATAATACGCTCGGCAGATAAGGGAGGGAATACCGTTTTACTAACTAAAGAGTATTATGAAATGGAAGCTTTGAGGCAGTTGTCAGAGTCTGACACATATGAGAAACTTAAGGGGGACCCCACTTTTAAATTTAAGGGTATTCTACGTTCCTTTTTGAGACGGTTTGTGGAGGCCAGGGTTTTTTCGGAGAATCAGGCTAACAAATTGTTGCCTGATTATCCGAGAAAGCCACACTGGTACCACATCCCTAAGGTCCACAAATCTATCACACGACCCCCGGGACGCCCTATAGTCTCGGGTGTGGGGTCACTTACAGAACCACTTTCAGCTTATCTTGACTGGTTGTTGCGTCCTCTCCTACGTGATATACCATCCTACGTAAGGGATACTAGTGACTTTTTGGATACATTCAAAAATTTCATGTGGCAGGATGGTTTTTGCCTAGCCTCTATTGACATCGAAAGTTTATACACTAGAATCCCTCAAAAATTGGGAATTGAGACCATTAAATCCATTTTGCAAAAAACTCCTACTGATTCAGGCACTATTGCGTTCATTTGTGAGGGTCTTTCCCTCATTCTTGAACACAATGCATTTCAATTTGATAGTACTTGGTACAGACAAATTGAGGGAGTGGCCATGGGTACCCCAGTGGCTTGTACCCTGGCAAACCTCTTTCTGGCTAAATTTGAGGAAGAATACATTTATTCAACAAAAAATCCTTATTTAAAACACATTAAATTCTTTTCCAGATTTGTGGATGACATATTCATGGTGTGGGACGGGTCCCGGGAGACATTCACACAATTTGTGGAGTTCCTGGGAACGACCAACACCATGAATATGGGGTTCACCTCCCAATTCGGAGAAAATTAATTGGTATTTCTCGATGTCAGAGTGAGAGTGTCGGCTGGCACTATACTTACAGAGGTTTATCGAAAGCCATCCTCCACTAATGCTTTACTACATTATGGTAGTGCCCATCCTCAATATACAAAAGAGGCTTTACCTTTTAGCCAATTTTTAAGGGTAAAAAGGATTAATAATGATGTAGTGGGTTTTGGACAACAGTCAGAGGATTTGTATAAAAGGTTTGTTAGGAGAGGATATCCACAGCCAGTCTTGGATAAAGCTTTGAATAAGGCTACTAATATGTCATCAAGAGATAGTGGGGTCAATAGACCCAAAAAAGAAAAAAAGTTTGTGTTCTGTTTTGAATTTGGACCTTTAGATATGTGTATCAGATCGGCCATTCGTAAGAATTGGCAGATCTTAGGTCAGGATTCAGACCTGAAGGAGATGGTAGATAGGGGCCCACTTTTTGCCTGTAGGCGCAGCAAGAACATTAGAGACATGCTTGTACAAAATAGGTTCTCCTCCAATCATGACACCTGGCTTACTGCGCACACCCCTAAGGGTAATTTTAAATGCGGCCATTGTAATTTTTGCAATTTTCATCTTACAGGTACTCATATTAAAATTGGCCCTATCCAACATGTAGTTAGGGATTTCATATCCTGTAGATCTACCCATGTAGTATATGCGATTTTCTGTCCCTGCGGGTTTTATTACATCGGTAAAACATTTCGGCCTTTATTTGACAGAATAAGGGAACATTTTAACTCGGTAAAAACAGGGAAGGGGGTTCCAAAATTTATCAGCCATGTCAAAAACCATCATGGAGGCAATGTACAGACCTTGCGGTTTGCAGGATTAGAGAAGGTACATTTACCCCGACAAGGTGGTGATCTGCAGCGTCTCCTTCTACAAAGAGAAGGGAGATGGATATTACGCGCAGACGCATTGGGACCCCTTGGTCTCAATGAAAGGATAGACATGAGTGTGTTCCTTTAAGATCGTTCAGAAAAGAAATGTACGCAATATATTAGTTGATTTATATGCATATTCGTTTGGTGCTGCGTTTTTAATTTTGTTTTAATTGTATGGATTTATCTTATTGTTCACATTTAGAATTTTATGTGTTTGTTCACTGACGGGATTGGAAGGAGGAGTTTTGTCAGCCACAGGTGTGTATAAGATTCCCCTGCATTTCCCTTCAGTGAAAAGGACCCGTTGAAGTGCTGAGGCACGAAACGGCCGTTGTCCAAGTTGTTTCACATCCCTCCCTGCTATTTTTGTACTAAAATGTCCGAATAAAGTCTTGACCACTCATAACATGGGTAAGTGCACTTTTTTATCTTTATATGGACTGCACAAGTGTTTTTGTAAGTTGCACCCCGTGATTACATCAAAAGGTATTTTTTGTCGGTGGTTCCGAGAAGCAAGGGATTGTCTGCTATCACAGAGTTATATTGGTCTTACAGCTGTGCGGAGGAACATTTCTTTTCTTTTTGGTTATCAAGCTTGAATGTCCATATCTACACCTGAGTCCTGAACCACCCAGAGGTTAAGGGGAAAAGAAAGACAAAACACACTGCAGAGAAAAAAAAATGGTCTCAGAACTTCTCTTATCCCTCTATTGAGATGCATTAACACTTTCTGGCCAGCTGTACTGTTATGGACCTGGGGGTTAGGAGCACCTGGAATGACCTGATAGTCAAACTGCAAAATAGGACGAGCTCTGGGAAGTGGGAGCTCTGCTGACCGCAACCCTAATCCTATTATCACACACACTAGAATTAGCCGTGGATCGTGCCTGACTCTGCCTAGACGACTCTTCACAGCCTGAGAGGTAACTACCCCTAAAGAGAAATAAAGCCTCACCTTGCCTCAGAGAAAATCCCCAAAGGAAAAGGGCAGCCCCCCACATATATTGACTGTGAGTTAAGAGGAAGGCACAAACACAGGAATGAAACAGGTTTCAGCAAAGGAGGCCAGTCTTACTAAATAGAACAGAAGATAGACAAAGGGATCTTTGCGGTCAGCACAAAAAAACTACAAAAGCCAAGCAGAGAGAGCAAAAGACTCACGGTGCGGTGGTGCCACTCTGCAACCCAGAGCTTCCAGCTAGCGAGACAATATCATTATAACCAGCTGGACAGGAACTTAGCAGGTACTAAGAAATATATTCAGCACACAAATGAACAATAAATGAGCTTAGCAGGGACTTAGCTTCTGCTGAAGTAGACAGGTCATCAGGAGATCCAAGAGAGATCTGAACCAGTACTGATACATTGACAGCTGGCATCAAGTAATGATCTGAGCGGAGTTAAATAGAGGAACCAGCCCAATCCTAAATGAAGCAGCTGGGTGAGCCACTTCAAGACCAGCAGCTCCACTTTCAGCCACCAGAGGGAGTCCACGGACAGGAAGTACCATTCCTGACCACAGGAGGGAGTTCGAGAACAGAGTTCACAACATAGGGCTAGGGTTAGGGGTAGGGTTAGGGGTAGGGTTAGGGCTAGGGTTAGGGCTAGGGTTAGGGCTAGGGTTATTGCTAGGGTTAGGGTTAGGGCAAGGGTTGGGGCTAGTGTTAGGGCTAGGGCTAGTGTTAGGGCTAGTGTTAGGGCTAGTGTTAGGGCTAGGGTTATTGCTAGGGTTAGGGCTAGGGTTAGGGCTAGGGTTGGGGCTAGGGTTAAGAGTACAGTTAGGGTTGGGGCTAAAGTTAGGGTTAGGGTTTGGATTACATTTACAGTTGGGATTAGGGTTGGGATTAAAGTTAGGGGTGTGTCTGGGTTAGAGGTGTGGTTAGGGTTACTGTTGGGATTAGGGTAAGGGGTGTGTTTGGATTAGGGTATCAGTTATAATTGGGGGGTTTCCACTGTTTAGGCACATCAGGGGCTCTCCAAACGGGACATGGCATCCGATCTCAATTCCAGCCAATTCTGCGTTGAAAAAGTAAAACAGTGCTCCTTCCATTCAGAGCTCTCCCGTGTGCCCAAACAGGGGTTTACCCCAACATATGGGGTATCGGCATACTCAGGACAAATTGTACATCATCTTTTGGGGTCCAATTTCTCCTGCTACCCTTGGAAAAATACAAAACTGGGGGCTATAAAATAAGTTTTGTGGGAAAAAAAGATTTTTTATTTTCACGGCTCTGCGTTGTAAACTGTAGTGAAACACTTGGGGGTTCAAAGTTCTCACAACACATCTAGATAAGTTCCATGGGGGGTCTAGTTTCCAATATGGGGTCACTTGTGGGGGGTTTGTACTGTTTGGGTACATCAGGGGCTCTGCAAATGCAACGTGAAGCCTGCAGACCAATCTATTTAAGTCTGCATTCAAAATGGCACTCCTTCCCTTCCGAGCTCTGTCATGCGCCCAAACAGTGGTTCCCCCCCATATATGGGGTATCGGCGTACTCAGGACAAATTGGACATCATCTTTTCGGGTCCAATTTCTCCTGCTACTCTTGGAAAAATACAAAACTGGGGGCTAAAAAATAAGTTTTGTGGGAAAAAAAAGATTTTTTATTTTCACGGCTCTGCGTTGTAAACTGTAGTGAAACACTTGGGGGTTCAAAATTCTCACAACACATCTAGATAAGTTCCATGAGGGGTCTAGTTTCCAATATGGGGTCACTTGTGGGGGGTTTGTACTGTTTGGGTAAATCAGGGGCTCTGCAAATGCAACATGACGCCTGCAGACCAATCCATTTAAGTCTGCATTCCAAACGGCGCTCCTTCCCTTCCGAGCTCTGTCATGCGCCCAAACAGTGGTTCCCCCCCCACATATTGGGTATCGGCGTACTCAGGACAAATTGGACATCATCTTTTGGGGTCCAATTTCTCCTGCTACCCTTGGAAAAATACAAAACTGTAGTGAAACACTTGGGGGTTCAAAGCTCTCAAAACACATCTAGATAAGTTCCTTAGGGGGTCTACTTTCCAAAATGGTGTCACTTGTGGGGGGTTTTAATGTTTAGGCACATCAGGGGCTCTCCAAACGCAACATGGCGTCCCATCTCAATTCCAGTCAATTTTGCATTGAAAAGTCAAATGGCGCTCCTTCCCTTCGGAGCTCTGCCCTGCGCCCAAACAATGGTTTACACCCACATTTGGGGTATCAGCATACTCAGGACAAATTGCACAACAATTTTTGGGGTCCAATTTCTTCTCTTACCCTTGGGAAAACAAAATATTGGGGGCGAAAAGATCATTTTTGTGAAAAAATATGATTTTTTATTTTTACGGCTCTGCATTATAAACTTCTGTGAAGCACTTGGTGGGTCAAAGTGCTCACCACACATCTAGATAAGTTCCTTAGGGGGTCTACTTTCCAAAATGGTGTCACTTGTGGGCGGTTTCAATGTTTAGGCACATCAGGGGCTCTCCAAATGCAGCATGGCGTCCCATCTCAATTCCAGTCAATTTTGCATTGAAAAGTCAAATGGCACTCCTTTCCTTCCGAGCTCTGCCATGCGCCCAAACAGTGGTTTATCCCCACATATGGGGTATCAGCGTACTCAGAACAAATTGGACAACAACTTATGGGGTCCATTTTCTCCTGTTACCCTTGGTAAAATAAAACAAATTGGAGCTGAAATAAATTTTGTGTAAAAAAAAAGTTAAATGTTCATTTTTATTTAAACATTCCAAAAATTCTTGTGAAACACCTGAAGGGTTAATAAACTTCTTGAAAGTGGTTTTGAGTACCTTGAGGGGTGCAGTTTTTAGAATGGTGTCACACTTGGGTATTTTCTATCATATAGACCCCTCAAAATGACTTCAAATTAGATGTGGTCCCTAAAAAAAAATGGTGTTGTAAAAATGAGAAATTGCTGGTCAACTTTTAACCCTTATAACTCCGTCACAAAAAAAAATGTTGGTTCCAAAATTGTGCTGATGTAAAGTAGACATGTGGGAAATGTTACTTATTAAGTATTTTCTGTGACATATCTCTGTGATTTAAGGGCATAAAAATTCAAAGTTGGAAAATTGCAAAATTTTCAAAATTTTTGCCAAATATTTGTTTTTTTCTCAAATAAACACAAGTTATATCGAAGAAATTTTACCACAACCATGAAGTACAATATGTCACGAGAAAACAGTGTCAGAATCGCCAAGATCCGTTGAAGCGTTGCAGAGTTATAACCTCATAAAGGGACAGTGGTCAGAATTGTAAAAATTGGCCCGGTCATTAACGTGCAAACCACCCTTGGGGGTGAAGGGGTTAAAAACTGTACCAGAGTACATAACTCCCCCATCTAACAACATGTGCAAAAAAGTACAAAATCTACAAGAAACACGCTGTATGTACTGTATTGATGGACAAGATGTGCACAAATTGTATCACAAAATGTGAAGTAACCCAGCATGAATGTAGCAATAAAGATAACCAGTCCAAGCCCTATATCAGACACACTATAGGCGTCCCTATATGTGTCATAGATAATGACAAGAGAAGGAGTATGTAGCGTATGCACAAATGAAATAAGCCAATAGCCTTAAAAAGGTGAAAGGAATGCTGCAAATGAGTTAAATTTCGCAATATGAGAACCTGCAGACAAATCCTGGGAGCCACAGAGAGTGGAAAAACGGTTAAAGTAAATCAGGTAAGTAAATACAACCTGAAACCCGGTCACATAGCCGGCATAAAAGTGTGGACCACAGAGAGAGCAGGAGACAATGTGCAATTCCTGAGAATGGAGGCAGCAAGGCATAAATGCAAAAATCACCCGGGCATGTCAGGGCAAAGATGTGGGGTGTGGAAAAATCCCACGCGTATCGCTGCTAAAGAGCAGCTTCGTCAGGGAAAGTAGTAACACTGAGGTACGTATCCGCTTTATATACAAAGTATAATGAAAAGAAAGTTTACCGGTGTGCTGTGCCCGTAGCCCAGAACCGGAAGTGAGTCAGGGAAGGCGGCGCATGCGCAGACACAGGGGAAGGTACGGCAAGTGAGTGCAAATGCAGGGATCAAGAAAGAAGAACCGCCGGGAGAGGTACTGAAGCAGAAGGAAGGGAGCTGGCGCAGTGTGCGGCCGCACAACGAAAAGTAGAGCAGGACAAGTAAGAGAATGGAACAAGAATGGCGCTGCAACACTCGATACAAAAAGAGTCAGGACATCCTCCATTTAAAGAGGTACCTGGGGACAAACTGCATAATAGATAGAACATGTATATGGCTGTAAAATAAAGGAAGCACAATGAACCCCACCAAAACCCAATATATAAAAGGATAATCCAATATATTATATAGGCAAATTATAACAATAAGAACGTATTCCAACCAAGGCCAAGTCCAACTGTAGATAAGAAATACCTCCCGGGGGGGGGGGGGGATAAAGTTCATCATACTCCGGTGGGAGTGTTTTTTCTGATAGTCATATAGATATATTCATTTGTGGTTTTTGAGTCCTTTATTTGTCGCCAGTTGTTGCTGGGTCCGTCGCTATGGACTGGGATGCCAGAGAGGCTGCGTGGCGTTCTCAGTCCTCTAGTCTATTTTCTAATACTACACCAGTGGTCAATGATTCAGATTTTATCAAACTTTCTTCAGACTTGATGGTGGCCAATAAATCAGTGGTGCACCTGTGGTGGAACATTAGAACCCTGGAAGAGTATCTAAGGGTGGGATTAGTGCCACGGGGTTTACGTGTGCAAATCTTCCCAGCATGGGAACCATCATCTGCTTTTCAAACTATATGGGAAAAGGGATTACTAAAATGTTCTGGCATTATAATTAATATGCTTTTAGAGCATGACAGACAGCTCTTTGCATCCACTAAGCAGAACATAAAAGAGTTGGAAAACAAATTAAGTACTTTTGATGAGGCACAAATAGTTTCACCTTTCAAGTTGAAACTTAAAGATACATTAAATAAATTTGAGAAAGAGGTCATTGACCGCAAATATAAAAAATTTCCGAGAGATCGGACAGATTTTGACAATCAGAGGGCTTTTCGTTGGAGGCATACAGGCAATTCTCGCACAGTCCAAACTCTTCATTCTTCATCTGCACCTCTTGGGACTTTGGCAGGCGCTACAAGTTCAAGTGATTTTTTGTCTTCGGGCGGCAGCGCCCTCGATACAGGACCAGACGGGGCCGCAAACATCCGAAAACTAAGAAAGCGCCAACCCAATCGGAGGAGTCTGGGTTTATCCTACTGTCGGACTTACAAGACCAGATTGCGTTAGATACATCTTCAGGTGTATACCCCTCTGATGCCACAGCTCAGGTACAATGTTCAACACTACAAGTCATTAATCTGTCTGACCATGTTTTGTCACCGGCTGAATACTCTGTATTACAGAGGGGTTTGTCGTTTTCCCCAGCTCAAACCTCGGACAAATTTGATCTTGTGAAGGATCTGTATTTATTTAGCAGGAAATTGATCCTACAGGTTATTCATAAGAAACCAGATACCTTCCAAACGTCATCCTCTCAAGATCAGCAAGTACTTCAGGATCTCCTGGACTTTTTGGATGAAAACACTACTGCAACAGGCAGGATCAAATTTCCTTACAAAAATAAATCTACCACCGCCCCTTAATTCTCCTTGGTTCCAGCGGTGAAAATCTTTTTCGAATTAACTAAAAGAGAGATTCTTCATCTTCCCCCTACAACTGGTAATGTACAATCTTTCCTTACAAGAAAGAAAAGCTGTAAGGGTATGTGCACACGTTCAGGATTTCTTGCAGAAATTTCCTGAAGAAAACCGGAAATTTTCTGCAAGAAATCCGCATTTTTTTTTTTGCGTTTTTTTTCCGTTTTTTTCGCGTTTTTTTAGCATTCTGCAAGCGTAATTAGCTTGCAGAATGCTAAAGTTTTCCAAGCGATCTGTAGCATCGCTTGGAAAACTGACTGACAAGTTGGTCACACTTGTCAAACATACTGTTTGACAAGTGTGACCAACTTTTTACTATAGATGCAGCTTATGCAGCATCTATAGTAAAAGATAGAATGTTTAAAAATAATAAAAAAAATTAAAAAATGCTTATACTCACCCAGACATCTCATCAGCGGCGTCCGTTCGTCTTCCTATAGCTGGTCTGTGCGCACAGGGCCTTCCGTGACGTCACGGTCACGTGAGCGGTCACATGACCGCTCACGACCAATCACAGGACAGTGACGTCATCGGCAAGGTCCTTCGCCGCACATCAGCTACAGGAACCGAACGGCAGCGTGCAGCAGTGAGGCGGGAACATTGCGCGGGACATCGAGGGTGAGTATAGGACTATTTTTTATTTTATTTCTTATTTTTTGACCACTTATATGGTGCCCAGTGCGTGGAGGAGAGTCTCCTCTCCTCCACCCTGGGTACCAACCGCACATAATCTGCTTACTTCCCGCATGGTGTGCACAGCCCCGTGCGGGAAGTAAGCAGATCAATGGACTCCTAGGTGTGCGGAATCCCTGCAATTCCGCATTTTTAATGAACATGTTGCTTTTTTTTCCGCTATGCGATTTTTTCGCGGAAAAAATCGCAACATTTGCACAAAAAATGCGGAATACCTTGTAAATAATAGGAGGCATATGTTAGCGTTTTTTTCGCGTTTTTATCACGTTTTTATAGCGAAAAAACGCGAAAAAAACGCTAAAAATCCTGAACGTGTGCACATGGCCTAAGTCTTTGAAAAATAATGACTCCTTCATTATCAGGAAAGCTGATAAAGGTGGGAATGTGGTGCTCTGGCCCAACCACCTTTATCTAGAAGAAGCCCATAGACAGCTTAGCAATACACGATTTTATGTTAAGTTGCCCTCGGATCCGACTCAACTGTTTTTGGAGAAGCTGCATAAATTGATCAACCAGGCAGCATCCATGGGCATTATCTCAGCTAGTGAGAGGAAATTTCTGTGGTGTGAGAATCCTGTCACTGATACTTTTTACCTTTTGCCCAAGGTGCACAAGGATGCCCTTAAACCACCAGGCCGACCGATCATGTCCAGTATTGGGAGTATGTGTGAACGGGCCTGCACATACGTGGACTTTTTCATCCAACCCATTGCTGCCGCATTACCATCTTTTGTTAAGGATACATCAGATTTCATTCGGGCATGCCATAACATCACTTTGACTGGTCAAGAACTCCTTGTCACTTGTGATGTAGAGTCTTTATACTCTAATATCAATCATTCACAGGGTATTCAGGCATTGGAGTTTTTTCTTGACCGTCTTGACGCTGGTAACCGCCTGCATGACTCGTTAATCTTGGATTGGATTAAATTTATCCTGTATCACAATTTCTTTCTCTTTGACAGGACGTATTATAGGCAAGTGTCTGGCGTGGCAATGGGCACACGTTGCGCACCGGCTTACGCAAACATCTTCCTTGGATGGTGGGAGGAGACTGTTGTTTTTTGTTCTTCGGGATTCAAAGATCACATCAAACATTGGTATCGTTATATCGACGATGTGTTCTTTATTTGGGTAGGTTCAGAAACGGCATGTGTTCAATTTCTTAGGGAACTCAACGACAACTTATTGAATATCTTTCTCATGCATTCTTGTTCCTCTAATTCAGCCGTTTTTTTAGATCTTCAGATTGCGATTGATGGTGACAGATTGGTGACAGAACTCTACGGTAAACCAACAGCAACCAATAATCTCCTGCAATTCCAGAGCTTTCACCCTCTCCATACTCAGACAGGTATCCCAGTGGGGCAATTCCTATGGGCCCGCCGGAATTGTACTACAGGTGCAGGTTTTAAGGAACACTCCAGAGATCTGACTATGAGGTTTCATCAGAGGGGATACCCTCTGCAGGACAGTATCGAAGGCGTTCCAACGCGCTAGAGCATCTGATCAAGTGTCTCTTCTGGTACCACACCCTCGCCCACAAGATCCTTCTGTCAAATTTGTTACAGCATACAGCACGAATTGGAATGAGGTGAGAAAGATTCTGGGAAAGAATTGGGATATCCTTACCTCGGATGCCCAAACATCGTCGTGTGTGAGTTCTAGACCTTTACTGACTGCCAGTAGGGCCCCGAAATCTTCAGGATTTGCTCACTAGGAGTCATTTCTCACAGCCAGTTGTCAAACTAAATTGAGGCATCCGCCTTTATGGTTCTTTTCCCTGTGGGGACTGTGTGATATGTCCCTATATGCCACCAACTAAGGATCATTTCCTCAATCCTCTTGATAAGACCAATCACTCTCTTCATCAATATGTTAATTGCAGGTCAAGTTTTGTTTTCTATGCAATTATCTGCCCTTGTCGGAAAGTTTACGTCGGTCAAACCTCGCAGGAGTTGAGGAGACGTGCACAGAAGCACTTGTCAACAATCAACTTGGCCTCTACGAATCGTAAAAAGGGTAAGGTTTTGACCCCTATAGCACTTAATTACCTCAAGAATCATGGTGGCAGTCCAGGTAATACCTCAATCTTTGGCCTCCAAAAAATCTTCTGTAATGAAAAAGGTGGTGACCGACGCAGACTTCTCCTCCAACATGAAGCCCGCTGGATCTTTCGCCTCAACTCTATGGCACCTTCAGGGTTAAATGAAGAACTATTATATACTGGATTCCTGGGCTGATCCTTTGGCCCTGTCCTTTTGTGACTTCATCTATTTCTGCTCTTGGATACCTGGACCTTGCCTCTTGGCTGCAATGCTATTTGTTGGCATTGGGGACATCTTTAGATATCCCTTTTTCTCTATGGTAGGAGGAAGATCTCCCTCTCTTCCACGAGCCCCCCCGGGAGGTATTTCTTATCTACAGTTGGACTTGGCCTTGGTTGGGAAGCGCAGCATTTCCAGGACTAGAGTATTCATTCTGATGCGCTGTTGTTCCCTTGTTTTGGGCCTTTATTTTGGAACATCCTGGATTATACATGTGGACATTATATACTCTGCTGCACATATAGTGATGCATGAGATATTTCACTATCAAAATTCCTTTATGTATATTATGTACATGTCTATGTAGATTTTTGTTTGTATTTTGCCCCCAAATTTATATATATATATATATATATATATATATATATATATATGTTCTTATTGTTATAATTTGCCTATATAATATATTGGATTATCCCTTTATATATTGGGTTTTGGTGGGGTTCATTGTGCTTCCTTTATTTTACAGCCATATACATCTTTTAACTATTATGCAGTTTGTCCCCAGGTACCTATTTAAATGGAGGATGTCCTGACTCTTTTTGTATCGAGTGTTGCAGCGCCATTCTTGTTCCATTCTCTTACTTGTCCTGCTCTACTTTTCGTTGTGCGGCCGCACACTGCGCCAGCTCCCTTCCTTCTGCTTCAGTACCTCTCCCGGCGGTTCTTCTTTCTTGATCCCTGCATTTGCACTCACTTGCCGTACCTTCCCCTGTGTCTGCGCATGCGCCGCCTTCCCTGACTCACTTCTGGTTCTGGGCTACGGGCACAGCACACCGGTAAACTTTCTTTTCATTATACTTTGTATATAAAGCGGATACGTACCTCAGTGTTACTACTTTCCCTGACGAAGCTGCTCTTTAGCAGCGATACGCGTGGGATTTTTCCACACCCCACATCTTTGCCCTGACATGCCCGGGTGATTTTTGCATTTATGCCTTGCTGCCTCCATTCTCAGGAATTGCACATTGTTTCCTGCTCTCTCTGTGGTCCACACTTTTATGCCGGCTATGTGACCGGGTTTCAGGTTGTATTTACTTACCTGATTTACTTTAACCGTTTTTCCACTCTCTGTGGCTCCCAGGATTTGTCTGCAGGTTCGCATATTGCGAAATTTAACTCATTTGCAGCATTCCTTTCACCTTTTTAAGGCTATTGGCTTATTTCATTTGTGCATACGCTACATACTCCTTCTCTTGTCATTATCTATGACACATATAGAGACGCCTATAGTGTGTCTGATATAGGGCTTGGACTGGTTATCTTTATTGCTACATTCATGCTGGGTTACTTCACATTTTGTGATACAATTTGTGCACATCTTGTCCATCAATACAGTACATACAGCGTGTTTCTTGTAGATTTTGTACTTTTTTGCACATGTTGTTAGATGAGGGTGTTATGTACTCTGGTACAGTTTTTAATTGATTTTATATTTGTGTTATGTTATCGCTTGCAATAAAATTGACTTTATATTTTGTTATAATTACTGTAGCAGGTGTGCACGTTTTTATGCATTGGCCTTTTTTCCTTGTTAAGAATTTCTTAGACAGGATTCCAGCAGCATCTTTGTGTCTGGGATGTAGCTGATATATAGATGGGACATGCATTTTTATGTGTGGATCCTACAAAGCCCACAGGCCAGCCATTTGAATTGAACTAAAAGCTATGTAAGTGTTTTTTCCATTTTAATCCGCATTTGTAATCTGTATTGTACACATGATTATGTCTTCTTTATAATATCTTTTATGCTTTGCAAACACTGCCTACCTTTTTATGGAGTAAAATATATAATTTACTAGCTTGTTACACCCTGCTCTATAAAAGAACTGTCGCTTACTCTGAAGTGAATTACGCTACTGATCTGGGTTGGCTCCGGACTCGTTAACCCTTGTAGAATCGGAGCCGGTGGCAGCATACTTTGTTCTGTGCGTAATCTTTGTAGCTACAGTGGGATTGATCATTATAGTTCCCGCCTTTGTGGGAGTAGTTATATCGCCCTTGCTGCAGCGTGCCCAATAGCCAGTACTGTTATGGACCTAGTGGTTAGGAGCACTGTTATGGACCTGGTGGTTAGGAGCACCCGGAATGACCTGATAGTTAAAACGGAGATCAGAGACAAGCTCTGAGGAGGTGGTAACTCTACTGACCACAAACCCTAATCCTATCACAAACACTAGAAATAGCCGTGGAGCGTTCCTAACTCTCCCTAGACGCCTCTTCACAGCCTAAGAGCTAACTACCCCTGAAGATAGAAATAGAAGCCTACCTTGCCTCAGAGAAATTCCCCAAAGGAAAGATAGCCCCCCACAAATATTGACTGTGAGTTGAGAGGAAAGTGACAAACACAGGAATGAAATCAGATTTTAGCAAAGGAGGCAGATTCTTCTCTAGATAGACAAAAGATAGGAAAGGGAACTGCGCGGTCAGTATAAAAAACTACAAAAACCACGCAGAGTTTGCAAAAAGACCTCCACACCGACTCACGGTGTGGAGGTGCAACTCTGCACCCCCAGAGCTTCCAGCTAGCAAGGAAATATCATAAAAGCAAGCTGGACTAGAAACATAGCATGTACTGAGAAATATACTTAAAACAAATGGACAACAAATGAACTAGCAAGGACTTAGCTTCTGCTGGAGTAGACAGGTCATCTGAGAAATCCAAGAGAGATCTGAACCAGTACTGAGACATTGACAGCTGGCATGAACTAACGATCATAGCAGAGTTAAATAGGAAAGCCAGCAGGAACAATAAGTGAGGGCAGCTGAGCAAGCCAACCTCAAAGATCAGCAGTTCCACTCAAAGCCACCAGAGGGTGTCCAAGGACAGAACTCACTAAAGTACCATTCACGACCACAGGAGGGAGTCCAAGAACGGAATTCACAACACAGTACATAGCAGGCAGCCTTTCTGATGACTAATTACCCTAGGTACAGTACCTAGTCTGACCTGAGGGTAAGTTGGGCGCCTGAGAACTGAAAGTTCCAAACAAGAAATTGGAAGGAACCAGGGGCAACCAAACCACCCCGGTTCATGACAAATTGGTGTGAGTAGTGGGGACGATAAAGGTATCCTCCCCAGGATCCCTGACAGTGTTGGGATCCGAGACATGTTGTTGGCAGCATGGTGTATACCGTGACACCTATGTTTCACAGACAGATCCTGCATCATTAGTGTCAAATTAGCCATTTGATCCGCCAAAAGTACAGAGCGGATCCGTAGCAAGCAGAGCAGAGAGAGAAAAAAAACTGTTTCTGGTCTGTTATAATATCACGCTGCTGCAATCCAGCTAGGTGCAGGCTCCACTGGATGGCAGTAGAGTGGAAGCAGGACTGCAACAAAACAGAGGAGGCCTGCAGTGCAGCAGAGAGGCTACCACAGGTGGCATCAGAAAAGTAAAAAATCCAGGTCAAATCCTAGACTGTAGCTGTAATAATTATATGGGTATTATGGAATCTAATAGCATGGGATAAAGCCAGTCTGAGAACAAAGTTGCAGCAAAGAATTTTTTTACTCGAAACAGAAATGTAAACAGAATTGACACAGATATTTCTGCAATTAATAATAATAATAATTTTTATTTATATAGTGCCAACATATTCCGCAGTGCTTTACAACTTATAGAGGGGACTTGTACAGACAATAGACATTACAGCATAACAGAAATCACAGTTCAAAATAGATACCAAGAGGAGTGAGGGCCCTGCTGCTCGCAAGCTACAATCTATAGGAAAAGGGGAGACACGAGAGGTGGATGGTAACAATTGCTTTAGTTATTTGGACCGGCCATAGTGTAAGGCTCGGGTGTTCATGTAAAGCTGCATGAACCAGTTACCTGCCTAAGTATGTAGCAGTACAGACACAGAGGGCTATTAACTGCATAATTGTAATTGCAATGAGGTCTTCAGCTCTTATAAAGTAAATCACAGCAGACTGAGAGGCAAACATAAATTTAAACAAGGAAGTCCAGTAAGGTTATTAGTGCGAATGCACATAGTACCTTAAATGAGGAAGTCCAGCAAAACTTGATCATACATGTGCCAGTACTTGTCAAAGGCGAGAGGTAGCTGAATGGAGAAAGGCAGACCACCGAGTAGTGAGCTGAATCAGGGAGTTCACCAGCAAACCGGCAGAAGCTCAGGAGCCAGCAGCACAAAATACTCAGGCACCGAAGAACACAGGACCCGGACTTAAATAAGAAAGTTCCATAACAGGGTGAGATCCAAGACTCCATCTTGGATCAGGGCGAACAGGCACCAGGAAAGTCCAGAATCCTTATAATACTCCCACCTCAGAAGCGGCCTCAGGACGATCCAGGACCAGGCTTGTCAGGATATTTCTGATGGAACAGATTTATTTTTTGAGGAGCACAGATATTGCCCACCACCTCCCAAGAGTTCTCCTCAGATGGATATCCTTGTCATTTGATGAGGTACTGCAGTTGATTCCTGCGGATCCTAGAGTCCAGAATCTTCTCTACCACAAACTGTTCTTGTCCGTCCACTAACACAGGCTGAGGAGGAGATGTAATCCGACCCTGAAATATATTTGGAGACACCGGTTTTAACAGGGAGAAATGAAACACAGGGTGCACCTTCAAGGTTTTTGGCAACTTCAGACGACAGGCAATGGAGCTTATGATCCCAGAGATCTTGAACGGACTGATGAACTTTTGTCCGAGTTTCTGTGATGGAATATTCAATCTAAAGTTTTTAGTAGGTAACCACACAGTGTCTTGAACATAGGTGCAGGCTTCTGAAACCGGTCGGCAGATCTCTTATACCTCTCTTGTGCAGTAGACAGCGATTCCTTCAGGGTTTCCAGATTCTGTCTCATTGCCGCTAACCTTTGATGAACTGCAGGTACCGGTGCATTGATTGGGGATCTAGGAAGAATACTGGGATGATAACCTAGGTTGGCAAAGAAAGGTGTTACCTTAGTAGAAGAACTCAGAGTTGTTATAACAGAATTCTGCAAGCGGGAGCAACTCCTACCAGTCATCCTGAAAATGGTTGATATGACATCGAAGATACTGTTCTAGAGTCTGATTTGTCCGTTCTGTCTGCCCATTAGTCTGAGGATGGTATGCAGAGGACAGACAAATATTAACACCAAACGAATCACAGAATCCTTTCCAGAACTTGGACGTAAACTGCACTCACCGATCTGAGATGACTTCGTCCGGAACTCCATGCAGCCGAAACACATTCTGGATGACCAAATCTGCTGTCTCTTTGCCTGAGGGAAGAACATTGCAGGGAATGAAGTGGGCAGCCTTAGTAAGGCGATCTACAACCACCAGAATAGAATTTTTTCCCCCAAAGGTGGGCAATTCAACTATAAAGTCCATTGAAATAGACCCCCAAGGACAAGAGGGGACCGGTAGTGGTTGACGCAGTCCAGTAGGTGATACACAGGGAGTCTTGAAATGTGCACATGCCTCACAAGAGAGAACATAGCTCTTCCTGTCCTTCAGACAGGTAGGCCACCAAAAAAACGGCTCAGAAACTCCTGTGTCTTCTGTACCCCCCCAATGACCTGCCAACTTGGAATCATGGGCAAACTTGAGGACCTGCAGCTTTATGGTCTCTGGAACGTATAAATGTTGATCCCGGACCCACATACCGTTTCTGAGAACCAAGTTCACATCAGCAGTCGGGTTGGCGAGAAATGGATCTGCGTCGTAGGCCTCCTTAATGGTCTTCCATAAGTCCTTATTCTGAATGACTCCAATAATAAAAATAATAATAATAATAATCTTTATTTATTAAGCGCCAACATATTCCGCAACGCTTTACAGTTTAACAGTTTCAAACACAACAGTCATGGGTAACAATGTTAACAATACAGTAATAAAGCAAAATAAGACGAAATAAGACGACCCTGCTCGTGAGAGCTTACAATCTACAATAGAGCTTACAATCTACAATAAAGTTGGCATCAGACAGGATGGTCTTAGACGGGGTCCCAGGTACGGAATCCGTGGCATGGATTCGGGACAAAGCATCCGCTTTCCCATTACGTGAACCTGGGCAGTACGAAATGACAAAGTTAAATTGATACCAGAATAGACTCCAACGAGCCTGCTGTGGAGAAAGACATCTCGCAGATCTAAGGAACTCCAGGTTGCGATGATCCGTGAGCACAATAAGTTGTTGTGATGCCCCCTGCAGATGGTGTCTCCATTCCTTAAATGCAGCGATAATGGCAAGAAGCTCCTTATCTCCCACATCATAGTTATTTTCTGCAGCGGAGAGTCTGCGAAAAAAAAAAGCACATGGATGTAACAAGCTTTTCTCTCCTGTTCTCTGTGACAGGATGGCCTCCAGAGCACAGTCCGAAGTGTCCATTTCTACGATGAACAGAAGTGCTGGGTTTGGGTGAATTAGTGCAGGTGCAGATGTAAACCGGGATTTAAGACAATCAAAAGCTTCCTGAGCCAGTGCAAACCACAAGAAAGTATTTTCCTTCTTAGTTAGTTGTGTAATGGGTCGCACAATTTCAGAGAAATTACGGATGCATCAGCTATAGAAGTTTGCAAATACGATGAAAGGCTGAACCTCCTTGACATTTTTAGGTGCAGGCCAATCAAGAATAGCCTGGATCTTACTTGCCTCCATGTTAAGCCCCTGTGGTGAGATGATGTACCCCAGGAACTGAATCTCTGTGCGATGGAATTTGCATTTCTCAGACTTAATGTAGAAGTGATTCTCTTTTAGACGCCTCAGGACGGTCCTCACATGCTCCTGATGTTCCTGAAAAGAGTCAGAGAAAATCAAAATGTCGTCCAGGTAGATCACAACAAAATGGTCCAACAGATCTCTGAATATATCATTTGCTAGATGTTGGAAAGTAGCCGAAGCATTGCAGAGACCGAAAGGCATAACAAGATATTCGCAATGCCCATACCGACACCTAAATACTGTCTTCCATTCATCTCCAGAACGGATCCTAATTAAATGATATGCTCCTCAAAGATACAACTTGAAGAAGATCTTGGCCTGTCGTACCCTTTCTAGCAGGTCAGGAATTAACGGTAACGGGTAGCGATTCTGGACGGTTACTTTATTGAGCTCTCGATAGTCAATACATGGTCTAAGAGTTCCATCCTTCTTTTTAACAAAAAAATGGGTGCTCCTGCTGGTGATGAGGAGGGGCGAATGAAACCCTTACCCAAATTCTCATCAATATACTCTTTCAATGCTTGCAGCTCTGGGGCTGCTAGTGGATAGAGATTCTTGAAGGGAATAGCTGCTCCGGGAAGCAGCTCAATGGGACAGTCATATGGTCTGTGAGGAGGAAGCTGGTCTGCCATCTTTTTCTCACAAATGTCTAAAAATTCACTACAAACAGGTGGTAAAGACGATACCTCAGTAACCCGTACTGTAGCCCGTGGACTTGTCTGGCCTGTTTCTGGAGTCTCCTTTGATGGAAAGGTGATCTCTTTAGTCTCCCATTTGATAGTAGGATTGTGCGACTGCAACCATGGAATTCCCAAAATTAAAGGGACATGTGGAGAAGAGATCATCATAAATGACAGCTTTTCCTGGTGATCAGGCTTTATGAAAACTTCCAGAAGTCCTGTCTCCTGATCTACAGATCCAGAACCTAGAGGTGAGCCATCCACCGATTCCATAGTTACCGGAGCAGCTCTCTGCTGAGTCTGTATGCCATATTCCCTGGCAAAAGCTATGTCCATAAAATTTCCTCCTGCCCCTGAATCCACCATAGCTGCACAGGGAATCCATTGTCCCGCTGACCGGATCTTAATGGGAAGGAGGCAATGTGTGTCCTTACCTTTCGGAGTCTCAGGAGAGGCAGTCATAGATAGAGAGGGGAAGATGGCACTCACTGAAAAACTAGACTCCGATGTAATGGATTCAGCATCCTGATTATCAAATTCCCCTACTTTGGCTAATACCTTGCGAGGTCGATTGGGACAGTTGATGAGGAAGTGATCTGACTGCCTACAGTAAAAGCACAGACTCTCCCGGAAACTATGCTCTCTGCGCTCGTTACTCTCACAACGCTGTAGCGCATCCACCTGCATGGGAACTGGTTCAGCCTCCCAAGAGGACTTGCCTGTAGATTCTCTGCGAGGAAGGAAAGAGTTAGTGACACGATTAGAGGCTACAAATCTCTCCTGTCTACGCTCTGTAACACGTATATCTATGTGTACACAATGCTGAATAAAAGCGTCTAACTCTTCCGGAGCATCTGCATGAGCTAGTTCATCTTTCAACACATTAGACAATCCCCTCTTAAAAATAGGTAATTGGGCATAACTGTCCCAAATCGTATCCACCGCCAGCCGTCTAAACTCAGTAGCGTTTCGATGACAGAACGCAGTGACGTAGCTACAAAGTTATGGGCCCCGGTGCGAACTTTCAAATGGGGCCCCCCCACCATGCCAAAATATATAGGTGAATTTGAAATGGCGACACGCACGAACGAACACGATCTGCATTAGTATACATGCACCACTACAGAGTTAGTTGTAGGCTGGGTTCACAAGACTGAAGTTCACTGTCTGTATACAGACCACAACCTCCAGCCTCGTGGAGGGTATCGATCCAAACTCACACCCTCATCCTGGACTTCCTCTTCACATTCAGTTTGTCCAAAGATGGAGACAGCGACACCAGTGCTTGTTGGTGCTGGGCATCTCAACAGTACATCACAGCCCCGAGGGGATCATCACAACCACTGTGGGAATGGCGTCAGCGCAAGAGGTGAGTATAGGCATTATTATTTTATTGGGGTGAACATTTAGTTTAACACGAGGTTGTCCTAGTGGGAGATAATCCCTTTAAACATCCAGGGAAAGAAAAAACAGAAGTGCACTCACCGGTCTCTTGTGCGAAATCCTTTATGTAGAACATATGCGGGCACACTTGGGGAGAACATGGACAAAAGACAAAGTTCTCCCCAAGTGTGCCCGCATATGTTCTAAACAAACGGACTTTTGCACAAGAGACCGGTGAGTGCACTTCTGTTTTTCCTTTGCCTGGATTTTTACATTCCACTTTTTATGTGCACCCAGTGTCTAAGGTCAGGCATACATGGCATAGCAGCGGCAATCAGGTGTACTATTTATTTGTGGAAGTGGTGTTGTGTATTTTTTCTATATCTCTACAATCCCTTTAAACAGTGGACTCTTTATTAGCCCATGTGGCAACATTTCAGTTTCATATCGGAGAAATGTACCGTTATTGATCCGAAACGTTGCCATGTTGGGCCAATAATGAGTCTGACACTTTTATCACAATCAATCAGAGTGGTGTGTGTATGTATATATACAGTATATATATATATATATATATATATATATATATATATATATACATACATATATATATATACACAAACCCACACACGCACATGATATCAGTGAAACTGAGACTGAGGTATGTACGTTATATAGGTTATACCACTGTGTGTAATATACCTCGACCGCTGTGTATAGCCCATATAGGCCAGCCGCAGTGTGTATATGTCTCTATGTGTATATATAACACACACACTGCGGCTGGCCTATATGGGCTATACACAGCGGTCGAGGTATATTACACACAGTGGTATAACCTATATAACGTACATACAGCAGTTGCAGTTTCACCTATACAATGTATATAGACTGCTGTACACACATTATATAGGTGATACTGTGATTGCAGTGTATAGTCGCACTATATATATACAGCAGTATCACCTATACCACGTATACATACCTCCCAACTTTTGAAGATGGGAAAGAGGGACAGAGTTTGCGGCAAATTTTAGGCCACGCCTCTGACCACACCCATTCATAATTAGTCACCCCCATATCCACGTCCCAACCACACCCATTTAGCACTGCTGATCACACTGTTTCATATACAATAATTATAAACAAAAAAATATGGCCACACAGTGCTCCATACTGTATAATGACCACACACATGATGTCCCATACTGTATAATGGCCACACATGACACTCCATACTGTATAATGACCGCATGCATACTGTATAATGGCCGCACATGATGCTCCATACTGTATAATGACCACACATGATGCTCCATACTGTATAATGACCACACATGATGCCCCATACTGTATAATGGCCACACATGACGCTCCATGCTGTATAATGACCGCATGCATACTGTATAATGGCCGCACATGATGCTCCATACTGTATAATGACCACACATGATGCTCCATACTGTATAATGACCGCACATGAGGCTGCATACTGTATAATGACCGCATATGATGCTCCATACTGTATAATGGCCCCACATGATTCTCCATACTGTATAATGACCACACATGATTCTCCATACTGTATAATGACCGCACATGATGCTCCATACTGTATAATGACCACACATGATGCCCCATACTGTATAATGGCCACACATGACGCTCCATACTGTATAATGACCGCATGCATACTGTATAATGGCCGTACATGATGCTCCATACTGTATAATGACCGCACATGATGCTCCATACTGTATAATGACCGCACATGACGCTCCATGCTGTATAATGACCGCATGCATACTGCATACTGCATGCAGCATCATACACACACACGCAGCATCATACACACACACGCAGTATCACACATACACACGCAGCATCACAAACGCAGCTCACAAACACATGCAGCTTTGACACAAATGCATCACACACGCAGCTATCACACACACGCAGCCATCACACACACACACACACACGCAGCCATCACACACACGCAGCCATCACACACACGCAGCCATCACACACACACGCAGCCATCACACACACACACACCCATCACACACACGCACCCATCACACACATGCACCCATCCGCACCCATCACATACACACCAGATACCTCATACACACATGACACACACACACACATGCAGCATCTCACACACACACACACACACGCAGCAAAAGACCACACATACACACACACAGCATCAGACACACACACATGCAGCATCACACACATCACACACACACACATATGCAGCATCACACACACACACACACACACACACCACACACACACATATGCAGCATCACACACATCACACACACACACACACACACCACACACACACACACACACACACACTCCTCTGTGGTGCAGGGGCGGCTGATCTGTCCATGTGCACTGTAGCTCTTCAGTTTCTCGGCTGCTCACAGCTCTGCACTGTCCCGGCACCTCCCCCTTCTCTGCCGGGATACCAGCTAAGAGCAGGAGAAGCCGGAGCTCCGTGCACACACAGGAGGTAGTGAGTCGCTGACCTCTCATCTTGATCGCTGCTGGCTCTCAGCCTCTCTCCCTCAGCGTGGCAGGCAGCGCAGCGCCGCACAGTGGGCGGGGGGTTGGGGTCGGTGGGGAGGTGACCCAGCTTTTAGAAAAAAAAAAAAAAAACAGCCACAAACCTAAGTTACTCAGGTGCCGCCCCCTGCATTGTCCCCGCCCTAGGCATGTAGTGCGGGACAACTAATGTCCCTCATGGGATCCCGGGGCTGACTGTCAAAATCAGGACAGTCCCGCGGGATCCGGGACGGTTGGGAGGTATGCTACACACATTAGTCACAGTGTCACCTATATAATGAATATAGACTTCTGTATATACTGTACATTATATAGGTGATACGGTGATTATATATTGTACATGCAGCAGTCTATACACAGTATACAGGTCAAACTGCAAATGCTGCGTATACGTAAAAAGCTTTCATCCTGGTACTCACCTGAGATGGAGGAGGATGAGGAGGGTCCACTGTCCAGCCAGCATCGGAGGTGCTGAGGACTTGGAGCGGATGCCGGCCGGGGACTGGTGAGCAGAGCACTGTTCAGAGTGAGGCTCAGGCGTCTGTGTGGCCTTTTCACACTTCTGCACAGGCCCTGGTGTGCACACGCTCTCCTGTTGGCCCGCACTGACCAGAGCTGCAGACGCACAAACGAGGGCCGCACTCACAAAGTGCACAGAAATCACAGGGGGCACATAGCTGGGGGGCACATGGATCACAGGGGGAACAGAGATCACAGGGGGAACAGAGATCACAGGGGGCATATAGCTGGGGAGCACAGGGATCACAGAGATCACAGGGGGCACATAGCTGGGGAGCACAGGGATCACAGAGATCACAGGGGGCACATAGCTGGGGCGCACAGGGATCACAGGGGGAACAGAGATCACAGGGGGCACATAGCTGGGGGGCACAGAGATCATATTGGTGCATACAGTGGGGGGGGGCACAGATCATATTGGTGCATACGGCGGGGCACAGAGATCATAATGTGGCATACAGCGGGGCACAGAAATCATATTGGGGCACACAGCGGGGGGCACAGAAATCATATTGGGGCACACAGCGGGGGGCACAGAGATCATATTGGGGCACACAGCGGGGGGGCACAGAGATCATATTGATACATACAGTGGGGCACAGAGATCATATAGGGGCACACAGCGGGGGGCACAGATCATGTTGGTGCATACAGCGGGGGGCACAGAAATCATATTGGGGCACACAGCGGGGGGGCACAGAGATCATATTGATACATACAGTGGGGCACAGAGATCATATAGGGGCACACAGCGGGGGGCACAGATCATATTGGTGCATACAGTGGGGGGCACAGAAATCATATTGGGGCACACAGCGGGGGGCACAGAGATCATATTGGGGCACACAGCGGGGGGGCACAGAGATCATATTGGGGCACACAGCGGGGGGGCACAGAGATCATATTGGTGCATACAGTGGGGCACAGAGATCATATAGGGGCACACAGCGGGGGGCACAGATCATATTGGTGCATACAGCGGGGGGCACAGAGATCATATTGGGGCACACAGCGGGGGGCACAGATATAATATTGGGGCACACAGCAGGGGGCACAGATCAAAATGGTGCATACAGCGGGGCACAGAGATCATATTGGTGAATACAGCGGGGGCACAGATCATATTGGGGGGCACAGATCATATTGGTGCATACAGTGGGGCACAGAAATCATATTGGGGCACACAGTGGGGGGCACAGAGATCATATTAGTACATACAGCGGGGGGCACAGAGATCATATTGGTGCATACAGCAGGGGGCACAGATCATATTGGGGCACACAGCGGGGGGCACAGATCATATAGGGGCACACAGCGGGGGGCACAGAGATCATATTGGGGCACACAGCGGGGCACAGAGATCATATTGGTGCACACAGCGGGGGGCACAGAGATCATATTGGGGCACACAGCGGGGGACATAGAGATCATATTTGTGCATACAGCAGGGGGCGCAGATCATATTGGGGCACACAGTGGGGGGCACAGATCATATAGGGGCACACAGTGGGGGGCGCAGAGATCATATTGGGGCACACAGCGGGGCACAGAGATCATATTGGTCCATACAGCGGGGGGCACGGAGATCATATTGGGGCACTCAGCAGGGGGCACAGAGATCATATTGGTGCACACAGCGGAGCAAAGAGATCATATTGATACATACAGCGGGGGGCACAGTGATCATATTGGTGCATACAGCAGGGGGCACAGATCATATTGGGGCACACAGCGGGGGTCACAGATCATATAGGGCACAAAGCGGGGGGCACAGAGATCATATTGGGGCACACAGCGGGGCACAGAGATCATATTGGTGCATACAGCAGGGCACAGAGATCATATTAGTGCATACAGAGGGGGGCACAGATCATATTGGGACACAGAGATCATATTGGGGCACACAGCGGGGGGGGCACAGAGATCATATTGGGCACAGAGATCATATTGGTGCATACAGCGGGGGGCACAGAGATCATATTGGGGCACACAGCAGGGGCACAGATCATATTGGGGCAAACAGTGGGAGGGTGGCACAGAGCTGAGGGGCACAGATCACCTGCAGAGAGGCGCAGAGCTGGCAGCACAGAGATAGCTCTGGAGTCTGGACTGTGGACTCTGTTGGGACAGGACAGCATTGGGCGGTAACTCCGCCCACCCGGTAACCCCGCCCACCCCGATGACATAATTCCTGTGCTGCTGTGCAGGAGAGGCAGCGTACAGTAATGAACGCTGCTTACCCTGCACTCGGTGTCATGGTTCCCAATGGCAGGGGAACGTTAGGAGCATAAGAAAAACGGACAAGCTCTCGGGTGATGGAAACTGGAGCTGACCGCGATACTAAACCTATTCACGCAACTAAAAGTAGCCGGGGAGCGTGCCTGCGTTTTCTCTAGACGCCTCGCGCCAGCCGGAGATCTAACTACCCCTGGAAGAAGAAACACAGACCTGGCTTGCCTCCAGAGAATACCCCAAAAGTTGATAGCAGCCCCCCACATATAATGACGGTGAAATCAGATGAAAAGACACACGTAGTATGAAAGCAGATTTAGCACAGCGAGGCCCACTTAACTAGATAGCAGAAAAATACAAAAGGGGACTTCGCGGTCAGCTACAAAACCCTAGAAAATACCACCCTGAAATTACCTTAAACTCATGTGTCAACTCATGACACCGGAGTGGTAATTTCAGTCCACAAGAGCTTCCAGCTGCAGAGAGTCACATAACTGCACGCTGGACAAAACATACATAAATAGACCAAGGACTAAATAGTCCAACTTAGCTGATCAGAAGACTGGAGCAGGTACATGCAACAGAAAGGCTCTGGTTACATTGATGGCCGGCGCCAGAATGACTGAGCAGCAAGGCTAAATAGGATACACCCATATCCAGATGGAAACAGGTGAACAGAGACAGAAAAGCACACAAGTCCAGTACCACCAGTGACCACCGGGGGAGCCCAAAAACCAAACTCACAACAGTACCCCCCCCTCAAGGAGGGGGCACCGAACCCTCACAAGAACCACCAGGGCGATCAGGATGAGCCCTATGAAAGGCACGGACCAAATCAGAGGCATGAACATCAGAGGCCGTCACCCAAGAGTTATCCTCCTGACCGTAGCCCTTCCACTTGACCAGATACTGAAGTTTCCGTCTGGAAACACGGGAGTCCAAGATCTTCTCCGCAACGTACTCCAATTCACCCTCAACCAACACCGGAGCAGGAGGCTCAACGGAAGGCACAACCGGTACCTCATACCTGCGCAATAATGACCGATGGAAGACATTATGGATAGAAAAAGATGCTGGGAGGTCCAATCGAAAGGACACGGGGTTAAGAATCTCCAAAATCTTATACGGGCCGATGAACCGAAGCTTAAACTTAGGAGAAGAAACCCTCATAGGGACAAAACGAGAAGACAACCACACCAAGTCCCCAACACGAAGACGAGGACCAACACGACGACGGCGGTTAGCAAAACGCTGAGTCTTCTCCTGGGACAACTCCAAATTGTCCACCACCTGTCCCCAAATCTGATGCAACCTATCCACCACAGTATCCACTCCAGGACAATCCGAAGACTCCACCTGACCAGAAGAAAAACGAGGATGAAACCCCGAATTGCAAAAGAAAGGAGAAACCAAAGTGGCAGAACTAGCCCGATTATTGAGGGCAAACTCCGCCAACGGCAAAAAGGCAACCCAGTCATCCTGATCCGCAGACACAAAACACCTCAAATAAGTCTCCAAGGTCTGATTAGTTCGCTCAGTCTGGCCATTAGTCTGAGGATGGAACGCAGACGAAAAAGACAAATCAATGCCCATCCTAGCACAGAACGCTCGCCAAAATCTAGACACGAACTGGGTCCCCCTATCAGAAACGATATTCTCAGGAATACCATGCAAGCGAACCACATTTTGAAAAAAAAGAGGAACCAATTCGGATGAGGAAGGCAACTTAGGCAAGGGCACCAAATGAACCATCTTTGAAAACCGGTCACACACCACCCAGATGACAGACATTTTCTGAGAAACAGGAAGATCAGAAATAAAATCCATAGAGATGTGAGTCCAAGGCCTCTTCGGAATAGGCAAGGATAACAACAATCCACTAGCCCGAGAACAACAAGGCTTGGCCCGAGCACAAACATCACAAGACTGCACAAAAACTCGTACATCTCGAGACAGCGAAGGCCACCAGAAGGACCTAGCCACTAAATCCCTGGTACCAAAGATTCCAGGATGACCTGCCAACGCAGAAGAATGAACCTCCGAGATGACTCTACTGGTCCAATCATCAGGAACAAACAGTCTACCAGGCGGGCAACGATCAGGTCTATCCGCCTGAAACTCCTGCAAAGCCCGTCGCAGGTCTGGGGAAACAGCAGACAATATCACGCCATCCTTAAGGATACCTGTAGGTTCAGAATCACCAGGGGAATCAGGCTCAAAACTCCTAGAAAGGGCATCTGCCTTCACATTTTTAGAACCTGGTAGATATGAGACCACAAAATTAAACCGAGAGAAAAACAACGACCAGCGCGCCTGTCTAGGATTCAGGCGCCTGGCAGACTCAAGATAAATCAAATTCTTGTGATCGGTCAATACCACCACCTGATGTCTGGCCCCCTCAAGCAAATGACGCCACTCCTCAAAAGCCCACTTCATAGCCAAAAGCTCCCGATTACCAATATCATAATTTCGCTCGGCGGGCGAAAATTTTCGAGAAAAGAACGCACAAGGTCTCATCACGGAGCAGTCGGAACTTTTCTGCGACAAAACCGCCCCAGCTCCGATCTCGGAGCGTCGACCTCAACCTGAAAAGGAAGAGCAACATCAGGCTGACGCAACACAGGGGCAGAGGAAAAGCGGCGCTTAAGCTCCCGAAAGGCCTCCACAGCAGCAGGGGACCAATCAGCAACATCAGCACCCTTTTTAGTCAAATCAGTCAAAGGTTTAGCAACATCAGAAAAACCAGATATAAATCGACGATAAAAATTAGCAAAGCCCAAAAATCTCTGAAGGCTCTTAAGGGAAGAAGGTTGCGTCCAATCACAAATAGCCCGAACCTTGACAGGATCCATCTCGATGGAAGAGGGGGAAAAAATGTACCCCAAAAAAGAAATCTTTTGAACCCCAAAAATACACTTAGAACCCTTCACACACAAGGAATTAGCCCGCAAAACCTGAAAAACCCTCCTGACCTGTTGGACATGAGAGTCCCAGTCATCCGAAAAAATCAAAATATCATCCAGATACACAATCATAAATTTATCCAAATATTCACGGAAAATGTTATGCATAAAGGACTGAAAGACTGAAGGGGCATTTGAAAGACCAAAAGGCATCACCAAATACTCAAAATGGCCCTCGGGCGTATTAAATGCGGTTTTCCACTCATCCCCCAGCTTAATTCGCACCAAATTATACGCCCCACGGAGATCAATCTTAGAGAACAACTTTACAACAATTTACAATTATATTTGAAATTCAGAAAACGAGATCTATCCCCGGAGAAAAACTCTGGTATAGGAATTCTAGGTTCGGACATAGGAGCATGAATAACAAAATCCTGTAAATTCTGAACCTTCGTAGCAAGATTATTCAAACCTGCAGTCAAACTCTGAGAATCCATTTTAATCAGGTGCGATCAGAGCCATTCAAGGATTAGAAGGAGAGAGAGAGAGAGACAAAAGCTGCAAATTAGAGCAGAAATGCAACTGAGTCAACTATAGAGCAAGCTCAGAGGTGGAGAAAAAAAAAAAAAAAATCTGCAGACTTCTTTTCCTCTCCTTTCTTCTGCCAACAGTTTTAACCCTCGGCCGGCCATACTGTCATGGTTCCCAATGGCAGGGGAACGTTAGGAGCATAAGAAAAACGGAAAAGCTCTCGGGTGATGGAAACTGGAGCTGACCGCGATACTAAACCTATTCACGCAACTAAAAGTAGCCGGGGAGCGTGCCTGCATTTTCTCTAGACGCCTCGCGCCAGCCGGAGATCTAACTACCCCTGGAAGAAGAAACACAGACCTGGCTTGCCTCCAGAGAATACCCCAAAAGTTGATAGCAGCCCCCCACATATAATGACGGTGAAATCAGATGAAAAGACACACGTAGTATGAAAGCAGATTTAGCACAGCGAGGCCCACTTAACTAGATAGCAGAAAAATACAAAAGGGGACTTCGCCCCAACCAAAACCAAACTCACAACAACTCGGGGGTTAAAGGGTCGGCAGCCGACACGATACGGCTGGCTGCCCCCGGAGAATTGCGGACCTGCCAGCCGGCCGCATTTAAAGCAACCCACTGATTTAAAGGGCCAGTGGACAATTTTGTAGCTCAGTGCTTAGGGGCCTGCCCAGTCTTTGCTGGACTGGGCCGGCCCTAAGCACTCCAGGCCCAGTCGCAGCTGCGACCCCTGCGACCGCGGTAGTTCCGCCCCTGACAGAACGCTTACCCTGACGTAATGCTAACAAAGCGGTTTCAGCTGCAGTGCGTTGATAAGGATCGACGCACATCATGGACATAGCAGCAAGAAAATTGTCAAAGTTATTCAAGTGAGGGTCACGAGTGGATTTGCCCATGCAAGAGCTCGCGAAGTGAGCAACATGATTACACATAAAATCTTAGATCGATCAGTAAAGAAATGGGCGGCATGCACATCAAAATACAAAAGGCATTGGTTTACAAACCCACAAAACTTGTAACGGTCCCCACTGAACCTAAATGGTGGTAACTTGAGAGGAGTAGTTGACTGTGGCTGTAATGGGGGTGGAGGTGGAGGTGCCTGTGCAGTCATCTGTCCAGCCACCTGATTACTTAAATCCTGAAGAGCCTGCTCAAAATGAGCCTCCTAGTAAGCAACCTTGTTTTGCAGTGCCTCAATATCCCCCTGTAAAGAGTGGATCATAGAAAACAACTGATCCATCTTTGTCTCGTTTGACATTATCCCAGCAGATTCCTTTATGGCCTGAGTATCCTGTAATAATTATATGGGTACTACGGAATATAATAGCATGGGATAAAGCCAGTCCGAGAACAAGTTGCAGCAAAGAACGTTTTCACTCAAAACAGAAATGTAAATAGAATTGACACAGATATGTCTGCAATTGTAACAAGGTCTTCAGCTCTATAAAGTAAATCACAGCAGACTGAGAACAGATATTTAAAAAGGAAGTCCAATAAGTCCGAGTAGTGAGCATAAGCAGGGAGTTCACCAGCAAACCGGCAGAAGCTCAGGAGCCAGCAGCACAAAATACTCAGGCACCGAAGAACACATGACCCGGACTTAAATAATCAGGACAGACAGGAAGTCCCATGACAGGGCGAGATCCAAGACTCCATCTTGGATCAGGGCGAACAGGCCCCAGGAAAGTCCAGAATCCTTACAGTAGCCCAGTACCAAAGGAAAAAGCAAACTCAGGGTCAGAGACAAGTCAGGGATCAGTAACAATCAGGGGCAGATATACCAAAGACAAGAGGCAAAGCAAGTCAGAAAACAAGCCAGGTCAAAAGCAGGGAGTGAGCACACTAAATGGAAAACACTGAGTCAAGACTGGAATAGGGGAAAACAGAGACACGTGTTCAGACAGCAAACACAGCAGGACAAATCAGAGCAATCAGAGTCAGCTACAGCAGCCGTAGACAAAAACTATAACTGGCATTGCCTGCAGGAAGCAGCGGCAATAAATAGTCAACCTGAACCCAGACTCAGGCTGGGAAAGATTAACTCTTGACATGACCCGACCGGGAAAAAGGCAATTGTGCCAGACATACTTTCAGATGGTCTCTTGATATGGTAGTACATGTATTTACGCTGTTTTTGGAGATGGCACACACTTTGCTGTTGTCATAGTTTTGCCAAGGTTGAGCAAGACTTTCTTCTACACGTTGCTGAACTTTTTAACCCCTTTCTGCCATTGGACGTACTATTCTGTCCATGTGGGGTGGGCCCTAATTCCCAAGGACGGAATAGTATGTCCAGCGCGATCGGCCGCGCTCACGGGGGGAGCGTGGCCGATTGCGGCCGGGTGTCAGCTGCCTATCGCAGCTGACATCCGGCACTATGTGCCAGGAGCAGTCAGGGACCGCCCCCGGCACATTAACCCCGGGCACACCGTGATCAAACATGATCGCGGTGTGCCGGCGGTACAGGGAAGCATCGCGCAGGGAGGGGGCTCCCCGCGGGCTTCCCTGAGACCCCCGGAGCAACGCGATGTGATTGCTTTGCTGCGAGGGTCTCTTACCTCTCCTCCCTGCTGCAGGCCCGGATCCAAAATGGCCGCGGCATCCGGGTCCTGCAGGGAGGGAGGTGGCTTACCAAGTGCCAACTCAGAGCAGGCGCTGGTAAGCCTGCAGCACTGTAAGTGCTGTGCAAACTGTCAGATCAGTGATCTGTGATGTCACCCCCTGGGACAAAGTAAAAGTGTCAAAAAAAATTTTCCACATGTGTAAAAAAAAAAAAAAAAAATCCTAAAAAAAATATATTATTTCCATAAATACATTTCTTTATCTAAATAATAATAAAAAACAATAAAAGTACACATATTTAGCATCGCCGCGTCCGTAACGACCCAACCTATAAAACTGTCCCACTAGTTAACCCCATCAGTGAACACCGTAAGAAAAAAAAAACACGAGGCAAAAAACAACGCTTTATTATCATACAGCCGAACAAAAAGTGGAATAACACGCAATTAAAAAGACGGATATAAATAACCATGGTACCGCTGAAAACAACATCTTGTCTCGCAAAAAACGAGCCGCCATACAGCATCATCAGTGAAAAATAAAAAAGTTATAGTCCTCAGAATAAAGCGATGCCAAAATAATTATTTTTTCTATAAAATAGTTTTTATCGTATAAAAGCGCCAAAACATAAAAAAATGATATAAATGAGTTATCGCTGTAATTGTACTGACCCAACGAATAAAACTGCTTAATCAATTTTACTAAACGTGGAATGGTATAAACGCCCCCCGAAAAGAAATTCATGAAAAGCTGGTTTTTGGTCATTCTGCCTCACAAAAATTGGAATAAAAAGCGATCAAAAACTGTAACGTGTCCGAAAATGTTACCAATAAAAACGTCAACTCATCCCGCAAAAAACAAGACCTCACATGACTCTGTGGACCAAAATATGCAATAATTATAGGTCTCAAAATGTGGAGATGCAAAAACTTTTTTGCTATAAAAAGCATCTTTTAGTGTGTGACAGCTGCCAATCATAAAAATCCGCTATAAAAAACGCTATAAAAGTAAATCAAACTCCCCTTCATCACCGCCTTAGGGAAAATAATAAAATTTAAAAAATGTATTTATTTCCATTTTCCCGTTAGGGTTAGTGCTAGGGCTAGGGTTAGGGCTAGGGTTAGGGCTAGGGTTAGGGCTAGGGTTATGGTTAGGGCTAGGGTTAGGGCTAGGGCTAGGGTTAGGGCTAGGGCTACGGTTAGGACTAGGGTTAGGGCTACGGTTAGGGCTAGGGTTAGGGCTAGGGCTAGGGTTAGGGATAGAGTTAGGGTTGGGGCTAAATTTAGGGTTAGGGTTTGGACTACATTTACGGTTGGGATTAGGTTTGGGATTAGAGTTAGGGGTGTGTCAGGGTTAGGGGTGTGGTTAGGTTTACAGTTGGGATTAGGGTTAGGGGTGTGTTTTGATTAGGGTTTCAGTTATAATTGGGAAGTTTCCACTGTTTAGACACATCAGGGGCTCTCCAAACGCGACATGGCGTCCGATCTCATTTCCAGCAAATTCTGCATTGAAAAAGTAAAACAGTGCTCCTTCCCTTCCAAGCTTTCCTGTGCGCTCAAACAGGGGTTTACCCCAACATGTGGGGCATCAGCTTACTGGGGACAAATTGGACAACAACTTTTGGGGTCCAATTTCTCCTGTTACCCTAGGTAAAATACAAAACTGGGGGCTAAAAAAGAATTTTTATGGAAAAAAAAAATAATTTTTATTTTCACGGCTCTGCGTTATAAACTGTAGTGAAACACTTGTTGGTTGAAAGTTCTCACAACACATCTAGATAAGTTCCTTGGGGTCTAGTTTCCAATATGGGTCACTTGTGGGGTTTTCTACTGTTTGGGTACATCAGGGGCTCTTCAAATGCAACGTGATGCCTGCAGACCAATCCATCTAAGTCTGCATTCAAAATGGCGCTCCTTCCCTCCCGAGCTCTGCCATGCACCCAAACAGTGGTTCCCCCCACATATGGGGTATCAGCATTCTCAGGACAAATTGCACAACAACTTTTGGGGTCCAATTTATCCGGTTACTCTTGTGAAAACACAAAACTGGGGGCTAAAAATAATTTTTGTGAAAAAAAAAGAATTTTTATTTTTACGGCTCTGCGTTGTAAACTGTAGTGAAACACTTGGGGGTTCAAAGCTCTCAAAACACATCTAGATAAGTTCCTTAAGGGGTCTACTTTCCAAAATGGTGTCACTTGTGGGGGGTTTTAATGTTTAGGCACATCAGGGGCTCTCCAAATGCGACATGGTGTCCCATCTCAATTCCAGTCAATTTTGCATTGAAAAGTCAAACGGCGCTCCTTCCCTTCCGAGCTCTGCTATGCGCCCAAACAGTGGTTTATGCCCACATATGGGGTATCGGCGTACTCAGGACAAAATGCACAACAATTTTTGTGGTCTAATTTCTTCTCCTACCCTTAGGAAAATAAAAAATTGGGGCAAAAAGTTAATTTTTGTGAAAAAATATTATTTTTTATTTTTATGGCTCTGCATTATAAACTTATGTGAAGCATTTGGTGGGTCAAAGTGCTCAACACACATCTAGGTAAGTTCCTTAGGGGGTCTACTTTCCAAAATGGTGTCACTTGTGGGGGGTTTCAATGTTTAGGCACATCAGGGGCTCTCCAAACGCAACATGGCGTCCGATGTCAATTCCAGTCAATTTTGCATTGAAAAGTCAAATGGCGCTCCTTCCCTTCCGAGCTCTGTCATGCACCCAAACAGTCGTTTACCCCCACATATTGGGTATCAGTGTACTCAGCACAAATTGTACAACAGCTTTTTGGGGTCCATTTTCTCCTGTTACCCTTGGGAAAATAAAACAAATTGGAGCTGAAATAAATTTTGTGTGAAAAAAAGTGAAATGTTGATTTTTATTTAATCATTCCAATAATTCCTGTGAAACACCTGAAGGGTTAATAAACTTATTGAATGTGGTTTTGAGCACCTTGAGGGGTGCAGTTTTTAGAATGGTGTCACACTTGGGTATTTTCTATCATATAGACCCCTCAAAATGACTTCAAATGAGGTGTGGTCCCTAAAAAAAATGGTGGTGTAAAAATGAGAAATTGCTGGTCAACTTTTAACCCTTATAACTCCCTAACAAAAAAAAATGTTGGTTCCAAAATTGAGCTGATGTAAAGAAGACATGTGGGAAATGTTACCTATTAAGTATTTTGTGTGACATATCTCTGTGATTTAAGGGCATAAAAATTCAAATTTGGAAAATTGCGAAATTTTCAAATTTTTCACCAAATTTCCATTTTTTTCACAAATAAATGCAGGTAATATCAAAGAAATTTTATGACTATCGTGAAGTACAATATGTCACGAGGAAACAGTGTCAGAATTACCAGGATCCGTTGAAGCGTTCCAGAGTTATAACCTCATAAATGGACAGTGGTCAGAATTGTAAAAATTGGCCCAGTCATTAACGTGCAAACCACCCTTGGAGGTAAAGGGGTTAATACTGCAGTTGTCTTTCTGTGTTCCTATCAGTGTCTAATTGGCTGGATATGGTTTCAGGAGTTAGGACTCCCATTTCCAGGTCAAAGGTGAGTTTACCTGGCCATAATAGTACATGGAAATACCGCACTATGAGGGGTCTACTTGAGGCTAGTTACTTGGATAACCAATTATGCATGCACCTTCCCAAGTATGATACAGATTAACCCCTTCATGACCTTGGGATTTTCCATTTTTCAGTGTTCGTTTTTTGCTCCCCTTCTTCCCAGAGCCAGAACTTTTTAATTTTTCCGTCAATATGGCCATGTGACGGCTTATTTTTTGTGAAACAAGTTGTAATTTTTAACAACATCATTGGTTTTAGCATGTTGTGTATTAGAAAACAGGAAAAAATTCCAAGTGCGGTGAAATTGCAAAAAAAGTGCAGTCCCACACTTGTTTTTTGTTTGGCTTTTTTGCTAGATTCACTAAATGCTTAAACTAACCTGCCGTTATGATTCTCCAGGTCAGTACGAGTTTATAGACATCAAATATGTCAAGGTTCTTTTTTACCTAAGTGGTGAAAAAAATGTCCAAACTTTGATGAAAAAAAAATTGCGCCATTTTCCGATACCTGTAGCGTCTCCATTTTTCATGATCTGGGGTTGGTTGAGGGCTTATTTTTTGCGTGCTGAGCTGGCGTTTTTAATGATATTATTTTGGTGCAGATATGTTCTTTTGATTGCCCGTTATTGCATTTTAATGCAATGTCGTGGCGAATAAAAAAACGTAATTCTGGTGTGTCGAATGTTTTTATCGCTGCGCCGTTTAGCGATCAGGTTAATGCTTTTTTTTATTGATAGATCGGGCGATTCTGAACGCGGCGATACCAAATATTTGTAGGTTTGATTTTTTTTTATTGATTTATTTTGAATGGGGTGAAAGGGGGGTGATTTAAACTTTTATATATATATTTTTTTAACTTTTTTTAACTTTTTTTTTTTTTACTTTTGCCATGCTTCAATAGCCTCCATGGGAGGATAGAAGCTGACACAACTCGATCGGCTCCGCTACATAGCAGCAATCATCAGATCGCTGCTATGCAGCTTAATAACAGACTTGCTGTGAGCGCCGACCACAGGGTGGCGCTCACAGCTAGCTGGGATCAGTAACCATAGAGGTCTCAAGGACCTCTATAGTTACCATTCTGATGCATCGCTGACCCCCGATCATGTGATGGGGGTCAGCGATGCGCTAATTTCCGGCTGGATGGCCGGAAACGCTTGTTAAATGCTGCTGTCAGCGCTTGACAGCGGCATTTAACTAGTTAATAGCAGTGGGTGAATCACGATTTCACCCGCCGCTATTGTGGGCACATGTCAGCTGTTCAAAACAGCTGACATGTCGTGACTTTGATGTGGGCTTAGCGCTGGAGACCTGCATCAAAGCGCGGTACCTGACCTCGGACGTACTATCCCGTCCGAGGTCAGTAAGTGGTTAAACAATGTTTCCTAATATTATTCAGTGATTTCTAAGGAAGTCAATAGGTCTATTAGCAGTTTAGGAGTATGTGCTAGCCTTCGAGGATTGTGCTGGTTAATATTTTGTACCTCAGTTCTGTTGATAATCGCACATCTACATATTCCACATACCTTATAGGTTCACGAAGGTTAGTTGGATTGGATATCCTAATCTGGTAGGTGAGGAGTTGGATAGTGCGCCAATGCACACCGCCATTTTGCAAGTGAATGGAAGTTTACTGCCGATTCGTGCAGAGCTGGGTGGGTGAATGCCACCGGCCGGGACGTCTCTGGCTCTGCACACATCGGCAATCTTCCTCCGCCTATAGCACAGACTCTCGGGCCGTACTCGCACGGCTTTCACCCACCCAGCTCTGCACAAATGTGAATGAATGTGCAATTATCAACAGAACTGAGGTACAATCCTCTAAGGCGAACACATACTCCTAAACTGCTAATAGACCTATTGACTTCCTTAGGAATCACTCAATAATATTAGGAATCATACATGTATCATACTTGGGAAGGTGCATGCATAATTGGTTATCCAAGTAACTAGCCTCAAGTAGACCCTTCATGGCTTGGGGATAGCTGCACCTGGTCTAAGGCCACTAGCTCCAGAGGTTGTTTAGTGATGAATCATCACTAATGATGGCTGCAAGGAGGCCCTTTGTATACAAACGGAAAAAAACACCACATAAAAATCCAAAGAATAATTTAAATAATCAAAGAATAATTGTATTAAATAATCAGGTACAAACGGAGGAAAGGGAGGGGGTTACACCCACTAGCACATACGAAAAGTAGGATGCTCACCAGGACATTGTATAAATTATCAAAAAGGCAGGGGGATTAAATCCAATGTTATAAAGTATGATCATCCATATTGCACATATCCCATATAACCTAATTAATCAATATCCTAACTCCTGTAGTATATATCAATATCATAAACGCATCATCTGATGCCATTACCCATAATCAGCCAGGAGTAAGTCCACGAGCATCCTCCCCGACATGTGTTCCGGCAACATAACCTTTCTCAAGGGGTGTGGGAGAAGGGGAAATATGGGCATAAAAAGCCCCAATAACCAATCAAAACACAATTCCTTGATTAGCAAGTGCCCACAACCGCCAGTCACCGATCCGCATACTTAGAGGACAGTACAGGGAGTCCAGCGGTAAAGCATTTCCGGAGCACTGCAACCACTTCCTGTGACACATGCAATGCCAGCGAGAGTAAAAATAATCCCAAAATATTCTTTACCTACATAAATAGTAACAAACTAAAAAATGACAGTGTTGGCCCCTTATAAATAGTCTGGGTGAAATGGTGGATGAGGATGAGGAAAAAGCCAAAATGCTAAATGACTTTTTTCATCAGTATTTACACAAGAAAATCCCATGGCGACAATATGATCAGTGATAACAAAAATTCCCTATTAAATGTCACCTTCTTAACCCAGCAGGAAGTACGGCGGCGTCTAAAAATCACTAAAATTGACAAATCTCCGGGCCCGGATGGGATCCACCCCCGAGTACTGCAGGAACTAAGTACAGTCATTGATAGACCATTATTTTTAATCTTTAAAGACTCCATAATAACAGGGTCTGTACCACAGGACTGGCGTATAGCAAATGTGGTGCCAATATTCAAAAAGGGGACAAAAACTGAACTCGGTAATTATAGGCCAGTAAGCTTAACCTCTACTGTGGGTAAAATCCTGGAGGGCATTCTAAGGGATGCGATACTGGAGTATCTGAAGAGGAATAACCTCATGACCCAGTATCAGCACGGGTTTACTAGGGACCGTTCATGTCAGACTAACCTGATCAGCTTCTATGAAGAGGTAAGTTCCAGACTGGACCAAGGGAACCCAGTGGATGTAGTGTATATGGACTTTTCAAAAGCTTTTGATACGGTGCCACACAAAAGGTTGATACATAAAATGAGAATAATGGGGATAGGGGAAAATATGTGTAAGTGGGTTGAGAGCTGGCTCAGGGATAGGAAGTAAAGAGTGGTTATTAATGGAGCACACTCGGACTGGGTCACGGTTAGCAGTGGGGTACCACAGGGGTCAGTATTGGGCCCTCTTCTTTTTAACATATTTATTAATGACCTTGTAGGGGGCATTCAGAGTAGAATTTTAATATTTGCAGAGACACTAAACTCTGCAGGGTAATCAATACAGAGGAGGACAATTTTATATTACAGGATGATTTATGTAAACTAGAAGCTTGGGCTGATAAATGGCAAATGAGCTTTAATGGGGATAAATGTAAGGTCATGCACTTGGGTAGAAGTAATAAGATGTATAACTATGTGCTTAATTCTAAAACTCTGGGCAAAACCATCAATGAAATAGACCTGGGTGTATGGGTGGATGACAAACTCATATTCAGTGGCCAGTGTCAGGCAGCTGCTACAAAGGCAAATAAAATAATGGGATGCATTAAAAGAAGCATAGATGCTCATGAGGAGAACATAATTTTACCTCTATACAAGTCACTAGTTCGACCACACTTAGAATACTGTGCACAGTTCTGGTCTCCGGTGTATAAGAAAGACATAGCTGAACTGGAGCGGGTGCAGAGAAGAGCGACCAAGGTTATTAGAGGACTGGGGGGTCTGCAATACCAGGATAGGTTATTACACTTGGGGCTATTTAGTTTGGAAAAACGAAGGCTAAGGGGTGATCTTATGTTAATGTATAAATATATGAGGGGACAGTACAAAGACCTTTCTGATGATCTTTTTAACCATAGACCTGAGACAGGGACAAGGGGGCATCCTCTACGTCTGGAGGAAAGAAGGTTTAAGCATAATAACAGACGCGGGTTCTTTCCTGTAAGAGCAGTGAGACTATGGAACTCTCTGCCGTATGATGTTGTAATGAGTGAGTCATTACTAAAATGTAAGAGGGGACTGGATGCCTTTCTTGAAAAGTATAATGTTACAGGGTATATACACTAGATTCCTTGTTAGGGCGTTGATCCAGGGAACTAGTCTGATTGCCGTATGTGGAGTCGGGAAGGAATTTTTTTCCCCATGGTGGAGTTACTCTTTGCCACATGGATTTTATTTGCCTTCCTCTGGATCAACATGTTAGGGCATGTTAGGTTAGGCTATGGGTTGAACTAGATGGACTTAAAGTCTTCCTCCAACCTTAATAACTATGTTACTATGTCATGTGTCGGGCGACGTCACATCACGTGACCGTCACTCGGCAACTTTAGACGCCATAAGCCGACGGACAGGCCGGGACCATGGCACGCATGCGTGCTGTGGAACGTAGGCACAATTACTATTCAAAGAATGCGATCTAGCTAACTCGCATATTTATCATAAATTAAGATTACCCATAATACTTCAAAAGTGCATACTGTGATATACAAGCACAACTACTGCTAAGAGGATACAATCTTTGGATATCTTAAATACGTAGCTAAATTACCCATTTGACGCCAATGTAAATATCCATATGGTACACAAAGAATAATTAGTACAGGAAGTGTCCCTATAATTATATGCATAGCGCAAACAAATAGAGCACAATATAGTACATAAGTCATCAATCATATACATGAAATACACTATGAAATTACAATAATTGAGGTAAATAAATCCAGTATAATGATCAATCAAAGCTGTATACAGTTCGAAATCTTGTATCTTTACAGTGCCATGGTGTCATATTGTCCATCAATAAAGTTGGATGCATGGATTAAACAACAACAAAGGACCTCCACAGTATAATAAGAAGTTCCTCACGGGACGGAAAAAGATTGATGGGGCTGAATAAAGCAGTAAAATAAAAACAATAAATATAAAAACAAAACACATGTGCATATTAAACCACCGGTGACTTATAAAAATGGGACAAAACTCATGTTCAAATTAAGCCCTTTAGGATATACTGAATCTAATGTCCAAATCCACCTGGTTTCCCGTTGTGCTAATCTGGAACTTATTTTACAACCACAAATTCCAGGATCCACCACATCAATACCCCTAACTCTAAATGTGGCGCTGTCACAATTGTGGTGCAGCTTGAAATGACGGGGCAGAGTCCGGAGTGTGGATGTGTCATCATGGCCGGTGGCCGCCTCAAACCCAAGCACGTGTTCGCGAACAAGTACTTTTAATTTGTGTGTAGTGAGCCCTATATATGTTAGATTACAAGGACACATGGCAAAATAGAGAACATTTTTGGTGATACATGTAACATGTCTCCTAATTTCATATGTCTTAAAACCAGAAGAGTTGGTAAATGTATTAATGCGATCTATGTTGGGACAGGTGACACACCGGCCACAAGGCACACACCCACACTCGGGGCCAACACCATCAATAAAGCCAGATCTAGAATCACATTGGTAATGGATCCGGACAAGACAGTCCTTTAAGTTTTTAGAGCGGCGGATGACTACACTTGGTGTTTTAGGAAGGATTTGTTTAAGAATGGAATCAGTTTGTAAGATGGGCTATGCTTTTTGGAGGCATTATTTAATGCGAGAAAATTGAGCATGATCATTTCTAGTAAATCGCACTTTATTAGTAGTATTTTTCTGACCATCATTGGCATATAGCAGAGATTGTTGTGTAGAATATTTTGCTCTATGATAGGCCCATTTAATAGTGTGTCTACCATAACTCCTGTCGCGAAACCTCACGCTCAGATCTTTGGCCTACATTTCAAAGTCCTCATCATTGGAAGAGATCCTCCAAAGCTGAAGGAACTGTCCAATGTGGATTGAATCGATTATATGTTTTGGATGAGCTGAGGAGGCATGCAGCAACCTGTTAGTGGAGGTTTTGTTTCTTTCCTGTAGATGGTAGTTTGTAACACATTATTATCATCTCTCCATACAGTCACATCAAGAAAATCAATCCTATCCCTATCACCATGATAGGTGACAAAGATATTTTTGTCATTGTTATTTAATGTGTTAATGAACTCCTGCAGCTGATTGGTGGATCCCTGCCAGATCAAAAATATGTCGTCGATGTACCGCATCCATATGGGAATGCTGTCCATCAGCGACTGATCTGACAGGAAGAAGTCCCTCTCCCACAGCCCCAGGGACAGATTTGCATACGCCGGTGCAAGGGAAGCACCCATGGCTGTGCCCTAGAGCTGCAGGTAGAAGGACCCCTTGAACACAAAAAAGTTGTGAGTTAGTGAAAACTCAAGGAGCTCGAGAATAAGGTCGATGATCCCCCTTGGCAAACTAGACATTTCAAGATAATATTTGGTCCCTGTTAAACCAGCACTATGTTTGATATTAGTATAGAGAGAGCCTATTACCATCAACATGTCACTCTCAACATGGAGACCATCCACCCTCTTCAAGAACTCACTTTTCAAGAACTCACAATTGATATTCTCCAAGAAGTTCCCCGACCCTGAAATTATTGAATGTCCTGTGGGACTCTCCAGATTATTGTGTATCTTAGGTAACAGGTACATAGTTGACACCTTAGGTTCCTGTACCTGTAGTGCCAAAGCCAGCTCCTTTGTAATTACACCACCCCTCACCACAACATTCAAGATTTTTAATAGTTGTCTGGTAAAAGATGATAGGGGGTTAAATGTAAGACGTTTATAACAGGCCTTATTATTGAGTAGGGTTGATTGATCACTCTAAAAATCGTATCCGAAAGGATCCGATCACAATTGAAAATCGTCGATAGGGAATTCCAATTTCCGATCCTCATTGAAGTCAATGGGGATAAAAAATCGGAATTCCTAAAACACCTATTTTACATTGTGGTGTTTTCCAAATGACTAAAAATGCAAAAATATAATGTAGAATTAGTAATCGGAGGCAGCGGAGCCAGATAAATCAAATAATAATGAGTACAAGTACTGTTTTTAGTATGAATAGCGGTTATAATGGGACACATTTGGTCTACGGGTCAAAATAATAACATAATACTTGTCAAACTCTTTGGAATTTACTTTTTCTTCATCCATTTAATTTTATTCTTATTATTTATTCTTAACGGTGGGCACGGCGTTGTAGATACAATTATCACGCCTGTGGATCTCCCAGGCCTCGGTGCCTGCTTCGCTCATTTTTCCGCTAAGATCAAGGGCAAAAACAGTTCTTAAATGATTGTCTGTCACTTCCGCTGCAATCTATGCCTGAGATGCGGGGAGGCCATACAATGGAACCAGCAGGGAAAACCACAAAATTCACTTAGATACTGATGACCCGAAATCACACCAACATCTTTCTGACCCACGTCCCACACGACAAGATGCTGGAAGGCTCTAGTCTACAGCTAACGCCCAGTCGCCATAGTCAATAAAAATGTTAAAGAGATCTAAAGCTGCGCACCACTATCCAAAATAGAGTGCGCTGTAGCAAGAGTCCTGCCTACATTTTTGTCTGCACATCATTCCGCAGCAGCAGCATTGATGCCATGTTTGCTGTTCCTTGCCCCAGATACAATAAATGGTACCGAGTTCTAACCACTATTAATTTCATTTTTTTTTGTTACCTTTGATCCTTCTTTTTTAAATCGCTAATTCTGATAGCTTTTTTAAGAAAATGTGTTTATTGTTAAAGAATAAAGAGAAAAAAATAAATACATTTGCTTGTCCTATTCCTCTGTTGTGTTGGAGTAGGTTTAAATATAAGAACTTTGCATGGTTTAGCGACATTTGAAAAATACTTCATCCGGGAGGCCTGTCTCAGGGGACTCTCACCGGGAGGGGTCCGCGTTCAGCTTGCCCCGCAGCAGCAGGGAGTCTCCAGGGGTACTACGAGGAGGAATGGACTCACCCCCATACACTGGTTTGTCTTCTTCTGCTTAGACTTATTTTTTTCTTCTTCTGCATTTTATCATTCTGCTTATTCTTATTCTTCTTTTTTTTCCTGGTCTTATGGTATCAGGTTCTTCTGGTTCTGGTGCTTTGGGTACTGGTGCTTCTGGTTCTTCCATTTCCTAAACCTTTGCTTCATCTTCTTCTTCCTCTGGTTCTTCTTCTTCTTCTGGGTCTTCTTCCTCTTGTACCGGTTCTTCTTCCACTTCTTCTTCCTCTGGTTTTTCTTCCTCTGGTTCCGGTTCTTTTTCTTCCCCTTGTTCTTCTTCCTTTTGTTCCAGTTCTTCTTCTTCCAGTTGTTGTTCTTCTTTTTTTTGTTTGGGTTCTTCTTCTTTTTCCTCTGGTTCTTCTTCCTCTTGTTTCGGTTCTTCTTCTTCCGGTTGATCTTCTTCCTCTGGTTCCGGTTCTTATTCTTCCTCTGGTTCTTCTTCCTCTGGTCCCGGTCCTTCTTCTTCCGGTTGTTCTTCGCTTGGCTCTTCTTCTGCTAGTTCTTCTTGTTCTTCTTCTTTTGGTACTTGTATTTATAATTGTAATTTGTGAAGCATGTATTTCAGGTGCACGGAGGAACAGCAAGAAGTACCAGTGTCCGAAAGCACATTTGTAGACCTGCTGATGTTAATGGAACCCGGATACAGAGTCGAAGGAACCTGTGGCAAAGACATTATCGAGAACCAGCTGGTGGTGCTGGGACTCTGTTATTAAGCAGAAGGTATAAGTGCCATTGGGACTAGCAAGAACCATCTGGTGCTGCTGGAACCCTGTTATTAAGCAGAAGGTGTAAGTGCCATTGCCACTAGCGAGAACCATCTGGTGCTGCTGGAACCCTGTTACTAACCAGAAGGTATAAGTGACATTGGCACTATTGGGAACCATCTGGCGGTTCTGGAACTCGTATTGGACTGCAGGGTTAACATGTGTTACTAAGCCCCAAAATAAAGGACAGCTTCGGTTACTGGAACCTGGAGCCACAGCAGGAGCCGCCTGGACTACCTGCACTCTGGAGACCCAGCTAACTCTAATGGGGCATGGAGCAGAAGCAGATCAAGTTGTGCATCTCCCCGATTACCAGTCAACGTTACCGGAACCCGGAGCCAAGCTAGGAGGCAACTGTCTTGCCGGCACTCTTGAGAACCAGCTAGCAGAGTAAACAGTGCAGGGCAACAGTGGGTGGTGCTGAGGCCCAGTGGTACAGGATTCATTGTAGGTGGACAGCAGAATTTGAATTGCCAGTAGCACAGCCAGAGTCCAGCTTGCGTTGCTGAACCCCGATAAGGCTACGTTCACATTTGCGTTGTGCGCCGCAGCGTCGGCGCCGCAGCGCACAACGCAAACAAAAACGCAGCAAAACGCATGCACAACGCTGCGTTTTGCGCCGCATGCGTCGTTTTTTTCATTGAATTTGGACGCAGCAAAAATGCAACTTGCTGCGTCCTCTGCGCCCCGACGCGGGCGCCGCAGCGACGCATGCGGCGCAAAACGCAAGTGCGCCGCATGTCCATGCGCCCCCATGTTAAATATAGGGGTGCATGACGCATGCGGCGCCGCTGCGGCGCCCGACGCTGCGGCGCTGGCCGCAAATGTGAACGTAGCCTAACATGGCAGCGGGTGTTCACTGTGCTACTGACACTTCCGAGCAACAGCTGACAGTGCTGAAGCCCAGGTGGACTGAAGTATTTGTAGGTGGACTGGAGTATCTGATTTGCCAGTGGCACAGCCAGAGGAAAGCTTGCGGTGCTGAACCCCATAAACAAAGCAGCGGTTGTTCACTGTGCAACTGACACTTCCGAGCAACAGCTGACGGTGCTGAAGCCCAGGTGGGCTGATCAATCTAGTGGTGCCAGAGGGCCATGTGTGGACCTGGAGACTGTTGCCAGACATGTGTTTATTCAGTCTCGTCTGGTGCAGGGCTTGCAAAATCTGGCGAGATCCAGGCCTGGTTCATCTTTATAAAAGTTAGGCATCAACATTATTGGTGGATAGGCGCTTGCGTTGGTCTGTAAGGACTCCCCCAGCGGCGCTAAAGACACGCTCCGATAACACACGGGCAGCGGGGCAGGCCAGCACCTCCAAGGCATACTGGCTAAGCTCTGGCCATATATCGAGCTTGGAGACCCAAAACTTAAAGTGGGCAGAACCCACTGTCCCAACCTGGGACACACTGACATGACTGGGCATGTAGTCTGCCACCATCTGACGGTAATGCTGCGTCCTGCTGAATGGAACCGTATGGGATGGTACATGACCTGGTTGCGGGCACACAAAACTTTGCCACATTTTGGCAAGACTGAACTGGCCTTCTGCAGAGTTGCTGCTCCTGCTCTGTTGATGGCTTCTTCCCCGTCTTGGAGGCACTGAGCTGACAAGTTAAATACTTGAAGCAGTCCTCTCAGGTGGAAATGAGGATATCATCGAATGTACCAGTATGTCTTGGAACTCTTGCATTTTAAAATCTCAGTTCAACAGTGTTATCGGGGTTTTTAGGTTGTCCCGGTAGCGAGGATCCAGGAGGCTGGCCACCCAGTAATCATCAGTGTTGAGAATGCGAGCGAAACGGCGGTCGTTTCGAAGGCACTGCAGCATGAAATCACTCATGTGTTGCAGACTGCCGGCTGGCCACGCCCCACTGTCCCCTGCTTGAGGCGTGCTTTCTGTCTCCTCTGCATCCCCCCATCCTCGATGTAAATGATGACTACCAATGTGTGATGTACTATCCTCCCCTGGCCATACTACTTCCTCCTCCAATTCTTCCTCCTCCTCTTCATCAAAAAGTGTCCCCTGTCTGGACCTTTGTGAGTTGCCATGTTGCCTGGCTAACAATCCACTCGTAGAGCTGTGGGTAGACTGTCCCGATACAGAAGGCACTGTCAGCATTTGTTCCTCCTCCTCCTTGTCCAAAACTGCATCCCTGATCCCTAGCATAGTTTTTTCAATGAGGCATATGAGAGGTACAGTGATGCTAACTATGGCATCATCCGCGCTCGATATGAGAGTGGAATCATGAAAGGGCCTCAAAACACAGCAGATGTCCTTCATATAAGCCCACTCAGCACATATGAAGTGTGGCCTGCAAGTTGTGCGACTAGTTTGCGCCTAATGCAGCTGGAATTCCATTACTGCCTGCTGCTGCTCACACAACCTCTCCAGCATATGCAACGTGGAATTCCATCTAGTGCGGACATCATATATGAGGCGGTGTTCAGGCAGGTTAAATCTTTGCTGCAGAGCTGCAATGCTCGCATTGTGTACGCTCGAACGGCGCAAGTGAGCTCACTCGCCACGGACCTTGTGCAGAAGATCTTCAAGATCTGGATAGCTTTTAAAAAAACTCTGCACGACCACATTTAACACATGTGCCAGGCACAGGATGTGAGTCAGATTGGCTAGACCCAGAGCTTTCACCAGGTTTCCGCACATTATCACACAATGAACTGTCCACTGACACAACCAAGATGAGCACTGCCGTGGCAAAACGTCAACAGGCCGTGTTGACAAAATTAGTTTGGAGGATACAAGCCACACTGCAGAGCAGCTGTGGAATGCCATCAAGCAGCAGAGCGACCATTGGTTTGGGCCGCTCAACCTCCAGCCAGGTATGGTGGTGGCAGGACCTGTGCAGTGCCACTATCCACTTCTGTACCGGCTCCACCACATTTACCCAATGGGCAGTGAGGGAAATGTAGCATCCCTGACCGTGCTTACTGGTCCACGCATCGGTGGTCAGGTGGACTTGCTGCTGATGGCGTTAAGTAGCGCATGCTTAATTTTTTTCTCCACGTGCTGTTGCAGGGCAGGGAAGGCTTTTCGACTAAAATAGTGGCGGCTATGAACACAGTATTGTGGGACTGCCAATGCCATGAGGTTGCGAAAGGCGACCGTGTCCACCAGCCTGAATGATAGCATTTCAAGGGCCAGAAGTTTTGAAATGCTAGCATTGAGGGCATGTGCTCGGGTTTGGCTTGCCGGGAATTTCCTTTTTCAAGCCCATAACTGTGGAACGGATGGCTGCAGGCTAGACTGGGACTGTGAGGATAAACGGGATTGTGAGATTGGTGGCTGTGTGACATTGATGATGGCTGTCTGTACACTACTGGGACGTTCGCTCTCTCTCCTGGGAGTAACAAGCTACAACGTTAGCAGAAGAGGTGGCACATGGAGCTGCAGGTTGGGCAAGATTTTTTACGTGACTTGTCCACTCTGCAACGTGCTTGTTCCTCAAATGCCTCCACATATTGGTGGTATTGAGGTTGTGGACTTTTTTCCCTCGCTTCAGAGTTAGATGACACAGTTTGCATCTGACTGTTGTAATGTCATCAGCAACTTGGTCCAAAAAGGCCCAGGCACCACATCTCTTTGGTGCACCCCTTGCACTAGTTTTTGCGTGGGTCCTGCTCCTTCTGGGTGCCAAAGTGGAGGCTACAGGCAACCAACTCTCGCCCCTCACTCTACTCCCTTTTTTGGCCCTCTGCTGCTGTACTGTTGTGGGAATCTCTTCATCTGAGCTGCTACCACCACTTTGCTGTCCCTGACACCATGATGGATCAAGGACCTCATCATCTGTTGGACCCTCTTCCAACAACTCAGACGATTGCTCCTCCCAAGTTGTTTGTATACTGCAGGATGCACCAGCTAATGCCACCTGAGTTTCATCATCATTTGATGCATACTGTGGTCGGCTGACTGTGTGCATAGGGCTACCTGCCTCTTCTTCTTCTGAGAGAAATATAAGATGGGCATCACTGCTTAAAAGCTCTTCTTCCTGTTGTTGAATACTGCCTGACTGGCCCCCTGATCCACAGCCAACAGATTCTTCAAACAGAAGTAAAGATGGCTCCTGTAGTGGTCCCTCTAACTGTCCAGGTAATTTGGCAGGTGGTGGTGAAGAAGCAGAGCGGTGCTCTACACTGACATGATCGGACTCTGTGCTCTGTATCTGGGAGGATGAAAATAAGGGACAAATTGAAGTCGATGCCGCAGCTGCCATCCATCCAACAACGGTTTCAATTTGTTCCTCCCCCAGCAATGGGATACCACGACCTCCAACAAAGTTGCGCATGAAGGATTGTTCCCGGGAATAGCAGGTGGCTGAGTCACTTGTGCCCACAGCAGGCAAAGATTCTCCACGTCCTCTCCCTGCAATACCTCCACGACTGTGGTCGCGACCACGTCCCTTACTCCCTGCCTTCCTCATGTCTCTAGACTTAGATAGGTGGAAGGGCAGAAGAGTTCTCCTATTTAGTGTTGCTAAACCTGTAAAGCAGCAGACAGGTGTAAGAAACACTAATTGGATCTAGTTTGGCGTAAACTTTAATAGAAACTGATGTGGCCTAAACGAGTATGAACTGGTGTTGTGTGAACTGTATTTATCAAAATCTGAAATTATCACAGAGTTTTTGTAGCAGTTGCAACCTGGGGGCGTAATCTACGGTGCAACTGTGGAATCTACAAATATTCTGCAAATACTAGGTGAGTATGTGCAAGGCGACACAATCCCACAACAAAAATACGATAGTGTGATTACACCTCGACTGCTGCACAGAGGTGTAAACCGAAACTAATTGGAAGTATTGTGGTGATTCCAATTAGAGTGCAATCACACACAAATGCAGGTGGTAGTATTAGAAATTTTTTGTAGCAGTTACACCGTGGGGGCTTAATCTATGGTGCAAAAGTGGAAGCCACAAATATTCTGCTAATACTAGGTAAGAATATTTCCCAATTCCCACACCTCTCCCCTCCCCAGCCCTCACCAAGAAGTATAGGATCACCCAACTAAGTCTACGTTCACATTTGCGGTGTGCGCCGCAGCATCGTCGCCGCAACGCACAACGCAACAAAAACGCATAAGAAACGCATGGTTTTTTGACGCATGCGTTCAACGCATGCGTCGAAAAACGCAGCGTTTTTTGGAAACGCAGTTGCGTTTTGACCAAAAAACGCAGCGTTTTTCGACGCATGCGTTTTCCTACAGTGAGTCATTCTTCATCCCCCCCCCAAAAAAAAGAGTCTACACACTAGATAAGGACCACCAATGGCTAGAAGAGGGTTGGTGTAATGTAATTGTGTATATATACCCTGGCAGAGATGAATTCCTCCCATTTTGCTGGTATTCATGATGGAGCGTCCCATGGACAGTATCTACATGGATATGGAGATGGAATTTGCCTTGGCTAATGCCTATGCTCTCGCCTGTTTTCATGAAAAGGAAAGGGAAAAACAGAGATGGAGTCGTCGCCGCTTTTGGATACACCCTATATTGGAAGTCCGGGAGAGCCGTGGAGCCTACCATTGCTTGTTTGGCGAACTCAATGACAACCTGGAGAAATATTTAGAATATACCAGGATGTCTCAAGACAGCTTCCGCTATCTTCTGCGTCGGGTGGAAGGAGCCATTAGCAGGCAGGACACGCAGCTCCGGAGATCTATTTCCGAAGAGGAACGGCTGCTGGTGACTCTACGGTACGTAGCTGTTTGAATGACTGTGATATGTTCTTCCCTTTTTTTTATTTTTTTTTTTATTTTTTTTTTGGGTTTGGTATGGTCAATGTACTTTTATAAATTGCAATGTACTTTAACCCCTTCCCGACCCATGACGCCTATGCGGCGTCATGGAATGATCGCATCCCTGCAGATCGGGTGAAAGGGTTAATTCCTATTTTACCCGATCTGCAGGGAGAGGGGGAGTTGTACTTCAGCCTAGGGGGGGTGGCTTTGCCCCCACGTGGCTACGATCGCTCTGATTGGCTGTTGAAAGTGCAACAGCCAATCAGAGCAATTTGCAATATTTCACCTATGAAAATGGTGAAATATTGCAATCCAGCCATGGCCGATGCTGCAATAGCATCTGCCATGGCTGGAAATCATGTTCTGGCCCCCCCCCACCGCCCCCGATCTCCTCCCCAGTCCTCCGTTCTGTCCGGTACCCCCCTCCGTCCCCCTGTTCGCTACCCCGTGCTCCTGTCCGCTCCCCCGTGCTCCTGTCCGCTCCCCCCGTCCTCCGATCCCCCCCCCCCTGTGCTCCGATCCACCCCCCACCACCCCCTCATACTTACCGATCCTCCCGAAGTCGGTCCGTCTTCTCCCTGGGCGCCGCCATCTTCCAAGATGGCGGGCGCATGCTCAGTACGCCCGCCGAATCTGCCACCTGGCAGATTCGTTACAAGTACATTTTGATCGCTGTGGTAGGTTCTACCACAGTGATCAAAATAAAAAAATAATAAATAAACCCCCCCCTTTATCACCCCCATAGGTAGGGACAATAATAAAATAAAGAAAATATTTTTTTTTCTTTTTCCACTAGGGTTAGGGTTAGAACTAGGGTTAGAACTAGGAGTAGGGTTAGGGGTAGGGTTAGGGTTACGGGTAGGGTTAGGGTTAGGGGTAGGGTTATGGCATGTGCACACAGAGCGGATCGGCCGCGGATCCGCTGCGGATCGGCCGCGGATCCGCAGCGGATTGGCAGCGGATCGGCCGCGGATCCGCAGCGGATCGGCAGCGGATCCGCAGCGGATTGGCAGCGGATCGGCCGCGGATCCGCAGCGGATCGGCAGCGGATCCGCAGCGGATCGGCCGCGGATCTGCAGCGGATTGGCCGCGGATCCGCAGCGGATCGGCAGCGGATCCGCAGCGGATTGGCAGCGGATTGGCCGCGGATCCGCAGCGGATTGGCCGCGGATCCGCAGCGGACTGGCCGCTGCGAATTCGAAGCAGTTTTCCATCAGGTTTACAGTACCATGTACACCTAAGGAAAACCAAATCCGCTGTGCCCATGGTGCGGAAAATTCCGTGCAGAAACGCTGCATTGTATTTTCCGCAGCATGTCAATTCTTTGTGCGGATTCCGCAGCGTTTTACACCTGTTCCTCAATAGGAATCCGCAGGTGAAATCCGCACAAAAAAACACTGGAAATCTGCTGTAAATCCGCAGGCAAAACGCAGTGCCTTTTACCTGCAGATTTTTCAAAAATCGTGCGGAAAAATCTCACACGAATCCGCAACGTGGGCACATAGCCTTAGGGTTAGGGTTGGAATTAGAGTTAGGGTTGGAATTAGGGCTAGGGTTTGAAATAGGGTTAAGATTAGGCTTGTGGTTAGGGTTACGGATAGGGTTAGGGGTGTGTTGGGGTTACAGTTGTGGTTAGGGTTGGGATTAGGGTTACGGTTGGGATTAGGGTTAGGATTAGGGTTGGAATTAGGGTTACGGTTGTGTTGCGGTTAGGGTTGTGGTTAGGGGTGTGTTGGGGTTAGGGTTGTGATTAGGGTTATGGCTACAGTTGGGATTAGGATTAGGGGTGTGTTGGGGTTAGTGTTGAAGTTAGAATTGAGGGGTTTCCACTGTTTAGGCACATCAGGGGTCTCCAAACGCAACATGGCACCACCATTGATTCCAGCCAATCTTGCGTTCAAAAAGTCAAATGGTGCTCCCGCCCTTCCAAGCCCCGACGTGCGCCCAAACAGTGGTTTACCCCCACATTTGGGGTACCAGCATACTCAGGACAAACTGGGCAACAACTGTTGGGGTCCAATTTCTCCTGTTACCCTTGCAAAAATAAAAAATTACTTGCTAAAACATAATTTTTGAGGAAAGAACAATTATTTTTTATTTTCACGGCTCTGCGTTATAAACTTCTGTGAAGCACTTGGGGGTTGAAAGTGCTCACCACACATCTAGATAAGTTCCTTCGGGGGTCTAGTTTCCAAAATGGGGTCACTTGTGGGGTGTTTCTACTGTTTAGGCACATCAGGGGCTCTGCAAATGCAATGTGACGCCCGCAGACCATTCCATCAAAGTCTGCATTTCAAATGTCACTACTTCCCTTCCGAGCCCTGACGTGTGCCCAAACAGTGGTTTACCCCCACATATGGGGTATCAGCGTACTCACAACAAACTGGGCAACAAATATTGGGGTCCAAATTCTCCTGTTACCCTTGTGAAAATAAAAAATTGCTTGCTAAAACATCTTTTTTGAGGAAAGAAAAATGATTTTTTATTTTCACGGCTCTGCGTTATAAACTTCTGTGAAGCACTTGGGGGTTCAAAGTGCTCACTACACATCTAGATAAGTTCCCTTGGGGGTCTAGTTTCCAAAATGGAGTCAATTGTGGGGAGTTCCTACTGTTTAGGCACATCAGGAGCTCTGCAAACGCAACCTGACGCCCGCAGAGCATTCCATCAAAGTCTGCATTTCAAAACGTCACTACTTCCCTTCCGAACCCCGACGTGTGCCAAAACAGTGGTTTACCCCCACATATGGGGTATCATCGTACTCAGGAGAAACTGGAAAACAACTTTTGGGGTCCAATTTCTCCTATTACCCTTGGGAAAATAAAAAATTGTGGGCTAAAAAATCATTTTTGAGAAAAGAAAAATTATTTTTTTATTTTCATGGCTCTGCGTTATAAACTTCTGTGAAGCACTTGGGGGTTCCAAGTGCTCACCACACATCTAGATTAGTTCCTTGGGAGGTCTAGTTTTCAAAATGGGGTCACTTGTGCGGGAGCTCCAATGTTTAGGCACACAGGGGCTCTCCAAACGCGACATGGTGTCCGCTAATGATTGGAGCTAATTTTCCATTCAAAAAGCCAAATGGCGTGCCTTCCCTTCCGAGCCCTGCCGTGCGCCCAAACAGTGGTTTACCCCCACATATGGGGTATCATCGTACTCAGGACAAACTGGACAACAACATTTGGGGTCCAATTTCTCCTATTACCCTTGGGAAAATAAAAAATTCTGGGCTAAAAATCATTTTTGAGGAAAGAAAAATTATTTTTTTATTTTCACGGCTCTGCGTTATAAACTTCTGTGAAGCACCTGGGGGTTATAAGTGCTCACTATGCATCTAGATAAGTTCCTTGGGGGGTCTAGTTTCCAAAATGGGGTCACTTGTAGGGGAGCTCCAATGTTTAGGCACACAGGGGCTCTCCAAACGCGACATGGTGTCCGCTAACGATTGGAGCTAATTTTCCATTCAAAAAGTCAAATGGCACGCCTCCCCTTCCGAGCCTTGCCGTGCACCCAAACAGTGGTTTACCCCCATATATGAGGTATCGGCATACTCAGGAGAAATTGCCCAACAAATTTTAGGATCCATTTTGTCCTGTTGCCCATGTGAAAATGAAAGAATTGAGGCTAAAAGAAATTTTGTGTGAAAAAAAAGTACTTTTTCATTTTTGCGGATCAATTTGTGAAGCACCTGGGGGTTTAAAGTGCTCACTATGCCTCTAGATGAGTTCCTTGGGGGGTCTAGTTTCCAAAATGGGGTCACTTGTGGAGGAGCTCCAATGTTTAGGCACACAGGGGCTTTCCGAACGCGACATGGTGTCCGCTAACGATGGAGATAATTTTTCATTCAAAAAGTCAAATGGCGCTCCTTCCCTTCCGAGCCTTACCATGTGCCCAAACAGTGGTTTACCCCCACATGTGAGGTATTGGTGTACTCAGGAGAAATTGCCCAACAAATTTTAGGATCCATTTTATCCTGTTGCCCATGTGAAAATGAAAGAATTGAGGCTAAACGAAATTTTGTGTGAAAAAAAAGTACTTTTTCATTTTTGCGGATCAATTTGTGAAGCACCTGGGGGTTTAAAGTGCTCACTATGCCTCTAAATGAGTTCCTTGGGGGGTCTAGTTTCCAAAATGGGGTCACTTGTGGAGGAGCTCCAATGTTTAGGCACACAGGGGCTTTCCGAACGCGACATGGTGTCCGCTAACGATGGAGATAATTTTTCATTGAAAAAGTCAAATGGCGCTCCTTCCCTTCCGAGCCCTGCCGTGCGCCCAAACAGTGGTTTACCCCCACATATGAGGTATCAGCGTACTCAGGACAAATTGGACAACAACGTCCGTGGTCCAGTTTCTCCTTTTACCCTTGGGAAAATAAAAAAAATTTCGCTAAAATATCATTTTTGTGACTAAAAAGTTAAATGTTCATTTTTTACTTCCATGTTGCTTCTGCTGCTGTGAAACACCTGAAGGGTCAATAAACTTCTTGAATGTGGTTTTGAGCACCTTGAGGGGTGCAGTTTTCAGAATGGTGTCACTTTTGGGTATTTTCAGCCATATAGAACCCTCAAACTGACTTCAAATGTGAGGTGGTCCCTAAAAAAAATGGTTTTGTAAATTTTGTTGTAAAAATGAGAAATCACTGGTCAAATTTTAACCCTTATAACTTCCTAGCAAAAAAAAAATTTGTTTCCAAAATTGTGCTGATGTAAAGTAGACATGTGGGAAATGTTATTTATTAACTATTTTGTGTCACATAACTCTCTGGTTTAACAGAATAAAAATTCAAAATGTGAAAATTGCGAAATTTTCAAAATTTTTGCCAAATTTCCATTTTTTTCACAAATAAACTCAGAAATTATCGACCTAAATTTACCACTAACATGAAGCCCAATATGTCACGAAAAAACAATCTCAGAATCGCTAGGATCCGTTGAAGCGTTCCTGAGTTATTACCTCATAAAGGGACACTGGTCAGAATTGCAAAAAACGGCAAGGTCATGAAGGGGTTAATATAATTTCTATATCTTCTTGGCAGTTTCCTGGCTACCGGAGAGACCTTGAGATCCCTTCATTTTCAATTCCGGATTGGAGTCTCCACTCTTTCCGGAATTATTGCTGACACATGCCGCGCTTTGTGGGATAATCTCCGGGAGGAATTTTTACCCGTCCCTACTAGTGAAATCTGGGAGGCCAACGCACAGAAATTTGACCAAGTGTGTTCTTTTCCAAACTGTATTGGCGCTGTGGACGGAAAGCACATTCGGATTACCAAGCCTGCAAAAAGTGAATCCCTTTTCTACAATTATAAAAAATACTTTTCAACTGTGCTTATGGCAATTGCAGGTGCGGACTGCAGGTTTCTGGCAGTGGACATTGGTGCGTTTGGCCGTGCAAATGACTCACGCACATTTAAGGAGTCGGATATGGGCCAAAAATTATATGGGATTTTAACTTCCCACAGCCACGACCTCTTCCCCACACCGAAGGCCCTGCGATGCCCTTGGTTGTGGTTGGGGATGAGGCATTTCAAATGTCTGCCAACCTATTGAAACCCTACTCCAGTCGGGGCTTGGACCACACCAAAAGGGTTTTCAATTACAGACTGTCCAGGGCCAGAAGGACTGTGGAGTGCGCCTTTGGCATCCTTGTCTCCAAATGGCGTATATTAGGATCCGCCATCAATTTGAAAATGGACACAGTGGATGAGTGTTATGATCCTTAGTGGCTGAGGATCACAAATAGACCAGCAAGTGAATAAACTTAGGACAAGCTCTAGGGAGATGGTAACTGGACTGATCGCAAATCTGAACCTATCCAACACAACTAGAGGTAGCCGGTGAACGTGCCTAAAAAATTCCTAGACGTCTCGAGACAGTCTGAGGAACTAGCTACCCCTAAAGAGAAAGAAAGACCTCGCTTGACTCCAGAGAAATAATCCCCAAAGATATAGAAGCCCCCAACAAATATTAACGGTGAAGTAAGAAGAAGGCACATACATAGGGATGAAATCAGATTCAGCAAAAGAGGCCCACTAGTACTAGAAAGCAGAAAATAGAGCAGGGGTCTATGCGATCAATAAAAAACCCTACAAAATCTCCATCCTGAGATTTCAAGAACCCACACACCAACTAACGGTGTGTGGGGAGAAACTCAGTCCACTAGAGCAACCAGCAAGCGAGGGAATCAAATTTTAGCAAGCTGGACAAGAAAACATGATAAACATTACTGATCAAAAAATGAGCAAACAAAACTTAGCTTGTCCTGGATGGACTGGGAGCAAGGTAGTCAGAAGGAATCTGAGTAGCACTGATTACATCGACAGCCGGCAACAAGTGAAAGTGAAACAGAGCTATATAGGAACCTCCCATAGGATAACGAACCAGCTGATAGCCAGAGACCAGCAGGATAACAAACAAAGCCACCAGGGGGAGCCCAAAGCAAAAGTCACACCATACCACCAGTGACCACAAGAGGGAGCCTGAAAACAGAGTTCACAACAGTACCCCCCCTTTGAGGAGGGGTCACCGAACCCTCATGAGAACCCCCAGGGCGATCAGGATGAGCCACATGGAAGGCACGAACCAAATCTGCCGCATGAACATCAGAGGCGACAACCCAAGAATTATCCTCCTGACCATAGCCCTTCCACTTAACCAAATACTGGAGTCTCCGTCTAGAAATACGAGAATCCAAGATCTTCTCCACCACGTATTCCAATTCTCCCTCAACCAGCACCGGGGCAGGAGGCTCAACCGGAGGAACCACAGGCACCACATACCTCCGCAACAACGAGCGATGGAACACATTATGAATAGCAAATGATGCCGGGAGGTCAAGACGAAATGACACAGGGCCAAGGACCTCCAGAATCTTATAAGGACCGATAAACCGAGGCTTGAACTTAGGAGAGGAGACCTTCATAGGAACGAAGCGAGAAGACAACCACACCAAGTCCCCAACGCGAAGTCGGGGACCCACACAGCGACGGCGGTTGGCAAAGAGCTGAGCCTTCTCTTGTGACAGCTTCAAATTGTCCACCACATGATTCCAAATCTGATCCAACCTATCAACCACAACATCTACTCCAGGACAGTCAGAAGGCTCCACCTGACCCGAGGAAAGACGAGGATGAAACCCCGAATTACAAAAAAAAGGAGAAACCAAAGTAGCAGAACTAGCCCGATTATTAAGGGCAAACTCGGCCAACGGCAAAAAAGTAACCCAGTCGTCCTGATCAGCAGAAACAAAACATCTTAAATAAGTCTCCAAGGTCTGATTAGTTCGCTCGGTTTGGCCATTCGTCTGAGGATGGAAGGCCGACGAAAAAGACAAATCAATGCCCAATTTAGCACAAAAGGTCCGCCAAAATCTAGACACAAACTGGGATCCTCTGTCAGAAACAATGTTCTCAGGAATCCCGTGCAAACGAACCACATTTTGAAAAAACAGTGGAACCAACTCGGAGGAGGAAGGCAACTTAGGCAAGGGCACCAAATGGACCATCTTAGAAAAATGATCACACACCACCCAGATGACAGACATTCTCTGAGAGACAGGGAGATCTGAAATAAAATCCATGGAAATGTGCGTCCAAGGCCTCTTCGGGACAGGCAAAGGTAACAGCAAACCACTGGCATGAGAACAGCAAGGCTTAGCCCGAGCACAAATTCCACAAGACTGCACAAAGGAACGCACATCCCGCGACAAGGAAGGCCACCAAAAAGACCTGGCCACCAAGTCTCTGGTACCAAATATTCCAGGATGGCCCGCCAACACCGAAGAATGAACCTCGGAGATGACTCTGTTGGTCCATCTATCCGGGACAGCGGTCAGGTCTATCCACCTGAAACTCTTGCAGCACACGTCGCAAATCTGGGGAGATGGCAGACAAAATCACCCCTTCTCTAAGGATACCAGCCGGCTCTGAATCTCCAGGAGAGTCAGGCACAAAACTCCTAGAAAGAGCATCAGCCTTCACATTCTTCGAACCAGGCAGGTACGAGACCACGAAATCAAAACGAGAGAAAAACAACGACCAACGAGCCTGTCTGGGATTCAGCCGCTTGGCCGACTCGAGATAAATCAAATAAATCAAATTCTTGTGATCAGTCAAGACCACCACACGATGCTTAGCTCCCTCGAGCCAATGTCGCCACTCCTCAAATGCCCACTTCATAGCCAAAAGCTCCCGATTACCGTCATCATAATTCCGCTCGGCAGGCGAAAACTTTCTTGAAAAGAAAGCACATGGCTTCATCACAGAGCCATCGGAGCTTCTCTGCGACAACACAGCCCCCGCTCCAATCTCGGAAGCATCAACCTCCACCTGAAAGGGAAGTGAGACATCTGGCTGACATAAGACCGGAGCTGAAGAAAACCGACACTTCAGCTCCCGAAAGGCCTCCACAGCTGCAGAGGACCAATTAGTCACATCAGAACCTTTCTTGGTCAAATCCGTCAAAGGCTTAACAACACCAGAAAAATTAGCGATGAAGCGACGGGAAAAATTAGCAAAACCCAAGAACTTCTGAAGACTCTTAACAGATGTAGGCTGCGTCCAGTCATGAATAGCCTGAACCTTGACTGGGTCCATCTCAATAGTAGAAGGAGAAAAAATGAAACCCAAAAAAGAAATCTTCTGGACTCCAAAAAGACATTTTGAGCCCTTCACAAATAAAGCATTGTCACGCAGGACCTTAAAGACCATCCTGACCTGCTTAACATGAGACTCCCAATCATCCGAAAAAAACAGAATATCATCCAGATACACAATCAAAAACTTATCCAGATATTCACGGAAGATGTCGTGCATAAAGGACTGAAAAACTGAAGGAGCATTAGAAAGTCAAAAGGCATCACCAAGTACTCAAAATGGCCTTCAGGCGTATTAAATGCAGTTTTCCATTCGTCACCCTGTTTTATACGCACAAGGTTATACGCACCGCGAAGATCTATCTTGGTGAACCAACTGGACCCCCTAATGCGAGCAAACAAATCAGTTAACAATGGCAAAGGATACTGAAATTTAACCGTGATTTTATTCAAAAGGCGATAATCAATACAAGGTCTCAGGGAACCATCCTTCTTAGCCACAAAAAAGAATCCTGCACCAAGAGGGGATGAGGACGGGCGAATATGTCCCTTCTCCAAAGACTCCTTTATATAACTCCGCATGGCAGCATGCTCCGGCACAGATAAATTGAAAAGTCGTCCCTTAGGAAACTTACTACCAGGAATCAAATTTATAGCACAATCACAGTCCCTATGAGGAGGTAGAGAATTGAGTTTGGGCTCCTCAGATACATCCTGGTAGTCCGACAAAAACGTAGGGACTTCAGAAGGAGTGGACGAAGCAATTGACACCACAGGAGCGTCACCATGAATTCCCTGACAACCCCAACTTGACACAGACATAGCTTTCCAATCCAGGACTGGATTATGAGTCTGCAACCATGGCAGACCCAACACGACAACATCATGCAAATTATGCAATACAAGAAAGCGAATCACCTCCTGATGAACAGGAGTCATGCACATGGTCACTTGTGTCCAGTACTGAGGTCTATTCGTAGCCAATGGTGTAGAATCAATTCCCCTTAGTGGAATAGGGAATTTTAAAGGCTCTAAATCAAAACCACAGCGCCAGGCAAATGACCAATCCATCAGACTCAGGGCAGCACCTGAACCTACAAAAGCATTAACCGGGTAAGATGACAGGGAACAAATCAGGGTAACAGACAAAATGAACTTAGGCTGTAAAGTACCAATGGTGACAGATTTATCAACCTTTTTTTTGCGCTTAGAGCATGCTGAGATAACATGAGCTGAGTCACCACAGTAAAAGCACAACCCATTTTGCCGTCTATAATTTTGCCGTTCACTTCTGGTCAGAATTCTATCACATTGCATAGATTCAGGTGTCTGTTCAGAAGACACCGCCAAATGGTGCACAGGTTTGCGCTCCCGCAAACGCCGATCAATCTGAATGGCCAGAGTCATTGACTCATTCAGACCTGCAGGCGTAGGGAACCCCACCATGACATTCTTAATGGCTTCAGAAAGACCTTCTCTGAAATTTGCAGCCAGGGCACACTCATTCCACTGAGTAAGCACCGACCATTTCCGAAATTTCTGGCAGTACACCTCTGCTTCATCATGCCCCTGCGAGAGGGCCAATAACGCTTTTTCAGCCTGGTTCTCAAGATTAGGTTCCTCATAGAGCAATCCAAGGGCCAGAAAAAACGCATCTACACTAAGCAATGCAGGATCCCCTGGCGCCAATGCGAAGGCCCAATCTTGAGGGTCACCACGCAAGAAGGAAATGATAATCCTAACTTGCTGAACGGCATCACCAGAGGAACGAGGTTTCAAAGAAAGAAACAACTTACAATTGTTCTTAAAATTCAGGAACCTAGATCTATCTCCAGAAAACAACTCCGGAATAGGTATTCTAGGCTCAGACATAGGACTGTGAACAACAAAATCCTGAATACTTTGAACCCTAGCAGCAAGATGATCCAGACTGAAAGCCAAGCTCTGGACATCCATAGAAGCTAGCCACAGCAGCTAGACACACGGCAGCAAAAAAAAAAAAAAAATTCTCAAGGCTTCTTTTCTCCTGCTTCTGCCATGCAATTAACACTTTCTTGGCTGGCTGTACGGTTATGATCCTTAGTGGCTGAGGATCACACATAGACCAGCAAGTGAATAAATCAGATTCAGCAAAAGAGGCCCACTAGTACTAGAAAGCAGAAAATAGAGCAGGGGTCTATGCGATCAATAAAAAACCCTACAAAATCTCCATCCTGAGATTTCAAGAACCCACACACCAACTAACGGTGTGTGGGGAGAAACTCAGTCCACTAGAGCAACCAGCAAGCGAGGGAATCAAATTTTAGCAAGCTGGACAAGAAAACATGATAAACATTACTGATCAAAAAATGAGCAAACAAAACTTAGCTTGTCCTGGATGGACTGGGAGCAAGGTAGTCAGAAGGAATCTGAGTAGCACTGATTACATTGACAGCCGGCAACAAGTGAAAGTGAAACAGAGCTATATAGGAACCTCCCAGAGGATAACGAACCAGCTGATAGCCAGAGACCAGCAGGATAACAAACAAAGCCACCAGGGGGAGCCCAAAGCAAAAGTCACACCATACCACCAGTGACCACAAGAGGGAGCCTGAAAACAGAGTTCACAACAGATGAGGTGGTGAAGGCTTGTGTGGTTCTCCACAATTACATTATGGCCAAAGAGAGACTGAACGTGGAACTTGATGAACCCATAGCCAACCCATTGCCCGATTACCATGATCATCCTCTGAGGACAAGTGTGGAAATTGCGCAGATGAGGGATCATTTTGCGGCCTATTTTGTATCAGATGTTGGCCGTGTGTCATAGCAAGATCAAATGGTGTAGTAATAATGTTACTGTTGGACTGTATTCTGGTTTTAACTACACCAATAAATACCTCTACTGTGACTGTGCTGAAAATGTAATATAATAATAAACTAATTCTCCAGTATTATGTGCAATAAATGTAATCCGTTAAGGTTTGTTTTGTTATGTCAAATTTTGAATCAACCTATACTTCCCAAATGTAATGTGCCTTATCTACAAACTTTGAACCCTTTGTTTTTAAAATGTTGATGTTTAATAAAAAATTTTCTAAGTTTTCTACCCTGCTTCAAAGAACATATTTATACCATACCATATAACATATTTATTAGGTTGTCAGATCGCTGTGTATCGTTGTGTTTGACAGCAAAAGCAACGATACCAGCGATGTTTTACAATGGTAATCAGGGTAAATATCGGGTTACTAAGCGTAGGGCGGCGCTTAGTAACCTGATATTTACCCTGGTTACCAGTGTTAAATGTAAAACAAACAACAGTACATATACTCATCTTCGCGTCCCCCGGCGTCCGCTTCCTGCTCTGACTGAGCGCCGGCCGTAAAGTGAATGCACAGCACAGCGGTGATGTGACCGCTCTGCTGTTAGGGCCGTCACTCAGTCAGTGCAGGGAAGCGGACGCCAGGGGACGCGAAGATGAGTATATGTACTGTCTTTTTTGTTACATTTAACACTGGTAACCGGGGTAAACATCGGAAGCGCGGCCCTGCGCTTAGCAACCCGATGTTTACCCTGGTTACCCGGGGACCTCGGCATCGTTGGTCGCTGGAGAGCTGTCACACAGACAGCTCTCCAGCGACCAAATAGCGATGCTGCAGTGATCTGCATCATTGTCTGTTTCGCTGCAGCGTTGCTTACGTGTGAAGGTACCTTTACGGTATGTGTCCACGTTCAGGATTGCATCAGGATTTGGTCAGGATTTTTCATCAGTATTTGTAAGCCAAAACCAGGAGTGGAACAATTAGAGGAAAAGTAGAATAGAAACATATGCTCCTCTTCTGTATTTATCACCCACTCCTGGTTTTGGCTTACAAATACTGATGTATAATCCTGACTAGGGTTGAGCGAAACGGGTCGTTCATTTTCAAAAGTCGCCGACTTTTGGCTAAGTCGGCGTCTCATGAAACCCGATCCAACCCCTGTGCTTGTCGGCCATGCGGTACACGACTTTCGCGCCAAAGTCGCGTTTCAATGACGCGAAAAGCGCCATTTCTCAGCCAATGAAGGTGAACGCAGAGTGTGGGCAGCGTGATGACATAGGTCCTGGTCCCCACCATCTTAGAGAAGGGGATTGCAGTGATTGGCTTGCTGTCTGCGGCGTCACAGGGGCTATAAAGGGGCCTTCCCGCCGACCGCCATCTTACTGCTGCTGATCTGAGCTTAGGGAGAGGTTGCTGCCGCTTCGTCAGAAGCAGGGAGAGCGTTAGGCAGGGTCCACTAACCACCAAACCGCTTGTGCTGCAGCGATTTCCACTGTCCAACACCACCTTCGGTGTGCAGGGACACTGGAAGCTACATTTTTTTTTCCTCAGCGCTGTAGCTCATTGGGCTGCCCTAGAAGGCTCCGTGATAGCTGTATTGCTGTGTGTACGCCACTGTGCAAACCAACTGCTTTTTTCAAAGCACATATCCTCTTGTTCCTTCCTTTCTGCACAGCTATCTTTTTTGTTTGTCCACACTTTTTATTTAATTTGTGCATCAGTCCACTCCTATTGCTGCCTGCCATACCTGGCTTACATTACTGCAGGGAGATAGTAATTGTAGGACAGTCCCTGATTTTTTTTTTATTTTTTTTTTGTGGGAGATTAAGATTGGCATTTCTGCTACAGTGCCATCCCCGTGTGCGCCATCTCTCACTGAGTGGGCCATAGAAAGCCTATTTATTTTTTTCCTTGATTTGTGTTCTAAAATCTACCTCAACACAAAAACACTACATCAATCAGTGGGAGAAAAATATTGGCCTCAGTCAGGGCTTGTGTGCCACTGCTGTGTGTGCTATCTCTTATTCAGTGGGCTATAGAAAGCCTATTTATTTTTTTGTTTTTTTTAATATTATTGGGTTTCTAAAGTCTCCGTGAAAAAAAAAATACATAAAAAAACAGTGGGAGAGTAATATTGCCCTTTCAGCTTGTGTGCCAGTCTTGACTCCTGGGTGTGCCACCTCTCTCTCTCTAATTGTGGGCCATAGAAAGCCTATTTATTTTTTTGCTTTTTTTAATATTATTTGGTTTCTAAAGTCTCCCTGAAAAAAAAAAAATACATAAAAAAACAGTGGGAGAGTAATATTGCCCTTTCAGCTTGTGTGCCAGTCTTGACTCCTGGGTGTGCCACCTCTCTCTCTCTAATTGTGGGCCATAGAAAGCCTATTTATTTTATTGCTTTTTTTAATATTATTTGGTTTCTAAAGTCTCCCTGAAAAAAAAAATACATAAAAAAACAGTGGGAGAGTAATATTGCCCTTTCAGCTTGTGTGCCAGTCTTGACTCCTGGGTGTGCCACCTCTCTCTCTCTAATTGTGGGCCATAGAAAGCCTATTTACTTTTTTGCTTTGTTTAATATTATTTGGTTTCTAAAGTCTCCCTGAAAAAAAAAATACATAAAAAAACAGTGGGAGAGTAATATTGCCCTTTCAGCTTGTGTGCCAGTCTTGACTCCTGGGTGTGCCACCTCTCTCTCTCTAATTGTGGGCCATAGAAAGCCTATTTATTTTTTTGCTTTTTTTAATATTATTTGGTTTCTAAAGTCTCCCTGAAAAAAAAAAATACATAAAAAAACAGTGGGAGAGTAATATTGCCCTTTCAGCTTGTGTGCCAGTCTTGACTCCTGGGTGTGCCACCTCTCTCTCTCTAATTGTGGGCCATAGAAAGCCTATTTATTTTTTTGCTTTGTTTAATATTATTTGGTTTCTAAAGTCTCCCTGAAAAAAAAAAAAAAAACATAAAAAAACAGTGGGAGAGTAATATTGCCCTTTCAGCTTGTGTGCCAGTCTTGACTCCTGGGTGTGCCACCTCTCTCTCTCTAATTGTGGGCCATAGAAAGCCTATTTATTTTTTTGCTTTGTTTAATATTATTTGGTTTCTAAAGTCTCCCTGAAAAAAAAAAATACATAAAAATACAGTGGGAGAGTAATATTGCCCTTTCAGCTTGTGTGCCAGTCTTGACTCCTGGGTGTGCCACCTCTCTCTCTCTAATTGTGGGCCATAGAAAGGCTATTTTTTTATTTTTTTTTTTTATTAGTATTTGGTTTCTAAATTGTCCCTGAAAAAAACATTTTATCTTATTTGGTTTCTAAAGTCTCCCTGAGAAAAAAAAAAAAAAAAAAAATTAGGTGGGAGAATAATATTGACATTAGTGCTTGAGTGACAGTCCTGCGTGTGTGTCATCTCTGTGATTTTGTGCCACAGAAAACAGAGTGTGTAACATTGTGCCTGATTTTCCTTGTGGTCTCACCAACCTGTTAAGGGATATAGAAATCATACTGAAGTTATAGCTCACCGTGTAAGTTGTTTGACAGCAACAAATAAAGTTACTTTGGTTAATTTTTTAAAACAATGAGGAAGTCTGGTGCAAGAGGTCGTGGCCGTGGGCGTTCATTGTCAGCTGGTAATGATGGTAGTGGTAGTGGAGCATCAGGTGGTCGTGGGGATAAAAATATTCCACCTAAGTCTGGAGCTGTGGAGCCAGTTTCGTCGTCTGGCTACACAAGGCCTCGAACGCTCTCTTTTCTGGGAGTAGGAAAAACGCTTTTAAAGCCGGAGCAGCAACAGCAAGTTTTGGCTTACATTGCAGACTCAGCCTCTAGCTCTTTTGCCTCCTCTTCTGAAACTGGTAAATGTAAAAGCAGCGCGTCGCTTGTGGATGTTCACGGTCAGGGACAAGTCGCTTCCTTGTCCTCCTCAGCAAAAACTACAACAAGAGAGAAGGATGCAGCAGGCGACACAACGGGTCACTCCATGGAGCTCTTTACACATACCGTCCCTGGCTTAGAAAGTGAAACACTTAACAGGCCATGCCCATTACAAGTAGATTCTGACATGGAGTGCACTGATGCACAGCCACAGCCAGAGTACTATGCTGCTCCTTTGACTCAGACCACCACATTGCCCTCTCAGGGTACAGATCCACAATCAGACCCTGATGAGACTATGTTGCCCCGCCACGAACGCTATACCACAGACCGACACAGTGACACAGACGAAGTTGCACACGAGCTCGAAGAGGAGGTAATAGATGACCCGGTTGTTGACCCCGATTGGCAGCCATTGGGGGAACAGGGTGCAGGCAGCAGTAGTTCAGAAGCGGAGGTGGAGGAGGGGCCGCAGCAGGCATCAACATCGCAACAGGTTCCATCTGCCGGGCCCCTATCTGGCCCAAAACGCGTGTCAAAGCCAAAACCTGTTGGAGCACAGCGTTGCCATCCGGTTAAAGCTCAGTCTGCAATCCCTGAAAAGGGATCCGATGCTAGGAAGAGTGCAGTCTGGCATTTTTTTAAACAACATCCAATTGATCAGCGCAAAGTCATCTGTCGAAAATGTTCTACTAGCTTAAGCAGAGGTCAGAATCTGAAAAGTCTCAATACTAGTTGCATGCATAGACACTTAACCACCATGCATTTTCAAGCCTGGACTAACTACCAAACGTCCCTTAAGGTTGTAGCACCCTCGGCCAATGAAGCTAGTCATCAACGCAACATCCCTTCCGTCACTGTAAGGCCACCATTTTCCGCACCACCGGCAGTATCTGTGCAGGTTTCTTTGCCAGCCAAAAGCAGTCAGGGTCAGGGAATCACCAGTTTTGTAGGCGGAAATATTGCATCTAGGGCACCGGCGGAAACAATACCGTCTCCAACCGTCTCTCAGTCTGCCATGTCCACCGGCACACCCGCAAGTTCCACGATCTCCATCTCTCCAGTTCAGCTCACACTACATGAGACTCTGGTTAGAAAAAGGAAGTACTTATCCTCGCATCCGCGTACAAAGGGTTTTAACGCCCACATAGCTAGACTAATCTCGTTAGAGATGATGCCCTACCGGTTAGTTGAAAGCGAAGCTTTCAAAGCCCTGATGGAGTACGCTGAACCACGATACGAGCTACCCAGTCGACACTTTTTTTCCAGAAAAGCCATCCCAGCCCTGCACCAGCATGTTAAACAGCGCATCGTCCATGCACTCAGGCAATCTGTGAGTACAAAGGTGCACCTGACTACAGATGCATGGACCAGTAGGCATGGCCAGGGACGTTATGTGTCCATCACGGCACACTGGGTGAATGTGGTGGATGCAGGGTCCACAGGGGACATCAATTTCGGGACAGTTGTGCCTAGCCCACGGTCTAGGAAACAGTTGGCTGTAGGCGTTCGCACCCCCTCCTCCTCCTCCTCCTCGTCCTCCTGCAGAAGCTACAGCTCTTCCACAGACCGCAGTCGGCCAACCACTCCATCGGCAGATGACACTGTTGCACACCAGTTGTCCCATTATGGGCCAGCTACTGGCAAGCGTCAGCAGGCTGTATTGGCTATGAAGTGTTTGGGCGACAACAGACACACCACGGAAGTTCTGTCCGAGTTCTTGCAACAAGAAACGCAGTCGTGGCTGGGCACAGTAGATCTTGAGGCAGGCAAGGTAGTTAGTGATAACGGAAGGAATTTCATGGCTGCCATCTCCCTTTCCCAACTGAAACACATTCCTTGCCTGGCTCACACCTTAAACCTGGTGGTGCAGTGCTTATTGAAAACTTATCCTGGGTTCTCCGACCTGCTCCTCAAAGTGCGTGGACTTTGCTCACATATCCGACGTTCGCCTGTACACGCCAGCCGTATGCAGACCTATCAGCGGTCTTTGAACCTTCCCCAGCATCGCCTAATCATAGACGTTGCAACAAGGTGGAACTCAACACTGCACATGCTTCAGAGACTGTGCCAACAGAGGCGGGCTGTTATGTTTTTGTGGGAGGATACACATACACGGGCAGGCAGTAGGATGGCAGACATGGAGTTGTCAGGTGTGCAGTGGTCGAAGATACAAGACATGTGTCAAGTCCTTCAGTGTTTTGAGGAATGCACATGGCTGGTTAGTGCAGACAACGCCGTAATAAGCATGAGCATCCCCCTAATGCGTCTGCTGATGCAAAGTTTGACGCACATAAAGGAGCAGGCGTCTGCACCAGAGGAAGAGGAAAGCCTTGATGACAGTCAGCCATTGTCTGGTCAGGGCAGTGTACAGGACGAGGTAGCGGGCGAAGAGGAGGTGGAGGACGAGGAGGATGATGGGGATGAGTATATTTTTAATGCGGAACCTTTCCCGGGGGCACTGGAAATTGGTTGCGTGTCAAGGCCGGGTTCTGGTTTTTTGAGGGACACAAGTGACGTAGATTTGCCTGCAACTGCCCCTCACCCAATCACAACCGGAGATTTGACAACTGGAACTTTGGCCCACATGGCGGATTATGCCTTACGTATCCTAAAAAGGGACACACGCATAACGAAAATGATGAACGATGACGATTACTGTACATCAAAAAGAATAGAAGCAATTAGTCATTAAAAATTTAACAAATTTTATTAGAATATTCTAAAAACAGTTACATTTAAATACGTTCACTAAAAATAGAAAGTGGGGGAAAAATATACAAAAACCGCCAAACTTTGCATAGGTAAGAAGATTACATTTAGTAAAAAATATTCACCATAACATGCGCTGAGCCCCAAGGACTTATATCCCTAGAGGGTAATATGCTGTATGCAAGATAGAATGCTTGTTTAGGTGGCTTAAAGTAGATGAGGCTCAAGTTCTCCTATGTTTTAACATAGGAGAACTTGAGCCTCATCTACTTTAAGCCACCTAAACAAGCATTCTATCTTGCATACAGCATATTACCCTCTAGGGATATAAGTCCTTGGGGCTCAGCGCATGTTATGGTGAATATTTTTTACTAAATGTAATCTTCTTACCTATGCAAAGTTTGGCGGTTTTTGTATGTTTTTCCCCCACTTTCTATTTTTAGTGAACGTATTTAAATGTAACTGTTTTTAGAATATTCTAATAAAATTTGTTAAATTTTTAATGACTAATTGCTTCTATTCTTTTTGATGTATTCTTGGCCTTTGGGAAGCATGTCATTTCTCTAGGCAGTTATATTATTTGATGACGATTACTGGTTGGCCTGCCTCCTTGATCCACGCTATAAAGGCAAATTGCAAAATATTATGCCACATGAGAACTTGGAACTAATATTAGCAACCAAACAATCAACTCTTGTTGACCGTTTGCTTCAGGCATTCCCAGCACACAGCGCATGTGATCGTTCTCACACGAGCTCAAGGGGGCAACAGACTAGGAGTGTTAGGGGTGCACACATCAGAAGTGGCGTTGGACAGAGGGGTTTTCTGACCAGGTTGTGGAGTGATTTTGCTATGACCGCAGACAGGACAGGTACTGCTGCATCAATTGAAAGTGACAGGAGACAACATTTGTCCAGTATGGTTACTAACTATTTTTCATCCCTTATCGATGTTCTCCCTCAACCGTCATTCCCATTTGATTACTGGGCATCAAAATTAGACACCTGGCCAGAATTGGCAGAATATGCATTGCAGGAGCTTGCTTGCCCGGCAGCAAGTGTCCTATCAGAAAGAGTATTCAGTGCTGCAGGTTCAATATTAACCGAAAAAAGGACTCGTCTGGCTACCCAAAATGTTGACGATCTAACATTCATTAAAATGAACCACAACTGGATTTCGAAATCTTTTGCCCCACCTTGCCCGGCCGACACCTAGCTTTCCTATGAAAAGCTCTTGCCTGTGAATTACTTTTCTAATGTCTAATTTGCTGCAGCTGATTATACAGCATACGACATGTTTACACCTCCCTAAATGGCCAAACTCCCCACACGGGGCCGTGGTATCGCGACTTGGCGCAAGCACCCGTGAGACTGCTGTTTGTCTGAAGAGGTGGGTGTGCTCGCTTTTGTTTGACGGCATTGCTACTGGGTCCCTCATAGTACAATGTAGTGTCTCTGGCGGTGGTGGTGCGCACCCAACGTCAGACACACCGTTGTAACATGAGGGGCCCTGGGGCGGTCCCGCCGGCCTCAAGAGAGTTCCCCTCTCCCCCAGCTCAAACTGTGCTCTACCACGTGCAAAATTATGTCGCACAGCTCCACCAATCTTTAGTCTATTCGCTGACATCATTCAATGTCTGGCACTGACAATACAAATTTGTAGACATCTATGATGCAACTTAAAGTAGTCTGTGTCTGTGTCCTATATTGGCACCATTAAATAGTTACTGCCAAATTACTATGTCAGAAACTCAGTAGATGAGCCCACCCCTGTACCTAAGTATGCCACCTTTTTTTTTTTTTGGGTTGTTTTGCGAGACATTAACATCTATTTATATTTTGGGAGTACTGGGACAGACACTCCTTGCAATACTCCTCCACTGACCACCAAGCTGCCTGCCCGTGTATCCATGTAACCGATGTAAAACAGCCATGAGCCTATTGTTTGTTATTTTAGGCCTTTGATAGCCTGTCTGTGGTCCCTACTTTAAATACTCCTCCACTGACCACCAAGCTGCCTGTGTATCCATGCAACCGATGTAAAGCTGCCATGAGCCTATTGTTTGTTATTTTAGGCCTTTGATAGCCTGTCTGCGGTCCCTATTTAAATACTCCTCCACTGACCACCAAGCTGCCTGCCCGTGTATCCATGTAACCGATGTAAAACAGCCATGAGCCTATTGTTTGTTATTTTAGGCCTTTGATAGCCTGTCTGCGGTCCCTACTTTAAATACTCCTCCACTGACCACCAAGCTGCCTGTGTATCCATGTAACCGATGTAAAACTGCCATGAGCCTATTGTTTGTTATTTTAGGCCTTTGATAGCCTGTCTGCGGTCCCTACTTTAAATACTCCTCCACTGACCACCAAGCTGCCTGCCCGTGTATCCATGTAACCGATGTAAAACAGCCATGAGCCTATTGTTTGTTATTTTAGGCCTTTGATAGCCTGTCTGTGGTCCCTACTTTAAATACTCCTCCACTGACCACCAAGCTGCCTGTGTATCCATGTAACCGATGTAAAGCTGCCATGAGCCTATTGTTTGTTATTTTAGGCCTTTGATAGCCTGTCTGCGGTCCCTACTTTAAATACTCCTCCACTGACCACCAAGCTGCCTGCCCGTGTATCCATGTAACCGATGTAAAACAGCCATGAGCCTTTGTTTGTTATTTTAGGCCTTTGATAGCCTGTCTGCGGTCCCTACTTTAAATACTTCTCCACTGACCACCAAGCTGCCTGTGTATCCATGTAACCGATGTAAAACAGCCATGAGCCTATTGTTTGTTATTTTAGGCCTTTGATAGCCTGTCTGCGGTCCCTACTTTAAATACTCCTCCACTGACCACCAAGCTGCCTGCCCGTGTATCCATGTAACCGATGTAAAACTGCCATAAGCCTATTGTTTGTTATTTTAGGCCTTTGATAGCCTGTCTGCGGTCCCTACTTTAAATACTCCTCCACTGATTACCAAGCTGCCTGCCTGTGTATCCATGTAACCGATGTAAAACTGCCATGAGCCTATTGTTTGTTATATTAGGCCTTTGATAGCCTGTCTGCGGTCCCTACTTTAAATACTCCTCCACTGACCACCAAGCTGCCTGTGTATCCATGTAACCGATGTAAAACTGCCATGAGCCTATTGTTTGTTATTTTAGGCCTTTGATAGCCTGTCTGGGGCCCCTACTTTAAATACTCCTCCACTGACCACCAAGCTGCCTGCCCGTGTATCCATGTAACCGATGTAAAACTGCCATGAGCCTATTGTTTGTTATTTTAGGCCTTTGATAGCCTGTCTGCGGTCCCTACTTTAAATACTCCTCCACTGACCACCAAGCTGCCTGCCCATGTATCCATGTAACCGATGTAAAACTGCAGTATTTTGCTTATAAAAAAGAAAATACTGGAGAGATATCAAATGCAGACATTTTAACATTAAAAACAAAAACACATACAACAAAAAACTGGTACAGTACAAAAATTGGCCACCAGCTACAAAAACTTTCTCCTGCAAGTAGTTAACTGAAAGGTTTTTTTCCATTGAAAACACAGATATGGCATCCACCGAGTGTTGTCCTGTCGCGTCTTCTTTATATTATTGCCAAGAAGCTGCAACTGAATAAAGCTGAGCTTCTACATTCTGCCTCTTATTAACTGCTTTTTTAAAAAAAAATTGTCCACCAGCTACAAAAACTTTCTCCTGCAAGTAGTTAACTGAAAGGTTTTTTTCCATTGAAAACACAGATATGGCATCCACCGAGTGTTGTCCTGTCGCGTCTTCTTTATATTATTGCCAAGAAGCTGCAACTGAATAAAGCTGTGCTTCAACCTTCTGTTCCAAATTACGAATTTTAAAAATGAAATTGGCTGTTCCGGCCTACTAAAGGTGTCTGCCCCTGCCTGGTGTTGTCCTCAACTGAATAAAGCTGAGCTTCAACCTTCAGTTCCAAATTACCATTTTTAAAAATGCAATTGGCTGTTCCGGCCTACTAAAGGGGTCTGCCCCTGCCTGGTGTTGTCCTCAACTGAATAAAGCTGAGCTTCTACCTTCTGCCTCTTACTAACTGCTGTTTTTTAAAAAAAATTGGCTGTTCCGGCCTACTAAAGGTGTCTGTCTGCCCCTGCCTGGTGTTGTCCTCAACTGAATAAAGCTGAGCTTCAACCTTCAGTTCCAAATTACCATTTTTAAAAATGCAATTGGCTGTTCCGGCCTACTAAAGGTGAATGTCTGCCCCTGCCTGGTGTTGTCCTCAACTGAATAAAGCTGAGCTTCTACCTTCTGTTCCAAATTACCATTTTTAAAAATGCCATTGGCTGTTCCGGCCTACTAAAGGTGTCTGTCTGCCCCTGCCTGGTGTTGTCCTCAACTGAATAAAGCTGAGCTTCAACCTTCAGTTCCAAATTACCATTTTTAAAAATGCAATTGGCTGTTCCGGCCTACTAAAGGTGTCTGTCTGCCCCTGCCTGGTGTTGTCCTCAACTGAATAAAGCTGAGCTTCTACCTTCTGTTCCAAATTACCATTTTTAAAAATGCAATTGGCTGTTCCGGCCTACTAAAGGTGTCTGTCTGCCCCTGCCTGGTGTTGTCCTCAACTGAATAAAGCTGAGCTTCAACCTTCAGTTCCAAATTACCATTTTTAAAAATGCAATTGGCTGTTCCGGCCTACTAAAGGTGTCTGTCTGCCCCTGCCTGGTGTTGTCCTCAACTGAATAAAGCTGAGCTTCAACCTTCAGTTCCAAATTACCATTTTTAAAAATGCAATTGGCTGTTCCGGCCTACTAAAGGGGTCTGCCCCTGCCTGGTGTTGTCCTCAACTGAATAAAGCTGAGCTTCTACCTTCTGCCTCTTACTAACTGCTGTTTTTTTAAAAAAAATTGGCTGTTCCGGCCTACTAAAGGTGACTGTCTGCCCCTGCCTGGTGTTGTCCTCAACTGAACAAAGCTGTGCTTCAACCTTCTGTTCCAAATTACCATTTTTAAAAATGCCATTGGCTGTTCCGGCCTACTAAAGGTGTCTGTCTGCCCCTGCCTGGTGTAGTCCTCAACTGAATAAAGCTGAGCTTCAACCTTCAGTTCCAAATTACCATTTTTAAAAATGCAATTGGCTGTTCCGGCCTACTAAAGGTGTCTGTCTGCCCCTGCCTGGTGTTGTCCTCAACTGAATAAAGCTGAGCTTCAACCTTCAGTTCCAAATTACCATTTTTAAAAATGCAATTGGCTGTTCCGGCCTACTAAAGGTGTCTGTCTGCCCCTGCCTGGTGTTGTCCTCAACTGAATAAAGCTGAGCTTCAACCTTCAGTTCCAAATTACCATTTTTAAAAATGCAATTGGCTGTTCCGGCCTACTAAAGGTGTCTGTCTGCCCCTGCCTGGTGTTGTCCTCAACTGAATAAAGCTGAGCTTCAACCTTCAGTTCCAAATTACCATTTTTAAAAATGCAATTGGCTGTTCCGGCCTACTAAAGGGGTCTGTCTGCCCCTGCCTGGTGTTGTCCTCAACTGAACAAAGCTGAGCTTCCACATTCTGGCTTTCGCCCTATACTATCAGATATTAAACTGCATTTGGCCTACTAGTGTGGTTAGGCCCTTGAAACAGTGTCTGCTGCTCTTGGGTTTGCTACTCCACTGAACAAAGCAATGCCGCCTGTTTAGTCCTGTTACCAATTTTGAACTGCATTTAGCCTACTTTATTCTTTGGCCCTATATCTGTTTCCTCCTCATCCTGCCCATTGCCCAGCCACTGCTAGATGAGTCTGCTGGTACATTGACCTAGACCACTACATTCCCCTTATACTCTACACAGCCAGAATCTGACCCTGCTGAAAGTAAGGTTCCCCTTCCCGCATGTTATACCACCTTACACAGGGACAGAGAGGAAGGTGCAGATGAAAGTGCAGGTTCCTTCATCAGGTGGGGGGGCATACTCGTTGGCGACGTCACTGGCACAGGGCCCCTCAGAGTACGCAAAAGTGTCGCTGCTGGTGGGAGGCGCCCCCGCCATGCAAACACACATCGCTGTACTTTGAGGGGCCCTGTGCCAGTGCCAATGCGAACGAGTGGGCCCCCCCTGCTTGCTCAGGATCACAGCACTTGCAACGTTGAAATACTTACCTTTCCCTGCAACACCGCCGTGACGTAGTCCGCATTTCCTGGGCCCACGAAAAACTTGAGCAAGCCCTACTCCCCCCACAACTTTTGCCAAATGACCCCCAATTCCCTATGCCCAACTATTATTATAAAGTTAATTAAGATTGACAAGCTTCAGAAACAAGAATGGATGTTTTTGGCATTAAAATGGGCACTGTAGGTGTTTTCTTGGCCTCCACTCACTGCCGACTATGCTTCCCCATTGACTTGCATTGGGTTTCGTGTTTCGGTCGATCCCCGACTTTTAGCGATAATCGGCCGACTACACTCGACTCGACTCTGGACAAAATCGGGTTTCACAAAACCCGACTCGATCTTAAAAAAATGAAAGTCGCTCAACTCTAATCCTGACCAAATCCTGATGCAATCCTGAACGTGGACACATACCCTTAGTGTTTGAAAACACCTCATACAGCAATGAGAGACACCCAAAAAAAGGCAAAATAAAAATTGTAAAAATACTGTCTGACATTGCATATATGAGGTGTTTGAAGCACAAAATATGTGTAGACGGCGCACGGCGTGAATTGCCGAGAAGTAAACTGGAAAATAATAACAAATATTGTTGTTTTAAAACGAATAATTTTTATTGGGGGGAAACAGAAAAAAAAAGGGGAAATAAACTTAGGGGGTATCAACCTCTGGCACCATGGGGGAATGGTATGTCTGTGGTTGGGAATGGGGAGAGGAAGAGGATGATGACCTTGAGTCCAGGAGGCTCGATGGCAGGTCCAAACCCTCCGCAGGGTATACTGGGGAAGAAACCGCCACCTCTGTAGGGGAGAGAGGAGGCAACACAAGTCTTTGCCTGTGTCTTGAATGGCCCTGGCTGCTCCTGCTGCGGCTAGAGCCCTGACGTGAACTTGGTGTCTGTATTGGAGCAGCCAGAGCCTCAGTGTGTGCCTCAGTGTGTGTCCTCTTTCTCTTTCTTTTTTGTTTCTCTCCCGCGGCAGCTCCCACATCATGACGGCTACGGGAGGATGAAGGCCTGGCAGGAGCAGGAGTCGGCGGCACAATGCTATGGTGCCTGTGGTGGCGTCGCTCGGCACGTGGACCTCGGTGGGGTGGCTGGAGTGGCTCTGCAGCAGGAGTCGGAGTCATGCTAGCCAGCGACGGCACTACGGGTATTGTCGCTGACTGCATGACCCGAGCCTGCTGCAGAGCCCTCACGTAGGCAGTGTTGCAGGCCTGCATCACCGAAATCTGGAGTTTCGGCGTAAGGTGTTCCACCATGCCCTTAGCAATGGTACTAAAAAAATGTTTGGCCGGCCTCGAGAGCTCGGATTCCATATTTGCAAGGCGCCGGTCGATATTGGACAGACGAGTGTCCATTTTATCGCCCAACGCCTTGAAACAGTTCTGGAAAACCGTGCTCAAATGCAAAAATTCGGGCATGGCTGGCCTGTCCGAGGCCCGCTGGCGCTGTCGGGAATTCCCGAACGAAGGAGCGCCAGAGGCCTCGGGCAGGGGAACACCTGATGGACCGGCTGCCGGTTCTCCAGATGGTGGTGCAAGCCTGCTGTCACTGTGGGAGGGCTGTGACGGGTCAGATGGCGATTCATGAAGGTCCGCTCCTGCGGGGCGAGCTCGCTTGAGGGTGCTGCTGTGTGTCCTGTGAAAAGATAAGGGAAAAATTAGTCTTCAATTAATAACCTATCACATACGCCAACTCCTGTAATAAAATTAACATTACATGACACAACAATACATTACAATCCCCTGTCTCTCAGTCTGTGTGGCCTATAATAAATTGCTGATTGTTATCGCCAGCTGACCGTTATGGCTGACGATAACAATCATGGAAATACCAACGGCAGAAAATGACTGCTCATTCCCGCTGCCAAAGCCTTTTTACCGCATACCACTGTCATGGGTAAAAAAAATTTTTGTCTAAAACTCTTTCTTTACGCTGCCTATGCCGCAAAAATAGTATAAAATTTAACGTCAAGATAAAAATTAAAAAAAAAAAATATATATATACACAGTGACTTTGCTGATCTGATCGCAGGAACGGCCATGACGTTAGGATCATGTGATCGAGACGTCATCATTATTCCTGCGATCAGAACTACCCTGACTCAGAACGTAACCTGTCATGGACTACAAGGACTCACGCTTAACCAAAAAAATTACTAATGGCCTATATACCATTCCACTAGGGAAAAAGTTACGTGGATGGCCAATATGCTACGCTGACTACATGGATGGCCAATACACTATGTGCCTGGGAAATATACTATGTGGATATGTGGCTAGAACGTGTACTATGTGGCTGCGATATAGTGGCCTGGCAATATACTATGTGGCTGTGCAATGTACGTGGCTTGGCAATGTACTATGTGGCTGTGCAATATGCTATGTGTCTGGGCAATGTACAATGTGGCTGTGCAATATGGTATGTGGACCAAATACTTACTGTCGGCGGCCAAGGATCGGTCTTAAGAACTGTAATGCCCTGTGGTACTTGTAGGGCACAGACTTGGCCGCAGCAGCACCACTCCGCGATTGCTCCTCCTCATTACGGAGCCCCTTATTGAAACGGTCCTTCATGGATCGCTATCTGGTCCTCAACTTTTTAACTGTGAATGCAAAGAAAAAAAAAAGGTTACATATTTAGCATTTTAAAAGGATAAAACAACCGTGTGCGATGCAAAGTTTAGGCGTTGATCGCATCACACACGGTTGTGTTTATCCTGGCATGATGGGTCATAGCAGCGTATCAGCACGGAGTATCAGCAATACTCACCAAAGTTGCTTTTGTCACTGCTTGAAGCGCTTTCAAAGCCATCCCACAGCGACTTTGCCACCTCAACCCACAAACGCCTCAACACCACCTGGTCCATGCGCCAGGGGTCACGGCTGTCCCACAACGGGCCACGCTCCTGGATGCTGGAGATCAGGAGGTCCACATCAATCCCACTATCTCCTTGGTCCCGTTGTGAAACCTAGAAAAATTAGAAAACATTAAGGTTACAAAATATGCAAATATTAACAACCACCAGCACCTGTCATGATATGTACCTTTGCCCTATCCTGTCTTTGCCATTTGATGTATGTATATTTCTGGTTTCTACACCTGTATTTAGGAATGTTTTTGTGCAGGGAGTTCAACTTTATGTTACCTTCCCCCAATACTTGCTGCCCTGAAAAGCTATAATGTAATTAAGGTTAGTAAACATCCCTAGTGAAAGCAGGATGCTACTCAAATACGGAAAACGATGTAAAACCATCAGAGATAAAAAAGAAAAAAAAAAAGGAAAAATACAATTGAAAATAGAATGGCATATAGCCGCACGGAACAATACAATACAAATGAAACATCATAAATGTAGCCCCCCCACCAGCAAGAAAAGACACTCAAGGAAAGAAAAAAAAATGCCAACAGCATAATAAAACACAGCAAGACATGAGCCAAGAAAACGCCATACGGTTACCCCCAACAATAGAAACCAGAAAGACATGCACCAGAAATTTAACAAGAAAAAATCAGCCAAAAAAAAGACATTGAACAACCGCATGACACCAGAACAACCCAAAACCAATCCAAAACCAAGCAAGGCCGAAGACAAGAAACGCCATCATAACGCCAGAAGTACATCAAAACCAGATTAAAAAAAAAAAAAATGTCCAAAAACAACCCACAGTGCCATAACCGTACAATAGCACAGACCAAACATTGCACAAATATAATCAAAATCAAGGACCACAGAATAAAAATGCAATGAGAAATGTATACTTACAGTTTCTGAAAGCAGATTGCTCCTCTCTCTGTCTTGTCTGATAGCCTTATGAGGCCGGGGTCACACATGCGTGTTTTACGGACGTAAGAGCGCAGAAACTACGTCCGTAAAACTCGCATTACATACGGCACAATTATTCTCAATGGGGCTGCTCCTATTAGCCGTATATTACGGTTCAGTATTATACGGCTTTCTACGGCCGTACAAAATCGCAGCATGCTGCGTTTGTCAGCGTACTGCGCAAAAAAATCGCCAAAGAAAGTCTATGGGGGCGAGAAAAATACGGATTCCACACGGACCAGCAGTGTGACTTGCGAGAAATACGCAGCGGTGTTAGTGAAAAGCCGGTAATTCAATTGCCGGCTTTTCATTTCTCCTGCACAAACCCGACAGGATATGAGACATGATTACATACAGTAAACCATCTCATATCTCCCTTTTTTTTGCATATTCCACACTACTAATGTTAGTAGTGTGTATGTGCAAAATTTCAGCGCTGTAGCTGCTGAAATAAAGGGTTAAATGGCAGAAAAAATTGGCGTGGGCTCCCGCGCAATTTTCCCCGCCAGAATGGTAAAGCCAGTGACCGAGGGCAGATATTAATAGCCTAGAGAGGGTCCATGGTTATTGCCCCCCCCCCCCCCCCGGCTAAAAACATCTGCCCCCAGCCACCCCAGAAAAGGCACATCTGGAAGATGCGCCTATTCTGGCACTTGGCCACTCTCTTCCCACTCCCCTGTAGCGGTGGGATATGGGGTAATGAAGGGTTAATGCCACCTTGCTATTGTAAGGTGACATTAAGCCAGATTAATAATGGAGAGGCGTCAATTATGTCACCTATCCATTATTAATCCAATTGTTTGAAAGGGTTAAAAAACACACACACATGATTTAAAAGGATTTTAATGAAATAAACACAGCGGTTGTTTTAATAATTTATTGTTCTCTCAATCCATTTCCAGGCCCTCGCTTGGCAAAATAATAAACGCACAAGATACATACCCTCTGATGTCCGGTCACGTCCAACGAGGTAATCCATCTGAAGGGGTTAACTAATATTACAGGCAGGAGCTGCGATAAACCACTCGCTCGTGCCTGTAATCCCCGGGTGCTGAAAGGAAAGCTGGATCTGTACTTACATTGAGTCGCGGTGAGGCGCCCCTGCTGGATGTTCTCATGAACTGCAGACTGGGAACTTTTTCCCATGCTCCAGGTCATATGAGGACATCCACCAGGGGGCGCATCACCGCGACTGAAGGAAATGTAGGTCAATGACCTACATTTCATTCATTCGCCGGGGAATTACAAGCACGAGCACCGCTGCATTAGCAGGGCTCCTGTCTGTAATATTAGTTAACCCCTTCAGATGGATTACTTCGTGGGACGAGACGGTTCACCAGAAGGTATGTATCTTGTGTGTTTATTGTTTTGCCAAGCGAGGGCCTGGAAATGGATTGAGAGAGCAATAAAATATTAAAACAACCGCTGTGTTTATTTCATTAAAATACTTTTAAATCATGTGTCTGTGTGTTTTTTAACCCTTTCAGACAATTGGATTAATAATGGATAGGTGTCATAATTGACGCCTCTCCATTATTAACCTGGCTTAATGTCACCTTACAATAGCAAGGTGGCATTAACCCTTCATTACCCCATATCCCACCGCTACAGGGAGTGGGAAGAGAGTGGCCAAGTGCCGGAATAGACACATCTTCCAGATGTGCCTTTTCTGGGGTGGCTGGGGGCAGATGTTTTTAGCCACGGGGGGGCCAATAACCATGGACCCTCTCCTGGCTATTAATATCTGCCCTCAGTCACTGGCTTTACCATTCTGGCGGAGAAAATTGCGCGGGAGCCCACGCCAATTTTTTCCGCCATTTAACCCTTTATTTCAGCAGCTACAGCGCTGAAAGTTTGCACATACACACTACTAACATTAGTATTGTGGAATATGCAAAAAAAATGGGGATATGAGATGGTTTACTGTATGTAATCATGTCTCATATCATGTCGGGTTTGTGCAGGAGAAATGAAAAGCCGGCAATTGAATTACCGGCTGTTCACAGATATCGCGCTGAATGAAATCTAAATACAGAATATAGATATATGTGTCTCAATGATATTATATATATATATATATATATATATATATATATATATACTGTATATATGTTTTCCCTAACATTTGAGCACATAAATCCATTAGATGTCGGTTTTGCAAGCCTGCGCGAAAATCTCGCAGTACGGATGCCATACGGATTACATACGGAGGATGCCATGCGCAAAATACGCTGACACACCCTGACTACGGATCAATATTTTGGGAACATTTCTCAGTATTACGGCCGTAGTACGGACGTATAATACGTGGCGTATAGTCTTACGCCAAGTGTGACTCCAGCCTGAAAGACAAAGGCAACCCCCCCCTTTTTTTATATATATAGTGTTTTTTTAGTGTCTAGACAAAGTCTAGACAATGTTTTGCATTTTGTATTTGACAACGCATGCGTCGTACAACGCACCACGACGCAAGTACTTGCGTCGTCTGCATTGTCAATACAAGTCAATGGGGAATAAGGCGCATGGACGACGCAAACACGACGCAAACACGACGCATGCGTTTTTTAAAAGGTCGTCGCCGCCCGAAAAATGCAACATGTTGCGTTTGCCACGCCCTGACAGGTGCGCCCTAACGCCGCATGCGGCATACAACGCACCACAACGCATGACAACGCATGTACATGCGGCCCCATGCGGCGCCAATGTTAAAGATAGGGCCGCACGACGCATGCGTTTTCTTGCGGCGATGACGCTGCGGCGCACACTGCAAATGTGAACGTAGCCTAAATGGGTTTTCTACATTTTTATAATAATGACTTATCCAATTGGTAAGGTTATCATTATGAGGTTGTTGAGGTTCGACACACGGGATCCCCGGCAATTAGCTCACCATGCACAGTGACATACCGTATTTTCCGGCGTATAAGACGACTTTTTAACCCCTGAAAATCTTAAAAGTCGGGGGTCGTCTTATACGCCGGGTATCGCCTTGTACGCCGGGTGTATATGGTGGGTGGGTGGGGGGGAGTGGTCCTGATGACGAGGGGGCGTCTCACAGGAAAGTGAGTATCCCCCATTACCTCATCGTAGCGCTGCAGCGTGGGGTCTCTGTGCTGGGAGCGGCGGCTGCTGTGCTGTGGGGCGGTGGCTCCTCTTCTGCAGTGTGGGGCCTCTGTGCTGTGGGGCGGCGGCGGATCTTCATGCAGTCGGGGCTCCTCCGGCATCTCCTTAAAGCCCGGAGGCCCCGCTGGCAGCTTCAGCGGTACAATGCGGTGGCCTCCGGGAAAATGGCCGCTGCTCAGATTCAGATCTCGTGTCCCGAGATCTCGGGACGAGATCTGAATCTGAGCATGCGCCGCCCCCAGCGGCCATTTTCCCGGAGGCCACCACATCGCACCTATTGAGCTGCCTCTGGGAAAATGGCCGCTGCTCAGATTCAGATCTCGTCTCCCGAGATCTCGGGACGAGATCTGAATCTGAGCAGTGGCCATTTTCCCGGAGGCCACCGCATTGTACCGCTGGAGCTGCCAGCGGGGCCTCCGGGCTTTAAGGAGACGCCGGAGGAGCCCCGACTGCATGAAGATACGCCGCCGCCGCCGCCTCACAGCACAGAGGCCCCACACTGCAGAAGAGGAGCCGCCGCCCCACAGCACAGCAGCCGCCGCTCCCAGCACAGAGACCCCACGCTTCAGCGCTACGATGAGGTAATGGGGGATACTCACTTTCCTGTGAGACGCCCCCTTGTCGTCATCAGGACCACTCCCCTCCCCAAAAGGCACATTAGTCACCGGCCCTATAAGACGACATACGGTGTATAAGAAGACCTCCGACTTTTAAGAAGATTTTATATTTTAACTGGTAAAGTTGGGGGGTCGTCTTATACGCCGGAAAATACGGTACATTGTGTGGTGGCTTTGCTTAAGGTACCATCACATTAAGCGACGCTGCAGCAATATAGACAACGATGCCGATCGCTGCAGCGTCGCTGTTTCGTCGTTGTGTGGTCGCTGGAGAGCTGTCACACAGACACCTCTACAGCGACCAACTATGCCGAAGTCCCCGGGTAACCAGGGTAAACATCGGGTTACTAAGCGCAGGGCCGCGCTTAGTAACCCGATGTTTACCCTGGTTACCAGTGTAAATGTAAAAAAACCCAAACACTACATACTTACAATACGGTGTCTGTCGCGTCCCCCGGCGTCCGCTTCCCTGCACTGTGTAAGCGCCGGCCCTAAAGCAGAGCGGTGACGTCACCGCTGTGCTTTGCTTTACGGCCGGCACTGACACATTCAGTGCAGGAAGCTCTGAGCAGCAGCGCGGACGCCGGGGGATGTGACAGACATCAGAAGGTGAGTATGTACTGTTTTTTTTTTTTACTTTTACAATGGTAACCAGGGTAAATATCGGGTTACTAAGCGCGGCCCTGCTACATCGCTGGCATCGTTGCTTTTGCTGTCAAACACGACGATACACGCCGGTCTGACGACCAAATAAAGTTCTGGACTTTCAGCAACGACCAGCGATATCACAGCGGGATCCAGATCGCTGCTGCGTGTCAAACACAACGAGATCGCTATCCAGGATGCTGCAACGTCACAGATCGCTATCCTTATCGTTGTTAAGTTGTTCAGTGTGAAGGTACCTGTAGTTTAGAGCTAAGGTGCATAGACATGATAAGTCTGAGGTGCAACAAGGGCTTGTGACCGATTTACAGTGGTATCACTGGCCTAAGAAAATACAGCGGTGCTCCGAGATCAATGACCTAGCCTCTTCAAACAGTTGTACCAGACAACCGCTGATTTGATAATAATGACCTATCCTGAGGAATGATCATCATTATTAAAAACTGGATAACCCTTTTAACCTGCTCATGGGACTCAGAGAACTAATGCAATGCATACCTTCTTTCAGCTCCTTTTTCATTTCACCATATTTTGATAACACATCAGATTTTTTATCCATGGTTTCAAATCTGTTTAAAAATACAACAAGAACAATTCAAGCAACTATAGGACTGTGATGTAATAAATTGCGTGTGATTTGTACCATCATGCGATAATAATGGATATAATCAGTGCAAAAAGCATTGGCTGAAAAATGAACAAAGTCTTTGATTTAACCCCTTCATGACCATGGGATTTTTCGTTTTTCCGTGTTCGTTTTTCGCTCCCCTCCTTCCCAGAGCCATAACTTTTTTATTTTTCCATCAATTTGGCCATGTGGGGGCTTATTTTTTGCGAGACGAGTTGTACTTTTGAACGACATCATTGGTTTTACCATGTAGTGTACTAGAAAACGGGAAAAAATTCCAAGTGCAGTGAAATTGCAAAAAAAGTGCAATCCCACACTTGTTTTTTGCTTGTCTTTTTTGCTAGGTTCACTAAATGCTAAAACTGACCTGCCATTATGATTCTCCAGGTCAGTACGAGTTCATAGACACCTAACATGACCAGGTTATTTTTTACCTAAGTGGTGAAAAAAAATTCCAAACTTTGCAAAAAAAAAAAAAAAAATTGCGCCATTTTCCGATACTCGTAGCGTCTCCATTTTTCATGATCTGGGGTCGGTTGAGGGCTTATTTTTTGCGTGCTGAGCTGGCGTTTTTAATGATACCTTTTCGGTGCAGATGCGTTCTTTTGATCGCCTGTTATTGCATTTTAATGCAATATCGCGGCGACCAAAAAAACGTAATTCTGGCGTTTCGATTTTTTTCTCATTACGCCATTTAGCGCTCTGGTTAATGATTTTTTTTTATTGATAGATCGGGCGATTATGAACGCGGGGATACCAAATATGTGTAGGTTTGATTTTTTTTTATTGATTTATTTTCATTGGGGCGAAAGGGGGGTGATTTAAACTTTTATGTTTTTTTTATTTTTTTCACATTTTTTTTTACTTTTTTTTTATCTTTTGCCATGCTTCAATAGCCTCCATGGGAGGCTAGAAGCTGGAACAACGCGATCACCGCTGCTACATAGCAACGATCATCAGATCGCTGCTATGTAGCAGAAAATCAGGTGTGCTGTGAACGCCGACCACAGGGTGGTGCTCACAGCTGCCGAGGATCAGTAACCATAGAGGTCTCAAGGACCTCTATGGTTACAATACTGAAGCATCGCCGACCCCCGATCATGTGACGGGGGTCGGCGATGACGTCATTTCCGGCCACCCGGTCGGATGCAGTAGTTAAATGCCGCTGTCTGCGTTTGACAGCAGCATTTAACTAGTTAATAGCCTATTGCAGGCACATGTCAGCTGTTCAAAACAGCTGACATGTCCCGGCTTTGATGCGGGCTCACCGCGGAGCCCTGCATCAAAGCAGGGGAGCCGACATCGGACGGTATAGTACGTCCGATGTCGGTAAGGGGTTAAAGGTTTTGGCTTTTGTATGATTTTTATACATTTATAATAATAATAGTTACGGTATTATTTATATAGCCCCAAAAACATTACTCAGCACTTTAGGCTATGTGCCTCACATTGCAGATTTGATTGCGGAAAGTTCTATGCGGATTCTGTATCTCTTAGCAGAAAATGCAGTGGATATTACATGCGTTTTGTGCAGATTTCAGGCAGTTTTGATGCAGATTTACATGTGGATTTGGATGTGGCTTTGTCTGTGGATTTGTTAGCTCACTAAAGATGTACTACTGTAAAAAAAAAATTGCCTTTTTCAAGACCTCCCTCCATTGTTGATGTGTTACAATTAAGGTTGGCTGTATTTTTGATTCTCCTCCCACACACTCTTCCTCCTTGTGATTTATTTGCTTTTTAAAAATCCACTGCATTTTTACACCTGTGGATTTGTTGCAGATTTGAGTGCCTCAATGTAAGTCAATGGGTGCAGAAACGCTGCAGATCAGCAAAAAGAAATGACATGCTGCGGAAAAATAAACGGAGAGAATCAGGATGGAATTTTCCGCAGCATGTGCACACCCATTCTGGATTCCCACATTTATGAACCTTGCTTTAGTAATCATTGACGGATTTGGTGCAATTCCACGCTGAAAAACCGCTGCAGATCCGCAACGTGTGCACATAGCTTAACAATTCAGAGAGGACATGTACATACAATATGAGACAATACAGAGTAACAGAACATTCAGCAGATACCAAGAGGAGTGAAGTTCCTGATCACAAGAGCTTACAATCTATGAAGAAACCGAAGGAACAAAAGGTCAATGGTAAAAACTGCATTGATATATGGTCCATCTATCAATATAATACATAGAAGATACACAGAACGGTTACCAGCCGCGATCTGTACCAGTCAGATAAAGTGCTATTACAGCCATGGAGGGTGCAGTCAGATGATACAAGGGACCAGACTTTGTTGGGGAGAAAAATTGTAAAGGGCAGAATGGGGATAGTTAGATATGTCAGGTGAGGAGATGGCAAGTCTGCAGAGATGCGTTTTTGGGGCATGCTTAAACCTGTGGGTATTGGGAAGTTATTAAATTGTTATTGGTAGAACATTACAGAGCATTGGCGCAGCTCGTGAGAAGTCTTGAAGACGGGAGTGGGAGGTTCGGATTATTGAGGCTTAGAGTCTAAGGCCGACGACACACTGGCAACTTAAACGGACGAGTGCAATGCAATAAAAAAACCGCATTGCACTCGGACCAATGTTACAATGTGGGGCAGCTCCCAGCTGCCGACTTCTTGGCCGTTTTCCTCGGGCCAAGACAATCGCAGCATGCTGCGATTGTCATGGACACTCGGCCAACTCTTGGCTCACTCGCACCCATATAAGCCTATGGGTGCGAGTGATCCAACGCACATCACTCGGATATCATCCGGGTGCTGTGCGTTATAAGCGGACCCCAGCAATGGAGGAGATGGAGAAATTAGTTTCTCCGCCTCCTCCGCAGCTGCGCTCCGATCCGCTTTATGCGAGAGGCTCGGAGCACAGATGCATGACACTCGGCTCCGCTCGCAGCAGAGCAGGAGCCGAGGGTCATTAGCATATCGCATCGGATGCAATATGCCAGTGTGACTCCGGCCTTAGGTCATTAGCGGAACAGAGGGAACAGGTCGGGTGATAGACAGACATACATTTTTTTATTTTATAAGATATTACTTTACAATATGTTATTAAAAGTAATTAATATTTGTGGCTTGAGGTGGAATGCTTTTGTGTAACACAGCAAAAAAATATATTGGATGGATCTGAAACTGCATGCAAACAATATGTTCAACTCAATGTTATATTCCACACGTATTTTTGCCCTTTCTAAGGCTGGCGTCACACATGCGAGTTTTACGGACGTAAGAGCGCAGAAAATACGTCCGTAAAACTCGCATAACATACGGCACAATTATTCTCACTGGGTCTGCTCCTATCAGCCGTATATTACGGTTCAGTATTATACGGCTTTCTACGGCCGTACAAAATCGCAGCATGCTGCACTTGTCAGCGTATTGCGCAAAAAAATTGCCAATGAAAGTCTATGGGGGCGAGAATAAATCGGATTCCACACGGACCAGCAGTGTGACCTGCGAGAAATACGCAGCGGTGTTAGTGAAAAGCCGGTAATTCAATTGCAGCTTTTCATTTCTCCTTCACAAACCCGACATGATATGAGACATGATTACATACAGTAAACCATCTCATATCCCCTTTTTTTTTTTGCATATTCCACACTACTAATGTTAGTAGTGTGTATGTGCAAAATTTGGGCGCTGTAGCTGCTAAAATAAACGGTTAAATGGCGGAAAAAATTCGCGTGGGCTCCCGTGCAATTTTCTCCGCCAGAGCGGTAAAGCCAGTGACTGAGGGCAGATATTAATAGCCAGGAGAGGGTCCATGGTTATTGCCCCCCCGTGGCTAAAAACATCTGCCCCCAGCCACCCCAGAAAAGGCACATCTGGAAGATGTGTCTATTCTGGCACTTAGCCTCTCTCTTCCCACTCCCTGTAGCGGTGGGATATGGGGTAATGAAGGGTTACAGGGAGTGGGAAGAGAGTGGCCAAGTGCCAGAATAGGCGCATCTTCCAGATGTGCCTTTTCTGGGGTGGCTGGGGGCAGATGTTTGTAGCCAGGGGGGCCAATAACCATGGACCCTCTCCTGGCTATTAATATCTGCCCTCAGTCACTGGCTTTACCGCTCTGGCGGAGAAAATTGCACGGGAGCCCACGCCAATTTTTTCCGCCATTTAACCGTTTATTTTAGCAGCTACAGCGCCCAAATTTTGCACATACACACTACTAACATTAGTAGTGTGGAATATGCAAAAAAAAATGGGGATATGAGATGGTTTACTGTATGAAAACCATGTCTCATAACATGTCGGGTGTGTGAAGGAGAAATGAAAAGCCGGCAATTGAATTACCGGCTTTTCACATATATCGCGCTGAAGTAAATATAAAAACAGAATATATATATATATATATATGTGTCTCAATGACACATATATATATATATATATATATATATATATATATATATATACTGTATATATGTTTTACCGAACATTTGAGCACATAAATCCATTAGATGTCGGTTTTACAAGCCTGTGAGAAAATATCGCAGTACGGATGCCATACGGATTACATACGGAGGATGCCATGCGCAAAATACGCTGACACACCCTGCCTACGGAGGACATACGGACCACTATTTTGGGAACATTTCTCCGTATTAGGGCTGTATTACGGACCGTATTGTCTTACGCCGAGTGTGACGCCGGCCTAACACTCACTGTGTTGTAAGACACACATGGTGCACCACCTCATGCCACTGGGCGCATTCATACATCGAGAAGGCAGGAAGAAAATAAGGAGGGGGGAAGCTCGCGCACTGCACTGCCAAAACATGCACCAAAAATATCAGTCATGTGACCCTATGATGACCTTTGGGACATCCTGCACCTGCAAGGGAGATATCAAGACCGTCATATGACATGTCGGTCCTGATAAATGTTCCCCCAACAGTGTATTATGATATGTACGGAGACAAGAGGCTGGCCTACATTACAATTAACAGGAGAAGACTGTGATGAGTTATGAAAAAGGTGGAAAGGGCATGCAAAGATTGTAAAAGGACTAGCAAATCTAGGTTTATACATATTTGGACAACAGTAGCAATAAACTTTACCTTGTTTTTTTCCAGCACACAGCAGCACTCCCAGCCATTAGCAGTGGAAGTTGTTAAAAAAGGGTTTTAATTGCTTGATGGACACCTAATTTTTAATTTGGAGCTTGTACATTAGGGTTCTGTTTTGTACATGTACTGAATGGTAAAACACTTGGTCCTTGAGCATAAGACCAAAAAGAAAATCTTTTCTTGCAGCTGTGGGGTGTCCCTTCACCTTCGTCTATTGGGCTCTAAACCCCCCGGTCTGACACTGGGAGACATATTGCTCCATCATTGGTATCATTAGTGAGACAGAAGTCATGGGACAAGCCAAGTTAGAGCAGAAACCAATCGAAGCACTAAAGTGGTCTTGAAAAGAAGTAAAATGATTCTGTTTTCATCAGTCCTTCAGAGGAGATGCCGATCATCGCAACTGCTTATCAAGTAACAGAAAGGTAGATAGTGAATCCACTGAGCTTGACTACACAATTTTGGAAAAGTGCTTGAGAAATCATGGTTGGAGATATAATGGTACAGCAAAAACCATCAAGGCCTAACTTACAGAGAGAACCGATGCTCCGCAGATCTGTGAGATGGCGCTGAAGACAGGCACTTCCCCTGCAGAATCACATCGTGTAGGACTCGCCCATAGTTCCTGTTTTTGCTGCCCAGAAGGACCGCGCCTCGCAGACTGTAGACGGTGGATTAGTGAGACCCTAGTGGTCACGAATTTGCAACCAGTTCTTGGGTGGATGCAAAGAAAACAATTGTATAAAGTAACTTGCGCATTAGACCCTTTCCTATGACGTTAAGTAAATGTACAGTCACTTGGAAATAGATATCTAGTAAATCAGTGGCTCCCACCCAATTTCTTTGGCCATGTGATGTAAATACACCGCATATCTGAAACTATTTGCTAACAAGGCAGGGGGATAAGAAAGTCAGATATTAAAAGTGTAACATGATTGAGTTTTGTGTGGTAACCTGCATAATTAAAAAAAAATAAAATCAAACATGGGATTTGAACCCAGGAAAAGCTTCAACATGAGATGCCGCAGCCGGCAACCTGACCACCAAACCATAAACCCAAATGTTACCATGCATTGATTTTCTTTGGTTATGAAATCTATGCACACTCTGAGCAACTGGAAAAATCATTTAGTTTTTTTTTTCTGACATAATATGTCACATAGTGAAACATCTGAAAAAAAAAAAAGATTATTTGGGGCTAGAACTCAAAAGTTTACTACTTCATAAACCAGGAGCTTAACCACTCAGCCACCAGTTTAACCACTCAGCCACCAGCTTAACCGGTGTTGGAATGATTCCCTTTTCTTCCCTTTCTTTCTGTGAGTATCTGAAAAACCTTCTGACTTTGATGTTTGAAAGTAGTCAAGTATCAGGGATCAGACGAAAACGTTTTGATTTTGATGTTTGAGAAAAGTCAAGTATCAGGTATCAGACTGGGGAACAGAGAGCTGTGGTTCAAATCCCAGCAACGGAAGTTATATTATTTTTCTTATTATTTTAAACCAAAACTATGTGTGATGGAAAAGCATAAGGCTGCTTTCACACATCAGGTTTTTGCCGGCAGGCATAATCCGGCGAGGTTTGCAAAAAACAGACGCTGCGGAAAAAACGGATCCTGCGGCAAAAAACGGATCCGGCCAAAAAGATACAGATCCTGTGGGAAAAAAAACAGATCCGGCGGAAAATAAACAGATCCGGCGGAAAAAAACATATATGGCGCAAAACAAAACAGATCTGGCAAAAAAAAAGGATCCGGCGGAAAAAAACGGATCCTGTGCAAAAAAAATGGATCAGGCAGAAAAAAAAACGGATCCGGCGCCAAAAAAAAAGGATCTGGCAAAAAAAAGGAACCGGCAGAAAAAAACGGATCCTGCGCAAAAAAACGGATCCGGCAGAAAAAAATGGATCCTGCGCAAAAAAAACGGATCCGGAAGAAAAAAACGGATCCGGCCGGAAAAAAAGGATCTGGCGCAAAAGAAATAGATCTGGCAAAAAAAAGGATCCAGCGGAAAAAAACGGATCCTGCGCAAAAAACCCGGATCCGGCAGAAAAAAATGTATCCAGCGCAAAAAAACGGATCCGGAAGAAAAAACGGATCCGGCGGAAAAAAAACGGATCCTGCACCAAAAAACGGATCCGACAGAAAAAAAACGATCCTTCGCCAAAAAAAGGATCTGGAAGAAAAAAACGGATCTGCGGGAAAAAACGGATACACCAAAAAAAAACGGATCCTGCGCAAAAAAAAAGATCCGACCAAAAAAACCGGATCCGGATGAAAAAAATGGATCGGCGGCAAAAAACGGATCCAGCGGAAGATTAACGGATCCGGTGGAAAAAAAGCTATCGAAGGAAAAAACCGAATCCGGCGAGAAAAAAACGGATCCGGTGAAAAAAAAAAGGATCGATGGAAAAATCCGGATCCGGCAGGAAAAAAAAGGATCCGGCAGAGAAAAACAGGTCGACGGAAAAAACCGGACCTGCGGAAAAAACGGATGCGGCAAAAAAAGCGGATCCTGCAGAAAAAAAAAAGATCCAGCCGAAAAAAACGGATCCAGCGGAAAGAAAACGGATCCGGCCGATAAAAACTGATCCGGCAGGAAAATAAAACCGATCTGGCAGGAAAAAAAAAGGATCGGCGGTCAAAAAACGGATCCAGCCTCTAGAGACTACAGCCGTCGGCCTTACCATTGCATTACAAGCTCAAGTGATCCCAGGTGCTAATTTTACTAATTTTACTAATTTCATGTATCAGAGTTAGGTATCAGAGTCAAGTATCAGAGTTAGGTATCAGAGTCAAGTATCAGAGTTAGGTATCAGAGTCAAGTATCAGAGTTAGTTATCAGAGTCAAGTGTCAGAGTTAGGTATCAGAGCCAAGAATCAGAATAAGGTATCAGAGTCAAGTATCAGAGTTAGGTATCAGAGTCAAGTATCAGAGTTAGGTATCAGAGTCAAGAATCAGAATAAGGTATCAGAGTCAAGTATCAAAGTTAGGTATGAGAGTCAAGTATCAGAGTCAAGAATCAGAATAAGGTATCAGAGTCAAGTATCAGAGTTAGGTATCAGAGTCAAGTATCAGAGTTAGGTATCAGAGTCAAGTATCAGAGTTAGGTATCAGAGTTAGGTATCAGAGTTAGGTATCAGAGTTAGGTATCAGAGTCAAGTATCAGAGATAGGTATCAGAGTCAAGAATCAGAATAAGGTATCAGAGTCAAGTATCAGAGTTAGGTATCAGAGTCAAGTATCAGAGTTAGGTATCAGAGTCAAGTATCAGAGTTAGGTATCAGAGTCAAGTATCAGAGTTAGGTATCAGAGTCAAGTATCAGAGTTAGGTATCAGAGTCAAGTATCAGAATAAGGTATCAGAGTCAAGTATCAGAGTTAGGTATCAGAGTCAAGTATCAGAGTTAGGTATCAGAGTCAAGTATCAGAATCAGATATCAGACAGTATTTCTGCTGTTATTTCTGATGTTTGACTTTGATTTGTGACCATGTGTGAAAGTCAGGTATACGAGTCAAGTATCAGAATGAGGTATCAGACAGAGTATTTCTGATGTTTGACTTTGATTTGTGACCATGTCCTAAAATGAACTCTGTAGAGGAGGGTTTAGTCAGTCAGTCAGAGACAGTGAAGGAAGAGGAAGCAAGTGAGGAGAAGCTGGGGATAGGAGCTGCAACTGAGCTCACCCCAGGACTGAGCACAACAGACTGGACATCAGAGTCCGTGGTTGTGTGGGAACTGCATGCTCAGCAACTGAATCCGGAGAACAGGAGATTGCACCTCTCCTGGCCTCATCTGACGCCCAAAGGCACAGCAGCAAACTAAAGAGCCACGAGGGAGTGACATTAGGAAAAGGCTCAGGCTGCCTGCCATGCGGATAGTGTTCCACCAAAAGAACAAACTGAGAGAGGGACTTGAAGAGAGCTTAAGGCATCAAGTACCTAAAGAACAGCGCTGTAGGGAGGCTCCCAACCTCACCTGGCTAGGGGGACTCTGAACTGCTCCCAGGCTGTCTGGATTTCCAATACCACCTGTACCTAGGCTCCGGACTGCACCTACAAGTAAAGGTAAAGAATCTACAGTCCCTGTGTCCTCCAATCATTCCAGCACCCCAACTTCCACAACCCCTCATAGAGTGTTCTGATAGCCCTGGGGCCCCGCTCCACCTGTGGCAAGCAGGAACATCCTAGCTGCATCAACATCAGCCCCAGCAGTCCCTTTAAGCAGCATCAGCCATCTATAGCCGAATACCACAGGTGGCGTCACGAACAATCCCCTACAAACATTCCCTCAACCCTTTTAATTGCATGCCCAGTACCACGGACCAGGTCACTGCTGCCATGACCATCCCTTTAAGAACCATCCAACCCCGTTCCGAGTACCCCACGGCCCTAGCAGGTGTTGCATTTCTGGCGTCACAAACAGGATGGAACGACCCAGTAAACTGGGTCTTGTGCACCATAGACTTTATTAAACTGTTTGATTGCCGCCATTGTCGCGCCACACTGCATGAGAGAAGCAGAGGAGGTGTGTCTTCGTGGGCAGAGCCAGAAAAAGAACCCAAAGGAAGCCACGCTCCTTGCTCTGCTGTCAGTGGCCAGAGGCCCCAACCAGAAACCCACAGGAGTGCAATTCATCCCATCGGATGAGCAGCCGCTGACTACGGAAACACTACCCAGAGCCTGGCTGAGGTTCTCTAGGGGGGGAAAGGACATGTCCAACTCAGGTGGAGATCTAGCAGTGGGCCCAGCCGCAGCCCCCATAGTGCCGCAAGATTCATTGGCAGACACAGCCGCAGCCCTAATAGTGCAGCAGAATCACGTGGAAGACACAGCCGCAGCCTCCAGAGTGCAGCAAAATCAGGGAAACGGCTGCCGCAGTCCCAATAATGCCGCTATCAATGCCGTACATACCGGGAGCAGCATGGTTACTGCAATACTCAGGGAAGTTGCACATCCTGAATGATATTAAGGAGAGACTCTGCAGTTTGTTTAAGGTGTACCCCCTGTCTGAGGAGCAAAAAGTCCACATCCTCATTAGTCAGTTAACTGGTGCGGCCCAGAGGGAATTAAAGTCCTGGCCGGACACTGATAAAGGGACTGTCAAACAAATCTTGGCTGGGCTGAAGGACACCTTTGACACCCGTGCTGCAGCAGAAATAAAAATGAGATTCTGTGGATGCAAACAAAGGGTACAGGACAGTATATGGGACTATGCACTTAACCTCCAGGAGGCGCTTCGGGCCATTAAACAGGAGCAATTTATTGGGGGACTCCTGTCCAGCACCCACAGGACACAGCTGTGCATCCTGGCCCTGTAAAACCCTGACCTGGATTTTGCACACTTTAAGGGTATGTGCACACATCAGGACTTCTTGCAGAAATTTTCCTGACAAAAAAATGGAAATTTCTGCCAGAAATCCGCATGCGTTTTTTTTCGCGTTTGACGCGTTTTTGATGCGTTTTTTATGCGCTTTTCCCAGATGCATAGAATTGCGGGAAAAACGCAGAAAATCCGCAAAATTAATGAACATGCTCATTTTTTTACCGCGATGCGTTTTTTTCGCGGAAAAAACGAATCCATGTGCACAAAACATGCAGAATGCTTTCTAAATGATAGAATGCATAATGCATGCGTTTTTAATGAGTTTTTAAAGCGTTTTTAGTGCGAAAAAAGCAAAAAAACGCGAAAAAACTGAACGTGTGCACATAGCCTGAAGATAGGGCCATCCGGGTGCTGCATGAACCAACTTCCAGCTGCACAGCACCCCTAGTCGCCCAGCAATTACATACCACCAGGAAGCAGCATCCTTTCCACAGACTCTAGATAACAACTTATCTGCAGACCTACGTCTCCAGGTCCAGGAGCTGACTAAGGCCGGTTTCACACGTCAGTGGCTCCTTTACGTGAGGTGTCAGTTTTCTCACGTACCGGAGTCACTGACACATGTAGACACATTCAAATCAATGCATCTGTGCAGATGTCATTGATTTTTTGCGGACCGTGTCTCCATGTGCCAAACACGGAGACATGTCAGTGTTCGTGGGAGCGCACGGATTACACTGACCCATTAAAGTCAATGGGTCCGTGTAAAACACGTACCGCACACGGACGTTGTCCGTGTGCAGTCCGTGTGCCGTGCAGGAGACAGCGCTACAGTAAGCGCTGTCCCCCCCACATGGTGCTGAAGCCGCCATTAATATCTTCTCTGCAGCAGCGTTTGCTGTAGAGAAGATATGAATAATCCTTTTTTTTTTTGTTTCTGGTGTTTAACATTAAGATCCCTGTCCGCACCCCCCTCCCACCCCCTGTGCACCCGCCCGCTGTTATTAAAATACTCACCCGCCTCCCTCGCAGTGTCCTGTCCTGGCCGCAGCTTCTCCTGTATGCGGTCACATGGGGCCGCCCATTACAGACATGAATATGCGGCTCCACCCCTATGGGAGGTGGAGCCGCATATTCATGACTGTAATCGGCGGCCCCACGTGACCGCTCATACAGTAGAAGGTGCGGCCAGGACAGGAAGCAGCGAGGGAGGCGGGTGAGTATTTTAACAACAGCGGGCGGGCGCACAGGGGTGGGAGGGGGGTGGGGACAGGGATCTTTATGTTAAACACGAGAAACAAACAAAAAAAAGGATTATTCATATCTTCTCTACAGCAAATGCTGCTGCAGAGAAGATATGAATGGCAGCTTCAGCACCATGTGGGGGGACAGCGCTTATCTCTAGCGCTGACTCCTGCACGGTGCGTGTGGTACCCAGTCGGCACACGGGCGTGTGCCACACTGATGTGGCACAGAAACGCACGGGCACACGGACACGGATAATTCCGGTACCGATTTTTCCGGTACCGGAATTATCTGGACGTGTGAGACTGGCCTAAAAGTGTGGCTGCTCTAGCCAAATCCGTGCAGGCCAAGCATGTGTCCCCAAAGTAGAAGATCCAGCTTTCCTTCAGTCCAGATGACGTTCCATGGCGACGGAAGAAGAAGATCCCACTGACCAGAGGGAGAGACAATGATCGATACAACCAGAACGGATGACCCATTTGCCACTGCTGCAGCAAGGTGGGGCACATCGCAAGATTCTGCAATTTAATCAAGCAACCCCCAGGAGTAGGACAACCAGGCACACAAAGCTAGCGAGCCAAGTGCACCGAAGGATGACCAATCCTCCCAGTTGTGATTGACAGTATCCCGATAAACGCTTTACTGGACACAGGCTCTCAGGTGACAACTATGTCATATTTTCTTTACAAACGGTACTGGGCTGACTCTGATATTGCCCGCGGCCCAGATAATGATCTGACAGTAGTCACCAGCAATGGTCATCCTTTGCCACAAGTGGGGTATAAGGAGGTGACCATTATGGTGATGTGAGTAGAATTGAAAGCCCAAGGTCTGATAATTGTATATAGGGTTGAGCGACTTTCATTTTTTTAAGATCGAGTCGGGTTTTGCGAAACCCGACTTTGTCCAAAGTCGAGTCGAGTGCAGTCGGCCGATTATCGCTAAAAGTCGGGGATCGACCGAAACACGAAACCCAATGCAAGTCCATGGGGAAGCATAGTCGGCAGTGAGTGGAGGCCAGGAAAACACCTACAGTGCCCATTTTAATGCCAAAAACATCCATTCTTGTTTCTGAAGCTTGTCAATCTTAATTAACTTTATAATAATAGTTGGGCATTGCAAATTAGGGGTCATTTGGCAAAAGTTGTGGGGGGTAGGGCTGGTTCAAGGTTTTAGTGGGCCCAGGAAACGTGGACTACGTCACGGCGGTGGAGCAGTGAGATGTAAGTATGTCAAGTTTGCAAGTGCTGTGATCCTAAGCAAGCAGGGGGGGCCCACTCTTTGGCATTGGCACTGGCACAGGGCCCCTCAAAGTACAGCGGTGTGTTTGCACGGCGGGGGAGCCTCCCACCAGCAGCGACACTTTTGCATACTCTGAGGGACCCTGTGCCAGTGACGTCGCCAACGAGTATGCCCCCCCCACCTGATGAAGGAACCTGCACTTTCATCTGCACCTTCCTCTTTGTCCCTGTGTAAGGTGGTATAACATGCGGGAAGGGGAACCTGACTTTCAGCAGGGTCAGATTCTGGCTGTGTAGAGTGCAAGGGGAATGTAGTGGTCTAGGTCAATGTACCAGCAGACTCATCTAGCAGTGGCTGGGCAATGGGCAGGATGAGGAGGAAACAGATATAGGGCCAAAGAATAAAGTAGTCTAAATGCAGTTCAAAATTGGTAACAGGACTAAACAGGCGGCATTGCTTTGTTCAGTGGAGTAGCAAACCCAGGAGCAGCTGACACTGTTTTAAGGGCCCAACCACACTAGTAGTCCAAATGCAGTTTAATATCTGCTACTATAGGCCAAAAGCCTAAAGACTGAAGCTCAGCTTTATACAGTGGAGGACAACACCAGGGAGCGGCAGACACCGTTAGTAGGCCGTAACCAACAATTTTTTTTAAAAAAGCACTTAATGACAGCCAGAAGGTTGAAGTTCAGCTTTATACAGTTGAGGTCAACACCAGGGAGCGGCAGACACCGTTAGTAGGCCGTAACCAAAGTTGAAGGCCAAACGCAGTTTAATATCTGATACTATAGGCCGAAAGCCTAAAGACTGAAGCTCAGCTTTATACAGTTGAGGACAACACCAGGGAGCGGCAGACACCGTTAGTAGGCCGTAACCACCAATTTTTTGTTAAACAAGCACTTAATGACAGCCAGAATGTTGAAGCTCAGCTTTATACAGTGGAGGACAACACCAGGGAGCGGCAGACACCGTTAGTAGGCCGTAACCACCAATTTTTTGTTAAACAAGCACTTAATGACAGCCAGAAGGTTGAAGCTCAGCTTTATACAGTGGAGGACAACACCAGGGAGCGGCAGACACCGTTAGTAGGCCGTAACCACCAATTTTTTGTTAAACAAGCACTTAATGACAGCCAGAAGGTTGAAGCTCAGCTTTATACAGTTGAGGACAACACCAGGGAGCGGCAGACACCGTTAGTAGGCCGTAACCAAAGTTGATGGCCAAATGCAGTTTAATATCTGATACTATAGGCCGAAAGCCTAAAGACTGAAGCTCAGCTTTATACAGTTGAGGACAACACCAGGGAGCGGCAAACAGAGTTATTAGGCCCCAACCACCAATTTTTGGTTAAAAAACACTTAATGAGAGCCAGAAGGTAGAAGCTCAGATTTATTCAGTTGAGGACAACACCAGGGAGCGGCAAACAGAGTTATTAGGCCCCAACCACCAATTTTTGGTTAATAAAACGCTTAATGAGAGCCAGAAGGTTGAAGCTCAGATTTATTCAGTTGAGGACAACACCAGGGAGCGGCAGACACCGTTAGTAGGCCGTAACCACCAATTTTTTGTTAAAAAAACACTTAATGAGAGCCAGAAGGTTGAAGCTCAGATTTATTCAGTTGAGGACAACACCAGGGAGCGGCAGACACCGTTAGTACGCCGTAACCACCAATTTTTTTGTTAAACAAGCACTTAATGACAGCCAGAAGGTTGAAGCTCAGCTTTATACAGTGGAGGACAACACCAGGGAGCGGCAGACACCGTTAGTAGGCCGTAACCACCAATTTTTTGTTAAACAAGCACTTAATGTCAGCCAGAAGGTTGAAGCTCAGCTTTATACAGTGGAGGACAACACCAGGGAGCGGCAGACATCGTTAGTAGGCCGTAACCACCAATTTTTTGTTAAACAAGCACTTAATGACAGCCAGAAGGTTGAAGCTCAGCTTTATACAGTGGAGGACAACACCAGGGAGCGGCAGACACCGTTAGTAGGCCGTAACCACCAATTTTTTTTAAAAAAGCTCTTAATGACAGCCAGAAGGTTGAAGCTCAGCTTTATACAGTTGAGGACAACACCAGGGAGCGGCAGACACCGTTAGTAGGCCGTAACCAAAGTTGAAGGCCAAATGCAGTTTAATATCTGATACTATAGGCCGAAAGCCTAAAGACTGAAGCTCAGCTTTATACAGTTGAGGACAACACCAGGGAGCGGCAAACAGAGTTATTAGGCCCCAACCACCAATTTTTGGTTAAAAAAACACTTAATGAGAGCCAGAAGGTTGAAGCTCAGATTTATTCATTTGAGGACAACACCAGGGAGCGGCAAACAGAGTTATTAGGCCCCAACCACCAATTTTTTTAAAAAAAGAACTTAATGAGAGCCAGAAGGTTGAAGCTCAGATTTAGACAGTGGAGGACAATTTGAATTAGGGACTGCAGACAGACTTAGTAGGATGTCCCCTGTGGACCATGCATCCACCACATTAACCCATTGTGCCGTAATGGACACGTAACCTTCCGTGGCCATGCCTACAGGTCCATGCGTCTGTTGTCAGGTGCACCTTTGTACTCACAGATTGCCAGAGTACATGGACAATGGAGGTGGTGCTGGTGGAGGGCTGGGATGGCTTTTCTTGCAAAAGAAGTGTCGACTGGGTAGCTCGTAGCATGGGACAGCGTAGTCCATCATGGCTTTTTTAATATTACATAAAATAAAGAAATAGGCTCGATGCACTTTAAAATAGGTTCCAGGGGTACACGGGCAGCATTGTGGTCAGCGGAGGAGGAGGATTGCAAGGAGGGACCGCAGACAAGCTTACTAGGCCTAAAATAACAAAAAATAGGCTCAAGGCACTTTAAAATAGGTTCCAGGGGTACACGGGCAGCATTGTGGTCAGCGGAGGAGGAGGATTGCAAGGAGGGACCGCAGACAGGCTTACTAGGCCTAAAATAACAAAAATAGGCTCAAGGCAATTTTAAATCGGTTACATGGATACGCAGGCAGCATTGTGGTCAATGGAGGATTGCAAGGAGGGACCGCAGACAGGCTTACTAGGCCTAAAATAATAAAAAATAGGCTCAAGCCAGTTTTAAATCGGTTACATGGATACACAGGCAGCATTGTGGTCAGTGGAGGAGGAGGATTGCAAGGAGGGACCGCAGACAGGCTTACTAGGCCTAAAATAACTAAAAATTGGCTCAAGGCAGTTTTAAATCAGTTACATGGATACACAGGCAGCATTGTGGTCAGCGGAGGAGGAGGATTGCAAGGAGGGACCGCAGACAGGCTTACTAGGTCTAAAATAACAAAAAATTGGCTCAAGGCAGTTTTAAATTGGTTACATGGATACACAGGCAGCATTGTGGTCAGCGGAGGAGGAGGATTGCAAGGAGGGACCGCAGACAGGCTAACTAGGCCTAAAATATCAAAAAATAGGCTCAAGGCACTTTAAAATAGGTTCCAGGGGTACACGGGCAGCATTGTGGTCAGCGGAGGAGGAGGATTGCAAGGAGGGACCGCAGACAGGCTTACTAGGCCTAAAATAACAAAAAATAGGCTAAAGGCAGTTTTAAATCGGTTACATGGATACACAGGCAGCATTGTGGTCAGCGGAGGAGGAGGATTGCAAGGAGGGACCGCAGACAGGCTTACTAGGCCTAAAATAACAAAACATAGGCTCAAGGCACTTAAAAATAGGTTCCAGGGGTACACAGGCAGCATTGTGGTCAGCGGAGGAGGAGGATTGCAAGGAGGGACCGCAGACAGGCTTACTAGGCCTGAAATAACAAAAAATAGGCTCAAGGCACTTTAAAATAGGTTCCAGGGGTACACGGGCAGCATTGTGGTCAGCAGAGGAGGATTGCAAGGAGGGACCGCAGACAGGCTTACTAGGCCTAAAATAACAAATAATAGGCTCAAGGCACTTTAAAATAGGTTCCAGGGGTACACGGGCAGCATTGTGGTCAGCGGAGGAGGTGGATTGCAAGGAGGGACCGCAGACAGGCTTACTAGGCCTAAAATAACAAAAAATAGGCTCAAGGCAGTTTTAAATCGGTTACATGGATACACAGGCAGCATTGTGGTCAGCGGAGGAGGAGGATTGCAAGGAGGGACCACAGACAGGCTTACTAGGCCTAAAATAACTAAAAATTGGCTCAAGGCAGTTTTAAATCGGTTACATGGATACACAGGCAGCATTGTGGTCAGCGGAGGAGGAGGATTGCAAGGAGGGACCGCAGACAGGCTTACTAGGCCTAAAATAACAAAAAATAGGGTCAAGGCACTTTAAAATAGGTTCCAGGGGTACACGGGCAGCATTGTGGTCAGCGGAGGAGGAGGATTGCAAGGAGGGACCGCAGACAGGCTTACTAGGCCTAAAATAACAAAAAATAGGCTCAAGGCAGTTTTAAATCGGTTACATGGATACACAGGCAGCATTGTGGTCAGCGGAGGAGGAGGATTGCAAGGAGGGACCGCAGACAGGCTTACTAGGCCTAAAATAACAAAAAATAGGCTCAAGGCAGTTTTAAATCGGTTACATGGATACATAGGCAGCATTGGTGTGGTCAGCGGAGGACGATTGCAAGGAGTGTCTGACACAGTTTGTACTCAAAAAAAATAAATAGATGTTAATGTCTCGCAAAACAACAACAAAAAAAAATTGTGGCATACTTAGGTACAGGGGTGGGCTCATCTGCTGAGTTTCTGACAAAGTAATTTGGCAGTAAGTATTTACTGGTGTCAATATAGGACACTGACCCAGACTACTTTAACTAGCATCATAGATGTCAACAAATTGGTATTGTCAGTGCCAGGCATTGAATGATGTCAGCGCATAGACTAAACATTGGTGGAGCTGTGCGAGATAATTTTGCACGTGGTAGAGCACAGTTTGAGCTGGGGGGGGGGTGAACTCTCTTGTGGCCGGCGGTACCGTCCCAGGGGCCCTCATGTTACAACGGTGTGTCTGAAGTTGGGTGCGCGCCACCACCGCCAGAGACACTTTATTGTACTATGAGGGACCCAGTGGCAGTGCCGTCGACCAAAACGGGCAAACCCACCTCTTCAGACAAATGGCACTCTAATGGGTGCTTGCACCAAGTGGCGAGACCACGGCCCCGTGGGGGGAGTTTTCCCATTGAGGGAGGTGTAAACATGTCGTATGCTGGACAAACAGCTGCTGCAAATTAAGAGATTGGAACACTCAGTAAGACCAGTCCACAAGCAAGACTTTTTTATAAGAAAGCTAGGTGTCAGCCAGGAAAGGTGGGGCAAAATAATTTGAAATCCAGGAGTGGTTCATTTTGATGAAGGTTAGATCATCCACATTTTGGGTAGCCAGACGAGTCCTTTTTTCGGTTAATATTGAACCAGCAGCACTGAATACTCTTTCTGATAGCACACTAGCTGCTGGGCAAGCAAGCTCCTGCAATGCATATTCTGCCAATTCAGGCCAGGTGTCTAATTTGGATGCCCAGTAATCAAATGGGAATGACGGTTGAGGGAGAACATCGATAAGGGATGAAAAATAGTTAGTAACCATACTGGACAAATGTTGTCTCCTGTCACTTTGAATAGATGCTGCAGTACCTGTCCTGTCTGCGGTCATTGCGAAATCACTCCACAACCTGGTCAGAAAACCCCTCTGTCCAATGCCACTTCTGATTTGTGCACCTCTAACACCTCTGCCCTGTAGACCCCTGCAGCTTGTGTGAGAACCATCACCTTCACCGGCGCTGTGTGCTGGGAATGCCTGAATCAAACGGTCTACAAGAGTAGCTTGTTTGGTTGCTAATATTTGTTCGAGGTTCTCATGTGGCATAATATTTTGCAATTTGCCTTTATAGCAAGGGTCAAGAATGCAGGCCAACCAGTAATCGTCATCACTCATCATTTTAATAATGCGTGGGTCCCTTTTGAGGATACGTAAGGCATAATCCGCCATGTGGGCCAAAGTTCCAGTTGTCAAATCTGCGGTTGTGCTGGTTTGAGGGGCAGTTACAGGCAAATCTACGTCACTTGTCTCCCTTAAAAAAACAGAACCCGGCCTTGCAACACCACTAATTTCTGTTGGCCCAGGAGAAGCTTCCTCATTAAAAAAGTACTCATCCCCATCATCCTCCTCGTCCTCCTCCTCCTCTTCGCCCGCTACCGCGTCCTTTACACGGCCCTGACCAGACAATGGCTGACTGTCATCAAGGCTTTCCTCTTCCTCGGCTGCAGACACCTGCTCCTTTATGTGCGTCAAACTTTGCATCAGCAGACGCATTAGCGGGATGCTCATGCTTATTATGGCGTTGTCTGCACTAACCAGCCGTGTGCATTCCTCAAAACACTGAAGGACTTGACACAGGTGTTGTAGCTTCGACCACTGCAAACCTGACAACTCCATGTCTGCCATCCAACTGCCTGCCCGTGTATGTGTATCCTCCCACAAAAACATAACAGCACGCCTCTGTTCGCATAGTCTCTGAAGCATGTGCAGTGTGGAGTTCCACCTTGTTGCAACGTCGATGATTAGGCGATGCTGGGGAAGGTTCAAAGACCGCTGATAGTTCTGCATACGGCTGGAGTGTACGGGCGAATGGCGGATATGCGAGCAAAGTCTGCGCACTTTGAGGAGCAGGTCGGGTAACCCCGGATAACTTTTCAGGAAGCACTGCACCACCAGGTTTAAGGTGTGAGCCAGGCAAGGAATGTGTTTCAGTTGGGAAAGGGCTATGGCAGCCATGAAATTCCTTCCGTTATCACTCACTACCTTGCCTGCCTCAAGATGTACAGTGCCCAGCCATGACTGAGTTTCTTTCTGCAAGAACTCGGACAGAACTTCCGCGGTGTGTCTGTGGTCGCCCAAACACTTCATTGCCAATACAGCCTGCTGACGCTTGCCACTAGCTGTCCCATAATGGCACACCTGGTGTGCAACAGTGGCAGCTGCGGATGGAGTGGATGTGCGACTGCGGTCTGTGGACGAGCTCTCGCTTCTGCAGGAGGACGAGGAAGAGGAGGAGGGGGGGCGAACGCCTACAGCCAACTCTTTCCTTGACCGTGGGCTAGGCAGAACTGTCCCAATATTGCTGTCCCCTGTGGACCCTGCATCCACCACATTTACCCAGTGTGCCGTGATGGACACGTAACGTCCCTGGCCATGCCTACTGGTCCATGCATCTGTTGTCAGGTGCACCTTTGTAGCCACAGACTGCCTGAGTGCATGGACGATGCGGTCTTTAACATGCTTTTGGAGGGCTGGGATTGCTTTTCTAGAAAAGAAGTGTCGACTGGGTAGCTTGTAGCATGGTACAGCGTAGTCCATCAGCGCTTTGAAAGCTTCGCTTTCAACTAACCGGTAGGGCATCATCTCTAATGAGATTAGTCTAGAAATGTAGGCGTTCAAACCCTGTGTACGCGGATGCGAGGATGAGTACTTCCTTTTCCTAACAAGAGTCTCATGTAGGGTGAGCTGGACTGGAGAGCTGGAGATCGTGGAACTAGCGGTGGTGCCGGTGGACATGGGTGAGTGAGAGAGGGTTGGAGATGGTATTCTTGCCGGTGCCCTACATGCAGTGTTTCCTACTGCAAACCTGGTGATTCCCTGACTGCTTTGGCCTGGCGACGAAAGCTGCACAGATACTGCAGGTGGTGCGGGAAATGGTGGGTTTACAGTGAGGGAAGGGATGTAGCGTTGCTGACTAGCTTCATTGGCCGAGGGTGCTGCAACCTTTAGGGACGTTTGGTAGTTAGTCCAGGCTTGAAAATGCATGGTGGATAAATGTCTATGCATGCGACTTGTATTTAGACTTTTAAGATTCTGACCTCTGCTTAAGGTAGTTGAACATTTTTGACAGATGACTTTGCGCTGATCATTTGGATGTTGTTTAAAAAAATGCCAGACTGCACTCTTTCTACTATCGGATACCTTTTCAGGCATTGCAGACTGAGCTTCTTTAACCGGATGGCCACGCTGTCCTCCAACTAGTTTTGGTTTTGCCAAGCGTTTTTGGCCAGATACGGGCCCGGCAGATGGAACCTGTTGTGATGTTGATGCCTGCTGTGGCTCCTCCTCCGCTTCAGAACTACTGCCGCCTGCTCCCTGTTCCCCCAATGGCTGCCAATCGGGGTCAACAACTGGGTCATCTATGACCTCCTCTTCTATGTCGTGTGCAACTTCGTCTGTGTCACCGTGTAAGCCGGTGGTATAGCATTCGTGATGGGGCACCATAGTCTCCGCTGGGATTGATTCTGCCTCAGTACACTGCGAGGGCAATGTTCTGGTCTGAGTCAAAGGAACAGCATAGTAATCTGGCTGTGGCTGTGCATCTGTGCACTCCATGTCCGATTCAACTTCTAATGGGCATGACCTGTTAACTGTTTCACTGTCTAACCCAGGAACGGTATGTGTAAAGAGCTCCATGGAGTAACCTGTTGTGTCGGCTGACGCATCCTTCACTGTTGTTCTGGGTGAAGGACACAAGGAAGCGACTTGTTCCTGACCGGGAGCATCCACTGACGATGCACTGCTCTGACATTTGGCACTTTCCGAGGAGGAGGCGAAAGAGCTAGAGGCAGAGTCAGCAATGAAAGCCAATACTTGTTCCTCCTGCTCCGGCTTCAAAAGTGGTTTTCCTACTCCCAGAAAAGAGAGCGTTCGAGGCCTTGTGTAGCCAGTAGTGTTGAGCATTCCGATACCGCAAGTATCGGGTATCGGCCGATATTTGCTGTATCGGAATTCCGATACCGAGATCCGATACTTTTGTGGTATCGGGTATCGGTATCGAAACAACATTAATGTAAAAATGTGTAAAAGAGAGAATTAAAATAAAAAATATTGCTATACTCACCTCTCCGACGCAGCCTGCACCTTACCGAGGGAAGCGGCAGCGTTCTTTGTTTAAAATTTGCGCTTTTCTTTCCTTACGTGAAGTCCCGGCTTTGTGATTGGTTGCGTCGCAGTCACATGGGCGACGCAACCAATCACAGCAAGCCGTGACGTAATTTCAGGTCCTTAAGGATTTTAAAATTACGTCCCGGCTTTGTGATTGGTTGCGTTGCAGTCACATGGGCGACGCAACCAATCACAAGCCGTGACGTCACGGGAGGCTGGACACGCGCGCATTTTAAAATGCGCGCTTGTCCAGCCTCCCGTGACGTCCCGGCTTGTGATTGGTTGCGTCGCGATCAACCAATCACAAGCCGGGAGGCTGGACACGCGCGCATTTTAAAATGCGCGCTTGTCTAACCTCCCGTGACGTCCCGGCTTGTGATTGGTTGCGTCGCGATCAACCAATCACAAGCCGGGAGGCTGGACAAGCGTGCATTTTAAAATGCGCGCGTGTCCAGCCTCCCGGCTTGTGATTGGTTGACCGCGAAGCAACCAATCACAAGCCGGGACGTCACGGGAGGTTGGACAAGCGCGCATTTTAAAATGCGCGCATGTCCAGCCTCCCGGCTTGTGATTGGTTGACCGCGACGCAACCAATCACAAAGCCGGGACGTAATTTTAAAATCCTGAAGGACCTGAAATTACGTCACCGCTTGCTGTGATTGGTTGCGTCGCCCATGTGACTGCGACGCAACCAATCACAACGCCGGAACGTAATTTTAAAATCCTGAAGGACCTGAAATTACGTCACGGCTTGCTGTGATTGGTTGCGTCCCGGCCACATGGGCGGCACGCGACCAATCACAAGCCGGGACTTCACGTAAAGGAAAGAACAGCGCGAATTTTAAACAAAGAACGCTGCCGCTTCCCTCGGTAAGGTGCAGGCTGCGTCGGAGAGGTGAGTATAGCAATATTTTTTATTTTAATTCTTTCTTTTACACATTAATATGGTTCCCAGGGCCTGAAGGAGAGTTTCCTCTCCTTCAGACCCTGGGAACCATCAGGGATACCGTCCAATACATGAGTCCCATTGACTTGTATTGGTATCGGGTATCGGTATCGGATTGGATCCGATACTTTGCCGGTATCGGCCGATACTTTCCGATACCGATACTTTCAAGTATCGGACGGTATCGCTCAACACTAGTAGCCAGACAACGAACCTGGCTCAACAACTTGAGCCTTAGGTGCTGTACTGCTTTTACCACGACCACCTGATGATCCACCACCACTACCATCATTACCAGCTGACAATGACCGCCCACGGCCACGACCTCTTCCACTAGACTTCCTCATTGTTTGCAAAACGTAACCAAAGTAACAGTATTTTTAACTGTAAAACAACTTATAAGGTGAACTCAAACTTCTGTAGGATTTATATATACCTTTATAGGTGCCTGACACTGAAAGGAAAATCAGGCCCAATGTTACACAATAGGTTTTCTGTGCCCCAATAATTTGAGACAGATGGCACACACAGGACCGGCACTCAAGCAGAAATGCCAATCTTAATCTCCCACTATTTTTTTTTTCAGGGAGAATAAAAAAAGAACAAAAAAAACAATATTACACACTAGGTTTTCTGTGGCACACAATGAGAGACAGATGCCACACACAGCACTGGCACAGAGGCAGACTTGCCAATCTTTATCTTTCAGACTCCCACTAATATTTTTTTTTTTTACAGGGAGAATTTACCCCCCCCCCAAAAAAAATGGGCCAGTATTACACACTGGTTTTCGGTGGCACACAATGAGAGACAGATGCCACACACAGCAATGGCACAGAGGAAGACTTGCCAATCTTTATCTCCCACTATTAATTTTTTTTTTACAGGGAGAATTTTCCCCCCCAAAAAAAATGGCCCAGTATTACACACTGGTTTTCGGTGGCACACAATGAGAGACAGATGCCACACACAGCAATGGCACAGAGGAAGACTTGCCAATCTTTATCTCCCACTATTTATTTATTTTTTTACAGGGAGAATTTACCACAAAAAAAAATGGCCCAGTATTACACACTGGTTTTCGGTGGCACACAATGAGAGACAGATGCCACACACAGGACTGGCACAGAGGCAGACTTGCCAATCTTTATCTCCCAGACTCCCACTATTAATTTTTTTTTCACAGGGAGAATTTACCCCCCCCAAAAAAATGGCCCAGTATTACACACTGGTTTTCGGTGGCACACAATGAGAGACAGATGCCACACACAGCAATGGCACAGAGGAAGACTTGGCAATCTTTATCTCCCACTATTAATTTTTTTTTACAGGGAGAATTTACCCCCCCCAAAAAAAAGTGGCCCAGTATTACACACTGGTTTTCGGTGGCACACAATGAGAGACAGATGCCACACACAGGAATGGCACAGAGGCAGACTTGCCAATCTTTATCTCCCAGACTCCCACTATTAATTTTTTTTTTTTTACAGGGAGAATTTACCCCCCCAAAAAAAAATAAATGGCCCAGTATTACACACTGGTTTTCGGTTTCACACAATGAGAGACAGATGCCACACACAGCAATGGCACAGAGGCAGACTTGCCAATCTTTATCTCCCTGCAGTAATCTCAGAAAAGTATGGCAGGCAGCTATAAAAAGGACAGCTGCACACAAAAGTGTGGACAAACACACAAGATAGCTGTGCAGAAAGGAAGGAACAACAGGATTTGTGCTTTGAAAAAAAGCAGTTGGTTTGCACAGCGGCGTACACACACAGCAATGCAGCTATCAGGGAGCCTTCTAGGGCAGCCCAATGAGCTACAGCGCTGAGGAAAAAAAAATGTAGCTTCCACTGTCCCTGCAAACAAAAGGTGGTGTTGGACAGTGGAAATCGCTACAGCACAAGCGGTTTGTGGCTTTATGTACCCTGCCTATCACTATCCCTGCTTCTGACGAAGCAGCAGCAACCTCTCCCTACGCTCAGATCAGCAGCAGTAAGATGGCGGTCGGCGGGAACGCCCCTTTATAGCCCCTGTGATGCCGCAGAAAGCAAGCCAATCACTGCAATGCCCTTCTCTAAGATGGTGGGGACTGAGATCTATGTCATCACCCTGCCCACACTCTGCGTCCACCTTCATTGGCTGAGAAATGGCGCTTTTAGCGTCATTGAAACGCGACTTTGGCGCGAAAGTCGCGTACCGCATGGCCGACCCCACACAGGGATCGGATCGGGTTTCATGAGACGCCGACTTTGCCAAAAGTCGGCGACTTATGAAAATGAACGATCCGTTTCGCTCAACCCTAATTGTATACATTGATCAACGAGAAAGTAACCCAATGATGACCTTAGGTACTAATGTGATAGAAAACTGTCTTGGCGAGGTTATTGTTCTGTTGCTACAGGTAGCCGAAACTGCTGGTTCCAGTGAGCAGCGGGTCCTGCAAAAGGAGATCAAAGCACTGATGCAGAGACAACAGGTAGAGCTGTTTAGTGTCAGAGTGAGTGATCCATTCCTCATTGCAGTGCCCCCAAGGAGTGAAATGTTAATTTGGTGTCGGGCAGCCATAGGCCTCAGGGGCCAAGATTACCAGGCCCTGGTAGAACCAGTCTACTCTGATACTAGGCCCACTGTTCTGACAGCTAGGGGGTAGTCTATGTCCGCAAGGGGAGAGTACTAATATGCATCCTGAATTGTGGGGGAAAAAGGTCCATTTACCCCGATATGCCACCCTTGCTAAGTTGTTCACTATAAGTAACAATGCAATACAAACAGCAGAACCCTTGGTCCCGTTCGATCAGGCGGAGGACAATGGCTTTGTAGAACAACTAGAGGATTGGTGTCAGAAATTGCACTTAGGCATTGACTCCACTCCTTCGCACCAAAAGCATGGGGCTTACCGAGTGGTCCAGGAATATGAGAGGGTATTCAGCAAACACCCACTAGACTTTGGGCAGGTAAAAGGGGTTCACCATCATATCCCCACTGGAGATCATCCACCTATTAAAGAAAGGTACTGGCCCGTACCCCCAGCTCGGTATCAATGTGCCAAATATATTTTATGGGAGATGAAGTAGGCTGTGGTGATCAGAGACAATTGTAGCCCCTGGGCAGCTCCGTTAGTCCTCGATAGAAAGAAAGATGGTACCATGAGAATGTGTGTTGACTACTGGCAAATTAATAGCATTACACACAATAACGCCTACCCGTTACCTATAATTGAGGAATCACTGGCTGCACTGAGATCCGTTAACTATTTCTCCACCTTAGATCACACCAGTGGGTAATTAGCAGGTTCCCGTGGCACAGGCAGATAGAGAGACTACAGCATTTATGACATCAATGGGCCTCTGCAAGTACAACTACATGCCATTCGGGCTTTGCAACGCATCGGAGGCTTTCCAAAGGATGATATAGTATTGCCTCGGGTACAAGAACTTTGAAAAAATTCTGTTGTACCTGGATGACATCATTGTTTTCTACAAGACCTATCAAGTCCACTTGAAGCACCTGGCCGAGGTGTTCGAAGCCCTGTCCAACTTTGGCCTGAAGGTGAAGCCATCCAAATGCTACCTGCTGAAGCCCAAGGTGAAGTACCTAGATCATATGGTAAGCGCCGAAGGTGTGGCACCAGACCCTGACAAAGTGACTGTTATCAGGCATTGGCCAAAACCCAACAACATTCATGAAGTACGTCAGTTCCTCGGGTGGCTAGGCTACTACCGAAGATTCATCAGGGGCTTCACCAAGATAGCCGCACCTCTGCAAGACTTACTAGTGTGCCAATCCAAGAAGGCTAAGAAAAAGAGTCCTCTGTTTGAGTGGAACAACAGGCTAGAAGAATCCTTCACTCGGATGAAGCTGGCTCTCGCAGGAGATGAAGTCCTGGCCTATCCTGACTATGACCAATTATTTGTATTTTACACAGATGCCAGCAATGTGGGATTAGGAGCTGTGCTGTTACAAGTTCAGAAAGGCAGAGAGAGAGTGATTGCCTACCCCAGCAGGAAGCTTCATCCCACTGAAATGAACCCCGACAACTACAGTTCCTTTAAACTGGAGTTCCTCGCCATAATCTGGGTGGTAAGGGAGCGCTTCAAGCACTACTTGGCTTCAGCAGAGTGTACCATCTACAAGACAATAATCTTCTGAACCACCTTGAAATGGCAAAGCTAGGTGCTCTGGAACAGCGATGGATTGCCCGGCTGTCCAACTGCAAGTTTTCCATCAAGTACTGAGCAGGATATACATATGCTAATGCTGATGCGCTGTCCAAAATGCCCAATTCACCAGACGGGGAGAAGATTCGGAAGCACCCAGTTGCGGCCCAACGCTCACAGGAGGTGAGGAACAAGTGCTGAATCGTGCAAGAGGCCTTGTTAAACCCATTGCCCTACCATGAGTGGGCAGAAACAGGATAGCGATCCAGCAGTCCGCCTAGTAAAGAAGCTACTGACATAAGCTGATTCGCACCCTGGTCCAGATGCTCCATAAGAGACCAAACAGTTGTGGAAAGAGAAGGGCAAGCTGTTCATCTATGAGTGTCTGGACTCTGAACATTTTTTATTACCTTTTTTGCATTACTGCCCTTTTCCAAGATGGCGTCTTTGGTCCCATGTGCACTGTGTCTTCCTGCTATAAAACTCCACCCCAGCCTTCAGTCTGTGCTAGAGTATTCTGCCTTGCATCCAGCTCCTGACCCTGGTGACTCCCTGACTATATACCTGCTCCTGTGAACCTGTGTGGTGATCCTGCTACTCTGCTCTGAGTTCCTGCTGCATACACCAGTTTCCAGTAATCCTCCTTCATCTGCTGCTCGTGTTTACTTCCATCTGCATTTGCTGGACATGTGAGCTGTTGCTGCTCGCAAAAACCTGAGACTATTACCAAGGCCTCCATGGTTGAGCTAAGATACTATTTGAACTGCCTTATAAGCAGATCTATCTGTGTTTGGACTAAAACAAGGACTTATTCGTGTCAAGTATCCTCAAGAATAATTATGCTTCATAGACTTTCTGCGTGATTACATTTTCCTCTGTAATTCCCTATAGACTGTTAAGCTGCATTTAATATTTACACCAAGTGTTGTGGACTTGAGTTTCTCTCTGCACCTGTTTGAATCACCGTGTGATAATAAAGACTTTACCACTTATAAAACTGTGTCCTGTAGTTGTCTTGTTCCACGCAAAGAGTCTCCTGAGTTATCCCCTATAATTATTAGAGGACACTCTAGCCACAAAGGAGGAGACTGCTGGAACAATGACTGCAGAGAGCAGATTAGAGCAGGTGTTTTCCATAATTAGATCACTGCAGAGAGATGTGAAAGGTCTGAAAAAGAAGTTTGGAAGCTTTGAACACAATCAACAAGTGTTTGGACAGACTTTGCAGGACTGAAGCACCAGCATGGCAGCACAGGAAAAGAAACTTGCTGGCATAGAGTCCCAGTATGGATGGGCTTTTCAGGACATAAGCACACAAATAGGTGCAAAAACGATTTTACCCTCTGGGCAACTGCCACCAGCTAGCCCACCTAAGTTGCCCCCATTCAGATTTAATGGTGATTGCGACAAATTTCGTGGCTTTGTAAATCAATGTATGCTATATTTTGATGCGCATGCTGACCGTTTTCCTAATGATAGATCCAAAGCATTGTGTGTAATAATGCTGCTGACTGCACGAGCGCTCGCCTGGGTGAATCCGATGATTGAGTCTCGTGACCCACGGTTAAATAACTTGGATGATTTCTTGGCTGCTATGGCATTAATGTTTGATTACCCTAATCGCTGTGCAACTGCTGAATCTGCTTTATTGTCTTTACGCCAGGCTAAACATTCTGTTATTGAGTATGCTACTGAATTCCGGAGATTAGTGGTAGATACCAATTGGGACAGTTATGCACAATTGCCTATCATGGTATTGAAATTCAGCAAAGAGCCTCTCCAATTACCATGGAAACAGTGGATGGGTCACTTTTAATCTCTGGGTCTGTGGATCAGGAGACCGTACCCCTTGAAATTTTGTTGGAGCCTAATCATCAGGAGCAACTTTCTTTCTTGCTAATTTCTTCTCCTCATTTTCCTGTGATTTTAGGCATTCCTTGGTTGCGTTCTCAGAACCCAATTTACAACTGGGAGACCAAGGAGATTATCTTTCCAACAAGGAGCAACTCAGCGTTAACAGAAGCTGTCCCTGAGTCCACGGCTACGGAATCACATGTACATGTATTTTCTTTACCTCAAGCATATAAAGAGTTCTCTGACATCTGTGACAAGAAGAATGCAGATCAGCTTCCTCCACACAGGCATTATGACTGTCCCATTGAGCTGCTTCCTGGGGCAGCTATTCCTTTTGGTAACGTATACCCTTTGGCGGCACCTGAGCTTCAAGCCTTAAAGGAGTATATTGATGAAACACTGGCCAAAGGCTTCATACGTCCTTCTTCCTCACCAGCAGGGGCACCTATATTTTTTGTAAAAAAGAAGGATGGGACCCTGAGACTCTGTGTTGACTATCGGGAACTCAAAAAGGTAACTGTTGTGAATTCTGCTCTTGGGCTCCCTCCGGTGGTTATAAGTGGTAGCGCTGCTGTCTTTGGATCACAGCATTTATCAGGTGTGTCCACTTATTGCAATTCGGACTGGGCTATTTAGTCTTGCTTCACCCTTTAGTCAGTGCCAGTTGTCCATTGTTCCTGGAGGATTCATATCCCTGCCTGGTCTCTCCTGCTTTGCTGTTCATTTCAACAAAGATAAGTTCTAGCTTTGTTTTTTGCAGTCCACATGCTGTGGGCCTTATAGTTCAGAGCATTTCCCTGTTTTTGTCTTGTCCAGCTTGGTCTGAATAAGGATTTGTTCAGCCAAGCTGGTATCTCTGGAGATGCAGATATACCCTCCATATCTTTAGTTAGATGTGGAGATTTTGTATTTTCTGTGGTGGATATTTTCTAGTGTTTTAATACTGACCGCATAGTACCCTGTCCTATCCTTTCTATTTAGCTAGAGCGGCCTCCTTTGCTAAATTCTGATTTCAGTCTGCGTATGTTATTTCCCTCTCCTCTCACAGTCAATATTTGTGGGGGGCTGTCTATCCTTTGGGGATTTTCTCTGAGGCAAGATAGTTTTCCGTTTCTATCTCTAGGGGTATTTAGTCCTCCGGCTGTGTTGAGGTGTCTAGGGAGTGTTAGGTACATCCCACGGCTACTTCTAGTTGCGGTGTTAAGTTCAGGGTCTGCGGTCAGTACAGGTACCACCTTCTCCAGAGTACGTCTCATGCTGCTCCTAGGCCACCAGATCATAACAGTACAACTGGCCAACAAAGAGTTAAACGCATCTCAGAAGAAGGGAAGGAAAGTGCTGGGCTATTTTTTTTTCAGTAGTCTGTTGTGTCTTTTCTTCCCTCTTTTCCTCTGGGTGGCTCAGGAGTTTGGCGCTGGCATGGATGTTCAGGGATTGGCTTCTCGTGTGGATCAACTTGCTGCTAGAGTACAGGGTATTTCCGATTATATCGTTCAGACTCCGGTTTTAGAGCCTAGAATTCCAACTCCTGATTTGTTTTTTGGGGACAGGTCCAAATTTTTGAGCTTTAAAAATAACTGTAAACTGTTTTTTGCTCTGAAACCCCGTTCCTCTGGTGATCCCATTCAGCAGGTTAAAATTGTCATCTCTCTGCTGCGTGGTGATCCTCAGGATTGGGCATTTTCCCTGGAATCTGGGAATCCGGCTTTGCTTAATGTAGACACCTTTTTTCAGGCGCTAGGGTTATTGTATGATGAGATGAACCTAATTCAGTGGATCATGCTGAGAAGACCTTGTTGGCCCTGTGTCAGGGTCAAGAAGCGGCAGAATTGTATTGCCAGAAATTTAGAAAATGGTCTGTGCTGACTAAATGGAATGAGGATGCCTTGGCGGCAATTTTCAGAAAGGGTCTTTCTGATTCCATTAAAGATGTTTTGGTGGGGTTCCCCACACCTGCTGGTCTGAGTGATTCGATGTCTCTGGCTATTCAGATTGATCGGCACTTGCGCGAGCGCAGAGTTGTGCACACTATGGCGTTGCCCTCCGAGCGGAGTCCTGAGCCTATGCAGTGTGATAGGATTTTGACTAGAGTTGAACGACAAGGATTCAGACGTCAGAATAGGTTGTGTTTTTACTGCGGCGATTCTGCTCATGTTATTTCTTATTGCCCTAAGCGTACCAAGAGAATCGCTAGTTCCGTTACCATCAGTACTGTACAACCTAAATTTCTGTTATCTGTGACCCTGATCTGCTCATTATCGTCATTTTCTGTCATGGCATTTGTGGATTCAGGCGCCTCTTTGAACTTAATGGACTTAGAATTTGCCAGATGTTGTGGTTTCCCCTTGCAACCTTTGCAGAACCCTATTCCTTTGAGGGGCATTGATGCTACACCGTTGGCTAAAAATAAACCTCAGTTTTGGACGCAGCTGACCATGTGCTTGGCGCCAGCCCATCAGGAAGATTGTCGTTTCCTGGTGTTGCATAATTTGCATGATGCTATTGTGCTGGGTTTCCCATGGTTACAGGTACATAATCCGGTTTTAGATTGGAAATCTATGTCTGTGACTAGTTGGGGTTGTCAGGGGGTTCATGGTGACGTTCCTTTGATGTCAATTTCCTCTTCCCCCTCTTCTGAAATTCCTGAGTTTTTGTCAGATTTCCAGGATGTATTCGATGAGCCAAAATCCAGTTCCCTTCCACCGCATAGGGACTGTGATTGTGCTATTGATTTGATTCCAGGCTGTAAGTTCCCTAAGGGCCGACTTTTCAACCTGTCTGTGCCAGAACATGCTGCCATGCGGAGTTATGTCAAGGAGTCTTTGGAGAAGGGGCATATTCGGCCATCTTCTTCCCCATTGGGAGCAGGTTTTTTTTTTGTTGCCAAGAAGGATGGCTCCTTAGACCCTGTATTGATTATCGCCTCTTGAATAAGATCACGGTCAAATTCCAATACCCTTTGCCTTTGCTTTCTGATTTGTTTGCTAGGATTAAGGGGGCTAGTTGGTTTACTAAGATTGACCTTCGAGGGGCATATAATCTTGTTCGCATTAAGCAGGGTGACGAATGGATAACTGTGTTTAATATGCCCGAAGGCCATTTTGAATACCTTGTGATGCCATTCGGGCTCTCTAATGCTCCATCTGTGTTTCAGTCCTTCATGCATGATATCTTTCTGAATTATCTTGATAAATTCATGATTGTATATTTGGATGATATTTTGATTTTTTCTGATGACTGGGAGTCTCATGTGAAACAGGTCAGGATGGTATTTCAGATCCTTCGTGATAATGCTTTATTTGTGAAGGGGTCTAAGTGCCTCTTTGGGGTGCAGAAGGTTTCTTTTTTGGGCTTCATTTTTTCTCCCTCATCTATAGAAATGGACAGGGTTAAGGTTCAGGCCATTCATGATTGGATTCAGCCCACATCCGTGAAGAGCCTTCAGAAATTTTTGGGCTTTGCTAATTTTTATCGCCGTTTCATTGCCAACTTCTCCAGTGTGGTTAAACCCCTGACCGATTTGACGAAGAAAGGCGCTGATGTGACAAATTGGTCCTCTGCGGCTGTTTCTGCCTTTCAGGAGCTTAAACGCCGATTTACTTCTGCCCCTGTGTTGCGTCAGCCGGATGTTTCTCTTCCATTTCAGGTTGAGGTTGACGCTTCTGAGATTGGGGCAGGGGCCATTTTGTCTCAGAGGAATTCTGATGGTTCCTTGATGAAACCGTGTGCCTTCTTTTCTCGAAAGTTTGCGCCTGTGGAACGCAATTATGATGTCGGCAATCGAGAGTTGTTGGCTATGAAATGGGCATTTGAGGAGTGGCGACATTGGCTTGAGGGGGCCAAGCACCGTATTGTGGTCTTGACCGATCAATAGAATCTGATTTACCTCGAGTCTGCCAAACGGCTGAATCCTAGACAGGCTCGATGGTCCCTGTTTTTCTCCTGTTTTGATTTTGTGGTCTCGTATCTTCCGGGTTCTAAGAATGTTAAGGCGGATGCCCTCTCTAGGAGCTTTTTGCCTGATTCTCCTGGGGTCCTTGAGCCGGTCGGCATTCTGAAGGAAGGGGTGATTCTTTCTGCCATCTTCCCTGATTTACGACGGGTTCTTCAGGAATATCAGGCTGATAAACCTGACCGCTGTCCAGTGGGGAAACTGTTTGTTCCTGATAGATGGACTAGTAAAGTGATTTCTGAGGTTCATTGTTCTGTGTTGGCTGGCCATCCTGGGATTTTTGGTACCAGAGATTTGGTTGGTAGGTCCTTTTGGTGGCCTTCTTTGTCACGGGATGTGTTTTCTTTTGTGCAGTCTTGTGGGACTTGTGCGCAGGCCAAGCCTTGCTGTTCCCGCGCTAGTGGGTTGCTTTTGCCTTTGCTGGTCCCTGAGAGGCCTTGGACGCATATTTCTATGGATTTTATTTTAGATATCCCGGTTTCCCAGAGGATGTCGGTTATCTGGGTGGTTTGTAGCCGGTTTTCTAAGATGGTTCATTTGGTACCTTTGCCTAAATTGCCTTCCTCTTCTGATTTGGTTCCGTTGTTTTTTCAGCATGTGGTTCGTTTGCATGGCATTCCGGAGAATATTGTGTCCGATAGAGTTTCCCAGTTTGTTTCTAGGTTTTGGCGGGCCTTTTGTGCTAGGCTGGGCATTGATTTGTCTTTTTCTTCCGCATTTCATCCTCAGACAAATGGCCAAACCGTGCGAACTAATAAGACTTTGGAGACTTATTTGAAATGCTTTGTGTCTGCTGATCAGGATGATTGGGTGGCTTTCTTGCCATTGGCCGAGTTTGCCCTTAATAATCGGGCTAGTTCTGCTACCTTGGTTTCGCCCTTCTTTTGTAATTCTGGTTTTCATCCTCGTTTTTCTTCAGGGCAGGTTGAGCCTTCTGATTGTCCTGGGGTGGATTCTGTGGTTGTCAGGTTGCAGCAAATTTGGGCTCATGTGGTGGACAATTTGGTGTTGTCTCAGGAGGAGGCTCAGCGTTTTGCAAACCGTCGTCTGTGTGTTGGTTCCCGGCTTCGGGTTGGGGATTTGGTCTGGTTGTCTTCCCGTCATGTTCCTATGAAGGTTTCTTCCCCTAAGTTCAAGCCTCGGTTTATTGGTCCTTATAGGATTTCTGAGATTATCAATCCAGTGTCTTTTCGTTTGGCCCTTCCAGCCTCTTTTTCCATCCGTAATGTTTTTCATAGATCTTTGTTGCAGAAATATGTGGTGCCGTTGTTCCCTCTGTTGATCCTCCTGCCCCGGTGTTGATTGATGGGGAGTTGGAGTATGTGGTTGAGAAGATTTTGGATTCTCGTTTTTCGAGGCGGAGGCTTCAGTATCTTGTCAAATGGAAGGGTTATGGCCAGGATGATAATTCTTGGGTTGTTGCCTCCGATGTTCATGCTGACGATTTGGTTCCTGCCTTTCATTTGGCTCGTCCTGATCGGCCTGGGGGTTCTGGAGAGGGTTCGGTGACCCCTCCTCAAGGGGGGGTACTGTTGTGAAATCAGCTCTTGGGCTCCCTCCGGTGGTTATAAGTGGTAGCGCTGCTGTCTTTGGATCACAGCATTTATCAGGTGTGTCCACTTATTGCAATTCGGACTGGGCTATTTAGTCTTGCTCCACCCTTTAGTCATTGCCAGTTGTCCATTGTTCCTGGAGGATTCACATCCCTGCCTGGTCTCTCCTGCTTTGCTGTTCATGTCAACAAAGATAAGTTCTGGCTTTGTTTTTTGCAGTCCACATGCTGTGAGCCTTATAGTTCAGTGCATTTCCCTGTTTTTGTCTTGTCCAGCTTGGTCTGTATAAGGATTTGTTCAGCCAAGCTGGTATCTCTGGAGATGCAGATATACCCTCCATATCTTTAGTTAGATGTGGAGATTTTGTATTTTCTGTGGTGGATATTTTCTAGTGTTTTAATACTGACCGCATAGTACTCTGTCCTATCCTTTCTATTTAGCTAGAGCGGCCTCCTTTGCTAAATTCTGATTTCAGTCTGCGTATGTTATTTCCCTCTCCTCTCACAGTCAATATTTGTGGGGGGCTGTCTATCCTTTGGGGATTTTCTCTGAGGCAAGATAGTTTTCCGTTTCTATCTCTAGGCATATTTAGTCCTCCGGCTGTGTCGAGGTGTCTAGGGAGTGTTAGGTACATCCCACGGCTACTTCTAGTTGCGTTGTTAAGTTCAGGGTCTGCGGTCAGTACAGGTACCACCTTCTCCAGAGTACGTCTCATGCTGCTCCTAGGCCACCAGATCATAACAGTACAACTGGCCAACAAAGAGTTAAACGCATCTCAGAAGAAGGGAAGGAAAGTGCTGGGCTATTTTTTTTCTGTAGTCTGTTGTGTCTTTTCTTCCCTCTTTTCCTCTGGGTGGCTCAGGAGTTTGGCGCTGGCATGGATGTTCAGGGATTGGCTTCTTGTGTGGATCAACTTGCTGCTAGAGTACAGGGTATTTCCGATTATATCGTTCAGACTCCGGTTTTAGAGCCTAGAATTCCAACTACTGATTTGTTTTTTGGGGACAGGTCCAAATTTTTGAGCTTTAAAAATAACTGTAAACTGTTTTTTGCTCTGAAACCCCGTTCCTCTGGTGATCCCATTCAGCAGGTTAAAATTGTCATCTCTCTGCTGCATGGTGATCCTCAGGATTGGGCATTTTCCCTGGAATCTGGGAATCCGGCTTTGCTTAATGTAGACACCTTTTTTCAGGCGATAGGGTTATTGTTTGATGAACCTAATTCAGTGGATCATGCTGAGAAGACCTTGTTGGCCCTGTGTCAGGGTCAAGAAGCGGCAGAATTGTATTGCCAGAAATTTAGAAAATGGTCTGTGCTGACTAAATGGAATGAGGATGCCTTGGCGGCAATTTTCAGAAATGGTCTTTCTGATTCCGTTAAAGATGTTATGGTGGGGTTCCCCATGCCTGCTGGTCTGAGTGATTCGATGTCTCTGGCTACTCAGATTGATCGGCGCTTGCGCGAGCGCAGAGTTGTGCACACTATGGCGTTGCCCTCCGAGCGGAGTCCTGAGCCTATGCAGTGTGATAGGATTTTGACTAGAGCTGAACGACAAGGATTCAGACTCATGTTATTTCTGATTGCCCTAAGCGTACCAAGAGAATCGCTAGTTCCGTTACCATCAGTACTGTAAAACCTAAATTTCTGTTATCTGTGACCCTGATCTGCTCATTATCGTCATTTTCTGTCATGGCATTTGTGGATTCAGGCGCCGCTTTGAACTTAATGGACTTAGAATTTGCCAGACGTTGTGGTTTCCCCTTGCAACCTTTGCAGAACCCTATTCCTTTGAGGGGCATTGATGCTACACCATTGGCTAAAAATAAACCTCAGTTTTGGACACAGCTGAACATGTGCATGGCGCCAGCCCATCAGGAAGATTGTCGTTTCCTGGTGTTGCATAATATGCATGATGCTATTGTGCTGGGTTTCCCATGGTTACAGGTACATAATCCGGTTTTAGATTGGAAATCTATGTCTGTGACTAGTTGGGGTTGTCAGGGGGTTCATGGTGACGTTCCTTTGATGTCAATTTCCTCTTCCCCCTCTTCTGAAATTCCTGAGTTTTTGTCAGATTTCCAGGATGTATTCGATGAGCCAAAATCCAGTTCCCTTCCACCGCATAGGGACTGTGATTGTGCTATTGACTTGATTCCAGGCTGTAAGTTCCCTAAGGGCCGACTTTTCAACCTGTCTGTGCCAGAACATGCCGCCATGCGGAGTTATGTAAAGGAGTCTTTGGAGAAGGGGCATATTCGGCCATCTTCTTCACCATTGGGAGCAGGTTTTTTTTTTGTTGCCAAGAAGGATGGCTCCTTGAGACCCTGTATTGATTATCGCCTCTTGAATAAGATCACGGTCAAATTCCAATACCCTTTGCCTTTGCTTTCTGATTTGTTTGCTAGGATTAAGGGGGCTAGTTGGTTTACTAAGATTGACCTTCGAGGGGCATATAATCTTGTTCGCATTAAGCAGGGTGACGAATGGATAACTGTGTTTAATATGCCCGAAGGCCATTTTGAATACCTTGTGATGCCATTCGGGCTCTCTAATGCTCCATCTGTGTTTCAGTCCTTCATGCATGATATCTTTCTGAATTATCTTGATAAATTCATGATTGTATATTTGGATGATATTTTGATTTTTTCTGATGACTGGGAGTCTCATGTGAAACAGGTCAGGATGGTATTTCAGATCCTTCGTGATAATGCTTTATTTGTGAAGGGGTCTAAGTGCCTCTTTGGGGTGCAGAAGGTTTCTTTTTTGGGCTTCATTTTTTCTCCCTCATCTATAGAAATGGACAGGGTTAAGGTTCAGGCCATTCATGATTGGATTCAGCCCACATCCGTGAAGAGCCTTCAGAAATTTTTGGGCTTTGCTAATTTTTATCGCCGTTTCATTGCCAACTTCTCCAGTGTGGTTAAACCCCTGACCGATTTGACGAAGAAAGGCGCTGATGTGACAAATTGGTCCTCTGCGGCTGTTTCTGCCTTTCAGGAGCTTAAACGCCGATTTACTTCTGCCCCTGTGTTGCGTCAGCCGGATGTTTCTCTTCCATTTCAGGTTGAGGTTGACGCTTCTGAGATTGGGGCAGGGGCCATTTTGTCTCAGAGGAATTCTGATGGTTCCTTGATGAAACCGTGTGCCTTCTTTTCTCGAAAGTTTGCGCCTGTGGAACGCAATTATGATGTCGGCAATCGAGAGTTGTTGGCTATGAAATGGGCATTTGAGGAGTGGCGACATTGGCTTGAGGGGGCCAAGCACCGTATTGTGGTCTTGACCGATCAATAGAATCTGATTTACCTCCAGTCTGCCAAACGGCTGAATCCTAGACAGGCTCGATGGTCCCTGTTTTTCTCCTGTTTTGATTTTGTGGTTTCGTATCTTCCGGGTTCTAAGAATGTTAAGGCGGATGCCCTCTCTAGGAGCTTTTTGCCTGATTCTCCTGGGGTCCTTGAGCCGGTCGGCATTCTGAAGGAAGGGGTGATTCTTTCTGCCATCTCCCCTGATTTACGACGGGTTCTTCAGGAATATCAGGCTGATAAACCTGACCGCTGTCCAGTGGGGAAACTGTTTGTTCCTGATAGATGGACTAGTAAAGTGATTTCTGAGGTTCATTGTTCTGTGTTGGCTGGCCATCCTGGGATTTTTGGTACCAGAGATTTGGTTGGTAGGTCCTTTTGGTGGCCTTCTTTGTCACGGGATGTGTGTTCTTTTGTGCAGTCCTGTGGGACTTGTGCGCAGGCCAAGCCTTGCTGTTACCGCGCTAGTGGGTTGCTTTTGCCTTTGCTGGTCCCTGAGAGGCCTTGGACGCATATTTCTATGGATTTTATTTCAGATATCCCGGTTTCCCAGAGGATGTCGGTTATCTGGGTGGTTTGTGGCTGGTTTTCTAAGATGGTTCATTTGGTACCTTTGCCTAAATTGCCTTCCTCTTCTGATTTGGTTCCGTTGTTTTTTCAGCATGTGGTTCGTTTGCATGGCATTCCGGAGAATATTGTGTCCGATAGAGTTTCCCAGTTTGTTTCTAGGTTTTGGCGGGCCTTTTGTGCTAGGCTGGGCATTGATTTGTCTTTTTCTTCCGCATTTCATCCTCAGACAAATGGCCAAACCGAGCGAACTAATAAGACTTTGGAGACTTATTTGAAATGCTTTGTGTCTGCTGATCAGGATGATTGGGTGGCTTTCTTGCCATTGGCCGAGTTTGCCCTTAATAATCGGGCTAGTTCTGCTACCTTGGTTTCGCCCTTCTTTTGTAATTCTGGTTTTCATCCTCGTTTTTCTTCAGGGCAGGTTGAGCCTTCTGATTGTCCTGGGGTGGATTCTGTGGTTGACAGGTTGCAGCAAATTTGGGCTCATGTGGTGGACAATTTGGTGTTGTCTCAGGAGGAGGCTCAGCGTTTTGCAAACCGTCGTCTGTGTGTTGGTTCCCGGCTTCGGGTTGGGGATTTGGTCTGGTTGTCTTCCCGTCATGTTCCTATGAAGGTTTCTTCCCCTAAGTTCAAGCCTCGGTTTATTGGTCCTTATAGGATTTCTGAGATTATCAATCCAGTGTCTTTTCGTTTGGCCCTTCCAGCCTCTTTTTCCATCCGTAATGTTTTTCATAGATCTTTGTTGCAGAAATATGTGGTGCCGTTGTTCCCTCTGTTGATCCTCCTGCCCCGGTGTTGATTGATGGGGAGTTGGAGTATGTGGTTGAGAAGATTTTGGATTCTCGTTTTTTGAGGCGGAGGCTTCAGTATCTTGTCAAATGGAAGGGTTATGGCCAGGATGATAATTCTTGGGTTGTTGCCTCCGATGTTCATGCTGACGATTTGGTTCCTGCCTTTCATTTGGCTCATCCTGATCGGCCTGGGGGTTCTGGAGAGGGTTCGGTGACCCCTCCTCAAGGGGGGGGTACTGTTGTGAAATCAGCTCTTGGGCTCCCTCCGGTGGTTATAAGTGGTAGCGCTGCTGTCTTTGGATCACAGCATTTATCAGGTGTGTCCACTTATTGCAATTCGGACTGGGCTATTTAGTCTTGCTCCACCCTTTAGTCATTGCCAGTTGTCCATTGTTCCTGGAGGATTCACATCCCTGCCTGGTCTCTCCTGCTTTGCTGTTCATTTCAACAAAGATAAGTTCTGGCTTTGTTTTTTGCAGTCCACATGCTGTGAGCCTTATAGTTCAGTGCATTTCCCTGTTTTTGTCTTGTCCAGCTTGGTCTGCATAAGGATTTGTTCAGCCAAGCTGGTATCTCTGGAGATGCAGATATACCCTCCATATCTTTAGTTAGATGTGGAGATTTTGTATTTTCTGTGGTGGATATTTTCTAGTGTTTTAATGCTGACCGCATAGTACTCTGTCCTATCCTTTCTATTTAGCTAGAGCGGCCTCCTTTGCTAAATTCTGATTTCAGTCTGCATATGTTATTTCCCTCTCCTCTCACAGTCAATATTTGTGGGGGGCTGTCTATCCTTTGGGGATTTTCTCTGAGGCAAGATAGTTTTCCGTTTCTATCTCTAGGCATATTTAGTCCTCCGGCTGTGTCGAGGTGTCTAGGGAGTGTTAGGTACATCCCACGGCTACTTCTAGTTGCGTTGTTAAGTTCAGGGTCTGCGGTCAGTACAGGTACCACCTTCTCCAGAGTACGTCTCATGCTGCTCCTAGGCCACCAGATCATAACAGTACAACTGGCCAACAAAGAGTTAAACGCATCTCAGAAGAAGGGAAGGAAAGTGCTGGGCTATTTTTTTTCTGTAGTCTGTTGTGTCTTTTCTTCCCTCTTTTCCTCTGGGTGGCTCAGGAGTTTGGCGCTGGCATGGATGTTCAGGGATTGGCTTCTCGTGTGGATCAACTTGCTGCTAGAGTACAGGGTATTTCCGATTATATCGTTCAGACTCCGGTTTTAGAGCCTAGAATTCCAACTACTGATTTGTTTTTTGGGGACAGGTCCAAATTTTTGAGCTTTAAAAATAACTGTAAACTGTTTTTTGCTCTGAAACCCCGTTCCTCTGGTGATCCCATTCAGCAGGTTAAAATTGTCATCTCTCTGCTGCGTGGTGATCCACAGGATTGGGCATTTTCCCTGGAATCTTGGAATCCGGCTTTGCTTAATGTAGACACCTTTTTTCAGGCGATAGGGTTATTGTTTGATGAACCTAATTCAGTGGATCATGCTGAGAAGACCTTGTTGGCCCTGTGTCAGGGTCAAGAAGCGGCAGAATTGTATTGCCAGAAATTTAGAAAATGGTCTGTGCTGACTAAATGGAATGAGGATGCCTTGGCGTCAATTTTCAGAAATGGTCTTTCTGATTCCGTTAAAGATGTTATGGTGGGGTTCCCCATGCCTGCTGGTCTGAGTGATTCGATGTCTCTGGCTACTCAGATTGATCGGCGCTTGCGCGAGCGCAGAGTTGTGCACACTATGGCGTTGCCCTCCGAGCGGAGTCCTGAGCCTATGCAGTGTGATAGGATTTTGACTAGAGCTGAACGACAAGGATTCAGACTCATGTTATTTCTGATTGCCCTAAGCGTACCAAGAGAATCGCTAGTTCCGTTACCATCAGTACTGTAAAACCTAAATTTCTGTTATCTGTGACCCTGATCTGCTCATTATCGTCATTTTCTGTCATGGCATTTGTGGATTCAGGCGCCGCTTTGAACTTAATGGACTTAGAATTTGCCAGACGTTGTGGTTTCCTCTTGCAACCTTTGCAGAACCCTATTCCTTTGAGGGGCATTGATGCTACACCATTGGCTAAAAATAAACCTCAGTTTTGGACACAGCTGACCATGTGCATGGCGCCAGCCCATCAGGAAGATTGTCGTTTCCTGGTGTTGCATAATTTGCATGATGCTATTGTGCTGGGTTTCCCATGGTTACAGGTACATAATCCGGTTTTAGATTGGAAATCTATGTCTGTGACTAGTTGGGGTTGTCAGGGGGTTCATGGTGACGTTCCTTTGATGTCAATTTCCTCTTCCCCCTCTTCTGAAATTCCTGAGTTTTTGTCAGATTTCCAGGATGTATTCGATGAGCCAAAATCCAGTTCCCTTCCACCGCATAGGGACTGTGATTGTGCTATTGACTTGATTCCAGGCTGTAAGTTCCCTAAGGGCCGACTTTTCAACCTGTCTGTGCCAGAACATGCCGCCATGCGGAGTTATGTAAAGGAGTCTTTGGAGAAGGGGCATATTCGGCCATCTTCTTCACCATTGGGAGCAGGTTTTTTTTTTTGTTGCCAAGAAGGATGGCTCCTTGAGACCCTGTATTGATTATCGCCTCTTGAATAAGATCACGGTCAAATTCCAATACCCTTTGCCTTTGCTTTCTGATTTGTTTGCTAGGATTAAGGGGGCTAGTTGGTTTACTAAGATTGACCTTCGAGGGGCATATAATCTTGTTCGCATTAAGCAGGGTGACGAATGGATAACTGTGTTTAATATGCCCGAAGGCCATTTTGAATACCTTGTGATGCCATTCGGGCTCTCTAATGCTCCATCTGTGTTTCAGTCCTTCATGCATGATATCTTTCTGAATTATCTTGATAAATTCATGATTGTATATTTGGATGATATTTTGATTTTTTCTGATGACTGGGAGTCTCATGTGAAACAGGTCAGGATGGTATTTCAGATCCTTCGTGATAATGCTTTATTTGTGAAGGGGTCTAAGTGCCTCTTTGGGGTGCAGAAGGTTTCTTTTTTGGGCTTCATTTTTTCTCCCTCATCTATAGAAATGGACAGGGTTAAGGTTCAGGCCATTCATGATTGGATTCAGCCCACATCCGTGAAGAGCCTTCAGAAATTTTTGGGCTTTGCTAATTTTTATCGCCGTTTCATTGCCAACTTCTCCAGTGTGGTTAAACCCCTGACCGATTTGACGAAGAAAGGCGCTGATGTGACAAATTGGTCCTCTGCGGCTGTTTCTGCCTTTCAGGAGCTTAAACGCCGATTTACTTCTGCCCCTGTGTTGCGTCAGCCGGATGTTTCTCTTCCATTTCAGGTTGAGGTTGACGCTTCTGAGATTGGGGCAGGGGCCATTTTGTCTCAGAGGAATTCTGATGGTTCCTTGATGAAACCGTGTGCCTTCTTTTCTCGAAAGTTTGCGCCTGTGGAACGCAATTATGATGTCGGCAATCGAGAGTTGTTGGCTATGAAATGGGCATTTGAGGAGTGGTGACATTGGCTTGAGGGGGCCAAGCACCGTATTGTGGTCTTGACCGATCAATAGAATCTGATTTACCTCCAGTCTGCCAAACGGCTGAATCCTAGACAGGCTCGATGGTCCCTGTTTTTCTCCTGTTTTGATTTTGTGGTTTCGTATCTTCCGGGTTCTAAGAATGTTAAGGCGGATGCCCTCTCTAGGAGCTTTTTGCCTGATTCTCCTGGGGTCCTTGAGCCGGTCGGCATTCTGAAGGAAGGGGTGATTCTTTCTGCCATCTCCCCTGATTTACGACGGGTTCTTCAGGAATATCAGGCTGATAAACCTGACCGCTGTCCAGTGGGGAAACTGTTTGTTCCTGATAGATGGACTAGTAAAGTGATTTCTGAGGTTCATTGTTCTGTGTTGGCTGGCCATCCTGGGATTTTTGGTACCAGAGATTTGGTTGGTAGGTCCTTTTGGTGGCCTTCTTTGTCACGGGATGTGTGTTCTTTTGTGCAGTCCTGTGGGACTTGTGCGCAGGCCAAGCCTTGCTGTTACCGCGCTAGTGGGTTGCTTTTGCCTTTGCTGGTCCCTGAGAGGCCTTGGACGCATATTTCTATGGATTTTATTTCAGATATCCCGGTTTCCCAGAGGATGTCGGTTATCTGGGTGGTTTGTGGCTGGTTTTCTAAGATGGTTCATTTGGTACCTTTGCCTAAATTGCCTTCCTCTTCTGATTTGGTTCCGTTGTTTTTTCAGCATGTGGTTCGTTTGCATGGCATTCCGGAGAATATTGTGTCCGATAGAGTTTCCCAGTTTGTTTCTAGGTTTTGGCGGGCCTTTTGTGCTAGGCTGGGCATTGATTTGTCTTTTTCTTCCGCATTTCATCCTCAGACAAATGGCCAAACCGAGCGAACTAATAAGACTTTGGAGACTTATTTGAAATGCTTTGTGTCTGCTGATCAGGATGATTGGGTGGCTTTCTTGCCATTGGCCGAGTTTGCCCTTAATAATCGGGCTAGTTCTGCTACCTTGGTTTCGCCCTTCTTTTGTAATTCTGGTTTTCATCCTCGTTTTTCTTCAGGGCAGGTTGAGCCTTCTGATTGTCCTGGGGTGGATTCTGTGGTTGACAGGTTGCAGCAAATTTGGGCTCATGTGGTGGACAATTTGGTGTTGTCTCAGGAGGAGGCTCAGCGTTTTGCAAACCGTCGTCTGTGTGTTGGTTCCCGGCTTCGGGTTGGGGATTTGGTCTGGTTGTCTTCCCGTCATGTTCCTATGAAGGTTTCTTCCCCTAAGTTCAAGCCTCGGTTTATTGGTCCTTATAGGATTTCTGAGATTATCAATCCAGTGTCTTTTCGTTTGGCCCTTCCAGCCTCTTTTTCCATCCGTAATGTTTTTCATAGATCTTTGTTGCAGAAATATGTGGTGCCGTTGTTCCCTCTGTTGATCCTCCTGCCCCAGTGTTGATTGATGGGGAGTTGGAGTATGTGGTTGAGAAGATTTTGGATTCTCGTTTTTTGAGGCGGAGGCTTCAGTATCTTGTCAAATGGAAGGGTTATGGCCAGGATGATAATTCTTGGGTTGTTGCCTCCGATGTTCATGCTGACGATTTGGTTCCTGCCTTTCATTTGGCTCGTCCTGATCGGCCTGGGGGTTCTGGAGAGGGTTCGGTGACCCCTCCTCAAGGGGGGGGTACTGTTGTGAAATCAGCTCTTGGGCTCCCTCCGGTGGTTATAAGTGGTAGCGCTGCTGTCTTTGGATCACAGCATTTATCAGGTGTGTCCACTTATTGCAATTCGGACTGGGCTATTTAGTCTTGCTCCACCCTTTAGTCATTGCCAGTTGTCCATTGTTCCTGGAGGATTCACATCCCTGCCTGGTCTCTCCTGCTTTGCTGTTCATTTCAACAAAGATAAGTTCTGGCTTTGTTTTTTGCAGTCCACATGCTGTGAGCCTTATAGTTCAGTGCATTTCCCTGTTTTTGTCTTGTCCAGCTTGGTCTGCATAAGGATTTGTTCAGCCAAGCTGGTATCTCTGGAGATGCAGATATACCCTCCATATCTTTAGTTAGATGTGGAGATTTTGTATTTTCTGTGGTGGATATTTTCTAGTGTTTTAATGCTGACCGCATAGTACTCTGTCCTATCCTTTCTATTTAGCTAGAGCGGCCTCCTTTGCTAAATTCTGATTTCAGTCTGCATATGTTATTTCCCTCTCCTCTCACAGTCAATATTTGTGGGGGGCTGTCTATCCTTTGGGGATTTTCTCTGAGGCAAGATAGTTTTCCGTTTCTATCTCTAGGCATATTTAGTCCTCCGGCTGTGTCGAGGTGTCTAGGGAGTGTTAGGTACATCCCACGGCTACTTCTAGTTGCGTTGTTAAGTTCAGGGTCTGCGGTCAGTACAGGTACCACCTTCTCCAGAGTACGTCTCATGCTGCTCCTAGGCCACCAGATCATAACAGTACAACTGGCCAACAAAGAGTTAAACGCATCTCAGAAGAAGGGAAGGAAAGTGCTGGGCTATTTTTTTTCTGTAGTCTGTTGTGTCTTTTCTTCCCTCTTTTCCTCTGGGTGGCTCAGGAGTTTGGCGCTGGCATGGATGTTCAGGGATTGGCTTCTCGTGTGGATCAACTTGCTGCTAGAGTACAGGGTATTTCCGATTATATCGTTCAGACTCCGGTTTTAGAGCCTAGAATTCCAACTACTGATTTGTTTTTTGGGGACAGGTCCAAATTTTTGAGCTTTAAAAATAACTGTAAACTGTTTTTTGCTCTGAAACCCCGTTCCTCTGGTGATCCCATTCAGCAGGTTAAAATTGTCATCTCTCTGCTGCGTGGTGATCCACAGGATTGGGCATTTTCCCTGGAATCTGGGAATCCGGCTTTGCTTAATGTAGACACCTTTTTTCAGGCGATAGGGTTATTGTTTGATGAACCTAATTCAGTGGATCATGCTGAGAAGACCTTGTTGGCCCTGTGTCAGGGTCAAGAAGCGGCAGAATTGTATTGCCAGAAATTTAGAAAATGGTCTGTGCTGACTAAATGGAATGAGGATGCCTTGGCGGCAATTTTCAGAAATGGTCTTTCTGATTCCGTTAAAGATGTTATGGTGGGGTTCCCCATGCCTGCTGGTCTGAGTGATTCGATGTCTCTGGCTACTCAGATTGATCGGCGCTTGCGCGAGCGCAGAGTTGTGCACACTATGGCGTTGCCCTCCGAGCGGAGTCCTGAGCCTATGCAGTGTGATAGGATTTTGACTAGAGCTGAACGACAAGGATTCAGACTCATGTTATTTCTGATTGCCCTAAGCGTACCAAGAGAATCGCTAGTTCCGTTACCATCAGTACTGTAAAACCTAAATTTCTGTTATCTGTGACCCTGATCTGCTCATTATCGTCATTTTCTGTCATGGCATTTGTGGATTCAGGCGCCGCTTTGAACTTAATGGACTTAGAATTTGCCAGACGTTGTGGTTTCCTCTTGCAACCTTTGCAGAACCCTATTCCTTTGAGGGGCATTGATGCTACACCATTGGCTAAAAATAAACCTCAGTTTTGGACACAGCTGACCATGTGCATGGCGCCAGCCCATCAGGAAGATTGTCGTTTCCTGGTGTTGCATAATTTGCATGATGCTATTGTGCTGGGTTTCCCATGGTTACAGGTACATAATCCGGTTTTAGATTGGAAATCTATGTCTGTGACTAGTTGGGGTTGTCAGGGGGTTCATGGTGACGTTCCTTTGATGTCAATTTCCTCTTCCCCCTCTTCTGAAATTCCTGAGTTTTTGTCAGATTTCCAGGATGTATTCGATGAGCCAAAATCCAGTTCCCTTCCACCGCATAGGGACTGTGATTGTGCTATTGACTTGATTCCAGGCTGTAAGTTCCCCAAGGGCCGACTTTTCAACCTGTCTGTGCCAGAACATGCCGCCATGCGGAGTTATGTAAAGGAGTCTTTGGAGAAGGGGCATATTCGGCCATCTTCTTCACCATTGGGAGCAGGTTTTTTTTTTGTTGCCAAGAAGGATGGCTCCTTGAGACCCTGTATTGATTATCGCCTCTTGAATAAGATCACAGTCAAATTCCTTTGCTTTCTGATTTGTTTGCTAGGATTAAGGGGGCTAGTTGGTTTACTAAGATTGACCTTCGAGGGGCATATAATCTTGTTCGTATTAAGCAGGGTGACGAATGGATAACTGTGTTTAATACGCCCGAAGGCCATTTTGAATACCTTGTGATGCCATTCGGGCTCTCTAATGCTCCATCTGTGTTTCAGTCCTTCATGCATGATATCTTTTGGAATTATCTTGATAAATTCATGATTGTATATTTGGATGATATTTTAATTTTTTCTGATGATTGGGAGTCTCATGTGAAACAGGTCAGGATGGTATTTCAGATCCTTCGTGATAATGCTTTATTTGTGAAGGGGTCTAAGTGTCTCTTTGGAGTGCAGAAGTTTTCTTTTTTGGGCTTCATTTTTTCTCCCTCATCTATAGAAATGGTTAACAAAAACTGACATATTGGATATCCTTAAGACATCAGCAATTGCATTACGCAATAAGAGTCACTCCCAAAGGGGATATAATACCTATACAAAGAAAAGGAGCTCAAGACTCATATGACTAGACAGGGCCAGGCACAGCTCAAGTTAAATATTTTATTAATTCCGCATAGATACAAAATACAAAAAGGCATCATACAGGCCCATTATATACAACAATTGATATGGACAAAGGTCAGATAAGGGGTAGAAGCATAAAGCAATATGCACAGTGGCTGCAAAGAAACACACCCCTGGGAAATTGGTCAGGAAGTGATTGAACCGCCAGTATGCTCATCCTGTACCCATGAAAGTAAACCGCAGAGCCAGAAGTCTGCTCTAGATAGTATATCACAAGTCCAGTACAGGGTCCTTGATCTATGCAGATAACTGGCCATTAACAAGTAAAGAGTATAATACTCGTACTGTCCTAATGAAAGTGCCTGTGCAAAAAGTGCATAGTGCAGGGCAAGGCAGCAGCGGTTTTAGAAATAAAACTTACCCATATTAGGGGGTGACAGCGCAGTCTCTGTGCATACAGAGTGCCCCTTACGCGCGTTTCGCGTTGCGGGCTTCTTCGGGGGGCAGTGTGGGTGTACCCGACATGTTAGGATCATTTATAGTGTTCCATAAGCGCCGCACCTGTGGGCGAATGTGGAGCGGGACCGGGGCTGCCGCGCAGCTCTTCCGTACGTCCGACTTCCGCAGCCTTGCGGACGACTTCGGAGATGCCGGCATACCCAGGACACCGCAGCGCATGCGCATCCAGCAGCGCTCAGAAGCACAATGGTAACTGAGCAACCATATGCGATCGTATATACAATGTACACATGTCAGGTACGAAAATCGGTACAGTATGCATAAATAAGAGAGTGAACACATATAAAAGGGACAGAAGCATAAAAAACAATAACGTGAAAAGGAAACAGTGCCTGCTGTATTGCTGGTACAATAATGGAACGGTAATATGTAAAAAGTCCATCAGATGCTAGGTGTAAAGGGCCTTTATAAATCCAATTAATTGAAGGTTCATCCAAACATGTATCAGGAGATGCATAGAATATTCCTTCCGCTAATTCTCATCTCCTGAGCCAGCATACAGATATTGACATCTTTTCCATAATGTAAACACGTTCCAGGTGAATATTTCCACATGATATTAATGGATTGCGTGTGAGAAAACACAAGCAACCCCGCATAAGAAAGGCACTGAATAGTAAAAAGAAGAGGTATAAAAAATGATTAAAAACAACTATATAAACAATTACAAGAAGACATACTATACAAAAACAGAAGGAAGCAGATATAATATCCCGATCAAAGTAAAGGAATGGAGCGAACGATAGCTGCTCGTTCAGACCGTGAGGAGACATTGTATTCAGAGAGACTATCCAACGACATTCAAGCTGCGTCAAAACACGTTTGGGATTACCCCCACGTATACCCATGTGTACCTTGTCAATACCCCTCACCCGAAATCCGGTGGGGTCACAGTTATGGCGCAGCCTGAAATGTCCAGGGATAGTCTTCAGAGCAGAAGGATCAATACAGGTTTTAGCCGCCATGATGTCCCTAACATGCTCCCTTGTTCTAATCCTCAATTCCCGGGAGGTGAGCCCCACGTAGATTAGATTACAGGGACAGACGGCATAGTATACCACGAATGTGGTACTACAAGAAATGTAGTTCACAATCCGGTAGTCCCTACCTCCATCCGATGTAGTGAAAGATGTTGCTCGATCTATATTACGGCACGCTACGCAAGACCCACAAAGATAACAACCCCATCTCTGTCATGGTTCTCAAATGGCAAGAGAACATAGTAAAGCATACAAATGGACTAGCTCTTGGAAGATGGGAACTCGAGCTGACCGTGAGCTAAACCTACCGCAACAACTAACAGTGGCCGGGTAGCGTGCCTACGTTTTATCCCTAGACGCCCAGTGCCAGCCGGAGAACTGACTGACCCTAGCAGAGGAAAATACAGACCTGGCTTACCTCTAGAGAAATTTTCCCCAAAAGGCAGACAGTAGCCCCCACATATATTGTCGGTGATTTCAGAGGAAATTGACATACGAAGTATGAAGATAGGTTTAGCAAATTGAGGTTCGCTTACTAGATAGCAGGAAGACAGAAAAGGGAACTTCACGGTCAGCTGAAAACCCTTTCAAAATACCATCCTGAAATTACTTTAAGACTCTAATATCAACTCATGACACCAGAGTGGCAATTTCAGCTCACAAGAGCTTCCAGTCTCAGAAATATACTATCACAGAGAACTGGAACAAAAATGCAAAACAAACTTAGGACTACAAGTCCAACTTAGCTGGTAGTAGTATAGGAGCAGGAACATGCAACAGAAAGGCTTCTGGTAACATTGATGGCCGGCATAGAAATGACTGAGGAGCAAGGCTAAATAGAAAACTCCCACCTCCTGATGGAAACAGGTGAACAGAGGAGATGAAGCACACAAGTTCAGTACCACCAGTGACCACCGGGGGAGCCCAGAAACCAAATTCACAACAGTACCCCCCCCTCAAGGAGGGGGCACCGAACCCTCACCAGAACCACCAGGGTGATCAGGATGAGCCCTATGAAAGGCACGGACCAAATCGGAGGCATGAACATCAGAGGCTGTCACCCAAGAATTATCCTCCTGACCGTAGCCCTTCCACTTGACCAAATACTGAAGTCTCCGTCTGGAAACACGGGAGTCCAAGATCTTCTCGACAACGTACTCCAACTCACCCTCAACCAACACCGGAGCAGGAGGCTCAACGGAAGGCACAACCGGTACCTCATACCTGCGCAACAATGACCGATGGAAGACATTATGAATAGAAAAAGATGCAGGGAGGTCCAAACGAAAGGACACAGGGTTAAGAATCTCCAATATCTTGTACGGGCTGATGAACCGAGGCTTAAACTTAGGAGAGGAAACCTTCATAGGGACAAAACGAGAAGACAACCACACCAAGTCCCCAACACAAAGACGAGGACCAACCCGACGACGGCGGTTGGCAAAATGCTGAGTCTTCTCCTGGGACAACTTCAAATTGTCCACCACATGCCCCCAAATCTGATGCAACCTCTCCACCACAGCATCCACTCCAGGACAATCCGAAGACTCCACCTGACCGGAAGAGAAACGAGGATGAAACCCCGAATTACAGAAGAAAGGAGAAACCAAGGTGGCAGAACTAGCCCGATTATTGAGGGCAAACTCCGCCAAGGGCAAAAAGGCAACCCAATCATCCCGATCCGCAGACACAAAACACCTCAAATAAGTCTCCAAGGTCTGATTAGTTCGCTCGGTCTGGCCATTAGTCTGAGGATGGAAAGCAGACGAAAAAGACAAATCAATGCCCATCCTAGCACAGAACGCTCGCCAAAATCTAGACACGAATTGGGTTCCCCTGTCAGAAACGATATTCTCCGGAATACCATGCAAGCGAACCACATTTTGAAAAAACAGAGGAACCAGCTCGGATGAGGAAGGCAATTTAGGCAAGGGAACCAAATGGACCATCTTAGAGAAACGGTCACACACCACCCAGATGACAGACATCTTCTGAGAAACAGGGAGATCAGAAATAAAATCCATGGAGATGTGAGTCCAAGGCCTCTTCGGAATAGGCAAGGATAACAACAATCCACTAGCCCGAGAACAACAAGGCTTGGCCCGAGCACAAACATCGCAAGACTGCACAAAACCTCGCACATCTCGCGACAGGGAAGGCCACCAGAAGGACCTAGCCACCAAATCCCTGGTACCAAAGATTCCAGGATGACCTGCTAACGCAGAAGAATGGACCTCCGAGATGACTCTACTGGTCCAATCATCAGGAACAAACATTCTACCAGGCGGGCAACGATCAGGTCTATCCGCCTGAAACTCCTGCAAGACCCGTCGCAAGTCTGGGGAAACAGCAGATAATATCACTCCATCCTTAAGGATACCTGTAGGTTCAGAATTATCAGGGGAATCAGGCTCAAAACTCCTAGAAAGGGCATCCGCCTTCACATTTTTAGAACCCGGTAGGTATGAAACCACAAAATTAAACCGAGAGAAAAATAACGACCAGCGCGCCTGTCTAGGATTCAGGCGCCTGGCAGACTCAAGATAAATCAAATTCTTGTGGTCGGTCAATACCACCACCTGATGTCTAGCCCCCTCAAGCCAATGACGCCACTCCTCAAAAGCCCACTTCATAGCCAAGAGCTCCCGATTACCAATATCATAATTTCGCTCAGCGGGCGAAAATTTACGAGAAAAGAACGCACAAGGTCTCATCACGGAGCAGTCGGAACTTTTCTGCGACAAAACCGCCCCAGCTCCGATTTCTGAAGCGTCGACCTCAACCTGAAAAGGAAGAGTAACATCAGGCTGACGCAATACAGGGGCGGAAGAAAAGCGGCGCTTAAGCTCCTGAAAGGCCTCCACAGCAGCAGGGGACCAATCAGCAACATCAGCACCCTTCTTAGTCAAATCAGTCAACGGTTTAGCAACCTCAGAAAAACCAGTTATAAATCGACGATAAAAATTAGCAAAGCCCAAAAACTTCTGAAGGCTCTTAAGAGAAGAGGGTTGCGTCCAATCACAAATAGCCTGAACCTTGACAGGGTCCATCTCAATGGAAGAGGGGGAAAAAATGTACCCCAAAAACGAAATCTTTTGAACCCCAAAAACGCACTTAGAACCCTTTACACACAAGGAATTAGAGCGCAAAACCTGAAAAACCCTCCTGACCTGTTGGACATGAGAGTCCCAGTCATCCGAAAAAATCAAAATATCATCCAGATACACAATCAAAAATTTATCCAAATATTCACGGAAAATGTCATGCATAAAGGACTGAAAGACTGAAGGGGCATTTGAAAGACCAAAAGGCATTACTAAATACTCAAAATGGCCCTCAGGCGTATTAAATGCGGTTTTCCACTCATCCCCCTGCTTAATTCGCACTAAATTATACGCCCCACGAAGATCAATCTTAGAGAACCACTTGGCCCCCTTTATTCGAGCAAACAAATCAGTAAGCAGTGGCAAAGGATACTGATATTTAACCGTGATTTTATTCAAAAGCCGATAATCAATACACGGCCTCAAAGAGCCATCTTTTTTAGATACAAAGAAAAAAACGGCTCCTAAGGGAGATGATGAAGGACGAATATGTCCCTTTTCCAAGGACTCCTTAATATATTCCCGCATAGCAGCATGTTCAGGCACAGACAGATTAAATAAACGACCCTTTGGAAACTTACTGCCCGGAATCAGATCTATAGTACAATCGCAATCTCTGTGCGGAGGTAGTGAACCAAGTTTAGGCTCCTCAAAAACGTCACGATAATCAGATAAAAATTCCGGAATCTCAGAGGGAATAGATGACGAAATGGAAACCAAAGGTACGTCCCCATGAATCCCCTGACATCCCCAGCTTAACACAGACATTGCTTTCCAGTCGAGGACTGGGTTATGAGATTGCAGCCATGGTAATCCAAGCACCAACACATCATGTAGATTATACAACACAAGGAAGCGAATAATCTCCTGGTGATCCGGATTAATACGCATAGTTACTTGTGTCCAGTATTGTGGTTTATTACTAGCCAATGGCGTGGAGTCAATACCCTTCAGAGGTATAGGAACTTCCAGAGGCTCTAAATCATACCCACAGCGTTTGGCAAAGGACCAATCCATAAGACTCAAAGCGGCGCCAGAGTCGACATAGGCGTCCGCGGTAATAGACGATAAAGAGCAAATCAGGGTCACAGATAGAATAAACTTAGACTGTAAAGTGCCAATTGAAACAGACTTATCAACCTTCTTAGTACGTTTAGAGCATGCTGATATAACATGAGTTGAATCACCACAATAGAAGCATAACCCATTTTTTCGCCTAAAATTCTGTCGTTCACTTCTGGACAGAATTTTATCACATTGCATAATCTCTGGCGCCTTCTCAGTAGACACCGCCAAATGGTGCACAGGTTTGCGCTCCCGCAAACGCCGATCAATCTGAATAGCCATTGTCATAGACTCATTCAGACCTGTAGGCACAGGGAACCCCACCATAACATCCTTAATGGCATCAGAGAGACCCTCTCTGAAATTCGCCGCCAGGGCGCACTCATTCCACTGAGTAAGCACAGACCACTTACGAAATTTTTGGCAGTATACTTCAGCCTCATCTTGCCCTTGAGACAGGGCCATCAAGGATTTTTCAGCCTGAATCTCTAAATGAGGTTCCTCATAAAGCAACCCCAAAGCCAGGAAAAATGCATCCACATTGAGCAACGCAGGATCCCCTGGTGCCAAAGCAAATGCCCAATCCTGAGGGTCACCCCGGAGCAAGGAAATTACAATCCTGACCTGCTGTGCAGGATCTCCAGCGGAGCGAGATCTCAGAGACAAAAATAATTTACAATTATGTTTGAAATTCTGGAAGCGAGATCTATCCCCGGAGAAAAATTCAGGTAAAGGAATTCTAGGTTCAGATATAGGAGCATGAATAACAAAATCCTGTAAACTTTGAACCTTCATAGCAAGATTATTCAAACCTGTAGCTAAACTCTGAGGATCCATTTTAATCAGGTGAAATCAGAACCATTCAAGGATTAGAAGGAGAGAGAGACGAAGGCTGCAGTAAGCAGAGATGCTAGTGAATCAACTAATGAGCAAACTCAGAAAAAAAAAAAAAATTCTCTGCAGACTTCTTTTCACTCCTTTCTTCTGCCAATTATTTTAACCCTTGGCCGGCCATACTGTCATGGTTCTCAAATGGCAAGAGAACATAGTAAAGCATACAAATGGACTAGCTCTTGGAAGATGGGAACTCGAGCTGACCGTGAGCTAAACCTACCGCAACAACTAACAGTGGCCGGGTAGCGTGCCTACGTTTTATCCCTAGACGCCCAGCGCCAGCCGGAGAACTGACTGACCCTAGCAGAGGAAAATACAGACCTGGCTTACCTCTAGAGAAATTTTCCCCAAAAGGCAGACAGTAGCCCCCACATATATTGTCGGTGATTTCAGAGGAAATTGACATACGAAGTATGAAGATAGGTTTAGCAAATTGAGGTCCGCTTACTAGATAGCAAGAAGACAGAAAAAGGAACTTCACGGTCAGCTGAAAACCCTTTCAAAATACCATCCTGAAATTACTTTAAGACTCTAATATCAACTCATGACACCAGAGTGGCAATTTCAGCTCACAAGAGCTTCCAGTCTCAGAAATATACTATCACAGAGAACTGGAACAAAAATGCAAAACAAACTTAGGACTACAAGTCCAACTTAGCTGGTAGTAGTCTAGGAGCAGGAACATGCAACAGAAAGGCTTCTGGTAACGTTGATGGCCGGCATAGAAATGACTGAGGAGCAAGGCTAAATAGAAAACTCCCACCTCCTGATGGAAACAGGTGAACAGAGGAGATGAAGCACACAAGTTCAGTACCACCAGTGACCACTGGGGGAGCCCAGAAACCAAATTCACAACACATCTCTGCTTGGAAGCACCAAAAATATTGGGGGGGTTAGCCACGTAGTGGCTCCTGACCAGAAGATCTTTAAGGTTCCTCCCTCGCCTAGCTGTCAGCAGCGGTCGATCCGGAATGATACGCTTTAAGATGGGCTCTGTTTTCAGGACCGCCCAGTGTTTCTGCAGCACTTGCCGCATCATGTCCCAGTGGTTGTTATACGTTGAGATGAATCTCAAGGGCGCATCAGTTTTAGCCCTGGGCAGTGCCCTACAGAGTAACCCATCTCGTGCCTCTCTTTTTGCACGGGAGTACCCCCTCTTTATGCTCCTGTTAATATACCCCCGATCCTGAAATCTCCTGGAGAGGTCCCGAGCCTGGTCCTCAAATAACCCATCCGAAGAACAAATTCTTTTCATCCTCAAGAATTGTCCAATTGGGACCGCTTTAATTGTTGAGGATAGATGCACTGAGGTGGCGTGTAAAAGTGAGTTCACCGAAGTGGCCTTACGGAAGACATCACTTTGGATGTTACCCACGCTATCTACCAAGATTTTAATATCCAAGAAGTCAATCACTTTTGCATCGATTGTATATGTAAGTTTAATATTATACGGATTAGAATTTAGTTCTCGGATAAGGTCATGAAAACCAGGCTCGGTACCCTGTCACACCACAAAAATATCATCGATGTAACGATACCAGCACTGCGCATGGGAAGCGGCCCGCACGCCCTCCCCGAAAATCTCCCTCTCCCAAAATCCGAGAAAGAGATTTGCGTACGAGGGCGCACAGGCCGCGCCCATCGCAGTGCCGCGTTGTTGGAGATAAAATCGATCCTTGAAAGTGAAATAATTGTGTGTCAGTATGAACTCCAGGAGTTCCAGGATCAGTGAGCGCAGATCAGCATCCAGATTACTATTTTCAAGAAAGAAGGCCACTGCCCTCAGGCCATCAATATGCCCAATGCTGGTATAAAGTGATTCCACGTCGATCGCCGCCAACAGCATGTCAGGTTCGAGGGAGAGTCCATTAATTTTCCCCAGGATGTCCGTGGTGTCCCTGACATAGGAGGGCAGCGTTTCCACCAGTGGGTGAAGATGGTATTCAATAAATTTGCACACTGTATCACACAGCCCTCCAATGCCAGAGACAATCGGACGCCCTGGGGGGGTCAGAGAATCCTTGTGGATCTTGGGTAGGAGGTAGAAGGTAGGGACCACCGGATTTTTAGTGGTAAGGCCGTCAAGAATTTTTTTAGGAATAATCCCCTGCGTAAATGCTCTATCCAGGATCTCATCCAGGATTGCTGCAAATTTGACTGTCGGGTTCTGAGGCAACACAGTGTATGCCTCTTTATCCCTCAGTTGCCGGAAGGATTCCCTCTCATACATCTCCGTTGACCATAGGACCACGTTCCCCCCCTTGTCTGCAGGTTTGATCACAATATCACTCATGGATTTTAATTCCCTGAGGGCCTTACGCTGTGCCCATGCCAGGTTATCTCCCCTCCTACTTTCGGAGATTGCCCTGAAATCCTCCAGAACCAGTTTGTTAAAAATTTCAACCTGTGGGTAAATTGACAAGGGGGGAAAAGTGGTCGATCTAGGGACAATGGAGGTGGGGAATGTACCTGTCACAGTAGAGGCGCTCTCCCGTTCGAGCTCCTCCAGAGCGGATAGAGCTTCTTGATCCATTGTTGAATTGAGACCATCTACTTCCATGGGTCTACTATGGAGCCTACGTAGGATCACCTTGCGTAGGAACAGTTGTACATCTTTCATGGCTGTGAAAAAGTTAAAGTTATTAGTTGGCACAAAGGTCAAGCCTAAGCTAAGTACCTCCTTTTGAGGTCCTGACAGCACATGTTTCGAAAGGTTAATTACCTCCAGAGTTGTATTAACTTTGGATTTCTTTTCCAATGATTGAGATGGTGTCAATTTTCTCTTATTCTGGTAATTTCCCTTCTTAGAAACATGTTTGCCAAGGCCAAGACGTTCATTACGATGAAAAGACGTATTGCTGCCACTTGGCAGTTCCTCGTCCATCGATGAGGTGGAGGAGAAAGAATTCCGATGTGGCCTTGCTATAGGCTGCCTAAACTTCCTTTTCCACCTGTACACTTGATTATTTGAAAGGTCACTCAAGTCTCTCTGATATTTCTTGGTTTTAAAAGACACAATGTCCTTTTCCCATTTATTGAATTCCGCTTCCAATTCTTTATTCAATTTTATGAGAGACTCAGCTGATAATTGCGACTGTAGTGTGGCTTGCAGTACGTTAATATTAGCCTCCACTTCCTTCAGAGAGGTCTCGTTAGATTTAATTAACAGCTCCATAAATCCTTTTGAACAATTAGTTGCTAGCTCCTCCCATTGTTTTCTAAAGTCATCATTATCGATTGTGAAGGACGGGAACACCTGGACACGCAGGCCACGGGGTATCAATCCCTTGGCCACATAGCGTTCCAGGAACGCCTTGTTCCACCACAGCTGAGTCTTTCTATTAAGAAGATTTTTTAACTGTATAGCTATATCATCTGCTTCCTTAGAGTTAAAAACCACAGAATGCTCCTCCCCAAAGACCTCGTCCAGTTTGGTCTGCCACGTTTTTTCACGTGCCTTATGATCCATAGGGTCAGAAAGAAAGGCTGTGAAAATACACAGAATAATGAAATGATTAACAAAAACTGACATAATGGATATCCTTAAGACATCAGCAATTGCATTACGCAATAAGAGTCACTCCCAAAGGGGATATAATACCTATACAAAGAAAAGGAGCTCAAGACTCATATAACTAGACAGGGCCAGGCACAGCTCAAGTTAAATATTTTATTAATTCCACATAGATACAAAATACAAAAAGGCATCATACAGGCCCATTATATACAACAATTGATATGGACAAAGGTCAGATAAGGGGTAGAAGCATAAAGCAATATGCACAGTGGCTGCAAAGAAACACACCCCTGGGAAATTGGTCAGGAAGAGATTGAACCACCAGTATGCTCATCCTGTACCCATGAAAGTAAACCGCAGAGCCAGAAGTCTGCTCTAGATAGTATATCACAAGTCCAGTACAGGGTCCTTGATCTATGCAGATAACTGGCCATTAACAAGTAAAGAGTATAATACTTGTACTGTCCTAATGAAAGTGCCTGTGCAAAAAGTGCATAGTGCAGGGCAGGGCAGCAGCGGTTTTAGAAATAAAACTTACCCATATTAGGGGGTGACAGCGCAGTCTCTGTGCATATAGAGTGCCCCAAATCTATAGAAATGGACCCGGTTAAGGTTCAGGCCATTCATGATTGGATTCAGCCCACATCCGTGAAGAGCCTTCAGAAATGTTTGGGCTTTGCTAATTTTTATCGCCGTTTCATTGCCAACTTCTCCAGTGTGGTTAAACCCCTGACCGATTTGACGAAGAAAGGCGCTGATGTAACAAATTGGTCCTCTGCGGCTGTTTCTGCCTTTCAGGAGCTTAAACGCCGATTTACTTCTGCCCCTGTGTTGCGTCAGCCGGATGTTTCTCTTCCATTTCAGGTTGAGGTTGACGCTTCTGAGATTGGGGCAGGGGCCATTTTGTCTCAGAGGAATTCTGATGGTTCCTTGATGAAACCGTGTGCCTTCTTTTCTCGAAAGTTTTCGCCTGCGGAATGCAATTATGATGTCGGCAATCGAGAGTTGTTGGCTATGAAGTGGGCATTTGAGGAGTGGCGACATTGGCTTGAGGGGGCCAAGCACCGTATTGTGGTCTTGACCGATCATAAGAATCTGATTTACCTCGAGTCTGCCAAACGGCTGAATCCTAGACAGGCTCAATGGTCCCTGTTTTTCTCCCGTTTTGCTTTTGTAGTCTCGTATCTTCCGGGTTCTAAGAATGTTAAGGCGGATGCCCTCTCTAGGAGCTTTTTGCCTGATTCTCCTGGGATCCTTGAGCCGGTCGGCATTCTGAAGGAAGGGGTGATTCTTTCTGCCATCTCCCCTGATTTACGACGGGTTCTTCAGGAATTTCAGGCTGATAAACCTGACCGCTGTCCAGTGGGGAAACTGTTTGTTCCTGATAGATGGACTAGTAAAGTGATTTCTGAGGTTCATTGTTCTGTGTTGGCTGGCCATCCTGGGATTTTTGGTACCAGAGATTTGGTTGGTAGGTCCTTTTGGTGGCCTTCTTTGTCACGGGATGTGTTGTTGTGAATTTACTTTTTGCTCCCTCTAGTGGTTACTAGTTTTTTGACTCTGGTTTTTCTGTCATTCCTTTTATCCGCACCTGGGTCGTTAGTTAAGGGTGTTGCTATTTAAGCTCCCTGGACCTTCAGTTCAATGCCTGGCATCGTAGTTATCAGAGCTAGTCTGCTGTGCTCTTGTCTACTGATCCTGGTTCCAGTTATATCAGCTAAGTCCGCTTTTTGCTTTTTGCTATTTTGTTTTGGTTTTGTATTTTTGTCCAGCTTGTTCCAAATATATATCCTGACCTTTGCTGGAAGCTCTAGGGGGCTGGTGTTCTCCCCCCGGACCGTTAGACGGTTCGGGGGTTCTTGAATTTCCAGTGTGGATTTTGATAGGGTTTTTGTTGACCATATAAGTTACCTTTCTTTATTCTGCTATCAGTAAGCGGGCCTCTCTGTGCTAAACCTGGTTCATTTCTGTGTTTGTCATTTCCTCTTACCTCACCGTTATTATTTGTGGGGGGCTTCTATCCAGCTTTGGGGTCCCCTTCTCTGGAGGCAAGAAAGGTCTTTTGTTTTCCTCTACTAGGGGTAGCTAGATTCTCCGGCTGGAGCGTGTCATCTAGAATCAACGTAGGAATGATCCCCGGCTACTTCTAGTGTTGGCGTTAGGAGTAGATATATGGTCAACCCAGCTACCACTGCCCTATGAGCTGGATTTTTGTATTCTGCAGACTTCCACGTTCCTCTGAGACCCTCGCCATTGGGGTCATAACAGTTTGCCAGGCCAGTATTAAATGTTTAATGCATTGCAGAAGAGGGATTATAAGAAAGAAGATTCTGAGTTTTTTTTTTTTTTCTTCTTCCCCTTTACCTCAGAGTGGCTATGCTTGCTGCAGACATGAATGTCCAGACCTTGATTACAAGTGTGGACCAGCTGGCTACTCGTGTGCAGGGCATACAAGACTATGTTATCAGTAATCCTAGGTCAGAACCTAAAATACCGATTCCTGAACTGTTTTCCGGAGACAGGTTTAAGTTTAGGAATTTTGTGAATAATTGTAAATTGTTTTTGTCCCTGAGACCCTGTTCATCTGGAGACTCTGCTCAGCAAGTAAAAATTGTTATTTCGTTCTTACGGGGCGACCCTCAGGATTGGGCTTTTTCGCTGGCGCCAGAAGATCCGGCATTGGCTGATATTAATGCATTTTTTCTGGCGCTCGGTTTACTTTATGAGGAACCCAATCTTGAGATTCAGGCAGAAAAGGCCTTGCTGGCTATGTCTCAGGGGCAGGACGAGGCTGAAGTGTACTGCCAAAAATTTCGGAAATGGTCCGTGCTGACACATTGGAACGAGTGTGCACTGGCCGCTAATTTTAGAAATGGCCTTTCTGAAGCCATTAAGAATGTTATGGTGGGTTTTCCCATTCCCACAGGTCTGAATGATACTATGGCACTGGCTATTCAAATTGACCGGCGGTTGCGGGAGCGCAAAACCGCAAATTCCCTCATGGTGTTGTCTGAACAGACACCTAATTCGGTGCAATGTGATAGAAAAATCGCAAATTCCCTCATGGTGTTGTCTGAACAGACACCTGATTTAATGCAATGTGATAGAATCCTGACTAGAAATGAGCGGAAAATTCATAGACGCCGGAATGGCTTGTGCTACTACTGTGGTGATTCTACACATATTATCTCAGCATGCTCTAAACGTATAGCTAAGGTTGTTAGTCCTGTCACCGTTGGTAATTTGCAACCTAAATTTATTCTGTCTGTAACTTTGATTTGCTCACTGTCGTCTTTTCCTGTCATGGCGTTTGTAGATTCAGGTGCTGCCCTGAGTCTTATGGATCTGTCATTTGCTAAGCACTGTGGTTTTACTCTTGAACCATTAGAAAATCCTATTCCTCTTAGGGGTATTGATGCTACGCCATTGGCAGCAAATAAACCGCAGTATTGGACACAGGTTACCATGTGCATGACTCCTGAACACCGCGAGGTGATACGTTTCCTGGTTTTACATAAAATGCATGATTTGGTTGTTTTAGGGCTGCCATGGTTACAGACCCATAATCCAGTCCTGGACTGGAAGGCTATGTCAGTCTCAAGTTGGGGCTGTCGTGGTATTCATGGGGATTCCCTGCCTGTGTCTATTGCTTCTTCTACGCCTTCGGAAGTTCCGGAGTATTTGTCTGATTATCAGGATGTCTTCAGTGAGTCTGAGTCCAGTGCACTGCCTCCTCATAGGGACTGTGACTGTGCTATAGATTTGATCCCAGGCAGTAAATTTCCTAAGGGAAGACTGTTTAATCTGTCGGTACCTGAACATACCGCTATGCGTTCATATATCAAGGAGTCTCTAGAGAAAGGACATATTCGTCCGTCTTCTTCCCCTCTTGGTGCGGGATTCTTTTTTGTGGCAAAAAAGGACGGATCTTTGAGACCTTGTATTGATTATCGGCTTTTAAATAAGATCACTGTCAAATTTCAGTATCCTTTACCGCTGTTGTCTGACTTGTTTGCCCGGATTAAAGGTGCCAAGTGGTTCACCAAGATAGATCTTCGTGGTGCGTACAACCTTGTGCGCATTAAGCAAGGTGATGAATGGAAAACCGCATTCAATACGCCCGAAGGTCATTTTGAGTACTTGGTGATGCCTTTTGGGCTCTCCACTGCGCCTTCAGTTTTTCAGTCCTTTATGCATGACATTTTCCGGAAGTATCTGGATAAATTTTTGATTGTTTATCTGGATGATATTTTGGTTTTTTCTGATAATTGGGATTCGCATGTGGAGCAGGTCAGGTTGGTCTTTAAAATTTTGCGTGAAAATTCTTTGTTTGTCAAGGGCTCAAAGTGTCTCTTTGGTGTACAGAAGGTTCCCTTTTTGGGGTTCATTTTTTCCCCTTCTGCTGTGGAGATGGACCCAGTCAAGGTCCGAGCTATTCTTGATTGGACTCAGCCCTCGTCAGTTAAGAGTCTACAGAAGTTCTTGGGTTTCGCTAACTTCTACCGTCGTTTTATCGCTAATTTTTCTAGCATTGTGAAACCTTTGACGGATATGACCAAGAAGGGCTCCGATGTAGCTAACTGGGCTCCTGCTGCCGTGGAGGCTTTCCAGGAGTTGAAACGCCGGTTTACTTCGGCGCCTGTTTTGTGCCAGCCCGATGTCTCACTTCCCTTTCAGGTTGAGGTGGATGCTTCAGAGATTGGAGCAGGGGCCGTTTTGTCGCAGAGAGGCCCTGGTTGCTCTGTTATGAAACCTTGTGCCTTTTTCTCTAGGAAGTTTTCGCCTGCCGAGCGAAATTATGATGTGGGCAATCGGGAGTTGTTGGCCATGAAATGGGCATTTGAGGAGTGGCGTCATTGGCTCGAGGGTGCTAAGCATCGTGTGGTGGTCTTGACTGATCACAAAAATCTGATGTATCTCGAGTCTGCTAAACGCCTTAATCCGAGACAGGCCCGCTGGTCATTGTTTTTCTCCCGCTTTGATTTTGTTGTCTCGTATTTACCAGGTTCAAAGAATGTGAAGGCCGATGCTCTTTCTAGGAGCTTTGTGCCTGATGCTCCTGGAGTCGCTGATCCTGTTGGTATTCTTAAAGATGGAGTTATCTTGTCAGCTATTTCTCCGGATCTGCGACGTGTGTTGCAGAGATTTCAGGCTGATAGGCCTGAGTCTTGTCCACCTGACAGACTGTTTGTCCCGGATAAGTGGACCAGCAGAGTCATTTCCGAGGTTCATTCCTCGGTGTTGGCAGGTCACCCGGGAATTTTTGGCACCAGAGATCTGGTGGCCAGGTCCTTTTGGTGGCCTTCCTTGTCAAGGGATGTGCGGTCATTTGTGCAGTCCTGTGGGACTTGTGCTCGAGCTAAGCCTTGCTGTTCTCGTGCCAGCGGTTTGCTCTTGCCCTTGCCTGTCCCGAAGAGACCTTGGACACATATCTCCATGGATTTCATTTCTGATCTTCCGCTATCCCAGGGCATGTCCGTTATCTGGGTGATATGTGATCGCTTCTCAAAGATGGTCCATTTGGTTCCTTTGCCTAAGCTGCCTTCCTCTTCCGATCTGGTTCCTGTGTTTTTCCAGAACGTGGTTCGTTTGCACGGCATCCCTGAGAATATTGTGTCAGACAGAGGATCCCAGTTCGTTTCCAGATTCTGGCGATCCTTTTGTAGTAGGATGGGCATTGATTTGTCGTTTTCGTCTGCTTTCCATCCTCAGACTAATGGACAGACGGAGCGAACCAATCAGACTTTGGAGGCTTATTTGAGGTGTTTTGTCTCTGCTGATCAGGACGATTGGGTGACATTCTTGCCGTTGGCTGAGTTTGCCCTTAATAATCGGGCTAGTTCCGCCACCTTGGTTTCGCCTTTTTTCTGCAACTCTGGTTTCCATCCTCGCTTTTCTTCGGGTCATGTGGAGCCTTCTGACTGTCCTGGGGTGGATTCTGTGGTGGATAGGTTGCAGCGGATCTGGAATCATGTGGTGCACAACTTGAAGTTGTCACAGGAGAGGGCTCAGCGCTTTGCCAACCGCCGCCGCGGTGTGGGTCCCCGACTACGCGTTGGGGATTTGGTATGGCTTTCTTCCCGCTTTGTTCCTATGAAGGTCTCCTCTCCCAAATTTAAACCTCGTTTTATTGGGCCTTACAAGATATTGGAAATCCTTAATCCTGTATCTTTTCGTCTGGATCTTCCTGTGTCGTTTGCTATTCACAATGTATTTCATAGGTCCTTGTTGCGGCGGTACATTGTGCCTATAGTTCCTTCTGCTGAGCCTCCTGCTCCGGTGTTGGTTGAGGGCGAGTTGGAGTACGTGGTGGAGAAGATCTTGGATTCTCGCCTCTCCAGGCGGAGGCTTCAGTACCTGGTCAAGTGGAAGGGCTATGGTCAGGAGGATAATTCCTGGGTGGTCGCCTCTGATGTTCATGCGGCCGATTTAGTTTGTGCCTTTCATGCCGCTCATCCTGATCGCCCTGGTGGTCGTGGTGAGGGTTCGGTGACCCCTCACTAAGGGGGGGGGGTACTGTTGTGAATTTACTTTTTGCTCCCTCTAGTGGTTACTAGTTTTTTGACTCTGGTTTTTCTGTCATTCCTTTTATCCGCACCTGGGTCGTTAGTTAAGGGTGTTGCTATTTAAGCTCCCTGGACCTTCAGTTCAATGCCTGGCATCGTAGTTATCAGAGCTAGTCTGCTGTGCTCTTGTCTACTGATCCTGGTTCCAGTTATATCAGCTAAGTCCGCTTTTTGCTTTTTGCTATTTTGTTTTGGTTTTGTATTTTTGTCCAGCTTGTTCCAAATATATATCCTGACCTTTGCTGGAAGCTCTAGGGGGCTGGTGTTCTCCCCCCGGACCGTTAGACGGTTCGGGGGTTCTTGAATTTCCAGTGTGGATTTTGATAGGGTTTTTGTTGACCATATAAGTTACCTTTCTTTATTCTGCTATCAGTAAGCGGGCCTCTCTGTGCTAAACCTGGTTCATTTCTGTGTTTGTCATTTCCTCTTACCTCACCGTTATTATTTGTGGGGGGCTTCTATCCAGCTTTGGGGTCCCCTTCTCTGGAGGCAAGAAAGGTCTTTTGTTTTCCTCTACTAGGGGTAGCTAGATTCTCCGGCTGGAGCGTGTCATCTAGAATCAACGTAGGAATGATCCCCGGCTACTTCTAGTGTTGGCGTTAGGAGTAGATATATGGTCAACCCAGCTACCACTGCCCTATGAGCTGGATTTTTGTATTCTGCAGACTTCCACGTTCCTCTGAGACCCTCGCCATTGGGGTCATAACAATGTGTGTTCTTTTGTGCAGTCCTGTGGGACTTGTGCGCAGGCCAAGCCTTGCTGTTCCCGCGCTAGTGGGTTGCTTTTGACTTTTGCCGGTCCCTGAGAGGCCTTGGACGCATATTTCTATGGATTTTATTTCAGATCTCTGTTGTGAATTTGGATTCTGGGCTCCCCCGGTGGCTACTGGTGGAATTGAACTGTGTCTTCATCTTCTCTGTTCACCTGTTCCCATCAAGATGTGGGAGTCGCTATATAACCTTGCTGCTCTGTTAGTTGCTTGCCGGTCAACAATGTTATCAGAAGCCTCTCTGTGCTTGTTCCTGCTCCTAGACAACTACTAGATAAGTTGGACTTTTGTCCATGTTTGTTTTTGCATTTTTGTTCCAGTTCACAGCTGTAGTTTCGTTACTGTGTCTGGAAAGCTCTTGTGAACAGGAATTGCCACTCTGGTGTTATGAGTTAATGCCAGAGTTTTAAAGTAATTTCTGGATGGTATTTTGATAGGGTTTTCAGCTGACCATGAAAGTGTCCTTTCTGTCTTCTGCTATGTAGTAAGTGGACCTCAAATTTGCTAAACCTATTTTCATACTACGTTTGTTATTTCATCTTAATTCACCGCCAATACATGTGGGGGGCCTCTGTCTCCTTTCGGGGTATTTCTCTAGAGGTGAGCTAGGACTAATATTTTCCTCTGCTAGCATTATTTAGTCCTCCGGCTGGTGCTGGGCATCTAGAATCAACGTAGGCATGCTACCCGGCCACTGCTAGTTGTGTGTTAGGTTTAGTTCATGGTCAGCTCAGTTCCCATCTTCCAAGAGCTAGTTCCTATATATGCTGATGCTATGTTCTCTTGCCATTGAGAACATGACAGTTTGACCGGCCCGCTAAAGGGTTAAAAGCCTTGGCTGAGAAAGGAGAGAAATAAGAAGTCTGCTGAGATTTTTTTTTTTTTTTTTTCTCCTTCTAATCTTTGAATGGCTCTGTGTCCACCTGTTTGTAATGGATCTTCAGAGTGTAACTGCAGGTTTGAATAATCTCGCCACGAAGGTACAAGATTTGCAAGACTTTGTTTGTCATGCACCTGTATCTGAGCCGAGAATTCCTTTGCCGGAATTTTTCTCGGGGAATAGATCTGGGTTTCAGAATTTTCGAAATAATTGCAAATTATTTTTGTCCCTGAAATTTCGCTCTGCCGGAGATCCTGCACAGCAGGTCAGGATTGTGATTTCCTTGCTCCGGGGCGACCCTCAAGACTGGGCTTTCTCATTGACACCAGGGGATCCTGCGTTGCTCAATGTGGATGCGTTTTTTCTGGCCTTGGGGTTGCTTTATGACGAACCTCATTTGGAGCTTCAGGCAGAAAAAACTTTGATGTCCCTATCTCAGGGGCAAGATGAAGCGGAAATTTACTGCCAAAGATTCCGTAAATGGTCTGTGCTTACTCAGTGGAATGAGTGCGCCCTGGCGGCGACTTTCAGAGAGGGTCTCTCTGATGCCATTAAGGATGTTATGGTGGGGTTCCCTGTGCCTGCGGGTCTGAATGAGTCCATGACAATGGCTATTCAGATCGATAGGCGTTTGCGGGAGCGCAAACCAGTGCACCATCTGGCGGTGTCCACTGAGAAGTCGCCAGAGATTATGCAGTGTGATAGAATTCTGTCCCGAAGCGAGCGGCAGAATTTTAGACGGAAAAATGGGTTGTGTTTCTATTGTGGTGATTCTACTCATGTTATATCAGCATGCTCTAAGCGCACTAAAAAGCTTGATAAATCTGTTTCCATTTGCACCTTACCGTCTAAGTTTATTCTATCTGTGACCCTGATTTGCTCTTTGTCATCTATTACCACGGACGCCTATGTCGACTCTGGCGCCGCTTTGAGTCTTATGGATTGGTCCTTTGCCAAACGCTGTGGGTATGATTTAGAGCCTTTGGAGACTCCTATTCCTCTGAAGGGGATTTACTCCACCCCATTGGCTAATAATAAACCACAATACTGGACACAAGTAACTATGCGTATTAATCCGGATCACCAGGAGATTATTCGCTTTCTGGTGCTGTATAATCTACAGGATGATTTGGTGCTAGGATTGCCTTGGCTGCAATCTCACAACCCAGTCCTCGACTGGAGAGCTATGTCTGTGTTGAGCTGGGGATGTAAGGGGGCTCATGGGGATGTACCTGTGGTTTCCATTTCATCATCTATTCCCTCTGAAATTCCTGAGTTCCTGTCGGACTATCGTGACGTCTTTGAAGAATCCAAGCTTGGTTCGTTACCTCCGCACCGAGAGTGCGATTGTGCCATAGATTTAATCCCGGGTAGTAAATACCCAAAGAGTCGTTTGTTTAATCTGTCTGTGCCTGAACATGCTGCTATGCGAGAATATATAAAGGAGTCCTTGGAAAAGGGACATATTCGTCCATCGTCATCTCCCTTAGGAGCCGGTTTTTTCTTTGTGTCAAAAAAAGACGGCTCTTTGAGACCATGTATCGATTATCGGCTTTTGAACAAAATCACTGTTAAATATCAATACCCATTGCCGTTGCTGACTGATTTGTTTGCTCGCATAAAGGGGGCCAAGTGGTTCTCTAAGATTGACCTTCGTGGGGCGTATAATTTGGTGCGAATCAGGCAGGGGGATGAGTGGAAGACCGCATTTAATACGCCCGAGGGCCACTTTGAGTATTTGGTGATGCCTTTTGGTCTTTCAAATGCTCCGTCAGTTTTCCAGTCCTTTATGCATGATATTTTTCGCGATTATTTGGATAAATTTATGATTGTGTATCTGGATGATATTCTGATTTTTTCGGATGACTGGGACTCTCATGTCCAGCAAGTCAGGAGGGTTTTCCAGGTTTTGCGGTCTAATTCTTTGTGTGTGAAGGGTTCTAAGTGTGTTTTTGGGGTACAGAGGATTTCCTTTTTGGGATATATTTTTTCTCCCTCTTCCATTGAAATGGATCCTGTCAAGGTTCAAGCTATTTGTGATTGGACGCAGCCCTCTTCTCTTAAGAGTCTTCAGAAATTTTTGGGCTTTGCTAACTTTTATCGTCGATTTATTGCTGGTTTTTCGGATATTGCTAAGCCATTGACCGATTTGACTAAGAAGGGTGCTGATGTTGCTGATTGGTCCCCTGACGCTGTGGAGGCCTTTCGGGAGCTTAAGCGCCGTTTTTCCTCTGCCCCTGTGTTGCGTCAGCCTGATGTTGCTCTACCTTTTCAGGTTGAGGTCGACGCTTCTGAGATCGGAGCTGGGGCAGTGTTGTCGCAGAAAAGTTCTGACTGCTCCGTGATGAGGCCTTGTGCCTTTTTTTCCCGTAAATTTTCGCCCGCTGAGCGGAATTATGATGTTGGGAATCGGGAGCTTTTGGCCATGAAGTGGGCTTTTGAGGAGTGGCGCCATTGGCTTGAGGGGGCCAGACATCAGGTGGTGGTATTGACTGACCACAAAAATTTGATTTATCTTGAGACTGCCAGGCGCCTGAATCCTAGACAGGCGCGCTGGTCATTATTTTTCTCTCGGTTTAATTTTGTGGTGTCATACCTACCTGGTTCTAAGAATGTTAAGGCGGATGCCCTTTCTAGGAGTTTTGAGCCTGACTCGCCTGGTAACTCTGAGCCCACAGGTATCCTTAAGGATGGAGTGGTATTGTCAGCCGTTTCTCCAGACCTGCGGCGGGCCTTGCAGGAGTTTCAGGCGGATAGACCGGATCGTTGCCCACCTGATAAACTGTTTGTTCCTGATGATTGGACCAGTAGAGTCATCTCTGAGGTTCATTCTTCTGCGTTGGCAGGTCATCCTGGCATTTTTGGGACCAGGGATTTGGTGGCAAGGTCCTTCTGGTGGCCTTCCCTGTCACGAGATGTGCGAGGCTTTGTGCAGTCTTGTGACGTTTGTGCTCGGGCCAAGCCTTGTTGTTCTCGGGCTAGTGGATTATTGTTGCCCTTGCCTATTCCTAAGAGGCCTTGGACGCACATCTCGATGGATTTTATTTCAGATCTGCCTGTTTCTCAGAAGATGTCTGTCATCTGGGTGGTGTGTGACCGTTTCTCTAAGATGGTCCATTTGGTTCCTCTGCCCAAGTTGCCTTCTTCTTCCGAGTTGGTTCCTCTGTTTTTTCAAAATGTTGTTCGTTTGCATGGTATTCCTGAGAATATCGTTTCTGACAGAGGGACCCAATTCGTGTCTAGATTTTGGCGGGCATTCTGTGCTAGGATGGGCATAGATTTATCTTTTTCGTCCGCTTTCCATCCTCAGACGAATGGTCAGACCGAGCGGACTAATCAGACCCTGGAGACATATCTGAGGTGTTTTGTGTCTGCTGACCAGGATGATTGGGTTGCTTTTTTGCCATTGGCAGAGTTCGCTCTCAATAATCGGGCCAGCTCTGCCACTTTGGTGTCCCCGTTTTTCTGTAATTCGGGGTTTCATCCTCGATTTTCCTCTGGTCAGGTGGAATCTTCGGATTGTCCTGGAGTGGATGCTGTGGTGGAGAGATTGCATCAGATCTGGGAGCAGGTGGTGGACAATTTGAGGTTGTCCCAGGAGAAGACTCAGCTTTTTGCCAACCGCCACCGTCGTGTTGGTCCTCGGCTTTGTGTTGGGGACTTGGTGTGGTTGTCTTCTCGTTTTGTCCCTATGAGGGTCTCTTCTCCTAAGTTTAAGCCTCGGTTCATCGGCCCGTATAAGATATTGGAGATTCTTAACCCTGTTTCCTTCCGTTTGGACCTCCCTGCATCCTTTTCTATTCATAACGTTTTTCATCGGTCATTATTGCGCAGGTATGAGGTACCGGTTGTGCCTTCCGTTGAGCCTCCTGCTCCGGTGTTGGTTGAGGGTGAGTTGGAGTACGTTGTGGAGAAAATCTTAGACTCTCGTGTTTCCAGACGGAGACTCCAGTATCTGGTCAAGTGGAAGGGATACGGCCAGGAGGATAATTCTTGGGTGAATGCATCTGATGTTCATGCCTCTGATTTGGTTCGTGCCTTTCATAGGGCCCATCCTGATCGTCCTGGTGGTTCTGGTGAGGGTTCGGTGCCCCCTCCTTGAGGGGGGGGTACTGTTGTGAATTTGGATTCTGGGCTCCCCCGGTGGCTACTGGTGGAATTGAACTGTGTCTTCATCTTCTCTGTTCACCTGTTCCCATCAAGATGTGGGAGTCGCTATATAACCTTGCTGCTCTGTTAGTTGCTTGCCGGTCAACAATGTTATCAGAAGCCTCTCTGTGCTTGTTCCTGCTCCTAGACAACTACTAGATAAGTTGGACTTTTGTCCATGTTTGTTTTTGCATTTTTGTTCCAGTTCACAGCTGTAGTTTCGTTACTGTGTCTGGAAAGCTCTTGTGAACAGGAATTGCCACTCTGGTGTTATGAGTTAATGCCAGAGTTTTAAAGTAATTTCTGGATGGTATTTTGATAGGGTTTTCAGCTGACCATGAAAGTGTCCTTTCTGTCTTCTGCTATGTAGTAAGTGGACCTCAAATTTGCTAAACCTATTTTCATACTACGTTTGTTATTTCATCTTAATTCACTGCCAATACATGTGGGGGGCCTCTGTCTCCTTTCGGGGTATTTCTCTAGAGGTGAGCTAGGACTAATATTTTCCTCTGCTAGCATTATTTAGTCCTCCGGCTGGTGCTGGGCATCTAGAATCAACGTAGGCATGCTACCCGGCCACTGCTAGTTGTGTGTTAGGTTTAGTTCATGGTCAGCTCAGTTCCCATCTTCCAAGAGCTAGTTCCTATATATGCTGATGCTATGTTCTCTTGCCATTGAGAACATGACAGATCTCCCAGTTTCCCAGAGGATGTCGGTTCTCTGGGTGGTTTGTGACCGGTTTTCTAAGATGGATCATTTGGTACCTTTGCCTAAATTGCCTTCCTCTTCTGATTTGGTTCCATTGTTTTTTCAGCATGTGGTTCATTTGCATGGCATTCCGGAGAATATTGTGTCTGATAGAGGTTCCCAGTTTGTTTCTAGGTTTTGGCGGGCCTTTTGTGCTAGGCTGGGCATTGATTTGTCTTTTTCTTCCGCATTTCATCCTCAGACAAATGGCCAAACCAAGCTAACTAATAAGACTTTGGAGACTTATTTGAGATGCTTTGTGTCTGCTGATCAGGATGATTGGGTGGCTTTCTTGCCATTGGCCGAGTTTGCCCTTAATAATCGGGCTAGTTCTGCTACCTTGGTTTCGCCCTTCTTTTGTAATTCTGGTTTTCATCCTCGTTTTTCTTCAGGGCAGGTTGAGCCTTCTGATTGTCCTGGGGTGGATTCTGTGGTTGACAGGTTGCAGCAAATTTGGGCTCATGTGGTGGACAATTTGGTGTTGTCTCAGGAGGAGGCTCAGCGTTTTGCTAGCCGTCGTCGGTGTGTTGGTTCCCGGCTTCGGGTTGGGGATTTGGTCTGGTTGTCTTCCCGTCATATTCCTATGAAGGTTTCTTCCCCTAAGTTCAAGCCTCTGTTTATTGGTCCTTATAGGATTTCTGAGATTATCAATCCAGTGTCTTTTCGTTTGGCCCTTCCAGCCTCTTTTTCCATCCATAATGTTTTTCATAGATCTTTGTTGCGGAAATATGTGGTGCCCGTTGTTCCCTCTGTTGATCCTCCTGCCCCGGTGTTGATTGATGGGGAGTTGGAGTATGTGGTTGAGAAGATTTTGGATTCTCGTTTTTTCGAGGCGGAGGCTTCAGTATCTTGTCAAATGGAAGGGTTATGGCCAGGAGGATAATTCTTGGGTTGTTGCCTCTGATGTTAATGCTGACGATTTGGTTCGTGCCTTTCATTTGGCTCGTCCTGATCGGCCTGGGGGTTCTGGTGAGGGTTCGTTGACCCCTCCTCAAGGGGGGGTACTGTTGTGAATTCAGCTCTTGGGCTCCCTCCGGTGGTTATAAGTGGTAGCGCTGCTGTCTTTGGATCACAGCATTTATCAGGTGTGTCCACTTATTGCAATTCGGACTGGGCTATTTAGTCTTGCTCCACCCTTTAGTCAGTGCCAGTTGTCCATTGTTCCTGGAGGATTCACATCCCTGCCTGGTCTCTCCTGCTTTGCTGTTCATTTCAACAAAGATAAGTTCTGGCTTTGTTTTTTGCAGTCCACATGCTGTGGGCCTTATAGTTCAGAGCATTTCCCTGTTTTTGTCTTGTCCAGCTTGGTCTGTATAAGGATTTGTTCAGCCAAGCTGGTATCTCTGGAGATGCAGATATACCCTCCATATCTTTAGTTAGATGTGGAGATTTTGTATTTTCTGTGGTGGATATTTTCTAGTGTGTTAATACTGACCGCATACTACTCTGTCCTATCCTTTCTGTTTAGCTAGAGCGGCCTCCTTTGCTAAATTCTGATTTCAGTCTGCGTATGTTATTTCCCTCTCCTCTCACAGTCAATATTTGTGGGGGGCTGTCTATCCTTTGGGGATTTTCTCTGAGGCAAGATAGTTTTCCGTTTCTATCTCTCGGGGTATTTAGTCCTCCGACTGTGTTGAGGTGTCTAGGGAGTGTTAGGTACATCCCACGGCTACTTCTAGTTGCGGTGTTAAGTTCAGGGTCTGCGGTCAGTACAGGTACCACCTTCTCCAGAGTACGTCTCATGCTGCTCCTAGGCCACCAGATCATAACAGGTAACCGTACGAAACTGTTATCATTTGCCTCTGATTCCCGAATTACTGGAAAGAGTCCACCATGCTAAGGTGTTCTCTAAACTGGAGCTTCGTGGGGCTTATAATTTGGTGCGTATTCGTCCAGGGGATGAGTGGAAGATAGCATTCAGATGCCGGTATGGAAACTTTTAATATCTTGTGAAGCCCTTCGGGCTTTGTAACGCCCCTGCAACGTTTCAACACCTTGCTAATGACATTTTCAGAGATTTGTTGGACAAGTTTGTGGTGATCTATTTGGACAATATACTAATCTTTTCTGACTCTTTACAGGAACATGAAGAACATGTCAGAACTGTTTTAAGACGTCTGAAAGAGAACCATCTGTATATTAAGCCGGAGAAATGCAAGTTCCATCGTTCTGAGATACACTTCTTAGGTTATATCATCTCTCCCCAGGGGCTGAACATGAAATCCGGTAAGATTCAGGCTATCCTTGACTGGCCGGTACCCAAGAACGTTAAGGAGGTCCAACATTTTATTGGTTTTGCAAATTTCTACAGACGCTTCATTCGAAATTGTTCTGATATTGATATTACTTCCTTGACAAAGAAGGAAAAGCCCTTTAAGTGGTCATCACAGGCTCAAGAAGCTTTTGATTGGCTTAAGATCTGAGTGGCATAGAGTTTGGATCATGAACCGTAATCTGGTTTAACTCCCTGAAATCCAGACACGGGCGTAACCCGCCATCTTTCTTCTTAATGAAGAAGAACCCCGCTGCAACAGGCAAGGATGAAGGCCTGATGTGCCCTTTGCTCAGACTCTCAGCAATGTAGTCTTTTAAAGCTTGCCTCTCAGGACCAGAAATGTTAAACATCCTTGCTTTCGGCAATTTGGCCCCTGGTTTTAACCTAATAGTACAGTCATAGGTTCGATGTGGAGGCAACTCTGAGCAACCCTTCTCAGAGAACACATCCGCGAAATCCAGCAGTGACTCAGGAATGCTTGGAGTCACAGCGGACACACATGTGGCCAGACAATTCACCTGGCAGAATCTGCTCCACAGGATTATGTCCTGGGTTTTCCAGTCAATCACCGGGTTGTGCATAGATGACGATGGAAAACCCAGAACCATTTGTGCAGGAAGATTACTGAGCACCCTACATGTAACCTGCTCAAAATGTAGGACACCAATGTGGAGTTTCACCTCAGCCACAAACTCCGTAATCTCCCCCTGTGGGAGAGGAGCGGCATTGATGGTGACCACCCAGATAGGATGAGGCAGTTTTTTGATCCTGAACCCGGCTGTGCGCGCAAACTCCTCATCAATGAGATTAGTGGCAGAACCACTATCCACAAAAACAGTGATTGGCAGCTCTCTCCCAGTGACCATAACTCTGGCAGGGAGCATACATTGAGAGACCACCATGGAAGATATGCATAAGCGCAGATTGACCTCTTCCACACCCTCTGAGCTTAGTAGTTTTCCGCCATTGCACTTTTCTTAGATAACAGAGGACAAGCATTTACATAATGCCCATTTTTACCACAGCAGAAACAGACTCCCTGCTTCCTGAGCGAGGGGGCTCGATGATTTGACACCCCTGCTATTTGCATAGGCTCCGTGGGCTCACCTGCAGCAAACTCACGTGCACCTACGCCCTCCCCCATAGGCGGCATCTCTTGCACCCCCTGACGCAAACGGCAATCAATGCGGATAACAAGACTCATAGCAGACTCTAGAGAAGCAGGAGTCTCATACATCAGAAGGGCTTGTTTAACCCTTCTCGAAACCCCATGAACAAACTGACTTCGCAGTGCGGGGTCATTCCATTGTGTGTCCACCGCCCAGCGGCGAAATTCAGAACAGTAATCCTCTGCCATTCGCTCCCCCTGGCGGAGAGTGCGTATTTTAGATTCTGCTAGAGCCATTCTGTCAGGATCATCATAAATGAGCCCAAGAGCAGAAAAAAAACTCTCCACTGAGTTAAATGCAGCTGAATCAGATGGTAAAGAAAATACCCATGCTTGGGGGTCCCCGTTCAGTAATGACAACACCAGGCCCACATGCTGAGCCTCATTACCTAAGGAGATCGGGCGCATACAAAAATATAATGTGCAAGCTTCACGAAAAATAACAAATTTATTGCGTTCCCCAACAAACCTCTCAGGTAAAGGGATCTTTGGCTCTGCAACTCTACCTGCAGTTTCGGCTTGTACATTAGATACTACTAGACCCTGTTGCTGAACCGCCCCCTTCAACTCAGTGACCTGTAAGGACAGCGCCCCCCAACTGGCGGGTTATGGAAGTCATGGGATCCATGGAATACAAAATTTTGGGGCTGATTATAATGTCACGGGGAGACTAGGTAAGCTAAGGCTGGTTACCCGGGCCCCTGTGATATCCCTCAGACTAGGGAAAACCCTGTCTGTCCCTCTCCCAGAAGTTACACTAATGGTGTGCTTGTCTGGGCCACCAGGCCTGGCCCTGACTCCTGTTTCAGCCTTATGCTGAGACCACCACCCGCCACCCAGTGAATAGTCCTCACACCAACCCCCACAGAAAGCACAGACAGGGAAAACTAAAAAACGCACCACGCCGCAGACACACAGGAAAACACAATAATGTGCCCAGGGCAAAAGAAATACGAATATAGGAAGGAGAAATATAACAAAGGATAATACACCACCAGATATGATATTACTTCTCCAAGACCACCACTCCAGACCGGAATCACGAGGCACAAGCTATAATCGGCGACGCCCAAAGTCCAGCAATACTATTTAAAGGCCGTGGGCATGACCCAGCCTCCAACCCGAGTACCAGCTAGATTAACCCTGGGCAACCTGGATAAAGATCTAGCCGGCACCACTATAGTGGACGAATGAGGAATTACCGCTGTCTGTCGGACGCCCTAGTGTGAATAGCATCCGACATGACAGTAACAGACAGAGCCCAGAATCATCCTGAGAGACTCTATAAAAAGGCTTGGGTTACCTGTCAAATGGGAGGTGTCCTACCTAAAGGGGGACAGAGAGCGTGAGGAACTTGTGTGAGGCCTAAGGCAGCAAGGGACTACAACTTAGCGCAGAGAGGAAGGCTTCTGATCCCACTTGGCTAGGGGGATTCTTGAGTTGCTTCCAAGCCTGCCAGACACATCAGCACCCGTTATCTGTACCCTGGACTGAGGCAGCCTTGCACCAGTAAAGAGGTAAAGATACTGCAACTTGTGCCCTCTGATTCTTTCTACACCACATATCACCTGTCCCTACTACACCAGAAGCCTTGGGGACCCAGCTTCACCTGTGGGAAACCATGCCATCCCTGCTGCCATAACATCACCCCTGTGGACCCCATTAAGCAGCGTTGGTCATCCCTGACCAAATACCACAGGTGGCATCACAAACATTTCTTATTTCACAAACCCAGTTAAAGACCTTCCCTTTAACATGGGCGTCCAGGGCCACAGACCGTGTCACTGGTGCAGTGACACATCCCTTTAAATACTGGACCCACAGCCCTTGCGGGATTTTCAATAATATAGAGTAGAGGTCTCCAACCTTTCTAACCTTGAGAGCCACATCCAACTATGAAAGATGGTCGTGAGCCACAACCAGCTCCTTCCCCACTCACAGTAGTAACACTGAGAGCTTCCATTACCGGTATAATGACAGCCAAAGTTTTTCCACTGAAATCACAGCAAGGCAGCATGCCAAGCTCCACGGTTTCCTATCTCACCACCACTCAAAAAAAATGCGGATTTCTTGCAGAAAATTTCCGGTTTTCTTCAGGAAATTTCTGCAAGAAATCCGGACGTGTGCACATACCCGTAAAGCGCTGCAGAATATGTTAGCTCTATATAAAGATTATTATTAATAAAGATTATTATCTGCTCTTAATAGTTATTTACACCTGGTGCTAATGCGCCAAGCTGGCAGGCAGCCGACAGCCAGACATCATGGGCCCACGAGCCACATGTGGCTCCCAAACTACAGGTTGGGGACCCCTGATATAGAGGATGAAGTGAAGGAGGAGGAACAGGAGTTGTTTGCCTGCACTGTAGAGGGTACTATCCACACCAGCTTCATCTCATCTGTTTAGCGTGCACGGGCTGAAGAGGTGAAGGAGGAGAGCGAGGAGTAGGAGATGGAGAGTTGTTAATATGGTGGGGACAGGTAAGTCTTGCCTTTTGGAAGTCCTGCACATATGGTTGAATTTATGTCCCACTGCCTTTTTTTCATAACCCTCGTGTTATACGAATCTTGGAAAACACTGATTACTGATTGTTCACCCTTCTTGACCCAAGCTACAAGGAGAAATTTCCATCTCTCTTTCCTGTGGCATAGAAGGCTAGTAAAATGGTGCGATACCAGAAGACCCTAATAATAATAATAATAATCTTTATTTATATAGTGCCAACATATTCCGCAGCGCTTTACAGTTTAACAGTTTCAAACACAACAGTCATAAGTAACAACGTTAACAATACAATAATTAAAACGAAATAAGAGGACCCTGCTCATGAGAGCTTACAATCTACAATGAGGTGGGGAGATACAAAGTACAGGTGTGTATTTACAATGGTGTATTTACAATGATGGTCCAGCCATCTTCAGGGGGTGGGGGGTAGATGGAGATAGTGAATGGGCTACACACACACAAACATAAAATGAGTGATTAGGGAACGTGATAGGCCGCTCTGAACAAATGTGTTTTGAGGGAGCGCCTAAAACTATGCAAATTGTGGATGGTCCTAATATCTTGGGGTACAGCATTCCAGAGGATTGGTGCAGCACGGGAGAAGTCTTGGAGTTGGGAGTGGGAGGTAAGGATTAGTGCAGAGGTTAGTCGGAAGTCCTTTGCAGAGCGCAGTGGTCGGCTAGGCCGATAGACAGAAATGAGGGAGGAGATGTAAGGGGGTGCCGCACTGTGGAGAGCTTTGTGGGTGAGAACAAGTACTTTGAATTGTATCCTGTAATGAATGGGCAGCCAGTGTAACGACTGGCGAAGAGCGGACGTGTCCGAGTAACGATTAGCCAGTAGGATGACCCTGGCTGCCGCATTAAGGATAGACTGGAGAGGGGAAAGTCGCATGAGGGGGAGGCCAATTAATAGAGCGTTACAGTAGTCCAGGCGGGAGTGGATCAGGGCGACAGTGAGGGTTTTTGTTGTTTCCATGGTGAGAAAAGGGCGGATTCTAGAGATGTTCTTTAGGTGTAGGCGGCACGAGCGGGCAACAGATTGTATATGGAAGGTGAAGAAAAGACTGTTGTCAAATATAACACCCAGACAGCGCGCCTGCTGCCGGGGTGTTATTATGGTGCCACCCATGGAGAGGGAAATGTCAGATTTAGAGAGGTTAGTAGATGGTGGGAGCAGAAGAAGTTCAGTTTTGGAGAGGTTGAGTTTCAGATAGAGAGCGGACATGATGTTGGAGACTGCAGACAGACAGTCAGTGGCGTTCTGTAGTACAGCGGGGGTAAGGTCAGGGGATGACGTGTATAGTTGTGTGTCATCAGCATAAAGATGGTACTGAAAGCCAAATCTGCTGATGATTAGTGCTGAGCGATACCTTCCGATATCGGAAAGTATCGGTATCGGAAAGTATCGGCCGATACCGTCAAAGTATCGGATCTAATCCGATACCGATACCCGATCCCAATGCAAGTCAATGGGACGAAAATATCGGAATTAAAATAAATCCTTTCTTTCCTTGTAGGTTAATTCTACATGAAGGAAAACAACTAAGAATAATGTAGGATGTATTGGGGGAGGTGGCGGAGACATTAAAGGCACAGAGGTTTAGCCCAATCAAATAGAATAGCAGGATTTTTATATTTTTTTATGACGTTCGGCGTTAGAAAGATTTTGACTATGTTAATTTTTTATTTATTTTGTCAGATATTGATGTTTCACTACTTCCACGCCCTTCACCTTCTTTTTTACTTCTCCCACACTTTCTTCTTCATTATCCTCATCATCAGCTTCTTTGACATCACCTTCTTCACCTTATTCATCTTCTTCTTCATCTTCTACCTATTATTTTTTTTCTTACATTGTTCATATTCTTTTTATTTTACTATTATCTTCTTCATATTCAACTTCTTCATCATATTCTTATTTGTGACAGGCATTCCCGTAGTTGTTATCTATAAAAGTTTGAAGATTACACCTTCCGTTCTGCCTGTCACAAAAGAGTTACATTTGTCCGCGTTCAGTTTGGCCTGCAGCATCAGGCTTTATCCAGGGGCACCACGAGGAGGAACGGACTCACCCCCATACACTGCTTAGTCTTCTTCTGCTTATAATTTAGATAATATCTTTTGCTCTGATATTTAGTCTTATGCTTAATGTTCTTCTGCTCTTTGTTCTGCAGCCTCTTGTTCTTCTGCTTCTCGGTCTTCCAGGTCGTCGTCGTCTCCAGGGTCGTCGTCTCCGGGGTCGTCGTCATCGGGGTGGTCTTCAGAGTCATCGTCTCCAGGGTCGTCGTCATCTCAGTGGGTGTCGTCTCTGGTGTCGTCGTCATCTTAGGGGTGGTCTTCCGGGTCGTCGTCTTTAGGGTCTTGAACTTGGAAATGTAGCAGAAGGTACAAGAAGGCTGAGAAAATGCCGAGAAACAGCTGATGGAACTGGAACTCGGATGGCTACCCGAAGGTCCAAGAGCCAATGGAACTACCGAGGACCAGCTGACGTTACTGGAACCCGGTTACTAAGCAGGAGGTACCCGTGCCTGAAAGCACTACCAAGGGCCACCTGACGTTGGTGGAACTCGGATACCCAGAGGGAGGCACCTAAGCCAAAGGCTCTGCCCGGAACCAGCTGACGGTACTGGAACCAGAATGGGGAGCAGAAGGTACAAGAGCAAAAGACACTGCCGAGAACCAGCTGACGGTGCTGGAACCCGGATGGGTAGCCGAAGGTCCAAGAGCCAATGGAACTACCGAGGACCAGCTGACGTTACTGGAACCCGGTTACTAAGCAGGAGGTACCCGTGCCTGAAAGCACTACCAAGGACCACCTGACGTTGGTGGAACTCGGATACCCAGAGGGAGGCACCTAAGCCAAAGGCTCTGCCCGGAACCAGCTGACGGTACTGGAACCAGGATGGGGAGCAGAAGGTACAAGAGCAAAAGACACTGCCGAGAACCAGCTGACGGTGCTGGAACCCGGATGGGTAGCTGAAGGTCCAAGAGCCAATGGAACTACCGAGGACCAGCTGACGTTACTGGAACCCGGTTACTAAGCAGGAGGTATCCGTGCCTGAAAGCACTACCAAGGACCACCTGACGTTGGTGGAACTCGGATACCCAGAAGGAGGCACCTAAGCCAAAGGCTCTGCCCGGAACCAGCTGACGGTGCTGGAACCAGGATGGGGACCTATTCAAGCTTGTCTTCCTAGAGCCCCAACTAGCAGTGTTGGAGCAAAGGGTCAGCAGGAGGAGGAGAGGGAGCAGAGTGTAGGCCGAAGCCTGCACTGGCGGCAGCTTTGGGTCTGTTGTGTCTGCGTGGCAGTTGCAGGACACGTTGCCGGCTACACAGCAGGGGAACAGCTGGCGGTGCTGAACCCCACTGACACATTGGCGAGGTGTTTGGCTCTGTGCAGCCAGCACATCTGGGCCCCAACTGGCGGTGTTAGAGCCCAGGGTCAGCAGGAGGAGGAGAGGGAGCGGAGTGTAGGCCGAAGCCTAATTGAACCAATTTCAAAGGTAACCTTTAACCCCCCCTCAGGTGTTCCAAACTAGAAGAGCCACAGCTTATGCAGCAGTAGTGCTGCACAAGTCAAAGGTTGCTCTTTTAATTTTTCTCCTTGCACACGCTGAATGAAACACGTATAATATTTAGCCCTTTATACAGTCAAACTGTGTTGGAGGCGCGAGTTCCCTTCGTAATGAGACGCAGCACAGATGTCAAGAATCCCACCTTGGTGCTGGGTGCAGCCTCCTGAGCGTTGTTATTTGCTGTACAGGAGTCTGCGCTGTCGTGTTATCCCTTGGCCTAGCGCTGTTAGCGCTGCCCATCTTCTGACATCATTTAATGTCGGCCGGTGCGGTTCGCGATGACCATGAATCCCAGCCCCGCAGTGTCTTAACATTGTTAAAACACTGCGGGGCTGGGATTCATGGCCTGGCGCAGTACATAGGTTCGCCTCTCACACTCAGGTCCTTACACCCGCTTTAGACTGTGCGGCGTCAGCTGATCCCTTATCACATGCCACTGACATGAAGCCGCACAGTCTGAAGAAGGCGGAAGGAGATGAGTGACAACAGGCGAAGATATGCACTGCTCATGCCCGTCAATCACACCCTCGCAGTCCAAATAAATAAGACACCGAGGGGCGTTGTGTGGGTCAGGGCGGCCGCAGAGGCGCAGGCAGCCAAACAATGATGCCAGAAGATGGGCAGCGCTACCAAGGGGGTTGCAGCGTGTCATTACAAAGGAAAGTCACACCTCCGGGACGGTTAAATGGTCACACAGAGGACACATTTTAGACGCGTTTTCAGTTCCACATGTGCGAGTAGAATACGTTTATGAGCCACCTTGCACACATGCAGCATTACTGCTGTACAAGGTGGCTGGAAAACACACAAACACCTGGGGGTGGGGCGACAGGATCCCTTCAATTTCAGTTCTTGTGTCTGCGTGGCTTTTGCAGGACACGATGCCGGCTACACAGCAGGGGAACAGCTGGCGGTGCTGAACCCCACTGACACATTGGCTGGTGTTTTTCTCTGTGCAGCTAGCAGTACCGGGCCCCAACTGGCGGTGTTAGAGCCCAGGGTCAGCAGGAGGAGAGGGAGCAGAGTGTAGGCCGAAGCCTGCACTGGCGGCAGTTTTGGGTCTGTTGTGCCTGCGTGGCTGTTGCAGGACACGTTGCCGGCTGCACAGCAGGGGAACAGCTGGCGTTGCTGAACCCCACTGACACTTTGGCTGGTGTTTTTCTCTGTGCAGCTAGCACATCTGGGCCCCAACTGGCGGTGTTAGAGCCCAGGGTCAGCAGGAGGAGGAGAGGGAGCAGAGTGTAGGCCGAAGCCTGCACTGGAGCAAGTTGAAAGGGAACCTTTAACCCCCCCCCCAGGCGTTTGTAGCTGAAAGAGCCATCGTGTACAGCACTAATGCTGGAAAAGGTAAACTTAGCTCTTTTAATTATGGTCCTTGCACATGCTGAACCTAACACTTATGAAAAGTGTCCCCTCCTACCGTGATACCGTCCGGTAGGTGGAACTTTCCTTTGTGATGTGACGCAGCACAGCCGTCATTCTTACCCCCTTGGCGCCGTGCGCCGCCTCCTCAGCGTTGTTTGAATCAGTCCCGGAGCCTGCGCTGTTAGGTTAACCCTTGGCCATGCACACATTTTGCGCTGCCCGTCTTCTGACATCATTTGGTGTCAGGCTGGCTGAGCCTGTGTGGCCGCGCTGGACGAGATCGCGCCTCGCAGTGTCGTCTAATGTAATCCCAACGCGGGCCTAGGGTTCCGTGGCCATGCGCAGTGCATATCCTCACCTCTCACTCCCCTCCCTATGGCTTCTTCAGACTGCGGTGTCACGGCCGTGGCATGCTATTAGGGATCAGCTGACACCGCACAGTCTAAAGAAGCCGTAGGGAGATGAGTGAGAGGTGGAGGTTCAGATATGCACTGCGCATGTCCATGGATCTCAGGCCCCCAGTGGGATTAAATCAGAAGACACTACGAGGCGGGATCTCGTCCAGCGCGGCCGCACAGGCTCAGCCAGCCTGACACCAAATGATGTCAGAAGACGGGCAGCGCAAAATGTGTGCATGGCCAAGGGCTAACCTAACAGCGCAGGCTCCGGGACTGATTCAAACAACGCTGAGGAGGCGGCGCACGGCGCCAAGGGGGTAAGAATGACGGCTATGCTGCGTCACATCACAAAGGAAAGTTCCACCTACCGGACGGTATCACGGTAGCAGGGGACACATTTCATAAGTGTTAGGTTCAGCATGTGCAAGGAGCACCACGAAAAGAGGCACTTTTTCCCTTTGCATCATTACTGCTGCACAAGGTGGCTCCTTCAGTAACAAACGCCTGTTGGGGGGGGGGACAGGTTCCCTTAAATTTAACTTGTTGTGCCTGCGTGGCGGTCGCAGTACACGTTGCCGTATACACAGCAGGGGAAAAGCTGGCGGTGCTGAACCCCACTAACACATTGGCGAGGTGTTTGGCTCTGTGCGGACAGCACTTCTGGACAGCAACTAGCGGTGTTGGATCCCAGGGACAGGAGGAGGAGGAGGAGGTGGAGGAGATAGGAGGGATTGCCACACACACAGCAGGGGAACAGCTGACGTTACTGAACCCCAATAACAGAGGAGGGACTGTCGGGACTGTGCGTACAGCACTACCAGGCAACAACTAGCGGTGTTGGAGCCCAGGGACAGGAGGAGGAGGAGGAGGTGGAGGAGATAAGAGGGATTGCCACACACACAGCAGGGGAACAGCTGACGTTACTGAACCCCAATAACAGAGGAGGGACTGTCGGGACTGTGCGTACAGCACTACCAGGCAACAACTAGCGGTGTTGGAGCCCAGGGACAGGAGGAGGAGGAGGAGGTGGAGGAGATTGAAGGGATTGCCACACACACAGCAGGGGAACAGCTGGCGTTACTGAACCCCAATAACAGAGGAGGGACTGTTGGGACTGTGCGGACAGCACTTCTGGACGGCAACTAGCGGTGTTGGAGCCCAGGGACAGGAGGAGGAGGAGGAGGTGGAGGAGATAGGAGGGATTGCCACACACACAGCAGGGGAACAGCTGACGTTACTGAACCCCAATAACAGAGGAGGGACTGTCGGGACTGTGCATACAGCACTACCAGGCAACAACTAGCGGTGTTGGAGCCCAGGGACAGGAGGGGGAGGTGGAGGTGGAGGAGATAGGAGGGATTGCCACACACACAGCAGGGGAACAGCTGACGTTACTGAACCCCAATAACAGAGGAGGGACTGTCGGGACTGTGCGTACAGCACTACCAGGCAACAACTAGCGGTGTTGGAGCCCAGGGACAGGAGGAGGAGGAGGAGGTGGAGGAGATAGGAGGGATTGCCACACACACAGCAGGGGAAGAGCTGACGTTACTGAACCCCAATAACAGAGGAGGGACTGTTGGGACTGTGCGGACAGCACTTCTGGACGGCAACTAGCGGTGTTGGAGCCCAGGGACAGGAGGAGGAGGAGGAGGTGGAGGAGATAGGAGGGATTGCCACACACACAGCAGGGGAACAGCTGACGTTACTGAACCCCAATAACAGAGGAGGGACTGTCGGGACTGTGCGTACAGCACTACCAGGCATCAACTAGCGGTGTTGGAGCCCAGGGACAGGAGGAGGAGGAGGAGGTGGAGGAGATAGGAGGGATTGCCACACACACAGCAGGGGAACAGCTGACGTTACTGAACCCCAATAACAGAGGAGGGACTGTTGGGACTGTGCGGACAACACTTCTGGATGGCAACTAGCGGTGTTGGAGCCCAGGGACAGGAGGAGGAGGAGGAGGTGGAGGAGATAGGAGGGATTGCCACACACACAGCAGGGGAACAGCTGACGTTACTGAACCCCAATAACAGAGGAGGGACTGTCGGGACTGTGCATACAGCACTACTAGGCAACAACTAGCGGTGTTGGAGCCCAGGGACAGGAGGGGGAGGTGGAGGTGGAGGAGATAGGAGGGATTGCCACACACACAGCAGGGGAACAGCTGACGTTACTGAACCCCAATAACAGAGGAGGGACTGTCGGGACTGTGCGTACAGCACTACCAGGCAACAACTGGCGGTGTTGGAGCCCAGGGACAGGAGGAGGAGGAGGAGGTGGAGGAGATAAGAGGGATTGCCACACACACAGCAGGGGAACAGCTGACGTTACTGAACCCCAATAACAGAGGAGGGACTGTCGGCACTGTGCGTACAGCACTACCAGGCAACAACTAGCGGTGTTGGAGCCCAGGGACAGGAGGAGGAGGAGGAGGTGGAGGAGATTGAAGGGATTGCCACACACACAGCAGGGGAACAGCTGGCATTACTGAACCCCAATAACAGAGGAGGGACTGTTGGGACTGTGCGGACAGCACTTCTGGACGGCAACTAGCGGTGTTGGAGCCCAGGGACAGGAGGAGGAGGAGGAGGTGGAGGAGATAGGAGGGATTGCCACACACACAGCAGGGGAACAGCTGACGTTACTGAACCCCAATAACAGAGGAGGGACTGTCGGGACTGTGCATACAGCACTACCAGGCAACAACTAGCGGTGTTGGAGCCCAGGGACAGGAGGGGGAGGTGGAGGTGGAGGAGATAGGAGGGATTGCCACACACACAGCAGGGGAACAGCTGACGTTACTGAACCCCAATAACAGAGGAGGGACTGTCGGGACTGTGCGTACAGCACTACCAGGCAACAACTAGCGGTGTTGGAGCCCAGGGACAGGAGGAGGAGGAGGAGGTGGAGGAGATAGGAGGGATTGCCACACACACAGCAGGGGAAGAGCTGACGTTACTGAACCCCAATAACAGAGGAGGGACTGTTGGGACTGTGCGGACAGCACTTCTGGACGGCAACTAGCGGTGTTGGAGCCCAGGGACAGGAGGAGGAGGAGGAGGTGGAGGAGATAGGAGGGATTGCCACACACACAGCAGGGGAACAGCTGACGTTACTGAACCCCAATAACAGAGGAGGGACTGTCGGGACTGTGCGTACAGCACTACCAGGCATCAACTAGCGGTGTTGGAGCCCAGGGACAGGAGGAGGAGGAGGAGGTGGAGGAGATAGGAGGGATTGCCACACACACAGCAGGGGAACAGCTGACGTTACTGAACCCCAATAACAGAGGAGGGACTGTTGGGACTGTGCGGACAGCACTTCTGGACGGCAACTAGCGGTGTTGGAGCCCAGGGACAGGAGGAGGAGGAGGAGGTGGAGGAGATAGGAGGGATTGCCACACACACAGCAGGGGAACACCTGACGTTACTGAACCCCAATAACAGAGGAGGGACTGTCGGGACTGTGCGTACAGCACTACCAGGCAACAACTAGCGGTGTTGGAGCCCAGGGACAGGAGGAGGAGGAGGAGGTGGAGGAGATAGGAGGGATTGCCACACACACAGCAGGGGAACAGCTGACGTTACTGAACCCCAATAACAGAGGAGGGACTGTTGGGACTGTGCGGACAGCACTTCTGGACGGCAACTAGCGGTGTTGGAGCCCAGGGACAGGAGGAGGAGGAGGAGGTGGAGGAGATAGGAGGGATTGCCACACACACAGCAGGGGAACAGCTGACGTTACTGAACCCCGATAACAGAGGAGGGACTGTCGGGACTGTGCGTACAGCACTACCAGGCAACAACTAGTGGTGTTGGAGCCCAGGGACAGGAGGGGGAGGTGGAGGTGGAGGAGATAGGAGGGATTGCCACACACACAGCAGGGGAACAGCTGACGTTACTGAACCCCAATAACAGAGGAGGGACTGTCGGGACTGTGCGTACAGCACTACCAGGCAACAACTAGCGGTGTTGGAGCCCAGGGACAGGAGGAGGAGGAGGAGGTGGAGGAGATAGGAGGGATTGCCACACACACAGCAGGGGAACAGCTGACGTTACTGAACCCCAATAACAGAGGAGGGACTGTCGGGACTGTGCGTACAGCACTACCAGGCAACAACTAGCGGTGTTGGAGCCCAGGGACAGGAGGAGGAGGAGGAGGTGGAGGAGATAGGAGGGATTGCCACACACACAGCAGGGGAACAGCTGACGTTACTGAACCCCAATAACAGAGGAGGGACTGTCGGGACTGTGCGTACAGCACTACCAGGCAACAACTAGCGGTGTTGGAGCCCAGGGACAGGAGGAGGAGGAGGAGGTGGAGGAGATAGGAGGGATTGCCACACACACAGCAGGGGAACAGCTGACGTTACTGAACCCCAATAACAGAGGAGGGACTGTCGGGACTGTGCGTACAGCACTACCAGGCAACAACTAGCGGTGTTGGAGCCCAGGGACAGGAGGAGGAGGAGGAGGTGGAGGAGATAGGAGGGATTGCCACACACACAGCAGGGGAACAGCTGACGTTACTGAACCCCAATAACAGAGGAGGGACTGTCGGGACTGTGCGTACAGCACTACCAGGCAACAACTAGCGGTGTTGGAGCCCAGGGACAGGAGGAGGAGGAGGAGGTGGAGGAGATAGGAGGGATTGCCACACACACAGCAGGGGAACAGCTGACGTTACTGAACCCCAATAACAGAGGAGGGACTGTCGGGACTGTGCGTACAGCACTACCAGGCAACAACTAGCGGTGTTGGAGCCCAGGGACAGGAGGAGGAGGAGGAGGTGGAGGAGATAGGAGGGATTGCCACACACACAGCAGGGGAACAGCTGACGTTACTGAACCCCAATAACAGAGGAGGGACTGTCGGGACTGTGCGTACAGCACTACCAGGCAACAACTAGCGGTGTTAGAGCCCAGGGACAGCAGGAGAAGCAGATGAACACAATGTAGGCCGAAGCCTGATTGGAGAAAGGGAACCTTTAACCCCCCCCCAAGGCGTTTGTAGCTGAAAGAGCCAGCTTGTGCAGCACAAAAGATGCAAAAGGAAAAGGTGGCTCTTTTCATTATGCTCCTTGCAAACACAGAACTTAACACACTTATAAAATGTGTCCACTGATACCGTAAAACCGTCCCGGAGGTGGGACTTTCCTTCGTAATATGACGAAGCAGAAGAAGAAACAACGCTGAGGAGCCGGGGCACGGCGCCAAGGGGGTAGGAATGACAGCTGTGCTGCGTCATATTACGAAGGAAAGTCCCACCTCCGGGACGGTTTTACGGTATCAGTGGACACATTTTATAAGTGTGTTAAGTTCTGCGTGTGCAAGGAGCAAAACAAAAATAGCTACCTTTTCCTTGTGCAGCATTACTGCTGCACAAGGTGGCTCTTTCAGTAACAAACGCCTGGGGGGGGGGCGGGACAGGTTCCCTTACATTTCAGTTGTTGTGTCAGCGTGGCGGTCGCAGGACACATTGCCGGCTACACAGCTGGGGATCAGCTGACGTTACTGAAACCCAATAACACTGGGTCGTATGTTTTGACTGTGCAGACGGCACTTCTGAGCCTCAACTGGCGGTGTTGGAGCCCAGGAATTTAAGTTCAGGTGGTAGAAAGATGAACACAACAGGAGACCTGGATAACGTAGACAGTCACCTAATTATTTAATCAGGAAGAGGAGTGGCAAATTCCTGCGAGATCCAGGCCTTGTTCATTTTCAGGAAAGTAAGCCAGTCAACGTTATCGGAGGATAGTCGCATGCGACGGTCAGTTAGTACACCACCTTCAGCACTAAAGACACGTTCCGATAATACACTAGCCGCAGGGCAAGCCAGCACCTCCAATGCATACTGGCTTAGCTCTGGCCATGTATCCAGCTTTGAGACCCAAAACTTGAAAGGGGAAGAGCCGTCTGGGAGTACAGCAAGAGGGCAAGACATGTAGTCTGTCACCATCTGACGGAACCGTTGCCTCCTGCTGACTGGAGCCGTCTGTGATGGTGTAGACTTTTGTGGCGGGCACAGAAAACTGTGCCACAGTTCGGCCATACTGGTCTTGCCTTGGGCAGAGGCACTGCTTCTGCTCCCTCTTTGTGCAGAGCCTCCACCACTGCCTGGACGCACTGAGCTGCTTTGTAATGCACTAGCAGCACTTCTCTCAGTTGGAATGGAGAAGATGATGGAATTCACCAGTGTGTCTTGGTACTCCCGCATTTTCCGCTCCCGGTTCAACGGTGTGATGAGGCTTTCTACGTTGTCCCGGTAGCGAGGATCGAGGAGGGTGAACACCCAATAATCAGACATGTTTAGAATGTGGGCGATGCGGCGGTCGTTTCTCAGGCACTGCAGCATGTAATCCACCATGTGCTGCAGACTGCCAACTGCCCAAGAAACGCTGTCCCCTGCTGGAGGCGTGATCTCTGCCCGCTCGTCATCACCCCACCCTCGCTGTACACACTGAGTACTGGACAATTGTGTAACTCCCTCCTCTGGACGGATGTCTTCCTCCTCCATTGACTCCTCCTCATCCTCCTCACAAACTGTCCCCTGCCTACGCGTTTGTGAGGAACCACGTGGCGCTGACTGTCCAGAAGATGATGGAAATGCTGAATCCTCATCCTCCACCTCTTCCACAACATCATCCCTTAGCGCTTGCAGTGATTTTTCAAGCAGGCAGATAAGGGGGACAGTCATGCTGACTAGTGCATCATCTGCACTCGCCATCCGCGTGGAATAATCGAAGGGACGCAAAACCTGGCAGACGTCCTTCATAGTGGCCCACTCTGTGGTTGTGAAGTCTGAACGGCGCGGAGTGCGACTTCTTTGCGCCTGATGCAGCTGGTACTCCATTACAGCTTGCTGCTGCTCACACAACCGCTCCAACATATGTAACGTGGAATTCCACCTGGTAGGTAGGTCACATATGATGCGATGTTCCGGCAGGCGGTGTCGGCGCTGCAGAGCCGCAATGCGCGCTTTTGCCGTGCTGGAACGCCGCAAGTGAGCACACTCTAGGCGGACCTTGTGCAGCAGTGCATCAAGATCCGGATAGTCCCTCAAAAAACTCTGCACGACCAAATTGAGCACATGTGCCAGACATGGGATGTGAGTGAGGTTGCCGAGGCCCAGAGCTGCCACCAGATTTCGGCCATTATCACACACTACCATGCCTGGCTGGAGATTCGCTGGCACAAACCACACATCGTTCTCCTGCTTGATGGCATTCCAGAGCTCCTGCTCTGTGTGGCTTCGATTCCCCAAAGAAATTAATTTCAAGACGGCCTGTTGACGTTTGGCCACGGCTGTGCTCATGTCGGTCGTAACAGGTAAACGTTCATGGGTCCATGTGGAGGTGGACTGTGACGGCTCCTGCAGCGATGATTCTGAGGAACTGGTGTAAGAGGAGGAGTCAATGCGTACAGAATGGATTCCTGCAATCCTTGGAGTGGGCAGGACACGTCCTGCGCCACTCGCACGGTCTGTACCCTGCTCAACGACATTAACCCAATGGGCAGTGAGGGAAAGGTATCGCCCCTGTCCATGTTGACTGGTCCACGCATCGGTGGTGAGGTGGACCTTGCTACTGACAGCATTCAGTAGCGCGTGTTTTATGTGTCCCTCCACATGCTTGTGCAGGGCAGGGACGGCTTGCCTGCTGAAGTAAAAGCGGCTGGGCACATTGTACTGTGGGACTGCCAATGACATCAAGTCACGGAAGCTGTCAGTCTCCACCAGCCTGAATGACAGCATTTCCAGTGACAGAAGTTTGGCAATGCCTGCAGTCAGAGCCTGTGCTCGTGGGTGGTTTGCAGAGAAAGGCCACCTTTTCTCCCATGCCTGTACTACCGATGGCTGTACACTGGGCTGGGAGTGTGTGGATGACTGGGAAAGTGGTGCTGCGGGTGGAATTACAGCGGGTCTCTGGACAACAGGGCCAGAGGTTCTTCCACGGCAATCCTGGGAGGAAGCCGAACCAGCTGCGTGTGAGCTGGAGGAAGAGGCAACACGAGCTGAAGAGGTGGTAGCTGCCGCTGTTGTTTGGCCTAGCTCTTCAGTGTGTTTTTGTAACTCCGCCGCGTGCCTGTTGCGCACATGTTTCCACATGTTGGAGGTATTGAGGTTGCTGACATTTCGACCTCTTTTTACTTTGTGATGACACACCTTGCATTTGACATAGCAAATGTCATCTGCAACTGTGTCAAAAAAGGACCAGGCACTGCAAGTCTTGGGAGCGCCCTTTTTGGCTTTTGGAAGAGACATGCTCCTAACGGGTGCCAAAGCGGAGGCTGCAGGATCCGCAGTCTTCCCCCTCCCTCTCCCTCTTTGGGCCGTACGGGGAATCTCTTCCTCAGAGCTGCTCCCACCACCTTCCTGTCCCTCACGCCAAGATGGGTCAAGGACCTCATCATCTACACTACCCTCTGCCCCCAACTGCTCCTCCTGGGTAGTCTCAGCAGCAGAGCACGCACCAGTAAGTGGCACCTGAGTGTCATCATCAGCGGATGTGGCCTGCGATGTGGTGACCGGAGGCACTGGCCCACCCGCCTCTTCAGACTCAGAGAGAAAAAGCTGTTGGGCATCACTGCACCCTGCCTCTTCTTCCATTTCTCCAATGCTGCTTGGCTGGCCCCCTGTTTCCAAGCCAAGAGATTCAGAGAACAGAAGTAGAGATGGCTCCTGTCCTGGGCTCTCTGTCTGCCTGGGCAATTTGGCAGGTGGTGAAGAGACAGATGGCTGCTCTCCAGTGCTCTGTGTCTGAGAGGATGTGGCACTAATTGAAGTTGATGCATTAGCTGCCATCCATCCGACAACGGCTTCAATTTGTTCTTCACGCAGCAGCGGTGTACGGCGCTCTGCGACAAAGCTGCGCATGAATGACTGTTCCCTGGTGAAGGTGGGTGCTGATGAGTCACCGGTGCCCGCAGCAGGCACAGAATCCCCACGTCCCCTCCCTGCTCCGCGCCCATGCCCACGCCCACGTGCCTTACTCACTGCCTTCTTCATCTTGGTTGACTGATAAAGATAAGCAGAAAAGTACTAACGGCTTTGTGTGCTTATTCCTGAACAACTCCTAACAGGTATAAGAAACACTAATTTTCTAAAGTGTGGACTAGACTTTAATATGAGCTAATGTGGCCTACACAAATGTAAAGTGGTGTCACTGGTGTGTTTGGTGAACTTTATTATTTATTTATTTTTGGGGGGCTGAACTGTCAACAGAGACGGCGCTGCAAAGCCCAAAAACCCTCCTCTACGTTATCCTATGTAGTGTTTTTCCACAAATTAGCTGGAGACGGGTGGAAAGACACTAATAGGATTTTTTTGAAAAAATTTGCAGCAGACTACACTACTTAAAAGAAAAGGAAAATTGATTTTACGGTATGACGCAGTGAAGAACCCTGAGCTGGAAACAACCAGGCTATGGCTGCTCACAGACTACAGGGCGAGCTGCAGTCACACGGAGACCGTGCAGACAGCCGTAAACGGCGCTGCAAGGCCCAAAAGCCCTCCTCTACGTTATCCTATGTAGTGTTTTTCCACAAATTAGCTGGAGATGGGTGGAAAGACACTAATAGGATTTTTTAAAAAAAATTAGCAGCAGACTACACTACTTGAAAAAAAAAAAAAAAAAGAACAGTATGAGGCAATGAACCACCCTCCCTGAACTGAATACAACCAGCTATGGATGGCCTATGTGGCTGCACTCAGACTAGAGAGTGGGCTGCACTCACACACACACACACACACACACACACAGACCTTGCAGATCGCTGTGAAAACAGCGCTACAAGGCAAAAGCAAGGTGATTAGTAGGTGAACACAGCGGTTGCTAAATTAGCCTTGGAAAAGCACAAAGAAGCAAATCGCTATCTCTAAACTGGCCCTTAGTCAGCAAACAGCGTCCTGTCACTAACTGAATTCACAGCAGAGTGATCGCAAAATGGCGCCAGCAACTTTTAAACTGCATCATGACATCATTTCAGCAGCCAATCACAGCCTTGCCAGTAGTTTCATGCCATCCATGCTGAACAGGATGTGCCCACACTTGGAATCAGTCTCATTGGCTGATTTCGTGCAGTTTGAATCTGGGAACTTCCGATTCCGGTATCCGATACGCGGCAAGTATCGGAATCCCGGTATCGGAATTCCGATACCGCAAGTATCGGCCGATACCCGATACTTGCGGTATCGGAATGCTCAACACTACTGATGATCTGTCCAATTGGGGCTGTGTAGAGGGAGAAGAGAAGGGGGCCAAGGACTTAGCCCTGAGGTACCCCAACAGTGAGAGGAAGAGGAGAGGAAGTGGAGCCAGAGAACAGAACACTGAAGGAGCGGTCAGAAAGGTAGGAAGAGAACCAGGAGAGAGCAGTGTCCTTAATGCCTAGTGACTGGAGCCTAGAGAGTAGGAGAGGGTGGTCAACAGTGTTGAAAGCTGCAGAATGGTCAAGATGAATGATCAGAGAGTGGTCACCGTTACGTTTTGCTGTCAGAAGGTCATTTGTCACTTTGATGAGTGCAGTTTCAGTCGAATGTAGGGGGCGGAAACCGGACTGTGAAGGGTCTAGGAGGGAGTGAGTGGAGAGGTAACTGGTAAGGCGGGGGTAGACCAGGCGCTCCAGGAGTTTAGAAATGAAGGGGAGATTGGAGACCGGTCTGTAGTTATTTGGGCAGGATGGGTCGAGATCGGGTTTCTTTAGTAATGGAGTAATGATAGAGTGTTTGATCCTAACCCTAATCAACTTTCACATTAAGGAACAAGTGCATATAGGGAGCAATTTACATCCAAATTCACTATTTAACTGCAGATATAAGTAACTGCAGGTCAATAACATGCATATGATGTTAGCCTGCCTCCCAGTGCTCACTGGCTTCCAGTCATTGGGGCATTCGTGTGCTAACTGTGAGGCACTACTTCACTGCTATTGCACCAGAGTGAAAATGGGAGTGATGGTCTCAGTCTGCAAAAAGAAACCCAAGATTCATGTGATAAGGTGACCTGTTTTGGCCACACCACCTGGATCTTATTGCCTTTTGAAAAAGAATTGCGTGAGATCATGCTCAAAGGACAATTCCTAGCCACCATTTTACACCGAAAAGCCATTCCAGTCAGGTTTTGACACAAAATGCAAAAGTTCATCACTGTATTTTACTGTATTTTGTGCATCAGTTTTTCAATACAGCAAACCAAACTTCTTTCAAATTTTGAGTAGCAAGACTCGTTAAAGAGGCAATTTGCATATGAGTAGCATCCTGATAAGGATTATTAGGAAAGGCTGAATCGTTGAAAATTATTTTAACTTCATAAGTGAAACTTTTTTAAAAAATGTAAATTTTTTCCAAAATTGTACAAAGATTTTTGAGATGATAGATTTTCCTGCTAATATTCCAATTCTATCTTTCCTCATCTGTGAAGCTTTAGCACAATTGATTGACAACTGTCTGTGTAGCTAGGAGAATTCTTTCCACGTCCTGCAAAATCAACACTTTTACATGTGTGGCAACTCCGCAGGCCAGGACAGAACGAGAAAAATTCTCAGAAAGGGTAAAATTGCTAAAACTGATTGATATTGAAAATGTTTAATTATTTTTTGTGAGGTCTAATTGGTGTATTGGCAGTAATTTCCCTAATGAAGATTTTTCACCGAGGTCTGTTATGACTATTATGTGCTCCTTGCAAATTCAACATTGTGATGACGCCAAAAAGGAAAATCTGGCCAGTTGGGCTGGGGTGAACTCTTCTTATTTATGCCAGACAGACTATTCATTTGTTCTGTAAGTCATAGAATTATAGAATGGTAGAGTTGGAAGGGACCTCCTGGTCCAACCCCCTGCTCAACGCAGGAGTCACTAAATCATCCCAGACAGATGTCTGTCCAGCCTCTGTGTGAATACTTCCATGGAAGGAGAACTCACCACCTCTCGTGGCCGCCTGTTCCACTCATTGATCACCCTAACTGTCAAAAAGTTTTTCCTAATATCTAATCTGTGTCTCCTCCCATTCAGTTTCATTCCATTGCTTCTAGTTTTTCCTTGTGTAAATGAGAATAAAGATGATCCTTCTACAATGTGACAGCCCTTGAGATATTTGTAGACAGCTATTAAGTCTCCTCTCGGTCTTCTTTTTTGCAGCTAAACATTCCCAAATCCTGTAACTGTTCCTCATAGGACATGGTTTGCAGACCGGTCACCATTCTGGTCACCCTTCTCTGAAATTGCTCCAGTTTGTTGATGTCTATTTAAAAATGTGGTGCCCAAAACTGGACACAGTATTCCAGATGAGGTCTGACCAAGGAGGAGTAGAGGGCAATAATGACTTCACGTGATCTAGACTGTATGCTTCTGTTAATACATTCCAGAATTGGATTTGCCCTTTTTGCTGCTGCATCACACTGTTGACTCATGTTCAGTCTGTGATCTATTAGTATACCCAAGTCTTTTTCACATGTGCTGTTGCTTAGCCCTATTCCTCCCTTTCTGTATATGCGTTTTCATTTTTATTGCCCAGATGTAGCACTTTGCATTTTTCCCTGTTAAAAACCATTCTGTTAGTTGCTGCCCACTGCTCCGGTTTATTTATATCTTTTTGAATCCTCTCTCTCTCTTCTCTAGTATTAGCTATCCCTCCTAGCTTTGTGTCATCAGCAAATTTAATCAGTTTACCCTCAATTCCTTCATCTAAATCATTGATAAAGATGTTGAACAGTACAGGGCCCAGGACAGAGCCCTGTGGTATACCACTCATGAGTCATGAGCCATTGTTTCATATGAGACTGTCCAGTGCACAATCTTGTGTCCTTGCTTGGACTGTATTAAATGCTGTTAGCTGATGGTGACCCAATAAAGTTTTTCCGGAGGGAGGTATTCATAACCTGTGTTGTCTGAGTAGTGTTCTGCCCACAAGGAACATTATGGACATTTAGTGGGATGAGCCCTGGTCCATGTGGTGTTTCCAAAGACAGCCAGGCCAGCTAACGAGAGCACCATCGATCCTCGTGTCTCCACCTTTTTTTGTGTGTACATCACCAGTACAACACAGGTAAGGCTAGGTTCACATTTGCGGTTAAGTCCGCGGCGTATTGTCCGCAACCGCAAACGCATGCAAAAACGCAAACAAACGTATGATAACGCAGCGTTTTTTATCCGCATCAGCGTACACATGATGGTAAAAAACGCAGCGTTTGCATGCATTTTTACATGTGCTTGCGCTTTTTATGCGCATGAGTTTGATATTTCCAGGAGGGTGTGTCTTAATGGGCATGTCTAAATCAGTTCCTGGACATGCCCAGTCTGAAGTACACAAGCACATCGAACCCAAAGACATGTGTACGCATGCGTTCCCATAGACAGTAATTCTAGGAATTTAGGACCTGAGAATTACGTCACGGCTTGTGATTGGTCGCGTGGCGGTCACATGAGCGGCACGCGACCAATCAGAAGCCGTGACGTCATGGAAGGCCCTGAACGCGCTCATTTTAAGCAAAGAAGGCTGCCGGTTACCAGCGGTGATGTATTTTAATTCTTTATTTTACACAGTAATATGGATCCGATACCGATTCCCGATATCACAAAAGTATCGGATCTCGGTATCGGAATTCCGATACCGCAAGTATCGGCCGATACCCGATACTTGCGGTATCGGAATGCTCAACACTAGTTGTCAGAGCTACCATTACTGGCTGTAAACTGCCAAGCATCTCCTTGCCTGCCTGGGCCATCCTAACATCATAGCATGAAGCTCGTCCCGCAGAGGCTGCACAGCCATGCCAGCAACAAGCCTTCTCACGGCCAACGGTGTTTCACATTGCTTGACCGTACTAAGCCAGTTCTCCCAGTTTAGTCTCCAGAAATGAGGGGATGAAAGCCTTTACAATTACCTAATGATTTTGTAAATAGCAAACCATTTGAGGACCCTAAAGAGAGATTTTTTTTCTGATTGTGAGGCCATTACATCTTTAAATTCAAAACAGTAAAATACACTTGTTGTGTCTTACTATTATGAGGATTATTTTTTTTTTAAATCAGATCATTTTCATTGATTATATGATTTTATAAACAATTACATATATAATACAATATAGTACAAACACAATAAACTTAATAAACAAGTTTAACCCTTAAAGTTTATATAGTCCTATACCTGCCAAACAAAGTTATCAATTTTTTCCAATTGAAGATTTTCCCAAAGACAGGTGACACTTTATTAAATATAGGAATTATACCAAAACTTGTATGGGTTGTATGTGCACTAACAAGATGTGTACAAACAGAAAATAATTGGTATCTACTGTATATATCTTCAACATACAATATTTAAAAATCAGAAATACCAACCAGTCTAGTACAGTTATTCCGAGCAGGTCCACAGATGCCACCCCAGCACACCTCAGATGCCACCTTTGTTTAGTGCAAACTCCACCGACAGTAACAAGGATACCCAGTCATCCTGCCTGGCCGAAACAAAATGTCGCAGATATGTGACCAGAGTCTGGTTGGCCCTCTCTACCAACCCATTTGTCTCAGGATGGTAAGCTGAAGAGAGATTAAGCTCAATGCTGAACAGGCGACAAAGCTCTCTCCATAACTGAGACACGAACTGTTGGCCCCGGTTACTGACAATTTTGTCAGGCATACCGTACAGGTGAAACATGTGCTTAATGAACAACTCCGCCAAGGCAATGTAAAATGGGAGCGCTAGCGAAGTGTGAATTTATAGAGAGGAAGGCCTTGGAGACCTCCTCTGACCACAATTTGGAATTAGCTCCCTTCTTGGTGGGGGCTACCAGGGAAGCTACCAAAGTTGAGAAATGGGGAATGAATTTGTGATAATAGTTAATGAACCCCATAAAGTGCTGCACCACTTTGAGAAAACGGGGTTCCTGCCAGTCCAGCACAGCCTGTAGCTTGGCTGGATCTATGGCCAATCCCTGGGCAGAGATGATATAGCCAAGAAAAGGCAAGGGCTCCTGCTCAAACACACACTTCTCCAACTTGGCATAGAGGGAGTTTGCCCATAGGAGGTCGAAGACTATGCAAACATCTCTCAGGTGGGAGTCTATATCTGGAGAGTAGATGAGAACATCATCCACACAGACTACAACCAAGGTGGTGAGCACATCCTGGAATATATCTTTCACAAAGTCTTGGAAAACGGCTGGGGCATTTCAGAGCCTGAAGGGCATCACCAGGTATTCATAGTGCCCGTTCCTGGTGTTAAATGCCGTCTTCCATTCGTCCCCCTCATGTATGCAAATCAGGTTGTAAGCACCCTGCAGATCAAGCTTAGTAAATACCCTCACTAGCCGCAACCTATCAAAGAGCTCAGATATAAGGGGCAGAGGGTACTTATTTAATGGTGATGGCATTAGGACCCCTAATTAGGAAGTAGTTCTCCGTTCTTCTGTACGAAGAAGAAAGCCACCCCTGCAGGTGACACTGACTTCCTAATGAATCCTCTTGCAAGATTCTCTGGGATGTATTGGGTCATCACCTCCATCTCAGGGAAAGATGGGGGAAAGACTCGACCCCGGGGAGGCTCTACACCTGGCAAGATGTCAATAGGACAGTCATAGAGGCAGTGAGGTGGAAGGGTCTCCACAGCCTTCTTGGAGAACACATCTGCGTAGGTCCAATAGCGCTTGGGGAGAGGAAAGATCTGCGGGTACCTGTGTAGTAGCAACCTGAATGCAATCCCTCAGACATCTGCCATCACAAGATTCACTCCATCCCAAAATTCTCCCTGTGGACCACTCGATTTGAGGGGAGTGGTAACGTAGCCAAGTTATCCCTAACAGTACCTCATCAATTCCCTAGGAAATGACAATTAGAGATATAATCTCCTGATGGGATGGCGACATAGAAATGGTAAATGGGATAGTTTGGTGTGTTATCTGTGAGGGCAGTGTCGACCCATTTACCACTCGTATGGTCACTTCCTTGGTGAGCATCACCAAGGGTATTGCATGCCATTGGGCGAAGGCAGATGACATGAAGTTGCCCTGCACCCTGGAATCCACACAAAGCTCTACCGTATGAGTGGATGGGCCTATGGTTATTGTCCCCTTGAAGGACAGCAAAGACGGATAACACTGTGCATTTAGGTTGCTATTTCGCTACCTTTAGTTTGCCACTGTTCACATTAGCTGCAGTTTTACATCTCTGCACAGTGGACCCCGAGTGGCGAATGAACTTTATTATTATATTTTCTTTAGTGTGTTCCGCCAACCCTAACATTGCGTGTAACTTTGGTGCAGGGCAGGCCTTGCATTCAATGCATAAGCAAATAGGACGAAAGTACCAAAGTCATAATAATGGGAACTTTGGTTTCATGTGGCCATCCAGGACATCTGTTCAATGGGTTGCTGGCATGTGCGTAACTTTGGTGCAGGGCCGGCCTTGCATTCAAATCATAAGCAAACAGTATGGGCAGGTACGGACTGGGGATGAAATTCAGCCCTGGCATTTGAAATCACACAGGCCCATGTTGTCCCCGTCCCCAATAACCAGATGGGATATATTACTAATATTACCCTGGATGGAGGAAAGGAAGATTTACTACAAGACCAATATTTCTAATGATACCCACGGCATGCTGAGGTAAGTGACGGAGTGACCGGCTTTGTGCTCCGTCACAACTGTTAACAGTATGGGGGTCTTGAGAACATTGATTCTATTAACAACGTAGCACACAAGGCAGCCCACAACTAGACCGGCCCTTCTGGCATTTGCCAGAATTGCCAAATGGCCAGTCCGGCCCTGAGTATGGGAGTACCAAATTCCTAATAATGGGAACTTTGGTTTCAGGTGGCCTCCAGTGCGTGGTCTCAAAGGCTTATTGGGGTGCTTGTAACTTTGTAACTGCAGGGCAGGATTTGCATTCAACGCATACACTAATAGTATGGCAGTAACAAATTCCTAATAATGAGAACTTTGGTTTCATGTTGCCATCCAGGACATCTGTTTCAAGGAGTGTTTTGGTGCGTGTAGTTTGGTGCAGGGCAGGCCTTGCATTCAATGGCAGTACTGAATAAAAAAAATGGGATCTTTGGTTTTCTGTGGCCATCCAGTATGTGGGTTCAAAGGCTTATTGGGGTGCGTGTTACTTTGGTACAGGGCAGGCCTTGCATTCAATGCATAGGCAAACACTATTGGAAACCCACTTTCTTATAATGGGAACATTTTTTCAGGATGCCCTCCTGTACACCTTGTGAAAGAGGTGTTGGGGTGTGTCCTAATTTTTGTCAGCCCAGCCACTCACTGCATAGGCAATAACAGTATAGGAGACTCAGTGTATAATAATGGCCCTTTAAAGGGAATCTGTCACCTCATTTTTCGCATATAAGCTGTGGCCACCACCAGTAGGGGCTTATCTACAGCATTCTGTAATGCTGTTGATAAGCCCACGATGTAACCTGAAAGATATAACAAGCTATATTATACTCCATTGTAACATTTAATAACCCTAGCTGGCCATGTGGTGTGTGACACATAAGGTGACACATCTTGGTTTTTTTTTTATGAAAGATGGACTCTTAAATTCCCAAAGCCCAGGTACTGGATGGCCACAGGAAAACCCACTTCACACTCTTCAGTTGGTCCTGCCATGCTGTTTCATTATGCATTGAATGCAAGGGCCACCTTGACCCAAAATTGCACGCACCCCAATCCCCCCTTGGAAGAAACATGGAGGAGGGGCACATAAAAAAACTGTCCTATTACAAAGGAGACAGTCTCCTAGACTCGTAATGCCCATACACTAAGTGCACGGGATGACAAACATTTCCCTATAGGGGTTAACTTTTTTAAAAATATACTATGGGATTCTTAGACACCTTGCCAAAAAATTGACTGTCTGTAGCAACACGGAACACGTGAACCCTGGTGATCTAGTGGTGAAAAATGATGAGAGGTGGAGGAAGGCCTCATTAAAAGCTAGGCCCAATTAAAGGAGCGCGTCTCCTAGACTTGTAATGCCCATACATTAAGTGCATGAGCTGACAAACATGTCCCCAAGGATAATTTTTTAAAAATATACTATGGCCATCATAGACACCCTTGCTAAAACTTGGACTGCCTGTAGTGGCACAGAACACGTTAAGCCTGGTGATCTAGTGGTGGAGAATGAGGAGACATAAAGATAAATCATAATGAAAGCAACCAAATAAATTAAAAATGTGAATCCACCGATGAAAGTAAATAACAAAAGGGAGGGGCAAACACAGGTTCATAGATTTGAAGCCAGAATGTGTCCAACGAGATATGTTTGTCCCTCGCAACAGCTCAGAGTCATGGTTATAAATAAAAATATAATATAAAAGTCTTTGAATAATTTTCTATTGTAGAGGAAACACTACCTCATTAGAGGACTGTCCAGAGATAGGGAAAATGGAAAATATAAAAAGAAATGGGAATAATAAACGTATATCTCTTTTTTTTTTACATTTCCCCCTGTGTAAGTATTGTTTGTTTTGGTTTCCTATTAGTAACGGCATCATAAAAACACCCTTGCACAAAAACATTTGTGACTTTGGCATCATGGAATCCATTAACCCTGGTGTTCTACTGGTTGTGGATGATGAGGATGAGGATAAGGAGGAGGATAACAACACAGGCCAAATCTGGATGCGTATACCCATGTGTGGTTGTGAAGAGGTGCATGAGAATACTCCTCCCTAAAAGAGAGAATGTATTTGAGGTTATGTTTCGCTGTTTTCACTTGGTGGTGTACAGAAGTCTTTCCCAATCCAGCCCTTGTTCATCTTTATAAGTCAGTCTGTCAACATTTTCAGTTGACAGGTGGATGTGCTTATCTGTTATAATTCCACCAGTGGCACTAAAAACTTGCTCTGACGGAATACTAGTAGCTGGGCAGACCAGGACCTCCAAGGCGTAGAGAGCCAGTTCATGCCACGTGTCCAGCTTGGATACCCAATAACTAAAAGGCACAGAGGAATCACAGAGGACATTTGTACAATCTGCAAGGTGCACCCTCAGTATCTTCCCAAACATTGTACTTCTTGTGGCAGCACCCCTTGCCTCTGTGTCGGCACGATGGGAGGGTCTGAGAAAACAGTCCCAGAATGTTGCCAATGTTCCTCTGACTGAGCTGGATTGTAACATAGTAACATAGTAACATAGTTAGTAAGGCCGAAAAAAGACATTTGTCCATCCAGTTCAGCCTATATTCCATCATATTAAATCCCCAGATCTACGTCCTTCTACAGAACCTAATAATTGTATGATACAATATTGTTCTGCTCCAGGGAGACATCCAGGCCTCTCTTGAACCCCTCGACTGAGTTCGCCATCACCACCTCCTCAGGCAAGAAATTCCAGATTCTCACTGCCCTAACAGTAAAGAATCCTCTTCTATGTTGGTGGAAAAACCTTCTCTCCTCCAGACGCAAAAAATGCCCCCTTGTGCCTGTCACCTTTCTTGGTATAAACAGATCCTCAGCAAGATATTTGTATTGTCCCCTTATATACTTATACATGGTTATTAGATCGCCCCTCTGTCGTCTTTTTTCTAGACAAAATAATCCTAATTTCGCTAATCTATCTGGGTATTGTAGTTCTCCCATCCCCTTTTTTAATTTTGTTGCCCTCCTTTGTACTCTCTCTAGTTCCATTATATCCTTCCTGAGCATCGGTGCCCAAAACTGGACACAGTACTCCATGTTCGGTCTAACTAGGGAATTGTACAGAGGCAGTATAATGGTCTCATCATGTGTATCCAGACCTCTTTTAATGCACCCCAAGATCCTGTTTGCCTTGGCAGCTGCTGCCTGGCACTGGCTGCTCCAGGTAAGTTTATCATTAACTAGGATCCCCAAGTCCTTCTCCCTGTCAGATTTACCCAGTGGTTTCCCATTCAGTGTGTACTTCTGTCTCTCTCGCTTGGACTGTACAACAAACTCTGACATCTGCTGGAAGCATTCTCACATGGGAATTTTCTAAATAATTCCGCTACAATGGCCCTCTTGTACAGCAACATTTTAGCACACCTCTCTGCCTCTGGCAGAAGAGATTGAAAGTTCTCCATGAAGCATGTGGCCAGAAGTGTCACCAACCAGTAATGAGTGTCACAGAAAATTTTTATAATAAGAGGGTCATGTGAAACGCATCGCAACAAAAAGTCAGCCATGTTTGCCAGACTGCTAACAGGCAAGACTTCCGTGTCCTCACCAACAGGACGACCGACAATGCTGTCCTCCTCCTCCTCATCCTCCCTGTCCTCAGGCCATCCCCGCTGAACAGACGATATGACAGCTGTGCTTGTAGTACCGTCTATAGCACATGAAAACAGGTCCTGTTCTTTCTCCTCCTCCACATTGACTACCAATCTACTTTGAGAAGACATGAGGCTGGGCTCAGTGTAATCCCCCTGTATGGTTCCTTGATCCATGTCCTCATCCTCTAACTGCAATGCATCCTCCTTAATTGTGAGCAGAGAGGTTTTCAGAATGCTGAGAAGCGGGATGGTGATGCTAATTATGGTGTCATCACCGCTCACCATCTTGGTACAGTCCTCAAAGTTTTGGAGGATGGTACATATGTCTGACGTCCATGTCCACTCCTGAGGTCTTATGTGAGGAGTCTGAACTGAATATCGACGGCCTTGTTGATGTTGGTAGTCAGCAACTGCCCTCTTCTGCTCACAAATCCTTTCCAACATATGCAGTGTAGAATTCCAGCGTGTGGGAACATCACATACCAGTCGGTGAGCCAGAAGCTGCAAACGCTGCTGAAGCACGGCAAGGGCAGCTGAAGCTGTGGCTGAATTTCTAAAATGGGGCGACAAATGGCGTACTTTCACTAGCAGATCCTGCAGCTCCGGGTAGCTATACCGAAAACGTTGAACCACGAGGTTAAGTACATGGGCCAAGCAAGGTACAGTACAGACCAAAAGTTTGGACACACCTTCTCATTTAAAGATTTTTCTGTATTTTCATGACTATGAAAATTGTAAATTCACACTAAAGGCAAAATTTTGTATGTCTTTTGCTAACATGTATTGTTGTTCTTCTTTTCCCAGTCCCGGAGTACTGGATTTAACGGGTGGATTGCAGCGCCCCAGAGTCCTGGTCGTTGCAGTAATGTCGCTCTCCCACCAGGGGGAGTGATATTACGTCTGATGGTACTAAAGGAGTTCATCTGATCAGGTATCACAGTCACACACTACACTTCACACTCCAGTCCACCAGGGGGAGCAAAGGTGCTATCTAGGGTTGAGCGACTTTTACTTTTTTAAGATCGAGACTTTCTCAAAAGTCGAGTCGAGTGAAATCGGCGATTATCGCGAAAAGTCGGGGATCGACCGAAACACGAAACCCAATGCAAGTCAATGGGGAAGCATAGTCGGCAGTGAGTGGAGGCCAGGAAAACACCTACAGTGCCCATTTTAATGGCAAAAGCATCCATTCTTGTTACTGAAGCTTGTCAATCTTAATTAACTTTATAATAATAGTTAGGCATTGGAAATTGGGGGTCATTTGGCTAAAGATGTTGGGGGTAGGGCTGGTTCAAGTATTTTGTGGGCCCAGGAAACGTTGACTACGTCACGGCGGTGGAGCAGGGAGAGGTAAGTATTTCAACTTTGCAAGTGCTGTGATCCTCAGCAAGTAGGGGGGGCCCACTCGTTCGCATTGGCACTGGCACAGGGCCCCTCAAAGTACGGCGGTGTGTTTGCATGGCTGGGGCGCCTCCCACCGGCAGGGACACTTTAGTGTACTATGAGGGGCCCTGTGACAGTGACGTCACCAATGAGTATGCCTCCCCACCTGACGAAGGAACCTGCACTTTCATCTGCACCTTCCTCTTTGTCCCTTTGTAAGGTGGTATAGTATGTGGGAAGGGGAACCTGACTTTCAGCAGGGTCAGATTCTGGCTGTGTAGCATGCAAGGGGAATGTAGTGGTCTGGGTCAATGTACCAGCAGACTCATCTAGCACTGGCCTGGCAATGGGCAGGATGAGGAGGAAACACAGATATAGGCCCAAATAATAAAGTGGGCTAAAAGCAGTTCAAAATTGGTACCAGGACTAACCAGGCGGCATTGCTTTGTTCAGTGGAGGACAACTGTAATGAGAGGCTGACACAGTGAGTAGGCCCAAATAAGTAACTAGGCTAAATGCAGTTCAAAATTGGTAACAGTAGCAAACAGGCGGCACTGCTTTTTTCAGTGGAGGAGAACAGCAAGTAGCGGCAGACACCGTTAGTATCGAGAAAAAGAAAAAGAACCCATGCAAAGAAACATGCACACCTGCTACAAATGTAATGACAAAATGTAAAGAAAAATTTTTTATTATTACAAGCACAAACCCATTACAACCATAAAATCAATTAAAAACAATGCAAATACAAAAACACCCCCAACATCAATCTTATGCAAATGGCAAGAAATGTGCAAACACACGCTGTCTATCCTGTGCTAATAAACTGAATGTACATGAATTGGTATCACATAATAGAGGATAAATCAGCGTGAAATTTTGCAATGAGTATAACAATGGTCACAACAAGCCCTATACATCCCACATAATAGGCGTCCCTATATGTGTCCTGAATAATGCCAAAAACAATGGGCATATGGCTTGTAAAAATATATAAAGAGTGTGTCAGTGGCCCTGAAAGGGTGAACAAGTGCCGCAAAGGGAATAATACTCGCGGCGTGCAAGCCTGCAAACCACCCCTGGGAACCACAAAAGATATATAAAGAGAATCACGTAGATAAATAAGACCTGAAACCTGGTAACCTGGCCAGCATACCAGAGTGGACCACAGGGAAAGCAGGAAATGACATGCAATAAATAGTGCCTGAAGATAAAGGCAGCCAATAAATCACTACCAACATCACCCATGCATGTCAGGGCCGAGATGTAGGGGGTGGGAAGATCACCGTTAGTAGGCCCACCCAAACTAGAAGCCCAAATGCAGTTTAAAATTCTAAATACAGGCCGAAAGCCTGAAGATTGAAGCTCAGGAGAAAAGCACAGGAAAACACCAAAGCGCGGCAGACACCGTTAGTAGGCCCCAACCAAACTAGTAGGCCTAATGCAGTGTTATATTAACAACTAATTAATGAGAGCCTGAAGATTGAAGCTCAGGAAAGTAAACCTGGAGAACAACTTGGAGCGGCAGACACCGTTAGTAGGCCCCAACCAAACTAGTAGGCCAAATTCAGTGTAATATCTGATATAGGCCGAAAGCCTGAAGATTGAAGCTCAGCTTTGTTCAGTGGAGGACAACACCAAGGAGCAGCAGACACTGTTAGTAGGCCCCAACCAAACTAGTAGGCCAAATTCAGTGTTATATTAACAACTACTTAATGAGAGCCTGAAGATTGAAGCTCAGTAAAGTAAACCTGGAGAACACCTTGGAGCAGCAGACACCGTTAGTAGGCCCCAAACAAACTAGTAGGCCAGATGCAGTTTAATATCTGATATAGGCCGAAAGCCTGAAGAATGAAGCTCAGCTTTGTTCAGTGGAGGACAACACCAAGAAGCGACAGACACTGTTAGTAGGGCCCAACCAAATAGTAGGCCAAATGCAGTGTTATATTAACAACTACTTAATGAGAGCCTGAAGATTGAAGCTTGGAAAAGTAAACCTGGAGAACACCTTGGAGCGGCAGACACCGTTAGTAAGCCCCAACCAAACTAGTAGGCCTAATGCAGTGTTATATTAACAACTAATTAATGAGAGCCTGAAGATTGAAGCTCAGGAAAGTTGTTATGACCTGGTGGTTACGGAGCAGTACTGAGATGACCTGGTGGGTAAAACCAATCATGGACAAGCTCAGAGGAGGTGGCAGCTCCACCGACAGTAATCACTGTTATGACCTAGTGATTACGGAGCAGCACTGAAATGACCTGGTGGGTAAAACAAATAATGTACTAGCTCTGAGGAGGTGGTAGCTTTACTGACCGCATTCCCTACTCCTAATACCAACACTAGAAATAGCCGTGGAGCGTTCCTATCTCTGCCTAAACGCCTCTTCACAGCCTAAGATCTAGCTACCCCTGAAGATGGAAACGGAAAACTATCTCGCCTCAGAGAAACCCCCAAAGGAAAGATAGCCCCCACAAATATTGACGGTGAGTGGAGAGGGAAATGACAAACTCAGAAATGAAACTAGATTTAGCAAAGGAGGCCAATACTATCTAAATAGACAGAGATAGAAAAGGCTACTGTGCGGTCAGTATAAAAAACTGAATGTCCACGCAGAGTTTACAAAAATAACCTCCACACCGACTCACGGTGTGGAGGAGCAAATCTGCGACCCCAGAGCTTCCAACTAGCCGGAATATTTCATATTGACAAGCTGGACAAAAGAGACATAACTTAAACTGAACAGAAGGTCATAAGCAGGGAAACACCCAAAAACTAGCAGAACTTATCTTAAGCTGAAATGCACTGGCCAACAGAGAGCTTCCAGGAAAGGACTGAATCCACAGGAAGAAACATTGACAGCTGGCATCAACTACAGCCTAAAGCCCAGTTAAATAACAAGGCCAGGGCACCGATTAGTGAAAGCAGCTGCTAAGTTCCACTCGAAACCACCAGAGGGAGCCCAAGAGCTGAACTCCCAAAAATACCATTCATGACCACAGGATGGAGCCCAAGAACGGAATTCACAACAGTACCCCCCCCTTGAGGAGGGGTCACCGAACCCTCACCAGAGCCCCCAGGCCGATCGGGATGAGCCAAATGAAAAGCACGTACCAGATCGGCAGCATGGACATCGGAGGCAAAAACCCAACAGTTATCCTCCTGGCCATAACCCTTCCACTTAACCAGATACTGAAGTTTCCGCCTTGAAAGACGAGAATCCAAAATCTTCTCCACCACATATTCCAGCTCCCCCTCAACCAACACCGGAGCAGGAGGGTCAACAGAGGGAACCATGGGCACCACATATCTCCGCAACAAAGATCTATGGAACACATTATGAATGGAAAAAGAAGCTGGAAGGGCCAAACGAAAAGACACCGGATTGATAATTTCTGAAATCCTATAAGGACCAATAAAACGAGGCTTGAACTTAGGGGAAGAGACCTTCATAGGAACATGACGAGAAGACAACCAGACCAAATCCCCAACCCGAAGCCGGGGACCAACGCACCGACGGCGGTTAGCAAAACGTTGAGCCTTTTCCTGAGACAATGTTAAATTGTCCACCACATGAGTCCAAATCCGCTGCAACCTGTCCACCACAGAATCTACCCCAGGACAGTCGGAAGGCTCAACCTGCCCTGAAGAAAAACGAGGATGAAAACCGAAGTTACAAAAAAAAGGCGAAACCAAAGTAGCCGAACTAGCCCGATTATTAAGGGCAAACTCGGCCAACGGCAAGAAGGTGACCCAATCATCCTGATCAGCAGACACAAAGCATCTCAAATAGGTTTCCAAGGTCTGATTGGTTCGCTCCGTCTGTCCATTTGTCTGAGGGTGAAATGCCGAAGAAAAAGGAAAATTAATGCCCATTCTAACACAAAAGGACCGCCAAAACCTAGAAACAAACTGGGTACCTCTGTCAGACACAATATTCTCCGGAATACCATGCAAACGAACCACATGCTGGAAAAACAAAGGAACCAAATCAGAGGATGAAAGCAACTTAGGCAAAGGTACCAAGTGGACCATTTTAGAAAACCGGTCACAAACCACCCAGATGACAGACATCTTCTGAGAAACAGGAAGATCAGAAATAAAATCCATGGAAATATGCATCCAGGGCCTCTCAGGGATAGGCAAAGGCAAAAGCAACCCACTAGCACGAGAACAGCAGGGCTTAGCCCGGGCACAGATCCCACAGGACTGCACGAAGGAACGCACATCCCGTGACAAAGAAGGCCACCAAAAGGACCTGGCAACCAAATCTCTGGTACCAAAGATCCCAGGATGACCGGCCAACACCGAACAATGAATCTAAGAAATCACCTTACTAGTCCATCTATCAGGAACAAACAATTTCCCCACAGGACAGCGGTCGGGTCTATTAGCCTGAAACTCCTGAAGCACCCTGTTGTGAATTCTGTTCTCAAACTCCCTCCTGTGGTCATGAATGGTACTTCGGCGAGTTCTGTCCATTAACTCCCTCTGGTGGCCGTGAGTGGAGCTGCTGGTTCTGAGGTTCCTTCCTCAGCTGACCTCGTTTATTGCTAGGCTGGCTTCTCTATTTAACTCCACTCAGATTGTTACTTCATGCCAGCTGTCAATGTCCTAGTATTGGTTCAGATCTCTCTTGGATCTTTCTGATGACCTGTCTACTCCAGCAGAAGCTAAGTCCCTGCTAGTTCATTTGTTGTCATTATTATATTCTTTAGTACTTGCTAAGTTCTAGTCCAGCTTGCTATCATGATATTGCCTTGCTAGCTGGAAGCTCTGGGGTGCAGAGTGGCACCTCCGCACCGTGAGTCAGTGCGGGGGTCTTTTTGCACACTCTGCGTGGTTTTTTGTAGTTTTTTGTGCTGACCGCAAAGATACCTTTTCTATCCTCCGTCTGTTTAGTGTAGACTGGCCTCATTTGCTAAAACCTGTTTCATTCCTGTGTTTGTGACTTTCCTCTTAACTCACAGTCAATATTTGTGGGGGGCTGCCTTTTCCTTTGGGGAATTTCTCTGAGGCAAGGTAAGGCTTTATTTCCTATCTTTAGGGGTAGTTAGCTCTTAGGCTGTGAAGAGGCGTCTAGGCAGGTTAGGTACGCTCCACGGCTATTTCTAATGTGTGTGATAGGATTAGGGTTTGCGGTCAGCAGAGCTCCCACTTCCCAGAGCTTGTCCTATCTTATAGTTTAACCATCAGGTCATTCCGGGTGCTCCTAACCACCAGGTCCATAACAGTACAGCAGGCCCGTAAAGTGTTAATGCATCTCAATAGAGGGATAAGAGAAGTTCTGAGACCATTTTTTTTTCTCTGCAGTGTGTTTTGTCTTTCTTTTCCCCTTAACCTCTGGGTGGTTCAGGACTCAGGTGTAGATATGGACATTCAAGGTCTGTCTTCTTGTGTGGATCAACTCACTGCAATGGTACAAAGCATTCAAGATTATGTAGTTCAGAATCCGATGTTAGAGCCTAGAATTCCAATTCCTGATTTGTTTTCTGGGGATAGATCTAAGTTTCTGAATTTCAAAAATAATTGCAGACTGTTTCTTGCTTTGAAACCCCGCTCCTCTGGTGACTCCATTCAGCAAGTAAAAATTATTATTTCTTTGTTATGTGGCGACCCTCAAGACTGGGCATTTTCCCTTGCGCCAGGAGATCCTGCATTGCGTAATGTAGATGCGTTTTTTCTGGCACTTGGATTGCTTTATGATGAAGCGAATTCAGTGGATCAGGCAGAGAAAATCTTGCTGGCTTTGTGTCAGGGTCAGGATGAAGCGGAGGTATAGGTCAGAAGTTTAGAAAGTGGTCTGTGCTTACTCAGTGGAATGAGTGTGCCCTGGCAGCAATTTTCAGAAAGGGTCTTTCTGAAGCCCTTAAGGATGTTATGGTGGGGTTCCCCACGCCTGCTGGTCTGAATGAATCTATGTCCTTGGCCATTCAGATCGATCGGCGCTTGCGTGAGCGCAAAGCTGTGCACCATTTGGCGGTACCTTCTGAGCAGAGGCCTGAGCCTATGCAATGTGATAGAACTTTGACCAGAGCTGAACGGCAAGAACACAGACGTCAGAATGGGCTGTGTTTTTACTGTGGTGACTCCACTCATGCCATCTCTGATTGTCCTAAACGCACTAAGCGGTTCGCTAGGTCTGCCACCATTGGTACTGTACAGCCTAAGTTTCTTTTGTCCGTTACTCTCATTTGCTCTTTGTCATCCTATTCTGTTATGGCATTTGTGGATTCAGGCGCTGCCCTGAATTTGATGGACTTGGAGTTTGCCAGGCGCTGTGGTTTTTTCTTGGAGCCCTTGCAGTATCCTATTCCATTGAGAGGAATTGATGCTACGCCTTTGGCCAAGAATAAGCCTCAGTACTGGACTCAGTTGACCATGTGCATGGCTCCTGCACATCAGGAGGATTTTCGCTTTTTGGTGTTGCATAATCTGCATGATGTGGTCGTTTTAGGTTTGCCATGGCTACAGGTCCATAATCCAGTATTGGATTGGAAATCAATGTCTGTGTCCAGTTGGGGTTGTCAAGGGGTACATGGTGATGTTCCATTGTTGTCAATTTCTTCTTCCACTCCTCCTGAGGTCCCTGAGTTTTTGTTGGATTACCGGGATGTATTTGATGAGCCCAAATCCAGTGCCCTACCTCCTCATAGGGATTGCGATTGTGCTATTAATTTGATTCCTGGTAGTAAGTTTCCTAAGGGCTGACTGTTCAATTTATCTGTGCCAGAACACGCCGCTATGCAGAGTTATATAAAGGAGTCCTTGGAGAAAGGGCATATTCGCCCGTCGTCGTCACCGTTGGGAGCAGGGTTCTTTTTTGTGGCCAAGAAGGATGGTTCTCTGAGACCTTGTATAGATTACCGCCTTCTCAATAAAATCACGGTCAAATTTCAGTACCCTTTGCCGCTACTGTCTGATTTGTTTGCTCGGATTAAGGGGGCTAGTTGGTTCACCAAGATAGATCTTCGAGGGGCGTATAATCTTGTGCGTATTAAAAAGGGCGATGAATGGAAAACAGCATTTAATACGCCCGAGGGCCATTTTGAGTACCTGGTGATGCCATTCGGGCTTTCTAATGCTCCATCTGTGTTTCAGTCCTTTATGCATGACATCTTCCGAAAGTACCTGGATAGATTCATGATTGTATATTTGGATGATATTTTGGTCTTTTCGAATGATTGGGAGTCTCATGTGAAGCAGGTCAGAATGGTGTTCCAGGTCCTTCATGCTAATTCCTTGTTTGTGAAGGGGTCTAAATGTCTCTTCGGAGTTCAGAAGGTTTCATTTTTGGGCTTCATTTTTTCCCCTTCTACTATCGAGATGGATCCTGTTAAAGTTCAGGCCATTTATGATTGGACTCAGCCTACATCGGTGAAGAGCCTTCAGAAATTCCTGGGCTTTGCTAATTTTTACCGTCGCTTCATCGCTAATTTTTCTAGTGTTGTTAAACCATTGACTGATTTGACCAAGAAAGGTTCGGATGTGGTCAATTGGTCCTCTGCGGCCGTTGAGGCTTTTCAGTTGTTGAAGCGTCATTTTTCTTTGGCCCCTGTGTTGTGTCAGCCAGATGTTTCGCTCCCGTTTCAGGTCGAGGTTGATGCTTCTGAGATTGGAGCAGGGGCTGTTTTATCTCAAAGAAGTTCTGATGGCTCGGTGATGAAGCCATGTGCTTTCTTTTCTAGAAAGTTTTCGCCTGCTGAGCGCAATTATGATGTTGGCAATCGAGAGTTGTTGGCTATGAAGTGGGCATTCGAGGAGTGGCGACATTGGCTTGAAGGAGCCAAGCATCGCGTGGTGGTCTTAACGGATCACAAGAATCTGACTTATCTCGAGTCTGCCAAGCAGTTGAATCCTAGACAGGCTCGATGGTCGCTGTTTTTCTCCCGTTTTGATTTTGTGGTTTCATACCTTCCGGGTTCTAAGAATGTGAAGGCTGATGCCCTTTCAAGGAGTTTTGTGCCTGATTCTCCGGGAGTTCCTGAGCCGGCTGGTATTCTCAAAGAGGGGGTAATTTTGTCTGCCATCTCCCCTGATTTGCGGCGGGTGCTGCAGGAGTTTCAGGCTGATAGACCTGACCGTTGTCCAGCAGAGAAACTGTTTGTCCCTGACAGATGGACTAGTAGAGTTATCTCTGAGGTTCATTGTTCGGTGTTGGCTGGTCATCCTGGAATCTTTGGTACCAGAGATTCGGTGGCTAGGTCCTTTTGGTGGCCTTCCTTGTCACGGGATGTGCGTTCTTTTGTGCAGTCCTGTGGGACTTGTGCTCGGGCTAAGCCCTGCTGTTCTCGTGCCAGTGGGTTACTTTTGCCCTTGCCAGTCCCGAAAAGGCCCTGGACGCATATTTCCATGGATTTTATTTCAGATCTCCCTGTCTCTCAAAGGATGTCGGTCATCTGGGTGGTTTGTGATCGCTTCTCTAAGATGGTCCATTTGGTACCCTTGCCTAAATTGCCTTCCTCCTCTGATTTGGTTCCATTATTTTTCCAGCATGTGGTTCGTTTGCATGGCATTCCGGAGAACATCGTGTCGGACAGAGGTTCCCAGTTTGTTTCAAGGTTTTGGCGGTCCTTTTGTGCTAAGATGGGCATTGATTTGTCTTTTTCTTCAGCTTTCCATCCTCAGACAAATGGCCAAACCGAACGAACCAATCAGACTTTGGAAACATATCTGAGATGCTTTGTTTCTGCTGATCAGGATAATTGGGTGACATTCTTGCCTTTGGCTGAGTTCGCCCTTAATAATCGGGCCAGCTCGGCTACTTTGGTTTCGCCTTTTTTCTGTAATTCTGGTTTCCATCCTCGTTTTTCTTCAGGGCAGGTTGAGCCTTCGGACTGTCCTGGTGTAGATTCTGTGGTGGACAGGTTGCAGCAAATTTGGACTCATGTGGTGGACAATTTGACATTGTCCCAGGAGAAGGCTCAACGTTTCGCTAACCGCCGTCGCTGTGTTGGTCCCCGACTTCGTGTTGGGGATTTGGTTTGGTTGTCGTCTCGTTATGTTCCTATGAAGGTTTCTTCTCCTAAGTTTAAGCCTCGTTTCATTGGTCCTTATAAGATTTCTGAAATTCTCAATCCTGTGTCATTTCGTTTGGCCCTTCCAGCTTCTTTTGCCATCCATAATGTGTTCCATAGGTCGTTGTTGCGGAGATATGTGGCGCCTATGGTTCCCTCCGTTGACCCTCCTGCTCCGGTGTTGGTCGAGGGGGAGTTGGAGTATGTGGTGGAGAAGATTTTAGATTCTCGTATTTCGAGACGGAAACTTCAGTACTTGGTCAAATGGAAGGGTTATGGTCAGGAAGATAATTCCTGGGTTGTTGCCTCTGATGTTCATGCTGCCGATTTAGTTTGTGCCTTTCATTTGGCTCATCCTGATCAGCCTGGGGGCTCTGGTGAGGGTTCGGTGACCCCTCCTCAAGGGGGGGTACTGTTGTGAATTCTGTTCTCGAACTCCCTCCTGTGGTCATGAATGGTACTTCGGCGAGTTCTGTCCATGAACTCCCTCTGGTGGCCGTGAGTGGAGCTGCTGGTTCTGAGGTTCCTTCCTCAGCTGACCTCGTTTATTGCTAGGCTGGCTTCTCTATTTAACTCCACTCAGATTGTTACTTCATGCCAGCTGTGAATGTCCTAGTATTGGTTCAGATCTCTCTTGGATCTTTCTGATGACCTGTCTACTCCAGCAGAAGCTAAGTCCCTGCTAGTTCATTTGTTGTCATTATTATATTCTTTAGTACTTGCTAAGTTCTAGTCCAGCTTGCTATCATGATATTGCCTTGCTAGCTGGAAGCTCTGGGGTGCAGGGTGGCACCTCCGCACCGTGAGTCGGTGCGGGGGTCTTTTTGCACACTCTGCGTGGTTTTTTGTAGTTTTTTGTGCTGACCGCAAAGATACCTTTTCTATCCTCCATCTGTTTAGTGTAGACTGGCCTCCTTTGCTAAAACCTGTTTCATTCCTGTGTTTGAGACTTTCCTCTTAACTCACAGTCAATATTTGTGGGGGGCTGCCTTTTCCTTTGGGGAAGGTAAGGCTTTATTTCCTATCTTTAGGGGTAGTTAGCTCTTAGGCTGTGAAGAGGCATCTAGGCAGGTTAGGTACGCTCCACGGCTATTTCTAGTGTGTGTGATAGGATTAGGGTTTGCAGTCAGCAGAGCTCCCACTTCCCAGAGCTTGTCCTATCTTATAGTTTAACCATCAGGTCATTCCGGGTGCTCCTAACCACCAGGTCCATAACAGCACCCGCCGCAAATCAGGGGAGATAGCAGAAAGAATCACCCCCTCCTTGAGAATACCAGCCGGCTCACGGACTCCCGGAGAATCAGGCAAAAAACTCCTAGACAGGGCATCAGCCTTCACATTTTTAGATCCCGGAAGATACGAGACCACAAAATCAAAACGGGAGAAAAACAAAGACCACCGAGCCTGTCTAGGATTCAACCGCTTGGCAGACTCAAGGTAAATCAGATTCTTATGATCGGTCAAGACCACAACAGGATGCTTGGCTCCCTCAAGCAAATGTCGCCACTCCTCAAATGCCCACTTCATAGCCAACAAGTCCCGATTGCCGACATCATAATTACGCTCAGCAGGCGAAAACTTTCTGGAGAAGAAAGCACACGGCTTCAACACCGAGCCATCAGAACTTCTCTGAGATAGAACAGCTCCTGCCCCAATCTCAGAAGCGTCAACCTCAACCTGAAAAGGGAGAAAAACATCTGGCTGACGCAACACAGGGGCAGAAGTAAAACGACGCTTAAGCTCCTGAAAGGCCTCCACAGCCGCAGAGGACCAATTCACCACATCAGCACCCTCCTTGGTCAAATCGGTCAGAGGTTTAACCACATTAGAAAAATTAGCAATGAAGCGGCGATAAAAATTAGCAATGCCCAAAAATTTCTGAAGGCTCTTCACAGATGTGGGTTGAGTCCAATCATAAATAGCCTGGACCTTAACAGGGTCCATTTCAATAGCCGAGGGAGAAAAAATGAACCCCAGAAAAGAAACCTTCTGAACTCCAAAAAGGCCCCTTCACAAACAGTGTATTAGCACGAAGAATCTGAACTACCATCCTGACCTGCTTCACATGAGACTCCCAATCATCGGAAAAAAACAAAATATCATCCAAATATACAATCATGAATTTATCCAGATACTCCCGGAAAATATCATGCATAAAGGACTGAAACACAGATGGAGCATTAGAGAGCCCAAAAGGCATCACAAGATATTCAAAATGGCCTTCGGGCGTATTAAATGCTGTTTTCCGTTCATCACCCTGTTTGATGCGGACAAGATTATACACCCCTCGAAGGTCAATCTTGGTAAACCAGCTAGCCCCTTTAATCCGAGCAAACAAATCAGAGAGCAAAGGCAAAGGGTACTGGAATTTGACCGTGATCTTATTGAGAAGGCGATAATCTATACAGGGCCTCAAGGAGCCATCCTTCTTGGCAACAAAAAAGAACCCCGCTCCCAACGGTGACGAAGACGGGCGAATATGCCCCTTCTCCAAGGACTCCTTTACATAACTCCACATAGCGGCATGCTCTGGCACAGACAGATTGAAAAGTCGACCCTTAGGGAACTTACAGCCAGGAATCAAATTAATAGCGCAATCACAGTCCCTATGAGGAGGCAGAGGACTGGATTTAGGCTCCTCAAATATATCCTGGAAATCCGACAAAAACTCAGAAACTTCAGAAGAAGGGGACGAGGAAATTGACATCAGAGAAATGTCACTATGTATCCCCTGACAACCCCAACTAGTCACAGACATAGATTTCCAATCCAGCACTGGATTATGTACCTGTAACCATGGAAACCCCAGCACAACCACATCATGCAAATTATGCAACACCAAAAAGCGAATATTTTCCTGATGTGCTGGAGCCATGTTCATGGCTAACTGTGTCCAGTACTGAGGTTTATTCTTGGCCAATGGCGTAGCATCAATCCCCCTCAAGGGAATAGGGCTCTGCAAAGGCTCCAAGGAAAAACCACAGTGCTTGGCAAATTCTAGGTCCATTAAGTTCAGGGCAGCGCCAGAATCCACAAATGCCATTACAGAATAGGACGACAATGAGCAAATCAGGGTAATAGACAAGAGAAATTTAGGCTGTACAGTACTGATGGTAACCGACCTAGCAACCCTCTTAGTTCGCTTCGGGCAATCAGAGATAGCATGAGTAGCGTCACCACAGTAGAAACACAGCCCATTCTGACGTCTGAACACCTGCCGTTCTGCTCTCATCAAAATCCTATCACATTGCATAGGCTCAGAACTCTGCCCAGAGGACACTGCCATATGGTGCACCACCTTACGATCACGTAGGCGCCAATCAATCTGAATGGCCAGAGACATTGATTCGTTCAAACCAGCAGGCGTGGGAAACCCCACCATAACATCTTTAAGGGCTTCAGAAAGACCCTTTCTGAAAATAGCTGCCAGGGCATCCTCATTCCATTTTGTAAGCACAGACCACTTTCTAAATTTCTGACAATATATTTCTGCTGCTTCCTGATCCTGACACAGAGCCAGCAAAATTTTTTTTGCCTGATCCACAGAATTGGGTTCGTCATAAAGCAGTCCAAGTGCTTGAAAAAATGAATCTACATTGAGCAATGCAGGATTCCCTGGCTCAAGGGAGAATGCCCAGTCCTGCGGGTCGCCACGCAGCAGAGAAATAACAATCTTCACCTGCTGAATGGGGTCACCAGAGGAACGGGGTCTCAGAGCAAAAAACAATCTGCAATTATTTTTAAAGTTCAAAAACTTAGATCTATCCCCAGAAAACAAATCAGGGATAGGAATTCTAGGCTCAGAAACAGGAGTTTGAACAACATAGTCTTGGATACTCTGTACCCTTGCAGCGAGATGATCAACATGCGCAGACAGACCCTGAACCTCCATATCAGCACCAAGCTCCTGCACCATCCAAAAATCAAGGGGAAAAAAAAAGACGAAACAGGCCCCAAAGTAGTAGGCCAAATGCAGTTTAATATCTGATATAGGCCGAAAGACTGAAGATTGAAGCTCAGCTTTGTTCAGTGGAGGACAACACCAAGGAGCGGCAGACACCGTTAGTAGGCCCCAACCAAACTAGTAGGCCAAATGCAGTGTTATATTAACAACTACTTAATGAGAGCCTGAAGATTGAAGCTCAGGAAAGTGAACCTGGAGAACACCTTGGAGCGGCAGACACCGTTAGTAGGCCGCAAACCAAACTAGTAGGCCAAATGCAGTTTAATATCTGATCTAGGCCGAAAGCCTGAAGATTGAAGCTCAGCTTTATTCAGTGGAGGACAACACCAAGGAGCGTCAGACACCGTTAGTAGGCCCCAACCAAACTAGTAGGCCTAATGCAGTGTTATATTAACAACTAATTAATGAGAGCCTGAAGATTGAAGCTCGGGAAAGTAAACCTGGAGAACACCTTGGAGCGGCAGACACCGTTAGTAGGCCCCAACCAAACTAGTAGGCCAAATGCAGTGTTATATTAACAACTAATTAATGAGAGCCTGAAGATTGAAGCTCAGGAAAGTAAACCTGGAGAACACCTTGGAGCGGAAGACACCGTTAGTAGGCCCCAACCAAACTAGTAGGCCAAATGCAGTTTAATATCCGATCTAGGCCGAAAGCCTGAAGATTGAAGCTCAGCTTTATTCAGTGGAGGAGACAAGCAAGGGGCAGCAGACACCGTTACTAGGGCCCAAATAAACGCGTAGGCCAAATGCAGTTTAATATCAGATCTAGGCCGAAAGCCTGAAGATTGAAGCTCAGCTTTATTCAGTGGAGGAAACAAGCAAGGGGCAGCAGACACCATTACTAGGGCCCAAATAAACGAGTAGGCCAAATGCAGTTTAATATCTGATCTAGGCCGAAAGCCTGAAGATTGATGCTCAGCTTTATTCAGTGGAGGAGACAAGCAAGGGGCAGGAGACACCGTTACTAGGGCCCAAATAAACGAGTAGGCCAAATGCAGTTTAATATCTGATCTAGGCCGAAAGCCTGAAGGTTGAAGCTCAGCTTTATTCAGTGGAGGAGACAAGCAAGGGGCACCAGACACCGTTACTAGGGCCCAAATAAACGAGTAGGCCAAATGCAGTTTAATATCTGATCTAGGCCAAAAGCCTGAAGATTGAAGCTCAGCTTTATTCAGTGGAGGAGATAAGCAAGGGGCAGCAGACACCGTTACTAGGGTCCAACCAAACGAGTAGGCCAAATGCAGTTTAATATTTAAAATGTAGGCCGAAAGCCTGAAGATTGAAGCTCAGGAAAACCAACACAGGACAAGACCAAGGTGCGGCAGACATCGTTACTAGGCTCACCCAAACTAGTAGGCCAAATGCAGTTTAAAATTCTAGATACAGGGCGAAAGCCTGAAGATTGAAGCTCAAGAAAACCAAACAGGAGAAAACCAAGGTGCGGCAGACACCGTTACTATGCCCACCCAAACTAGTAGCCCAAATGCAGCTCAAAAAATTCTAAATACAGGCCGAAAGCCTGAAGATTGAAGCTCAGCTTTTTCAGTGGAGGACAGCGGTATTGAGTGGCGCAGACAGACAAAGGTAGTATGTGTTAAATAAAAAAGTTGTCTATATGCAGTTTTAAATTGGTTACAGCCTGGGGTACACAGGCAGCATTGGTGTGGTCAGCGGAGGACGATTGCAAGGAGGGACCACAGACAGACTTCCTAGGCCTAAAATAAAAAAGCAGGCTCTATGCGGTTTTAAATAGGCTACCGGGGTACACAGGCACCATTGGTGTGGTCAGCGGAGGACGATTGCAAGGAGGGACCGCAGACAGACTTCCTAGGCCTAAAATATAAAAGCAGGCTCAATGCAGTTTTAAATAGGCTACAGTGGCACACAGGCAGCATTGGTGTGGTCAGCGGAGGACGATTGCAAGGAGGGACAGCAGACAGACTTCCTAGGCCTAAAGTAAAAAAGCAGGCTCTATGCAGTTTTAAATAGGCTACAAGGGTACACAGGCAGCATTGGTGTGGTCAGCGGAGGCCGATTGCACCGAGGGGCAGACACAGTTAGTAGGGCCAAAAAAGTAATAGGCAAAATGCAGTTAAAAATCGGTTACAGGAGTAAGCAGGCGGCCTACCTTTGTTCAGTGGAGGACAACTGTAAAGAGTGTCTGACACAGTTAGTAGGCCAAAATTATAAAGTGAGGTTAATGTGTTGCCACAAAAAAATGTCACAAATAAACAGGTGGCATACCTAGGTACAGGGGTGGGCTCCTCTGCTGACTTGCAGACAGTGGTAGTTGGCGCAAAGTATTAACTGGTGTAAATGTAGGACAGGGCCCCTGAATATTTGTAATAGCATCAATCATGTCAATAAATTGTTATTGGCAGTGCCATTGAAGGATTTAACAGCACAGATTAAACAGTGGTGGAGCAGTGAGAGGCGGTGGTACTGGCCCAGGGCCCCTCATGTTACGACGGTGTGTCTGACGTTGGGTGTGCACCACCACCGCCAGAGACACTTCATTGTACTATGAGGGACCCTGTGCCAGTGTCGTCACCCAAAAGTGGGCACACCCACCTGTTCAGCCAAACGGCACTCGCATGGGTGCTTGCGCCAAGTGGTGACCACGGCCCCGTAGGCCAAATCAGCCCATTTAGGGAGGTGTAAAAATGGCCTATCGTGGACATACAGAGGTTGCAAATGGAGAAATTGGAGCAGTCAGTAAGATGAGACCCAAAGCAAGACCTTTTTACAGGAAAGCTAGGTGTCAGCAGGGAAAGCTGGGGCAAAATAATTAGAAATCCACGATTGGTTCATTTTAATGAAGGTTAGATCATTAACATTTTGGGTAGTCAGACGAGTCCTTTTTTCGGTCAGTATTGAACCAGAAGCACTAAATACTCTTTCTGATAGCACACTAGCTGCTGGGCAAGCAAGCTCCTGTAATGCATATTCTGCCAATTCAGGCCAGGTGTCTATTTTGGATGCCCAGTAATCAAATGGGAATGACGTGTGAGGGAGAACATCGATAAGGGAGGAAAAATAGTTACACTTTCCAGTCCCTACTCAACCCAAGAGAGCAGGCCCCAACCACAGATCTCCGCGCTGACGATCTGGCCAATTACTTCAAAGAAAAAATTGACCACATTCGACAGAAAATCATCTCCCAATCTCTTCATACCAGGCATTGTCCTCCCTCTCCCACTGCATCTAGTTCACTCTCTGACTTTGAACCAGTTACAGAAGAAGAAGTAAGCAGGCTCCTTGCATCTTCTCGCCCGACCACTTGCACCAGTGACCCCATTCCGTCACATCTCCTCCAGTCCCTTTCCCCGGCTGTCACCTCTCACATCACAAAAATATTCAACCTTTCCCTCACTTCCGGTATTTTTCCCTCCTCATTTAAGCATGCCATCATACATCCATTACTTAAAAAACCCTCCCTCGACCAAAACTGTGCCGCTAATTATAGACCTGTCTCTAATCTTCCCTTCATCTCTAAACTCCTGGAACGCCTGGTCCACTCCCGTCTTACCCGCTATCTCTCAGATAACTCTCTTCTCGACCCTCTTCAATCTGGCTTCCGCTCTTTACACTCTACTGAAACTGCCCTCACTAAAGTCTCTAATGACCTACTAACAGCTAAATCTAATGGTCACTACTCCATGCTAATTCTCTTGGATCTTTCCGCAGCATTCGACACTGTGGATCATCAGCTCCTCCTCACTATGCTCCGCTCCATCGGCATCAAGGACACCATTCTCTTTTGGTTCTCCTCCTATCTCTCTGACCGATCCTTCACTGTATGTTTTGCTGGTTCCTCCTCCTCTCCCCTTCCCCTTACTGTTGGGGTTCCTCAAGGATCAGTCCTAGGCCCCCTCCTCTTCTCTTTGTATACCGCCCCTATTGGACAAACAATCAGTAGATTTGGTTTCCAGTACCATCTCGATGCTGACGACACCCAATTATACACCTCTTCTCCTGCTTTCACTCCGACTTCTTAGAAAACACCAGTGATTGTCTTACCACTGTCTCTAACATCATGTTCTCCCTCTATCTGAAACTGAACCTGTCAAAAACTGAACTCCTCGTGTTCTCTCCCTCTACTAACCTACCTTTGCCTGACATTGCCATCTCCGTGTGCGGTTCCACCATTACTCCCAAGCAACATGCCCGCTGCCTTGGGGTCATCCTTGATTCCGAGCTTTCATTCACCACCCACATCCGATCACTGGCACGCTCTTCTTATCTGCATCTCAAAAATATTTCTAGAATTCGCCCTTTTCTCACTTTCGACTCTGCAAAAACTCTTACTGTCTCACTTATTCATTCTCGTCTGGACTATTGTAACTCTCTACTAATCGGCCTCCCTCTTACCAAACTCTCCCCGCTCCAATCTGTCCTGAATGCTGCTGCCAGGATCATATTCCTCACCAACCGTTACACCGATGCCTCTACCTTGTGCCAGTCATTACACTGGCTACCCATCCACTCCAAAATCCAGTACAAAACTACTACCCTCATCCACAAAGCACTCCATGGCTCAGCACCACCCTACATCTCCTCTCTGGTCTCAGTCTACCATCCTACCCGTGCCCTCCGCTCCGCTAATGACCTCAGGTTAGCTGTTGTGGATTCTGTTTGTGGGCTCCCTCTGGTGGTTACTGCTGGTACTGGGTGACTTTGGTGGGTTGCGGTCTCTGGGTTCCACCTGTCCATCAGTGGCTGGGTGTTTCCTATTTAGCCTGGCCTTTCTGTCATTTCCTTGCCGGCTATCAATGTATTCAGATGTGCTCAGTTTGGTTCCTGCCTACCTGCTCCCAGATCTTTCAGTATAAGCTAAGTGCTGATTTTCAGTTGTTTGGTTTTTTGTCCAGCTTGCTTATTATGTCTCTATGCTAGCTGGTAGCTCTAGTGGACTGAGGTTCTCCCCATGTGCCATGAGTTGGCACATGGGTTCTTGTAATCTCAGGATGGTTTTTTGATTAGGGTTTTTTGCTGACCGCTCAGACCCCTTTTGTATCGTTCTGATTTCTAGTTTACAGCGGGCCTCAATTTGCTGAAACTATATATATCATCTCTATGTGTGTGCCTTCCTCTCATTTCACCGTCAATACATGTGGGGGGCAACTATACCTTTTGGGGTTCATTCCTCTGGAGGCAAGTGAGGTCTTTATTTTCTCTGCAGTGCTAGTTAGCTCTTAGGCTGGTGCGTGGCGTCTAGAACCAACGTAGGCACGCTCCCTGGCTATCTCTAGTTGCGTTTGTCAGGCGTAGGGCAGCGGTCAGCCCAGGTTCCATCACCCTAGAGCTCGTCCGTTATTTATTTGTACTTTGCTTTTCCTGTGCTATCCCTTGCCATTGGGATTCATGACAGTTAGCATCCTCAATAATCAGAACCTCCCATTCCCGTCTCCAAGACTTTACACGTGCTGCGCCGATTCTTTGGAATGCACTACCTAGATTAATATGATTAATCCCCAATCCCCACAGTTTTAAGCGTGCTCTAAAAACGCATTTGTTCAGACTGGCCTACCGCCTCAACGCATTAACCTAACTATCCCTGTGTGGCCTAATAAATTATCAGGTTCCTCGCATCGTGTTCTCATACACTTTATGCAGTCAATAGCCTCTGTGTCTGTACTGCTACATACTTAGGCTGTTAACTGGTTCATGCAGCTTTACATGAACACCCGAGCCTTACACTATGGCTGGTCCAAATAACTAAAGCAATTGTTACCATCCACCTCTCGTGTCTCCCCTTTTCCTCATAGTCTGTAAGCTTGCAAGCAGGGCCCTCATTCCTCCTGGTATCTGTTTTGAACTGTGATTTCTGTTATGCTGTAATGTCTATTGTCTGTACAGGTCCCCTCTATAAGTTGTAAAGCGCTGCGGAATATGTTGGCGCTATATAAATAAAATTATTATTATTATTATTATTATTATAGTTAGTAACCATACTGGACAAATGTGGTCTCCTGTCACTTTGAATTGATGCAGCATTACCTGTTGTGTCTGCGGTCATTGCGAAATCACTCCACAACCTGGTCATAAAACCCCTCTGTCCAACGGCACTTCTGATTTCTGCACCTCTATCACCTCTGCCATGTTGCCCCCTGCAGCTCTTGTGAGAACCATCACCACCGCTGTGTGCTGGGAATGCCTGAACCAAACGGTCTACAAGAGTTGCTTGTTTGGTAGCCAATATTTCCTCAAGGTTCTCATGTGGCATGATATTTAGCAATTTCCCTTTATAGCGTGGATCCAGGAGGCAGGCCAACCAGTAACCGTCATCGGTCATCATTTTGATAATGTGGGGGTCCCTTTTTAGGATACGCAAGGCATAATCTGCCATGTGGGCCAATGTTCCAGGTAACAAGTCACTGCTTGTGCTGGGTTGAGGAGCACTTTCTTGCAAATCAACATCACTTGTCTCCCTCAAAAACCCTGTACCTGACCTTGCAACGCCACCAGTTTCTATTGCCCCCTGAGAAGCTTCCTCCTCCCATCATCCTCCTCGTCCTCCTCCTCTTCGTCCGCCACCTCATCCAGGAGACTTCCCTGAGCAGTCAATGGCTGACTGTCATCAAGGCTTCCCTCTTCCTCGGTTGCAGACGCCTGCTGCTTTATGTGCGTCAAACTTTGCATCAGCAGACGCATTAGGGGGATTCTCATGCTTATGATGGCATAGTCTGCGCTAACCAGGCGTGTGCATTCCTCAAAACACTGAAGGACTTGACAGAGGTCTTGGAGCTTCGACCACTGCACACCTGACAACTTCATGGCTGACATCCAACTGCCTGCCCGTTTATGTGTATCCTCCCACAAATACATAACAGCACGCCTCTGTTCGCACAGTCTCTGAAGCATGTGCAGTGTGGAGTTCCACCTTGTTGCAACGTCGATTATTAGGCGGTGCTGGGGAAGCTTCAAAGATCGCTGATGGTTCTGCATACGGCTGGAGTGTACGGGCGAATGGCGGATGTGCGAGCAGTCTTCGCACCTTCAGGAGCAAGGCAGGTAACCCCGGATAACTTTTCAGGAAGCACTGCACCACCAGGTTCAAGGTGAGAGCCAGGAAAGGAATGTGTTTCAGTTGTGAAAGGGCTACAGCAGCCATAAAATTCCTTCCGTTATCACTGACTACCTTGCTTGCCTCAAGATGTACAGTGCCCAGCCATGACTGAGTTTCTTGCTGCAAGAACTTGGCCAGAACTTCCGCAGTGTGTCTGTTGTCGCCCAAGCACTTCATTTCCAACACAGCCTGCTGACGCTTACCACAAGCTGTTCTATAATGGGACACCTCGTGTGCAACACTGTCAGCTGTGGATGGAGTGGTCGTGTGACTGCGGTCTGTGGACGAGCTCTCGCTTCTGCTGGAGGACAAGGAGGAGGAGGAGGAGGGGTGGCGAACGCCTACAGCCAACTGTTTCCTAGACCTTGGGCTAGGCAGAACTGTCCCACTGTGGCTGTCCCCTGTGGATCCTGCATCCACCACATTAACCCAGTGTGCTGTGATGGACACGTAACTGTCACCACCTCGCGGTCCGGGGCACCTACTTTCTCTTCCCCGCCTGTTCTTACCTCCTCCGGTTCTGTCCTGAGTCAGCAGGGTCACGCTCCGGTCACCGGCCGGCGCTCCGGGGCCCATCCCTGCAGACATGCTGCCCGGGTCCTTGCTCCCATGTCTGCTGCACTTCCTCGTTCCTCTCCCTCTCCTAGGGAGTGCATAGGGGGCGGGCAGGCCAGCTCTCTGGCTTCTTAAAGGGCCAGCCCGTTCCTACTCACTGCCCCTCCTCCCGGCCTATCACCTGCAGGCTGGAGGGATAAAAGGATCTCAGTCACTCCTGGACTCCGCCTGGGCAACTTCTATTATCCTGAAGTTGCTGCTCCAGGTCTTGTCCTGCTATGCTTACCAACCCAGTTTGCCTGCCTTACTCTGTGTTCCTTTTTCCCCTAGGATCGTGTCTGGCCTTCTCGGCATCCTGAGTCCTGGATCCTGGACGGTTCCCTGCAGTCTTCAGCCTGCTTCCTAGTTCCACGTTCTGCCCTGTCTTTTCAGTTCATTTCTCCCCAGCCTCCTAGGTCGGTTTAACACAGGTGTCTGCTTCATCGGACCCTCTATTGGTGGTCAAGGGGAAATCCCTGTATAGGGGTCACTCCAAGCCTTGGACTCCTTAGAGGCACCCTGGTGTTGTGGTCCTGTGGCCCTCCTTTGGGGTGTCTCCCCTAGTATTTGTATTACTTTACAATAAAGCTTTTGAACCTGCTTTCTTGGTCTGGCTCTCCCTTCCTGGTATCAGCAACCGCTGTATTTGTGGTCCAGAGGGTCCACCCGATAGACCCATCTGTAGGGCGTGACAGATTTTGCCCAGGCCATGGACCCCGCTGATGCCAGGTTCGATGCTCAGAGGGAGCTTGCTAGTCTCCGCCAGAGCCAGGAACAGGTTGTTGTGTTCATGCGGACCCTTGAGGCCCGTCTAGGTTCCCCTCAGGGGGTGGATGCATCTTACTCCTCTCATCTTGCAGATCTACATCAAGAGCTGGATCAACAAGGACGGATACAGACCCAGATGCTGGAGTACATGACGTCTGTGGACGAGCGGCTCTCGAATCTACAGCGGTCTCCTCCTGCCCCGGTTGCTGCACCCGTGTTGGATCCCGGTGCCGTAGGAGGCGTCTTCTCTTCCCCTCGTCTCTGCAAACCCACCAGGTACTCTGGGGATCCAAAAATGTGCAGGGGTTTCATCAACCAATGCCAGCTGCATTTCAGGCTTCTCCCTCATCAATACCCTACGGATGTGGCGAAAGTGGCCTTTCTGGCATCACACCTGGAGGGCGAGGCCTTGGCCTGGTTCAACCCACTACTGGAGAGAGAGGACCCCATTGTATCTGATCTGCGGTCCTTCTTGGACACCTTCCGGAAGATCTTTGATGAGCCAGGTCGAGTGGCTTCGGCCACGGAGGAGTTGTTCAGCTTACAGCAAGGTACTCTGTCGGTTGGCCAATACGCCATACAGTTTCGCACTTTGGCTTCGGAGCTTCGCTGGTCTGACGAGCCCCTGATCGGTGTCTTCCGGAGAGGGTTATCCAGTCGCCTGAAGGACGAGCTTGCCGTACGAGACCTCCCCGATACCCTGGACGAATACATCTCCCTTGCCGTCCGGATGGACCGCCGCCTACAAGAACGCACCAAGGAGAGAGCCCAGGAGAGAAGACCACCTCGATTGGCACCCTCTTTTCAGAGGCCCCTGTTACCAGGTAACGCCTCGTCTGCCGAAGCACCCGAACCCATGGAGGTGGATCGTCTCCGGCTGAGTACCCGGGAGCGTGAGGAGAGAGTCGCCCGGAGGTTGTGTCTCTATTGTGGTGGCTCCAACCACTTCCGCCGGCAATGTCCCAGAAGACCGGAAAACTCCTCCACCTAGGACAGGTAAGAGAGGCCATCCTAGGTGAGAGTGATACCTCTCTACCATTAACTGTTTCCATACAGGTGAAAATCGGTGACAGGCGGTTCTCAGAGTTGGCGTATTTGGACTCGGGATCTGCAGGTAACTTTATTCAGCGAGACATGGCTCTCCGCCTCGGCATCCCTATACACCCCCTGCAGCATCCCCGCACCATCACCTCCGTTGATGGGAGACCCCTACAAGACTCCGTTGAGGGCATTACCAGTGAGGTGGAGATTCAGATCGGAGCTCTCCATACTGAGAGGATTGCCTTTCTCGTGCTACCCACTCTCTCCCCACCTTTCTTGCTCGGTCTGCCATGGCTGCGTATGCATGAGCCAGTCATAGACTGGCAAAGTGGGGAGATCCAGCGTTGGGGTTCGGCCTGCCATAGCCATTGCCTGCTGTCCGTCCGGCCTATCCGTTTGCCTCCCTCACCTACGTCCTTGCCTGGACTTCCGGAGGCCTACTGGGCATATGCGGACGTCTTCGATAAACGAGAAGCAGAGGTCTTGCCCCCGCACAGGCCTTATGATTGTCCCATCGATTTGGTTCCAGGTGCTTCTTTTCCTACAGGACGAATCTACCCACTGTCCCCTGCTGAGACTCAGGCGATGTCAGAATACGTCACAGACAGCTTGGCCCGGGGATTCATCCAGAGGTCCACATCCCCTGTCGGAGCCGGGTTCTTCTACGTGAAAAAGAAGGACGGGTCTTTGCGTCCTTGCATTGACTACCGTGGATTAAACGCCATCACGGTAAAGAATAAGTACCCTCTGCCTCTTATTCCAGAACTCTTCGATCGGCTCCGGGGAGCCCGGATGTTCACCAAGCTGGACCTGCGAGGGGCTTACAACCTTGTCCGCATCCGGGCCGGTGACGAGTGGAAAACCGCCTTCAACACCCGTGATGGTCACTTCGAATACCGGGTGATGCCCTTCGGACTGTGCAATGCACCAGCCGTTTTCCAGGAGTTCGTGAACGACGTCTTCCGTGACTTGCTGTACGTATGTGTTGTGGTATACCTAGATGACATCTTGGTTTTCTCCCCAGACCTACCCACACACAGAAGAGACGTCCGACGAGTTCTCCTTCGATTACGGGAGAACCGCTTGTACGCCAAGTATGAGAAATGCCTCTTCGAGCGGTCTTCTCTGCCGTTCCTTGGATACATCGTCTCTGACTCTGGGCTGGAGATGGATCCTGATAAAGTGTCGGCCATCATGAACTGGCCTCGGCCGGTCGGGATCAAAGCCATCCAGCGCTTCTTGGGATTCGCCAACTACTACCGGCAGTTTATCCCGCACTTCTCGGATCTGGTCAAGCCCCTCACTGCACTCACACGCAAGGGAACACCTGCTAATGGATGGGCTCCAGAGGCTGAGTGCTCCTTCCAGGCACTCAAACGGGCCTTCTCCTCCGCACCAGCCCTGCACAGGCCCGCCGCTGAGAAGCAGTTCTTTCTGGAGGTGGACGCATCCTCCACAGGTGCCAGGGCCGTCCTCACGCAGAGAGCCGCCTCCGGACGTAAGGTCTCTTGCGGCTTCTTTTCGAAGGCCTTTTCCCCCTGTGAGCGGAATTACTCCATTGGTGACCGTGAGTTGCTTGCCATCAAAATGGCCTTGGAGGAGTGGCGTTACCTCCTAGAGGGAGCAGTGCACCCGGTGGTGATCTACACTGACCACAAGAACTTGGCCTATCTCCACTCTGCCCAGAGGCTCAATCCTCGCCAGGCCCGTTGGTCTTTATTCTTTGCTCGGTTTGACTACCGTCTTCATTTTCGTCCCGCAGATAAGAATGTCAAGGCTGACGCCCTCTCCCGATCTTTTCTTACCGACGATCATGAGGAGGAACCTCGTCCCATCATCGATCCATCCAAGGTGATCATGGTTGCACCGCTCCGACTGTCGCAGGTACCCCCAGGGAACACGCTGGTGCCTGAACCTAATCGAGAACGCATCCTCCGCTGGGGACATTCCTCCTTACTAGCTGGGCACGCGGGTCTGACTAAGACCCTACAGTTGATCGGCCGGTACTACTGGTGGCCTGGGATGCGTCAAGAGGTGACAGACTACGTCTCTGCCTGTTCTTCCTGTGCCTGCAACAAGACCCCCAAACGGCTTCCCGCCGGTAAACTCTTGCCCTTGCCTATACCATCAAAACCATGGCAACACATTGCGATGGACTTCATCACGGATCTTCCTGCATCCTCCGGGAATACTGTCATCTGGGTCGTGGTGGACAGATTTTCCAAGATGGGTCACTTCGTTTCTCTGCCTGGTCTTCCTTCGGCACCCAAGCTGGCCGAGTTGTTTGTTCTACATATCCTCCGGTTGCATGGGTTACCCTCCAACATTGTTTCCGATAGGGGAGTTCAATTCGTGTCCCGATTCTGGCGGTCTCTCTGCAGGAAACTCGATATTACCTTGGACTTCTCTTCGGCTTATCATCCACAGACTAACAGACAGGTGGAACGGGTTAACCAGGTGTTGGCAGGTTATCTACGGCACTTTGTCAACGCACACCACGACAACTGGACGTCCCTACTGCCTTGGGTGGAGTTCTCGTACAATAATCATGTTGGTGAGTCTTCACGTAACACTCCATTTTTTATTGTATATGGGCAGCACCCGAGGATCCCGACCCCCTTGGACATCGCAACTACCAATCCTGCAGCAGAGGCCGTGGCTCGTGACTTCGCCGACATCTGGAACAAGACTCGTGTAGCTCTTGAGAAAGCATCCCAGCGTATGAAGGACCATGCCGACAAAAGAAGACTTGATGCCCAGATGTTTCAACCGGGTGACAAGGTATGGTTATCAGCCAAGTACGTCCGCCTTAAGGTGCCCTCCTTCAAGCTCGGACCTCGGTACATCGGACCGTTCGAGGTGTCCCGGAGACTCAACGATGTGTGCTATCGGCTACGACTGCCTCCTTCTCTGCGAATACATAATTCTTTCCACCGTTCCCTCCTCAAGCCTGTGATCCTCAACCGCTTCTCCCAGGATCTGGGAGAGCGTCCTCCTCCTATCTCGGCCAATGACGAGTATGAGGTCAGTGCCATTCTGGACGTGAAGAAGAGAGGGCGTGCCACATGGCACCTAGTCGACTGGAAGGGGTTTGGTCCTGAAGAGAGGTCCTGGGAACCGGAGGGCAACATCCATGCTCCTCGTCTCCTACGTCGGTTCCTTGCCAGTCGCCGCCCGGAGGGGCCTGGAGGGGGGGTACTGTCACCACCTCGCGGTCCGGGGCACCTACTTTCTCTTCCCCGCCTGTTCTTACCTCCTCCGGTTCTGTCCTGAGTCAGCAGGGTCACGCTCCGGTCATCCGCCGGCGCTCCGGGGCCCATCCCTGCAGACATGCTGCCCGGGTCCTTGCTCCCATGTCTGCTGCACTTCCTCGTTCCTCTCCCTCTCCTAGGGAGTGCATAGGGGGCGGGCAGGCCAGCTCTCTGGCTTCTTAAAGGGCCAGCCCGTTCCTACTCACTGCCCCTCCTCCCGGCCTATCACCTGCAGGCTGGAGGGATAAAAGGATCTCAGTCACTCCTGGACTCCGCCTGGGCAACTTCTATTATCCTGAAGTTGCTGCTCCAGGTCTTGTCCTGCTATGCTTACCAACCCAGTTTGCCTGCCTTACTCTGTGTTCCTTTTTCCCCTAGGATCGTGTCTGGCCTTCTCGGCATCCTGAGTCCTGGATCCTGGACGGTTCCCTGCAGTCTTCAGCCTGCTTCCTAGTTCCACGTTCTGCCCTGTCTTTTCAGTTCATTTCTCCCCAGCCTCCTAGGTCGGTTTAACACAGGTGTCTGCTTCATCGGACCCTCTATTGGTGGTCAAGGGGAAATCCCTGTATAGGGGTCACTCCAAGCCTTGGACTCCTTAGAGGCACCCTGGTGTTGTGGTCCTGTGGCCCTCCTTTGGGGTGTCTCCCCTAGTATTTGTATTACTTTACAATAAAGCTTTTGAACCTGCTTTCTTGGTCTGGCTCTCCCTTCCTGGTATCAGCAACCGCTGTATTTGTGGTCCAGAGGGTCCACCCGATAGACCCATCTGTAGGGCGTGACAGTAACGTCCCTGACCATGCCTACTGGTCCATGCATCAGTTGTGAGGTGCACTGACTGCCTCAGTGCATGGAGATTGCGGTCTTTGACATGCTGGTGGAGGGCTGGGATGGCTTTTCTCATAAAGAAGTGTTGACTGGGTAGCTAATAGCATGTTCCTGTGTAGGCCATCAAGGCTTTGAAAGCTTCACTTTCAATCAACCGGTAGGGCATCATCTCTAACTATATATAGGGTTGGTGATGGGATTCTCGATGTAGGCCTACATGCTGTGTTTCCTACCAATAAACTTGTGATTCCCTGACTGCTTTGCCCTAGCGACGACACCTCCACATTTGCTGCTGTTGTTGTTCTAGCCGGTGGGATTATAGTGGGGGAAGCATCCACCACATTAACCCAGTGTTCCGTGATGGACACGTAACATCCCTGGCCATGCCTACTGGTCCATGCATCTGTTGTGAGGTGCACCTTTCTAATGCCAGATTGCCTGAGTGCATGGACAATGCGGTCTTTCACATGCTGGTGGAGGGCTGGGATGACTTTCTTCGAAAAGAAGTGTCGGCTGGGTAGGACATAGCGTGGTACTGCGTAGGCCATCAGGGCTTTGAAAGCTTCGCTTTCAACCAACCGGTAAGGCATCATCTCTAATGAGATTAGTCTAGCAATGTGGGCGTTAAAAACCTGTGTACGCGGATGAGAGGCTGAGTACTTCCTTTTCCTAAAGAGAGTCTCTTGTAGGGTGAGCTGGACTGGAGAGCTGCATATGGTGGAACTAGCGGGGGTGGTGGTGGACATGGCAGACTGAGAGAGGAAAAAACACCAAAAACAGGCAGAGATGCTTACCTGTCTGAATGGGCCTCAAATACAAATGCACAAGCAGGGTGCAGCGGACCCAAATAAAATAGCAAATGCACAGGTGCAATACCCAATGAAACAGCCAGCCTTAAATAAGGGTTTGGCCGTGTGGTACACCAGTGCACTAAGATACTCTGTATGTGGCATGTTCACACAGGGAATGCAGAGCATCTGGTTATCAGCCTATTAATGACGCCCTAAAGCGGGCTGCCCAGTGCTAAAATGCATCCTGTGCGAACAGAGGCCACAGTGTACAGAACCATTTGGGTCCAACTGCACCCTGCAAAAAATATATACATGCAAAACAAAACATATAAATATATGTAAGGTCTTAGTTGATATTCTGGCCACAATATGGAAGCTGGCAACCCTCGCCAAGGGTCCTTACGTCTTGCCAGTCCTACTCTAACATGAAAAACACCAAAAAGGAAAAATTCAAGAAAAAACACCAAAAACAGGCAGAGATGCTTACCTGTCTGAATGGGCCTCAAATACAAATGCACAAGCAGGGTGCAGCGGACCCAAATAAAATAGCAAATGCACAGGTGCAATACCCAATGAAACAGCCAGCCTTAAATAAGGCTAAGACCTTACATATATTTATATGTTTTGTTTTGCACGTATATATTTTTTGCAGGGTGCAGTTGGACCCAAATGGTTCTGTACACTGTGGCCTCTGTTCGCACAGGATGCATTTTAGCACTGGGCAGCCCGCTTTAGGGCGTCATTAATAGGCTGATAACCAGATGCTCTGCATTCCCTGTGTGAACATGCCACATACAGAGTATCTTAGTGCACTGGTGTACCACACGGCCAAACCCTTATTTAAGGCTGGCTGTTTCATTGGGTATTGCACCTGTGCATTTGCTATTTTATTTGGGTCCGCTGCACCCTGCTTGTGCATTTGTATTTGAGGCCCATTCAGACAGGTAAGCATCTCTGCCTGTTTTTGGTGTTTTTTCTTGAATTTTTCCTTTTTGGTGTTTTTCATGTTAGAGTAGGACTGGCAAGACGTAAGGACCCTTGGCGAGGGTTGTCAGCTTCCATATTGTGGCCAGAATATCAACTAAGACCTTACATATATTTATATGTTTTGTTTTGCACGTATATATTTTTTGCAGGGTGCAGTTGGACCCAAATGGTTCTGTACACTGTGGCCTCTGTTCGCACAGGATGCATTTTAGCACTGGGCAGCCCGCTTTAGGGCGTCATTAATAGGCTGATAACCAGATGCTCTGCATTCCCTGTGTGAACATGCCACATACAGAGTATCTTAGTGCACTGGTGTACCACACGGCCAAACCCTTATTTAAGGCTGGCTGTTTCATTGGGTATTGCACCTGTGCATTTGCTATTTTATTTGGGTCCGCTGCACCCTGCTTGTGCATTTGTATTTGAGGCCCATTCAGACAGGTAAGCATCTCTGCCTGTTTTTGGTGTTTTTTCTTGAATTTTTCCTTTTTGGTGTTTTTCAGACTGAGAGAGGGTTGGTGATGGTATTCTTGCTGATGGCCTACATACAGTGTTTCCTACCAAGAACCTGGTGATTCCCTGACTGCTTTGGCTTTGCGACGATACCTCCACATTTGCTGCAAGTGGTGTCGTAAACGGTGGGCTTACATTGAGGGAAGGAATGTTGCGTTGCTGACTAGCTTCATTGTGAGCGGGTGCAACAACATTACGGGACGTTTGGTAGTTAGTCCAGGCTTGCAAGTGCATGGCGGTTAAATGTCTACGCATGCAAGTTGTATTTACATTTTTGACATTCTGACCTCTGCTAAAGGTCCTTGAGCATTTCTTACAGATCACTTGCACTGATCATTCAGATCTTGGTTAAAAAAGTGCCAGACTGCACTCTTCCTACTATCGAATACCTTTTCAGGCATTGCACACTGTGCTACTTTAACCGGATGGCCACGCTGTCCTACAACTGTGTTTGGCTTTGACACACGTTTTTCGCCAGATACGGGCCTGCCAGATGAAAGCTGTTGCGATGTTGATGCCTGCTGCGGCTCCTCCTCCTCCGCTTCAGAGCTACTGCCAGTGGCACCCTGTTCCCCCAATGGCTGCCAATCGGGTTCAACAACTGGGTCATCTATCACCTCCTCTTCTATGTCCTGTGCACCTTCCTCTGGGTCACCGTGTAAGCCGGTGCTATAACGTTCGGGACGGGGCACCATAGTCTCATCAGGGTCAGATTCTGGCTTGGTACACTGCGAGGGCAATGTTGTGATCTGAGTCAATGGAACAGCATAATAATCTAGCTGTGGCTGATTCATCTTGTAATGGGCATGGCCTGTTAACAATTTCCCTTTCTAATCCAGGCACGGTATGTGTAAAGAGCTCTATGGAGTTACCTGTTGTGTCACCTGAAGCATCCTTCACTGTTGTTTTGGGGGAAGGACACAAGGAGTCAACTTGTTCCTGACCGGGAGCATCCACCGACGACTAGCTACTTTTCAATTTTGAACTATCCGAAGAGGAGGCGAAAGAGCTAGAGGCAGAGTAAGCAAGGAAAGCCAAAACTTTTTCCTTCTGCTCCGGCTTTAACAGCGGTTTTCCTACTCCCAGATAAGGCAGCGTTCGAGGCCTTGTGTAGCCGGACGATGATGCTGGCTCAACAACTCGAGACTTTGGTGCTATTTTGATTTTCCCTCTACTACCCGATGCTCCACCAGCACCACCACCACCACCATCAGCATTACCAGATGGCAATGACCGCCCACGGCCATGACCTCTTCCACCAGCCTTCCTCATTCTTGGGAAAATGTAACCAAACTAACAACCGTTATATGGTACTGAAAAACAAGGTAGAAGGTGTATGTTAACTTGTTGTGAATATAAATCTCCTTTTTATGTATGGGTGAGTGCTGAATAAATCAGGCCCACTGTATGACAGTATAGTTTCTGTGGCTGAAAATGACTGACAGAGATACCACAGACATGACTGGCACAGATGCACAGATTTGGCAATATTAATCTCCCTTTATTTTTATTTTTTTTTGGAGACTAGTGAATAAATCAGGCCCACTGTTTTACAGTATAGTTTCTGTGGCAGAAAATGACTGACAGATACCAAAGACCGGACTGGCGCAGATGCTCAGATTTGCCAATATTAATCTCCCTTTTTTTATATGGGAGACTAGTGAATAAATCAGGCCCACTGTATTACAGAATAGTTTCTGTGGCAGAAAATGACTGACAGATACCACAGACAGGACTGGCGCAGATACACAGATTTGGCAATATTAATCTCCCTTTTTAGGTGTGGGACAGTGCAGAAAAATACAGGCCCACTGTTTTACACTACACAGTTTTCAGGGGCAGAAAGTGGCTTGAAGATACTGTATATATATATATATATATATATATATATATATATATATATATATATAAAAAAGGGGGACTGTACTACAATAACAATCTCCCTACAATGATCTCAATCAGGACAAGTATGGCAGCCAGCAATGAAAAGGACTGCTGCACACAAAAGTGCGGACAAATAAACAAGATAACTGTGCGGAAAGGAAAGAGCAACAGGATTTGTGCTTTTAAAAAAGCAGTTGGTTTGCACAGCGGTGTACAAACAGCAATGCAGCTATCAGGGAGCCTTATAAGCTACAGAGCTGATGCACAGAAATCTAGCCTCCACTGTCCCTGCAAAGAAAAGGTGGTGTTGGACAGTGGAAATTGCTACAGCACAAGCGGTTTGGGGGTTAATGTACCCTGCCTAACGCTATCCCTGCTTCTGATGAAGCGGCAGCAACCTCTCCCTATGCTCAGATCAGCAGCAGTAAGATGGCGGTCGGCGTGCACGCCCATTTATAGCCCCTGTGACGCCGCAGAAAGCAAGCCAATCACTGCCATGCCCTTCTCTAAGATGTTGGGGACCAGGACCTATGTCATCACGCTGCCCACACTCTGCGTCCACCTTCATTGGCTGAGAAATGGCGCTGAACGCGTCATATGAAACGCGACTTTGGCGCGAAGATCGCCGACCACATGGCCGATCCCACACTGGGATCGGGTTTCATGAAACCCGACTTTGCCGAAAGTCGGCGATTTATGAAAATGACCGATCCGTTTCGCTCAACCCTAGTGCTATCTACTAGGTCACTCCTCACACACGGGTAAAACTGGTGGGTTGGATAGGAAGTTAGGCAGAAGCTACCTGGGTTCGACCCAGAGAGGACCTGTCAGGCAGACATGGGGAGAAGGAGGAACATCTGAGCTGCAGACAGAGGGTCCCTGTCAGGGGTGTGATCCTGACAGAGGCCAAGCAAGAGGTAGAGCGTTACGGATCTGCGCCTTCACCCATTGCGGCAGCATCCTAAGAAAGGACGCGAAGTGAAGTATATTGTGGAGAGTGAGAAACAAAGTCAAAGCACAATGAGATATTACCATTAGGAGACCTGCCCCCAGAGATCGGCAGCCTCCTTCTGAGGTGCGTAGCCGGTTGCCGGAACACCGAGGGAGTAATTAACTCTACGTATTACTTCAGAAATCGGCAGGGCAGTTAATTCCAAGTTGGCTGTCCAACCTTAATACCTAAGAAGACACGGAGGCAAATTGTGGGAGAGGAGCGACGCTTGGGTCCTACCCCGTCATACAGGTTGTCCTATCCATACCATCTGGGGGACAGAGAGAGAACATCAGAAACATCCACGAAAGTTGTGAGGACTATCCCGTGGTGCTCAGCAGGGAGGTACTACAACACACAGGTGCTAGTAGGAAGAGACTGCAACCTTTGTGTCCTCGTTATTTACTGCGCCTTACATTGCTCACCATTACCACCTACACATCTGGGAAGCCCTGGGGACCTACTTCACCTGTGGAAAGGTATACCATCTAGCTGCCATTCCATCACCCCAGCGGACCCCTAAGCAGCGTCTGTCACCCTAACCGAGTACCACAGGTGGCGTCACGAACACCAGACAAACTAACCCTTTAATTGGACGCCCCTCAAAGGGCCACGGACCGGGTCAGGCCACCGTGACATCTCCAGAACCGAGAGAGAGATTGACCCGGTACCGAGTACCCTATTGTCCTAACGTGGGGGCGCTCCAATCTCAGACTGCATTAATGTGTCTTTTGCTTTTTGGTGAATTTAACAAAAATAAAAATTGAACATGCAATGTGCTCACATACAGTGCCTGCAGGCCTTGCACTGATGTGAATATGCTGTGCCCTGCCTACCTAGCGCCGAAATCTCGGGACCCCAGAATTAGTCCTAAAAAGGACTCTTGGTTTCTCAGCAATTGTGGATTGAACAGTTGCAGACCTACACTAACCAATAAAAGAACGATTCTGACCCTATCTCAGCACCAGCTCTCCCTACACTCGCTAAGTCTGGTGCAGAATGTGGCGAGCAGGGCGGTGCCAGGTCTCTTATAGACCAGATGATGCTGTGTGGCCAGCCAATCACTGTAATACCACAACAAAGATGGCTGCGGTATTACAGTGCATGGCTGACAATCCCTGTATGGTCATTCGTGCTCTAAAGAGAGCCAGAATTGCAGGGAAGAGACCCGATATCCCACCGAATAATCCTGGAAATACTCGGCACACCGAGCATAGTGATCCTCGGGCGAGTAACGAGTAGTGGCTAGCATGTTCGCTTATCACTATTGTCTACAGATGGACCTCTTGTTTGGCCAGTATGAGCTACTTTGCATAAAGTAAATGAAAGAAAAAAAATTTTTATTTTTTTATTTTTACATATAGAGACACTTATAGAGTTTATTGCATTAATCTCCGACCCATGAATTTATTGTATGTTACATTGTATTGTGATCTATGGAGTCCAGACCTGTGAGATTGTTATATTATACATTGTATTATGATCTGTAGAGTCCACGTCTATCGGTTTATTGCATTATACATTGTATTTCACATTACATTGAATCCCCCTGTATGACCAGATGACAGAGCGGAGCTGCAGTCACAGCTGTCACTCTCCGCTCCCCTCCCGCACTCCTCACTACATGGATAAATCTGTAATACATCCAGGATTCGGTCACCTGGACACATAATTACACAGGATGGATGAGAATCAATGAAAGAGAATAAAAATGACTCATAAAACAGGATCGGCCTCCGCCTCACATCTCACAATGCCGACCAGTGTAGAATTCCCCTGCCATATGCTGTTTATTCACTATCATAATTACAGTGGAGGAACCGTACTGTCGCTTTGACTCCAGAGAACAATGGCACATTTATAGTAATTTACTCCTGAGAACCTTCTGCTCCTTCTAGTGCGAATTATGAGGACTTGTAGATACTGAATATTCTCTTAACTCGTTTGTGACAGGAGAAAAAGTGATGAAACATGACTATTAGTGATGAGCGAGTGTGCTCGGTGATATTAGTCAAGTATCTGCGTGCTCGGATGTGCTCTGCACTCATTGAGCATTGGCTGGTGTTCGATTGAATGCTCAAATTCCCACCCCACATGTTTAGTTACTGTTACACAGCCAATAAAATGTGCGGGGATTGCCTGCAAGTCAATGTAAGGCCATAAACATCTGGGTAGTGACTAGTGAAGGGCGAGCACTAAAATGCTCGAGTGCTCGTTGCTTGTTTCAACCAAATTGGAATACCTGGGTACTCGAACCGAGCAACGAGCCCAATGTAAGTCTATGGGAAACTCGAGCATTTTTCAGCAGCCCACCTGCGGTCTGCAGATGGACTAGAAATTGCAGAAATCGATGGGAACAGTGCTCAAATGGCACGAGAACAGCATGGGGAAGACTCCTGTAAGCATTTCTGACTCCCAGGTCACTGCTGTGAGCAATGTTGTCAGAGTGTTACGTCACTTTTACAGACTCACAATACAACATACAAAAACGAAACCAAAATGGATATTCCTGGGAAATACATTAAGAAACATCCTTTCCAGGGTAATGACTTGTATATAAGGCAAAATAAATAACCAAACACATAAATGTTCCTCCACACCTTGGGCTATGTTCACACACAGCGTTTTTGAAGCGTTTTTTAATTTTAACATTGCTTTCAACTAGAGTTGAGCGACTTTTATTTTTTTCAGATCGAGTCAGGTTTTGCGAAACCCGACTTTGTCAAAAGTCAGGTGGGGTGAAATAGTCCGATTATTGCGAAAAGTCAGGGGCCGACTGAAACACAAAACCCAATGCAAGTCAATGGAGAATCAAAGTCGGTAGAGAGTGGAGGACAGGAAAACGCCTACAGTGCCCATTTTAATGCCAAAAACATCAATTCTTATTACTTAAGCTTGTCAATCTTAATTTACTTCATAATAATAGTTAGGCATTGAAAACTGGGGGTCATTTGGCTAACATTGTGAGGGGTAGGTCTGGCTCAAGATTTCTGTGGGCCCAGGAAACGCGGAATACGTCACGGCAGTGAAGCAGGGAGAGGTAAGTATTTCAACTTTGCAAGTGCTGTGATCATGAGCAAGCAGGGGGGCACACTCGTTCGTAGGAAGGTGCAGATGAAAGTGCAGGTTCCTTCATCAGGTGGGGGGGTATACTTGTTGGCGACGTCACTGGCACAGGGCCCCTCAAAGTACGGCAGTGTGTTTGATGGTGGGGGCGCCTCCCACTGGCAGAGACACTTTTGCATACTATGAGGGGCCCTGTGCCAGTGACGTCGCCAACAAGTATGCCCACCCTCCACCTGATGAAGGAGCCTGCACTTTCATCTGCACCTTCCTCTTTGTCCCCGTGTAAGGTGGTATAGTATGCGGGAAGGGGAACCTGACTTTCAGCAGGGTCAAATTCTGGCTGTGTAGACTGCAAGAGGAATGTAGGGGTCTGGGTCAATGTACCAGCAGACTCATCTAGCAGTGGCTGGGCAATGGGCAGGATGAGGAGGAAACACAGTTAGTAGGCCCAAAGAATAAAGTAGGCTAAATGCAGATCAAATGTGGTAACAGGACTAAACAGGTGGCATTGCTTTGTTCAGTGGAGGAAAACTGTAATGAGTGGCAGACACAGTTAGAAGGCCCAAATAATAAAGTGGGCTAAATGTCTGCCAAAAAATTGTTCATAAATAAACAGGTGGCATAGCTAGGTACAGGGGTGGGCTCCTCTGCTGAGTAGCAGACAGTGGTAGTAGGCGCAAAGTATTAACTGGTCTAAATGGAGGCCAGGGCCCCTGTATATTTTAACTGTCATCTATAATTTCAAAAAATTTGTATTGGCAGTGCCATTGAAGGATTTAACAGCACAGACTACACAGTGGTGGAGCAGGGAGAGGTAAGTATTGCAAGTGGTAGAGCACGGTTCGAGCTGGGGGGGAACACTCTCTCGTGGGCGGCGGTACTGGCACAGGGCCCCTTATATTACGATGGTGTGTCTGACGTTGGTTGTGCACCACCACCGCCAGAGACACTTCATTGTACTATGAGAGACCCTGTGCCAGTGCCAAGAGTGGGCACACCCACCTGTCCAGGCAAACGGCACTCGCACGGGTGCTTGCGCCAGGTGTATTATTATTTTGACATTTGGCAGAAAAGGGGTTAAGTGGTGAAAGAAAAAAAATAGAAAATTATTTATCGTTATGCAGTTTAGCGATCGGGTTAATTCTATTTTCATATTGATAGTGTAAGGCGCCTGGATTCTCCCACTGAACAGGGTAGATCCCAAGCCTGGCCTGCATCTGCGGTTTCTGTTATGATCCGGTGGTAGGATCACCAAAACTGACCTGATAGGTAAACCTGAATATTAGGACAAGCTCTGGGAATGTGGGAACTATACTGACCGCAACCCTGATCCTATCCACACACACTAAAGGCAGCCGTGGAGCGTTACCTAAAAACCTAGACGCCTCTTCACAGCCTGAGAAACTAGCTACCCCTAGAGAGAAAGCAAAGCCTCACTTGCCTCAGAGAAATAACCCAAAGTTTAGACAGCCCCCCACAAATAATAACGGTGAGTTAAGGGGAAAATACAAACGTAGAAATGAAAAACAGGTTTTAGCAAATGAGGCCCGCTAACACTAAATAGACAGAAGATAGCAAGGGATCTGTGCGGTGAGTACAAAATACTATCAAAAACTATCCACGCAGAAAATACAAGAACCCCCACACCGACTCACGATGTGAGGGGCGCACTCTGCACCCCAGAGCTACCAGCAAGCAAAAAATCACATATAAGCAAGCTGGACTGAACTCATCATATACTGAGAAACATTTTCAAAGAAACAATGAGCAAAAAGAACTAGCAAGACTTAGCTTCTCCAGAAGGAGACAGGTCACAAGGGAAATCCAGGAGAGATCAGAACCAGTACTGAATACAACGACAGCAGGCAACAAGTAAAGGTCCAGGTGGAGTTAAATAGGAATTTCATAACAAAATGCCGACATTGAGGACGTAATTGTAAATACTATAATCCCTTACATAGGATATGCTTGTTGCATTCCAGTGGAGATCGCTAGGGGGCACAACTCCCTAATGTATATAAACCTATAAATTCACAAGAGCATAATGCCCCATATCTAAAAAACTACATACAAAATTAGTTTTACTATAAAACCAATGAATTTTATTAGAATAATTTACAAACAATTTAATAGAAAATGTGTAACTAATGAGGACAAGGTGTCTGACACAAGAGGACACCAACACAGGGAAGCACACATTAGAAAGAGTACAGGTGCACACAGTCAGGTATCGAGCGCATGTAGGTAGGAAGACATGGTGCCACTGGGGATATCTAACAGTGAATGCAAATGTGCCACATAAATATAGCGGGACAAAGCTGGATAAATAGTCTGCCCCCCGAGGAAGCGACTTAACGCGAAACGCGCGTCGGGGCGTTCGCTTGGACACCACACATAGGAGATTGCACTCATGGGTAAGCACTCATACATGTATGTATTAGGGCTGCAGCTTCATTACAGCATGGTGGGCTAGTGGGATATTGGAGGAGAGGAATATGGATAGGGTTTTCCTCTGACTAGGACATTTCATATACTATTTATCCAGCTTTGTCCCGCTATATTTATGTGGCACATTTGCATTCACTGTTAGATATCCCCAGTGGCACCATGTCTTCCTACCTACATGCGCTCGATACCTGACTGTGTGCACCTGTACTCTTTCTAATGTGTGCTTCCCTGTGTTGGTGTCCTCTTGTGTCAGACACCTTGTCCTCATTAGTTACACATTTTCTATTAAATTGTTTGTAAATTATTCTAATAAAATTCATTGGTTTTATAGTAAAACTAATTTTGTATGTAGTTTTTTAGATATGGGGCATTATGCTCTTGTGAATTTATAGGTTTAAATAGGAACTAACATAGCAGGAATTGAGGCAGCTGAGCCCTGCTACAGACCCGCAGTATCGCTAAAGGCCACCAGAGGGAGCCCAGACGGAATTCACAACAGGTTTCCTATCCAGCTTTTTCCGCTGCTGAGCATAGACACCGGTCCCAGTGTCTATGTTAACCAGCTGTAAGCAGCGACGAGCGAACGCTCTGGAGGCTTAGTCCAGAAATCACTCTACTGAGCATGCTTGTGATGTGGCGACATCTCATTGGTGGTCAGTCGTCAGCTGCTCTGGTGATTTGGCAGCCCCGGATTGGCCCGCGGTCAAGGTCCTGTCCGACTGGACATGAACTGAACATATAAAAAGGGTCTCAGAGGTGCACGCGGTCGCGCTATTGTCAGCTATGTTACATGTGTGTATAAGTTATTGCAACAGTGTGGTCTATGGCAGCACATGCTCAGGGTCGACGGTAAGCCATTAGAATTCCGGCACCTCCAGAGAGGAGTTTGTCTCAGTGAATTCAGGGCTGGTGTTTAGCCATTAGAATTCCAGCACCTCCAGAAAGGAATTGGCTGAGTGTTTTGGCTGTCTGTGTGACCACTGTTTGCTATTTATACTGTGTGCAGATTTAAATTTCCTGTGATGTTAACAGGTATCGTCTCTAGCACCATGCCTGCTCTGTTACTGTGTGCGACTGACACAGCTCTACTGCAGAGCATCTTTTCTGATACTGTGTGCGACTGACACAGCTCTACTGCAGAGCATCTTTTCTGATACTGTGTGCGACTGACGCAGCTCTACTGCAGAGCATGTTTTCTGATACTGTGCGCGAGTGACACAGCTCTACTGCAGAGCATCTTTTCTGATACTGTGTGCGAGTGACACAGCTCTATTGCAGAGCATCTTTTCTGTTGCTGTGTGCGAGTGACACAGCCTTGTGTGTTATTTACTGAATGAGGTGTAACTCAATGTGAGCTATCTATCGCTCACTGTGTATTCCACCATTGTTCATATTAGCTGCAGTTTAACATCTATGCAACCCCAGGTTGCGATGGAACTTTATCATTATATTTATTTAGTGCAATCCGCCAACCCTAACAGTCCACTGGCGCCAGGGTCTGGCTAGTAATGGCAGATGAGCGGCAGCTTCCACAGAATATACAGCAGCTGGAGAGCAGGTTGATCACGCTTGAGCGTGCAACCTCAACTGTGGATTTCTCCACTGTAGCGGCACAGGCAGCCAGTGAAGCCACTACTAGGGTTTCAGCTGCAACTCCTGTTCCATGGTTCTCACACTTCCCGCACTCCAATAAGTTTTCTGGGGATAGCAAGGCTTGCAGGAGATTCGTGAACCAGTGCTCGATCCAGCTGGAGCTACTAAGGTCACTTTTCTCGTCTGAATGGGCCAAGGTGGTATTTGTGGTGTCCCTTTTGATGGACAGGGTGTTGGAGTGGGCTATGCCATTATGGGAACATAAAGACCTGGAGGTCCGGAGCACCTCTCATTTTTTGGGTGCTCTGACACAGGTCTTTCTTGGACCACAGGTAACCCTCACAACGTTAGCCAGTTCGCTATCCACTTCCGGACGTTAGCTTCCAAGCTGGCCAGATAAGATCTTGGTCCCGGTGTTCTGGAGGGGCCTTGCATCCTTACATTAAGGATGCTTTGGCCACTAGGGAGATCCCAAATACACTGGATGATTTAATATCCATATCCACTCTTATCGATCTTTGGTATGCTGAACGAAGATTGGAGTGAGTCCAGTGTAGATCCTTTGGGGTCTCCGACTTAGACGAGCAAACTGGTGAAGCCCATGGTGGTTTCTCAGGCAGAGTCTAAATCCCGTCCCTCACATTCTCCACCAACTTGTTTTGTCTGTAGGCAGGCTGGCCATTGCACCAACTGGTATCCCAGGTGTCAGGGAGAAGAAAAGCCTCTAGTGGCTATTAGAGGAGGCTCTCTAGATACATTGGATGTGTCCTCCAAATTAACCTTTAAGGTGACACTGTCCTATGGGTCAATTTCTCACACTACAGAGGTTTGCATGGATTCCGGAGCTAAGGGTAAGTTTATGTCTTCCTCCTTTGCTCAATTGCACGCAATACCCTTAGTGATGCTTTCCAAGCCCGTTACCATTCGGGTGTTTAATGGATCCATGTTATCCTCTCAGATCACTCATCAGACCATCAGGCTTACCCTCGTGTTCTCTCCAAAATATCAGGAGATTATCTCTTTGTTGGTTATCCCTGAGAGTATTGATGAGGTATTGTTAGGTATACATTGGTTCCATCACCATTCACCCCATGTTGATTGGGCTACTGGGAGTATACCGGAATGGAGAAGGTCATGTGAGGGACAGTATCTTAGGCCCTAAGTTTATATTGGGTCATCTGAGGTCACTACAGATCTAACCTCGCTTCCTAAGCACTACTGGCAATGTGCGGATGTCTTTCCAAAGAAGGCCCAGGAGACTCTTCCTCCCCATCGCCCTTATAACTGCCCGATATACCTCATTCAGGGGGCAGAGTCTCCTTGTGTGCATGTTTACCCTTTGTCCCTTGGAGATTAAGGCGATGTCGGAGTATGTAAAGAAGAATCTGGCGAGGGGATTTATTAGGAAGTCAGTGTCTCCTGCAGGGGCTGGGTTCTTCTTCATCCAGAAGAAGAACAGGAAACTCCGTCCTTGCATTGATTATAGGGGTCTGCATGCCATCACCATTAAAAATAAATACCCTTTGCCACTTATCTCTGAGCTTTTTGACAGACTGCAGGGTGCTAGGCTATTTACCAAATTAGATCTGCGTGGTGCCTATAATGTAATGCGTATTCGAGAAGGTGACAAATGGAAGGCAGCGTTTAATACTTGGGATGGTCATTATGAGCACTTGGTAATGTCATTCTAGTGATGAGCGAGCATGCTCGGTAATGCTCATTACTCACCCGAGCATCGCTGTAACCGTGGTCCTCAGCGAGCACTGAGCATTTCCGGGTTTATAAGGCTGGAGCTCAGGTCCCCGCTCTGCATGTTTGGCTCTCTTAAGACCACCAATTAACATGCAGGGATTGTCTGCCATTTGGAATCAGACAGTGTAGGTAGATATGCTGGCGAGATAAGGTCAGATTTGAGGGTTTATAAGTTAGTGTGGGTATACCATAATAGAATACACAAATCCATCTTAATCAACAGTCCTTCTTAGGACTAATTAAAGGGTATATAGATTGCAGTGCTAGGTAGGCAGGGAGTGTATGTGGGTATATAGGTATCAGTAGCAGGCAGGCACTGTATGTGGCATACTTCATTGTATACATTCAAGAGGGTCCATTCCATTATTGTCTGCTGCCTATTACATATATTGACTGTATATACATAGCCCCAGGTATCAGTGGCAAGGAATATTTTTTTTGCATCCTAATCCCAATTATTTTATTCCAAAGCAATTCAGAGCCCATGTTTTTTTTCTCCATTTGGTTGTTGGGACTAAATAATACAACCAGATCCTTTTTATAATACAGTGTGAAAATCAAGCTATTTTTAACAGGTTTGCCCGTCCCAGCTATCACATCTGAGTGCGCATAAAATTCTGCCATTTTTGTGGTACTGTAAATTTTTTGTCTTATATAATTTCTTGACACAATTTTGCTGCCAAAAAAATATTTAGCTGCCAAAAAAATATTTAGCTACAGGTCAGATATTTTACAGATATTTATATTTTATGGGTTTTGTCCGCCACATGGATCGCATATCTTTGCGCTCAAAAATTTGCCATTTCAGGCCTCCGTAGAATTTTTTTTATGTCTTAGCCTACTCATTGACACAATTTATCTGGGCAAAAACAAAAAATACAGACCAGATATTTGAAAGTGGGCTATATCCATCCAGCGCCTCATCTATCAGTGGGATACAAACTGTGGCTTTTGATGCCCCCATTCAACTGTTTTGGCTGTCTGTTAACCTAGTTCTATACACAATTTTGTGTTAAAAAACAAAAAATACAAGCCACATATTGAACAGTGTGGCATCTCTGTCAGATGCCTCATCTATCGGTGGCCTGCAAATTGTAGCATTAGAGGCCTCCATTCAAATGTTTTTGCTATCTGGTTAACCTAGTTCTATACACTATTTTGAGTTAACCCTCAAAATGACCGCAGATACCCCTTTTAACAGCGGTAGTTAAAGGTTCTTAAACCACAGCGCCATTAATTTTCTCCATGGTCTCAGTTGCAGGGGGTAGCAGAGACCCTAGAGAACATGATTCGGGTCGGTTTTTACCAACCCCAGGGTTGCCATCACCGTTATTAATTGTATAATGGCCACCACAAAAAAAAGCCCGATTTGTGATTTAATTTCTCTCTCATCTGATATGATCGCACATCAGAGGAGAGAGAATAGGGTCCCCTGACTCCCCCTGATACATGCCAGTGTCCCTGGGTCCTCCTACTTCCTCCATCAGCTGCTGGTGTCTTCTTCTGGTCAGAAAATGGCGGGTGCATGCGCAGTGCGCTCACAGAGATCTGCTGGCTGGCACCCAGCAACAATAGGAGATTGATTCCTATTGGTTCATTTTGATCATTGTGATAGACCCTATCACAGTGATCAAAAGGAAAAAATAGTAAACCCCCCATTACCCCCTTAGATAGGAAAAAAATAATTAAATAAAATATATATTTATTTCCATTTTTCCATTATGGTTAGAATTGGGCTAAAGTGAGTTGGGCTAAAGTTAGGGTTAGGGGCTAAAGTTAGGGTTGGAGCTAAAGTTGGGGTTAAAGTTGGGGCTAAAGTTAGGGTTTGGGCTAAAGTTAGGGTTATGGTTTGGATTATGTTTACGGTAGGGGTTAGGGTTGGGATTAGGGTTAGGATTGGGGTTAGGGTTACGGTTAGGCATGTGTTGGGGTTAGGCTTGTGGTTGGGATTAGTGTTAGGGATGTGTTGAGGGTGTGGTTAGCATTAAAGCTAGAGTTGGGGTTAGGGGTGTGTTGGGGTTAGGTTTGGAGTTAGATTTGGGGGGCTCCACTGTTTAGGCACATCAGGGGCTCTCCAAATGCGACATGACATCCGATCTCATTTCTGTGTTGACAAAGTCAAACGGTGCTCCTTCCATTCTGAGCTTTGCCATGCACCCAAACAGGGGTTTACACATACATATGATGTATCAGCGTACTCAGAACAAATTGGACAAAATCTTTTGTCATCCAATTTCTCCTGTGACCCTTGTGAAAATAAAAAATTGGGGGCTAAAAAATAATTTGTGTGGAAAAAAAAGAATTTTATATTCACGGCTCTGCGTTGTAAACTTTAGTGAAACACTTGGGAGTTCAAAGTTTTCACAACACATCTAGATAAGTTCCTTGGGGGTCACTTGTGGGGAGTTTCTACTGTTTAGGCACATCAGGGGCTCTGCAAACACAACATGATGCCCATAGACCATTTCATCAATGTCTGCATTCCAAAACAGCGCTCCTTCCTTTCTGAGCTCTGCCATGCGCCCAAACAGTGGTCCCCCCCACATATGAGGTGTCAGCATACTCAGGACAAATTGCACATTGAGGTCCAATGTCTCCTGTTACCCTTGTGAAAATAAAAAAAATTGTGAGCTAAAAGATCATTTTTGTGGGAAAAAGTTATTTTTTATTTTGACGGCTCTACATTATACACTTTAGTGAAACAATTGGGGTGTTCAAAGTGATCAACACACATCTAGATAAGCTCCTTGGGTGGTCTAGTTTCCAAAATGCGGTCACTTGTGGGGGGTTTCTACGCCACATGGCGTCCGATCTCAATTCTGTGTTGAAAAAGTCAGAAGAAGCTCCTTCCCTTCTGAGCTCTGCTGTGCTCTCAAACAGTGGTGTACCCCCACATGTTGGGTATCAGCGTATTCAGGAAAAATTGCCCAACAACTTTTGGGGTCTAATTTCTCCTGTTACTCTTGGGAAAATAAAAAATTGGGGGATAAAATATCATTTTTGTGTAACATGATTTTTGATTTTCACGGCTCTACGTTATAAACTTCTGTGAAGCAATTGGGGGTTCAAAGTGCTCACCAGACATCACATATTGATGTGCGATAAGCTCCTTGGCAGTCTAGTTTCCAAAATGGTGTCACTTGTGGGGGGTTTCCCCTGTTTAGGCACATCAGGGGTTCTACAAACGCGACATGGTGTCCGATCTAAATTCCAGCCAATTCTGCATTGAAAAAGTCTAACGATGCTATTTCCCTTCTGAGCTTTGCTGTGCACCCAATCAGTGGTTTACCCCGACATATGGGGTATCGGCGTATACAGAAGAAGTTGCACAACAAATTTTGGTTCATTTTTTCTTTTACACTTGTAAAAATAAAAACTGGTTCTGAAATAAAAGGATTGTGAAAAAAGTTAAATATTCATCTTTTCTTTCCGCATTGCTTCAGTTCCTGTGAAGCACGTAAACTGTCAATTAACTTCTTGAATGTGGTATTGAGCACCTTGAGGGGTGCAGTTTTTAGACTGGTGTCACTTTTGGGTATTTTCTGTGATATAGACCCCTCAAAGTGACTTCAAATGTGATGTGGTCCCTAAAAAAATGGCGTTGTAAAAATGAGAAATCGCTGGTCAAATTTTAGCCTTTGTAACTTCCTAACAAAAAAAAAAGATTGTTTTCAAAATTGTGCTGACGTAAAGTAGACATGTGGAAAATGTTATTTGTTAAGAATGTTTTGTGGCATATCTCTCTGATTTAAGGGCAAAAAAATTCAAAGTTTGAAAATTGCATACTTTTAAAAATTGTGCCATATTTTCATTTTCTCCATAAATAAATGCAAGTCGTATTGAAAAAGTTTACCACTAACATGAAGTACATTATGTCATGAAAAAACAAACTCAGAATCAGCGGGATCCATTGAAGCATTCCAGAGTTATAACTTTATAAAGTGACAGTGGTCAGAATTTTAAAAATTGGCCTGGTTATTAAGCTGCAAATTGGCTCCGTCACTAAGGGGTTAAAGAAAGAAAATACAGGCCACATATTGAACAGTGTGGTATCTCTGTCGGACGCCTCATCTATCTGTGGCCTGCGAATTGTGGCATTTGAGGCCTCCATTCAACTGTTTTTTGCTGTCTGTTACCCTAGTTCTATTCACTATTTTGCGTTAAAAAATAAAAAATACAGGCCACATACTGAACAGTGTGGTATCTCCGTTAGATGCCTCATCTATCTGTGACCTGTTTGTGGGCACAGGTTAGAGCTAATTAAAAGCAGAATTTGGGTTTGAGTATGTCATTCTGGGAAGACCTAGCTTGCTGTACGAGTGTCAGTTTTACTAATCGTAGTGCTTCATTCTGCTAAGCTCTGAGCCATTTCCTTGACCTGGTTAAATAGTTATTCCTTTTTATTTTATATAATTGTGAATTTTGTATTGTTTTGTTTCCATTCTGTATTGTGTTGTATATGTTTATAAATACTGCCTATATTTCTGGATTAAATCTATAACTTTAATAGCTCAGCTCCTATTGCTCTATAAACCGCACCTCTGAATCCATACGCAACCTGTAATGAGTGTCCAATCAGCCTGTATAAAAGATGGTGGCAGCTAGCAGTTCTTTTCTTACTGTGGAGCTGGCAGTGACCATACTAGGGTAAATACGTATATTCCATGCGTTGGAATTGGAGTTGTATATATCATACGCTCACTGTTAGTTCCACTATAACCGACTTAGTAGTGGAAGCAGCCATGGCCTCATCCATCAAATGTCAGATAATTGCACTTTTGTCCTGACGAGTGGCGGAAGCGGTGGGATCTGTGGGATCTCTCCGGTGTCATCTGTGACAAATGTGGTAAGAATGGTGGAATCTGCATGACCCCCCCTGGCTATATACCCTTTACTTATTTATCTAATTTTTGATCTGGAGAGCCCATTACTATTACACAATTACATAGAACAGAAATTATTTGTAAATAATGAAGTGATTTTATCCCATGAAATCTGAAATATAACAATGTGTGAATATCCTCACAGTCCAAATGTGAAGAACTATGCTGACAAAATTAAACTTTGTCCAGGAAAAACAATTTGCATGAAATGTATTAGATATGAAACGAATGTGCTCTGACTGCAATATAACATGACGTGTTATGCTGTGGGGCCTCCCAACTGCAGAGCGTAGTTATATGGGTCATCTTGGAAGGGGTTAATGAATAATAAAATACCATTCTCTGCTCACCTTTGATCGGTCCATGCTCCTGCAGTTCCTCTCTTGTTCTCTCCTCACTTCCAGAGCTCCATTTCCCATTTTCTCTTCACTCTTCACCAGGCTGCTGCATCAACTAGGCCTCAGCCAAGCCACGAGAAGCATTGCTCCATTTGTCACATCGTCCTATCTGGCTGAATGGTGCGACACTCCTTAGGATGACATTACACCATAGTGCGATTAAGGCCTAAATGGCACCAGTAAAACTCAGCAAATAGTAAAGAGAAAACCAAAGCTGCAACTTATGGACTGGGTGGGGTGGAGACCGAGCAAGGAGATTTGGCAGCATGGACAGGTGGATGGCAAGGACAATGTGATATTATATTGTTACATATAAATCCAGCAAAACGGCAAAATTCTAATTCCCCAGAATCCCAAATTGTTGGCAAATTCTAAGCAATTTGATTAGCTTAGAATAGTTCCTCAAAAATGTGTTCTGTTGATACACTTACCGCTATATGAACCACCGAAAGCAAGTGCTATAACAATAAAGCAAAAGTGCAGTCCAGAGATGGGCAAGGTGATGACGAAAGAATTACTATGGCATCACCCCCTGAATATTCAGTACATTATATTATTATTATTATTAATATTAGAGCGCCATTTATCCCATGGAGCTTTACATGTGAGGAGGGGTGTATGGAGCACCCCCACTGCCGCAGGGCCGAGGGGCACCCGGTACCGGGCCTCTGAGTCTCTGTTCTGGGGTTGTCACGGTGGCTAGACCCGGTCTGTGGCCCTGCTGAGGGGCGTCCAGTGAAAGGTGGTGGATGGTGGCGATGTTGTGGTGGTGCGGTGCAGGTCGCAGTAAATAACAAGGACACCAGGTTGCAGTCTCTTTACCTCTTTACTGAAGGCTTCAGGATCCTCAGTCCAGAATATGGTTAACTGGGCTGCGCAAGTCCGGCCGGTCCGATGGCACCTCCAGAGTTCCCTTTGCAGGTGGAAATCTGTGCCTACCTTCTAGCGCTTGTGTGTTGTGGTCCTCCCCTGCTTTGCTTACGGGATAGTCCCCACAACTGTTGTGTCTGTTTCTGAAGTTCCCTCACAATGCGATTATGATGTTCTTCTTCGTCCCCCAGATGATATGGCTAGGACGCACCCGTATGACGGGTAGGCTCAGAGCTCTTCCTGGACCCTAGTGTCGCCACTCTCCTGTTGTTGCCCCCTATGTCTTCTTAGGTGATTTGGGTGAGACAGCCCACCTATAACTGACCGTCTTGCCGTAGGTTTGAAGTTAGGCCTGGAGCTCTATACTTCCTCGGCGTTCCGGCCACCGGCTGCGCGCCTCAGTAGGATGTTGCCTCATCTTACAGCACGACTCCTACTGGTGTTTCTCCTTGTTGCATTGATCTCGTTTCTCACTCAGCACAATAAACCTCGCTTCTTGTCCTTTCTTAGGGTACCGCCGCGATCAGGTGCAGGCGCGGTCCCGTAACGTTCTCTCTGTTCGCTAGGCCTCTGTCAGGATCCCACCCCTGACAGGGACCCCCTGAATATTCCCCTGCAACACCCCCTGCCACAGGATGTTGCCTGGTTCCAACCCAGTCAGCTTTCTCCCTAACTTCCTATCCAACCCCCAGTTTTACCAGACTGTGAGGAGTGGCCTAATACATAGTGCCCTTAGCTCTCCCTGGAGGCCAGACTGTGAAGTGTATTGGTACTTGATATAGAGGACTCTACCTTTACGAGTAAATGGGAAGAAACTTTGTCTAAATGTTCCCGCACCCTGTTAGAACTCCTTATTGGGGCTGACAGAAGGACATTAGATACCATTGAAAAAGAGATCGAGACTATACGGACTAAGATTCAAGAAACACTCTCCAGTGACGAGTATAAAAAATTTGACTCATCACTGGAAGAGGATCTCTCTAAATGGGAGTTAGAGATCCAAAATAACAAAACGAAAAAATACTTGCGTGATCTGGACGATTACCACCAAAAAAAGGTGTATCGTTGGCGGAATAAACAAACCAGGACTCAATCCAGATCCCATTCTTTCTCTAGTACCTCAACTACATCTGAGGGAATATGTGGAGATCATTTTTTAGGCGAAAAAAGTGGACCAATAACAACTGGAGGTCTCACGGGCAACCATTTATTCAACCCATATACACCCGCCATGAAAAAGAAAAAACACCCCTATTTCACAAGAGACAACAAGAGGGGGAAGAGACCTTAAAGGTAATTAACCTTTCTAAATACTCATTATCATCTTCACAAAATGAAGTATTGTCAAAAGGCCTCTCATTTTCACCGGTGGAGGGTTTAGATCAATTTACACTCCTTAAGGATCTTGAACTATTTGCCCGAAAATTGATTTTTAAGAAATATTTTTCACCCAGAAGTGATCCAACAATGTCTATAGAGGATCAACAAACTCTTAGGGATCTTGAGGATCTGGCGGCTGAAAATGAAAATTCGGCAACTTCGCTAGTACCAGTCCATCTTCACCAACGCTCGCGAACCTTTCCCCCCTTGTCGACCTGCCCTCCGGTTGAAATCTTTGTTAAGCTGGTTAAAAACGACATCAGAAAGCTTAATACAGGTGTCACCCATGATAATTTGACTAGTCCACAGAGACAAGCGATTAAAGCATTGAGAAACATTAAGGATGTGGTGATCAAGCGAGCCGACAAGGGGGGTAACGTTGTCATCTGGCCTATTGAAATGTATGAAGCAGAGGCATTCAAACAACTCAATAACGGGACATGCTATCGCCGCCTGGATGCTATTCCTTTGTCCGGGTTTCAGCGCGAACTATCATTATTGATAGACGAGGGAGTTGAAAATTGTATTATTACCAACAAAATGCGTGAAGCCCTATTACCAGAATGTCCCGTCATCCCTACTTTTTACATGCTTCCCAAAGTTCACAAAGACCCCCGCTGCCCACCAGGAAGACCCATTGTCTCCGGCATCGGGGGTCTTTGTGAACCAGCATGTAGGTTCATCGATTTTTATTTGCAAAAATGTGTGGAGACACTTCCATCTTTTGTGAGAGACACTACAGATGTCCTCAAGAGAATCGATGGACTTACTCTTGATGATGACATGTGGCTCGTTACCTGCGACGTGGAGTCCCTGTACACCTCTATTGGACATGGCCACGGGATCCGAGCCGCGAAATTCTTTCTTGAGATGACCAATTTTGATTCTATACTTATTCAGTTTATTCTTGATTTATTGAGTTTCATCCTTACTCATAACTTTTTCGTGTTCAAGGACCGCCCCTTCCTACAGCTCCAGGGAACAGCGATGGGGGCGTCTTGTGCGCCCTCTTACGCTAATTTGTTCCTGGGGCTGTGGGAGAGGGACACGGTCCTTGAGACACCTGGTCACGGCTCGGTTATCTCGTGGCTACGTTATATTGATGATATACTATTCATATGGCAGGGCTCCACGTCGCAGCTTGAATCATTTTTATGTCATCTTAATAACAACGTTTTTAATATTAAACTCACTTGGAAGTATAGCCAGACCACAGTGGAGTTTTTGGATCTTCAGATATCAAAGCTAAAGGATGGGTCTGTAAGTACAGACATATTTAGAAAAGCTACTGCCACAAATTCGCTTTTGCACTGTACTTCATCTCACCCACCCAAATTAAAAAGCTCCATCCCCATAGGACAGTTTTTGCGAGCACGTCGCATCTGCTCTGATGACACGGCATTTCACACGCAGGCCAAGGATCTGCGCCATAGATTTAAAAATAGGGGCTACTCCGATCGGGATATCAATAAAGGTTATCTACGTGCCCTTAATACTAATAGATCTGTTCTCCTATCTATACCTAGTCGTGAAAAGATAAAGACAAAAACAGATGGAACACCTAGATTTATAACTAAATTTAATGCAAATTGGATGGAAATCAACCAGATATTCAGGAGACATTGGCCCATCTTATTATCTGATAGTGATTTACAACGACAACTCACCTCTTTTCCTTCCATTACGTGGCGCAGATCCCAGACTCTTGGTGATCTGCTGTGCCAGAGCCATTATGTTGTACCTAAAAACAATTTATTTACAACCAATAACAAGGGTCCCCCCTGGGGTTGCTTCTCTTGTGGTAAATGCTCTGCATGCCGTTATATTCTAAGAACTAAAGAATTTCACAATGCGAAAGGAGACAAAACCTACAAAATAGTACATCACATCATGTGCGACACGGAGGCGGTTGTCTATCATGCCAGCTGCCCCTGTGGTCGCATTTATGTGGGCATGACAACTAGGTCTCTCAAAATTCGAGTTCAAGAGCATGTCAGAGACATTAAAAATGCGAGTACTTGTCTGGAACCACATCTTTTAAAAACTATTCCTAGGCATTTTTTCGAAACTCACAACTGTAACCCTAAAGGATTTTCCGTTAGGGGCATCGACCATGTGTACATGGGGATACGCGGCGGAAATTTGAAACAAAAACTGTTACAAAAAGAAACGCGTTGGATAGTTACGCTGGACACTCTGACACCAAACGGCCTCAACGAGGCCATTAGTTTCAAGCCTTTTCTCTAATTTCTTGTGCGCTATTTTAATGGGGTTATGGATTTTTATGTTGGTGTTTTTAATTATTTTATATGTTGTTTTTTATATCACTTATGGATTTTTTCCTATTTCTATAGATATATGGCTAATCATCTAGGAACCCTCTAGTACATCTCGTCAGCATAACTTGGTGGTGCATCTGTAGTTCAGATTTTATTGGATGGGAAGGAAATCTTCTAGCAAGACATGATTGATCTAACTGTATTTACGGCCCTTATCTGTCATTATTTATATTTCCTTTTTCTGTATAAATAATTTAATCACATATATTTGTGCGGTTTGCTTATTTTCATCATGTAATTATTGCTTTTCACCGTATTTTCATATAATCATATTTTTTCGAGATTATGATGATGGAGTGCCGGTGCATGCTGACGGCTTGTTTATGTATACGGGCTTTAGTCTATTTAGATTATTGTTTATTTTATTTGCCATTATATTCCCCCGTTATTATAATTGACGGGGTGTAATGTGTACTTATTATTTTGCTTTATATTTAGGCTGTATATATATATGTACAATTGCATTCCCCTGATATTATTACGGATGGGATTAAGATATATTTAATAATGCATTGGTACTGCTTGCCGGCTATTTAGATTTTCTTCCTTGTCATTTATATATTCATATGCTTATTTAGTTTATGGTGCGATTTATCCTTCTTGTATATGGCACCTATATTTTCCGTAGTAAATTTAAACCATATTCGGTCTAACTTTATATTATTCTACTACGGATCTTCTGATGTAATACTTATGTATTAGTTTCCTTCCATCTGCACCTTGACATGCGCAGAAGCGCCCTCTGTGTGCGCTGTACTCTTCCGGTGGTGTGTCCGGCTGGACGCGTCGCTATGGCGATGGTGAGTGATGACGCACGTCCTCCTCTCCATCGTCGGCGCGGCGCGCCGGCCGGATGTCGCCGCTGGGCGGGACATCATACACTGTGGCGCTTCGATTCGCTGATTAGGGGTTCACAGCCATACATATAGTCCGTCTTCCCCGCTCGTAAGCCACGCCTCCTGACGAAGCCGAGGACGGTGAAACGCGCGTCGAGGCCTCTGCGTGGTTCACCGACGCCCCAGCACACAGCCTGCACTATGTCTGAAGGTAAATGGGCCATTACTTTGCGGAGGGTCTAGTCCACTGTGCGGCTATTACAGCTTGTCACAAGGCATTTTAATATAGGATTATGTTGTTCTAGTATGCCCGGTGGATATTGTGTAACCAGTATTAGTGACTGCTCATACTTACATTATATGGTTACCTCCACCTATGTGGACTATGCTTTCCTATTTATATTTATATTTAACCTCTGACGGCAGACTCTAACCAGTGCAGTGTCTTTGGTGCTATTATCAGTTTTCTTTTGCACCTGATGCTGCGGTATCGGTAGCCACGCAGTTTTTCTATTGTCTCTGTTCGGCATTATCCATGTCCACACTGCCGACTCTCTTCAGCTGTTTTCTGTATTGTATCACCTTTTTGTCTGTTTATATTTAATGCAATAAAATCATAAATTTGTATTTATACCCCGCCTTTTTCCCTTATTGGTATTCTTGGATAGTTATATATTTATATGCATATTTTCTTTTTTATAATTAATTCATTACTCTACCTAGACCAATTTGGGAATTTTTTCGGTTTTTTGTATGTAGCTTTAGGGGTATGGTCCCAAGTAGCTATGGTGACCACTTTGTAGGTTTTCATGTGAAGTGTATTGGTGTCTGTGATACCTGGTCAGGTGAACTCCTTCAGTGCCATCAGATGTACCATAGCCCCCCTTAGCGGCGGAGCATCAGTACTGCAACAACCAGGACTCTGGGGCGCTGCATGTACATAACAAAAACAAGTACAATAATTTGAAACAATACAAGGCATGACTGGTACAGGTGGAGAGAGGACCCTGCCCGGGAGGGATCACAATCTACATGTATTCTTTTATTTCTCATAAGCATTAAAATCTTACTAATAAAATTGATAACGATGACTTTTCCCCAGTTTCTGAATGTTAAGCTGGTCAAATCACAGAATAGTGTTTGCACAGATGAACATAATGTAGTTTGTATTTATTAATTTCTCCTCTCCATTACGTAGATAAAAGGTTGTGAAGTTTAGGCTGTAATTTATTATAAGCCCAATGGAGCATTAGCAGAGATTCCCCTCTGGGGGGGTTTGTACTTTTTCCTCTGCGTGGCGTTGAGCAATCATAAGCAGAATTGACATGCAGGGGTAAAAAGAACATGTCCCAAGAAGGTCAGAAGAACATTCCTTCTCCTGTGGGATGGGATGTAATGATATGGAGCCCTGCTGTCAGCCCTGATCTCTGCAGATACTGTGGAGTATAAAAAAGATCTGAATCTCATTACAAACACCTGTATCTTTCATTTCACAGCAGTCAGTGAGGGGGAAAGGGGAGGAGAGTTGAGCTGGTTGTGATTACAAACACCTCTGCAGTTGCAGCTCTCCCCTCAATGGACTGTCAGTACAGCTGTAGTTCCTTCTCCCACACTCACTGCTGAGAGATGAAAGCTAAAGATGTTTGTAATCACACTCTGCAGTAGATTTTAGGCAGAGATCAGGGCAGAGAGCAGGACTATCTATCATTACATCTCAGAGGAGAAAGCATGTTCTTTTGACATTCTAGAGACATGTTCCTTCTTTTCCTGCACGCTCCCAGATAATATTCTCTGGTGATGCCCATTTGTGCTCTTCATAAATTATAACCTATATTTCTAAACTCATACCTCCACAATGGAGATGAGAAATTATAGGATAAAAGCTGTGTTGTGTTCAGCTCTGCAGCCGCTATTCCATGATGAGTCCAGTTTAACACAGAGAAACTGGAAAAAAAGATTCTCTTTAAGGATTAAGCAGATCATTTACCAAAACCACAGAGAAATTTCTACATTTCCCAAACTCTAATACAAATATGGGAAGTCCTGATAAATACATCAATTACTGGAGATAACGGGATAAGACATTTTTATATGTTTATTTCATACAGAGGTTGATAGAGAGTCTTACATCTTACTTTAAAATGGTTTCTATGGGTCTAATGTACAGAATTAGTCATTATTATCAGTGGTTCCTAATATTGTGCGGTCATTCTTTTCTTTTTCTGAGCAGCTCTGTTTTCTTATTCATTCCAGATTTAAACAAAATAATAAAGCATTTAGGGAAAAACACACAACCTAAAAGTCCAGCACTGGAAGCCATCACTGCAAATATCTCCACAGCCACCATGTTCTTCCCTCTGGTGCTCAGATAAGCCGGGATCATGGCGATCCAGACACTGAGGAACACCAGCATGCTGAAGGTGATGTACTTAGCCTCGTTGAAACTGTCCGGTAATGTCCTCACCAAGAAAGCCAGGACAAAGTTCACAGCTGCCAGGAGCCCCAGATAACCCAACATGGAGTAGAACCAGATATCTGAGCCTTCATTACACTGAATGATGAGAATCCCAGGATAAGTCTCAGTGTCCAGATCTTGGAATGGGGGAGAAATAGACAACCAGAAAACACAGATTACAACCTGAAGGGAAGAACACAACAACACTATGGTATAGGGCAGTTTCACATTCAGCCATTTTCTCCAGGCACTTCCAGGCTTGGTGGACTTAAAAGCAACACAAACCATGACAGTCTTGGCGAGAAGTGAAGAGACGGCTACTGAGAAGAAAAATCCAAAACTGGTTTCACGTAATCTACAAGTTACATCATTGGGACGACCGAGGAACAAAAACACAGAGAGGAAGCTGAGAAAGATGGAGACCAGGAGGAGGTAACTCAGGTTCCGGTTATTGGCTCTAACAATAGGAGTGTCCCGGTAGGAAATAAATATCCCAAATGTGAAGCCGGTCACAAGACATCCGAAGACCGAGATACAGGAAAATACCGAAGCCATTGTGTCATTCTGGTAAGAGATGAACTCCATCACTTTAGGCAGACACTGGTCTCTCTTCTCATTTGGCCATTTGTCAATTTGGCATTTCATGCAGATCTCGCTGTCTGTAGAAACATTTCATAACATGTTACTTTTATTGTGGGAAGAATAACTATCTATTATTTATATATCTATTATCTATCTATAATCTATCTATAATCTATCTATAATCTATCTATCTATTTATCTATCTATTATCTATCTATTATCTATCTATTTATCTGTTTTACAAAAAATGGAGCAGCACACTTTCTGACTAGGTGGGTGCACAGGCCTGCCGGCAAACAACCTGTATACTTGCCAAATATATAAAGACAAAAAATGGGAAGAAGCACGGCAAAATTTACTTAAAGAGTAAGGTGGATGATGCATGATAAACGCTCTTGGGAACCGAAACGTCGCCAAACCATGTGGACCAATAAAGTCCAGCTTAATATTTAAGTAATTTTGGGAGTGCTGCTCCCTATTTTTGGCTTTATCTATTATCTATTATCTATCTATTATCTATCTGTCTGTCTGTGAATCTGTCTAATATCTTTCCATCAATGTTAAATACAAATAAGTTTTATTGGATGGCTAAATGCCCATCACATGTCATATGTCTCTCAGTATAAGCCTGAAATATCATATTTTACTACATGTTTTTTGTGCATGCAGGGTCGCCATCTCCACTGGTAATTTTTTTCTGGACAAATCGGACAAAATACACAGACAGATAAAACTCTTTTTTAGACCACACAGCCATTCACACCCTCAAAAGAAGGTCATGGAATCACAGACATTGAAATTATACAGTTTGTTCATTGAGATAAACATTTTCTGGCAGCAGCGATAAAACACAGATGACTTGTTACTACTTAAGTGCCCAGCATCACTGCAGCCAAACACAAAGCTCTGTGATTTGCATCATCTTGGACACTTACTGGGACTATTCTATATGTTATTGTCTGTTGGTGGTCCAATAAACTATTGCCACACTGTTTTACCCTCACCCTGTGTTATCTGAGTAGTATTCTGCCCATGAGAAAGGAGTGTGGGCATTAAGTGGGATGAGCCCTGGTCCATGCAGTCTTTTTAAAGACATCTGAGCCAGCAGATGAGAGCACACACTGACCCTCACGTCTCCACATCTACTTTAAGAAAAGTTGTCCCCAAATGCTTTTACACATGTAAAATAACAATCAGAGCTCATCTTCCTCAGGTCCAGCACAAAGTAGATGGCACAAACCACTGAGTTTCACCCTTCGGCACACCGAGATTCAGGCAGCTGCGACTTTGGAGCTTCCAGAGCAAATTATACCCCCCAGTGGCAACCAGCATTTGGCGGGCACCAAGCTTATGAAGCTGACAGACTTTTGAGGTATGTGGCCAGGTGACCTGATTGTCCCAAACAGGAATATCCTTTCAGATAATTGCATCACTAAACAATATTGGAGTTAGGGGTTCTCCTAGAGCATGCTAATATGCAATGGACAGAGAAGAAGCAAAAAGCTGCATGTGTTGTGAACTCTGTTTCCGGGCTCCCTCCTGTGGTCGTGAGTGGTACTGTGTGAGTTCTCTCTTTGGGCTCCCTCTGGTGGCTCTTTTTGTTATTCTGCAGGTTTCTGGCTGGGATCAGCTGTCTCGTCATCTGCTAGTCAGGTTTCCTATTGAATCCACCTGTTCCTTCAGTCCTTGCCTGTTGTCGTTGTATTCAGTGCTATTCTGATTCCTCCTGTCTACATCCGTTATCAGTCTCTCCAAGAGAAGCTAAGTTCTGTTTGCTTATTCTTGCTCATCTGTGTTCAATATGTTTCCTAGACTATGATGAGTTTTGTCCAGCTTGCTAATATGTGATATCTCTGCTTGCTGGTAGCTCTGGGGTGCTGAGTTGCTCCCCCCACATCGTTAGTTGGTGTGGGGGTTCTCACATTCTCTGCGTGGATATTTTTGTATAGGGTTTTTTACTGACCGCACAGATCCCTTGCTATTTTCTGCTATCTAGTGTTAGCGGGCCTCATTTGCTTAACCTGTTTCATCTCTGCGTTTGTCTTTTCCTCTTAACTCACCGTTATTATTTGTGAGGGGCTGTTCTATATCTTTGGGGTTATTTCTCTGAGGCAAGTGAGGTCTTTACTTTATCTCTAGGGGTAGTCAGTTTCTCAGGCCGTGAAGAGACGTCTAGGATTTCAGGAAACGTTCCACGGCTACCTATAGTGTGTGCGGTCAGGATCAGGTTTGCGGTCAGTCCAGTTACCACATCCCCAGAGCTCGTCCTATTATCTCTGATTTAGCTGGTTAGATTTGTGATCCTAAGCCACTGAGGATCATAACATGCATGCTCACAGAATTGAGTGATGACCGTGAATTCCTTGCTGTAGAGATATGGCTGCAATTTTTTAAGTGCCCACAGTATGGCCAAGCCTTCTTTTGCTATTGTCGCTTATGCCCTCTCCCTCTCCAATAGCTTCAGGGAAACATAGGATACCAGGTGCTCCTGACCGCCAGATGCCGTTTGACTGAGTATGGATTCAAATCTGATATCTGAGGCATCTGTTTGAAAAATGAACATGTGGTAGAGATCAAGAACAGTCAGAACTGAGCATTGGGCTTACTGGATTTTCACCTGGAGAAATGCGGATTCACATTCCGAGGTCCAGATAAGATTGCAGGCAAATCTTTTGATGGTGAGGTCAGTGAGGGGTTTTGCTTTACTGCTGTAATTGGAGATAAAGATTTAATAATAGTTTGCGGTCCTAAGGAATTTTTGGATATGCTTTTGGTTGGTTGGGGGATGCCACTGCGTAATGGCTTCTATTTTTTCAGGTTTGGGATGAATGCACTCACTTCCCACTCAATGCCCCAGGTATAGTACCTTGACCATCCCCATTTGGCACTTATAGAGACGGATGGTAAGCTGGTCTTTGGCTGCCCTTTGCAACACCTGGGACATGTGCTGAAAATGCTCTTCGCAGGTATCGCTGAGGATAGCGATGTAATCCAGGTAGGCCTGGGCATACCCATGACATTCCTCGAATAGCTGGTCCACCATCCTTTGGAATGAAGTCGGGGCATTCTTCATCCCAAATGTCATGCTGGTAGACTCACACAGTCCATAAGGTCTGATGAATGCGGACTTCTCTTGAGCCTCTTTTGTGAATGGCATCTGGTAGCATCCTTTGCTTAGATCAGTGATAGATATGTGCAGGGATCCTCCTAATATATCTAGTAGTTCCTCCACCCAAGGCATAGGGTAGATGTCTGTAATGGTGACCTCTTTGAGTCACCTATAATCCACACAGAAAAGAGTACTTTTGTCTTTCTTGGGCACCAACACTACACTGGCTGCCCATTGGTTTTGGGAAGGAACTATAACCCCCATATTCAACATATCATCCACCCCGGCCTTCATCATTGCCAACACTGGAGGTGTCACCCAGTACGCGGGTTATCTGAATGGAGTAACTACCCCTGTGTTGACATGATGCTGGACAAGGGGTGTTCGTCCGAATCATTAGCAGTGAGCAATATGCTCCAAGCAGTTTTATTAACTGCTGCTTCTGTGATGGACAAAGCCTCTCCCCCAATGGGACATCCGTTATCCCTATTCCTATTTTGGATTAAACCAGTAAGTCTGGGATCTGGTCCAAATTTAGGCCATCTAATGGGGGACGACAACCTGCTATGCTGGTGACCTCCCTTTCCTCATAAGCTTTTAGCCTGTTGACATGAAAGGTCCATTCATGTCACCTGTTTAATCCAAGGCCATTGCATAGTCAGTCGCACCATATTTCCTGGTAATGTGGTGAATGGACCCACCCACATGGCTTTGAGCTTGTTTTTGAATACTGCTACCAGTACTAGAACATTCTGTCCACAGGCAAATTCTCGTAGTCTGGCACCTCAGTTTTAACACTGTTGCTGCCTTTTCTGAGCTATTTCTAAATTCCCATGGGTTATGGTCATGAGGTACCTCATCATTTCCCTAAGCTTTTGGACATAGTCCAGAATAGGAATCTCTACTGTGGGAAAACTGCCCTCCTAAATCACGCCTTAATACTTTTTGGCATACAGAAATTCAAGCCCAGTAGAATCCTTTGGCACCACATGGTAGGCAAAAAGGAGCTGTTGCACATACTGACTAATAAGCTGCTTGAGCTTTCCCTTCAAATGCTCACACAACCCTTTAGTTTCGGGATTATAAGGGGTAGTGTGCATGGGATGGACCCAATGTTTTCACCAGAGGGTTTGAATCAGCTCGCTTTGGAATTGGGTTCTCTGGTTGATCAATACCTCCTGCAGAAACTCTACATAGCAACATAGTAACATAGGAAAAAAAAACAAAACAATCAGCACTCCAAATGTGAACAAGTGCACGCTGCAAACTGCAACACATAGATAAAAAAATCACAGCAGCACATGTACATGAATCGGCCATGTGAAAACACAGACAAATATACATTTTTTTTTCATAAAACTTACAGTTAAATGGAGATTCTTAGCGCATAAATTGGCCAATTCATGTATGCCCATCAACCACGGCAAGGTGATCTCCCCCTGATGGGTCCTACTCTACTGTACATGCCACTCTTGGGCCACCAGCCTACAACTTTTTTTTTTTTCCTCTGTTTGTATGGATGTGGCAGCATCCAGACTTATCTTGCACTCCTCCCATTGACCTTGCAGGTGGCGGTAATCAACTCTACCTGCCCATTAATTGTAGGCTTAGCCCAGAGTGACATGTTTTGTCCAGAGTTGTAGGCTGGTGGCCCAAGAGTGGCATGTACAGTAGAGTAGGACCCATCAGGGGGAGATCACCTTGCCGTGGTTGATGGGCATACATGAATTGGCCAATTTATGCGCTAAGAATCTCCATTTAACTGTAAGTTTTATGAAAAAAAAAAATTTTTTGAAACAATTTTTATGAAAAAATATTTTTGAGAAATGTATATTTGTCTGTGTTTTCACATGGCCGATTCATGTACATGTGCTGCTGTGATTTTTTTTATCTATGTGTTGCAGTTTGCAGCGTGCACGTGTTCACATTTGGAGTGCTGATTGTTTTTTTTTGTTTGTTTTTTTTTTCCCTCTGTTTGTATGGATGTGGCAGCATCCAGACTTATCTTGGACTCCTCCCATTGACCTTGCAGGTGGCGGTAATCAACTCTACCTGCCCATAAATTGTAGGCTTAGCCCATAGTGACATGTTTTGTCCAGAGTTGTAGGCTGGTGGCCCAAGAGTGGCATGTACAGTAGAGTAGGACCCATCAGGGGGAGATCACCTTGCCGTGGTTGATGGGCATACATGAATTGGCCAATTTCTGCGCTAAGAATCTCCATTTAACTGTAAGTTTTATGAAAAAAAAATTTTTTTGAAACAATTTTTATGAAAAAATATTTTTGCGAAATGTATATTTGTCTGTGTTTTCACATGGCCGATTCATGTACATGTGCTGCTGTGATTTTTTTATCAACATAGTAACATAGTTAGCAAGACTGAAAAAAGACATTTGTCCATCCATTTCAGCCTATATTATGTCATAATAAATCCCCAGATCTACATACTTCAAAACAACCTAAAAACTGTAAGATACAATATTGTTATGCTCCAGGAAGACATCCAGGCCTCTCTTGAAGCCATAGACTGAGTTCGCCATCACCACCTCCTCAGGCAAGGAATTCCAGCTTCTCACTGCTCTAACAGTAAAGAATCCTCTTCTATGTGGGTGGAAAAATCTCCTCTCCTCCAGACTCAGAGAATGCCCCTTGTGACCACCACCTTCCTTAGTATTAACAAATCCTCTGACAGATATTTGTATTGTCCCATTATAAAGTTAAGGTACCGTCACACTCAGCGACGCTGCAGCGTCACTGTTTAGGTTGCTGTAGACATCAAACACCGCAGCTCCAGAACGATGCAGGAGCAATCATGTGACGTAACGGCGACTCACTTATCATTCTCACAGGTCGTTAGCTCCATGTAAAAACATTGCTGACATCGTTGCTTTTGCTGTCAAACACGACGATACATGCCAATCTGACGACCAAATAAAGTTCTGTACTTCTAGCTCCAACCAGCGATATCACAGCGGAATCCAGATCGCTTCTGCGTGTCAAACACAACGAGATCGCTATCCAGGACGCTGCAATGTCACAGATCGTTTGTCGTTCTCGTTGGAAAGTTGTTTAGTGTGAAGGTACCTTTACAGTGCCTTGCGAAAGTATTTGGCTCCCTGGAACTTTTCAACCTTTTCCCACATATCATGCTTCAAAAATAAAGATACCAAATGTTAATTTTTGGGACACAATTGTGAAATTGAATGAAATTTATTGGTTATTTTAAATTTTTATGGAAATACAAAAACTGAAAAGTGGGGCGTGCAATATTATTCGGCCCTTTTACTTTCAGTGCAGCAAACTCACTCCAGAAGTTCATTGTGGATCTCTGAATGATCCAATGTTGTCCTAAACGCCTAATGATGATAAATATAATCCACCTGTGTGTAATCAAGTCTCCGTGTAAATGTATCTGCTCTGTGATAGTCTCAGGGTTCTGTTTGAAGCACAGGAACACAACAGCAGATCTGTGATACTGTTGTGGAGAAGTTTAAAGCCGGATTTGGATACAAAATGATTTCCAAAACTGTAAACATCCCAAGGAGCACTGTGCAAGTGATCATATTGAAATGTAAGGAGTATCATACCACTGCAAATCTACCAAGACCCGGCTGTCCTTCTAAACTTTGATCTCAAACAAGAAGACTGAACAGAGATGAAGCCAAGAGGCCCATGATGACTCTGGTGAACTGCAGAGATCTACAGCTGAGGTGGGACAGTCTGTCCATAGGACAACAATGAGTTGTAAACTGCACAAATCTAGCCTTTATGGAAGAGTGGCAAGAAGAAAGCCACTTCTCAAAGATATCCATAAAAAATGTTGTCTAAAGTTTGCAACAAGACATCTGGGAGACACACCAAACATGTGGAAAAAGGTGCTCTGGTCAGATGAAACCAAAATCGAGCTTTTTGGCAACAATGACAAACGATATGTTTGGAGTAAGGGCAACACAGCTCATCACCCTGAACACACCATCCCCACTGTCAAACATCGTGATGGCAGCATCATGGTGTGGGCCTGATTTTCTTCAGCAGGGACAGGAAAGATGGGTAAAATTGATGGAAAGATGGATGGAGCCAAATGCAGGACCATTCTTGACGAAAACCTGTTGGAGTCTGCAAAAGACCTGAGACTGGGACAGAGATTTGTCTTCCAACAAGACAAGGATCCCAAATATAAAGCAAAATCTACAATGGAATGGTTCACAACTAAACGCATCCAGGCGTTAGAATGGCCAAGTCAAAGCCCAGATGTCAATCCAATCGAGAATATATGGAAAGAGCTGAAAATTGCTGTTCACAAATTTTCTCCATTTAACATCACTAAGCTCGAGCTATTTGCCAAGGAAGAATGGGCAAGAATTTCAGTCTCTGGATATACAAAACTGATAGAGACATACCTGTTGTGAATTCGGTTTGTGGGCTCCCCCGGTGGTCTGTTATGGTAGTGTCTCTCATGTGCCTTCCTCCATCTCTGATTACCTGTCGCCACCCTCTAGGGGAGTTTCCTATTTAAGGCTGCTTGGCTGTTAGTCACATGCCGGCCAACAATGTGCTAGTAGCATTCTGTTGCATTCACCTGCCTCAAGTTCCAGTTCAGCTAAGTTGAATTTAGTTTCTTGTTTTGCTATTTTTGTCCAGCTATCTGCAATGTGACTCTTCAGTGCTGGAAGCTCTTGTGGACAGAAAATTACTACTCCAGTGGCATGAGTTGTCACTGGAGTTTAAAGTAATTTCTGGATGGTGTTTTTGAATAGTGATTTTTAGGTCGACCGTGAAGTAACACTTTCCTGTCCTTCTGCTATCTAGTAAGCGGACCTCACTGTGCTAAATCTGCTGTTCATCCTACGTATGTCATTTCCTCTGAACTCACCGTCAATATCTGTGGGGGCCTACTATCATCTTTTGGGGTTCCTCACTGGAGGTAAGGCAGGCCTGTATATTCCTCTTATAGGGGTAGTTAGATCTCCGGCTGGCGCGTGGTGTCTAGGGCATCGTAGGTACATCCCCCGGCTACTGTAAGTGTTGGGTCAGGTTCAGGTCACGGTCGACCTTAGTTTCCATCACCCGAGAGCTAGTCCGCTTTGTATTTTTGTTTCCCATGGTCATTGGGGTAACCATAACAGTTTGGCCGGCCTTTAAAAAATCTATGTGTTAAAATATGCACTAAAGTAGGAAGGAGAAGAAAAGGTTTTTTTTTCTGTGTTTGAAAGTGCACCTTAGTTTGATCATTTGTATTTCTTGCTTAAACTGCAGTCTTCAGCCTTTTTTTTTTCTCCTCTCCTCTTAACATCTGAATGCTTGGGTTACACCCATTTGAAACATGGATCCACAGAGTTTAGTTGCAGGTTTGAATAACCTTGCGACAAAAGTACAGAACCTACAAGATTTTGTTATACGTGCTCCAATGTCTGAACCTAAGATTCCTCTGCCTGAATACTTTACCGGAGACAGATCCCGGTTTTTGAGTTTCAGAGAGAATTGCAAATTGTTTTTGTCTCTGAGATCTCACTCTGCTGGTGATCAGACTCAACAAGTTAAAATTGTTATCTCTCTACTGCGCGGCGACCCACAAAGTTGGGCATTTGCATTATCGCCAGGGGATCCTGCGTTGTTAAATGTAGATGCGTTTTTTCAGGCTTTGGGGTTGCTTTATGAAGAACCTAATTTGGAGATTTTGGCTGAGAAAGCCTTGATAGCTCTTTCCCAAGGGCAAGATGAAGCTGAGATATACTGCCAGAAATTCCGTAAATGGTCGGTGCTTACTAAATGGAATGAGTGCGCTTTAGCAGCTAATTTCAGAGAAGGTCTCTCTGATGCCGTGAAGGATGTCATGGTGGGGTTCCCTGTGCCTACAGGTCTGAATGATGCCATGAAATTGGCTATCCAGATTGATCGGCGTTTGCGGGAGCGCAAATCTGTGCACCATATGGCGGGGTCTTCTGAGGAAAAATCTGTGCACCATATGGCGGTATCTTCTGAGCAAAAACCTGTGCACCATATGGCGGTGTCTTCTGAGCAAAGACCTGTGCACCATTTGGCGGTGACCTCTGAAAAGGCATTAGAGCATATGCAATGCGATCGTGTTTTGTCTAGAGGCGAACGTCAAAATTACAGGCGCAAAAATGGATTGTGCTTCTACTGTGGAGATCCAGCTCATGTTATATCAGCATGCTCTAAACGTATAAATAAGGTTGATAAAAAGGTTGATAAATCTTTTTCTACAGGTACCTTGCAGTCAAAATTTCTTTTGTCCGTGACATTGATTTGTACCTTATCATCTGTGACTGTGAATGCTTATGTGGATTCTGGCGCCGCTCTGAGTCTCATGGATTGGTCCTTTGCCAAGCGTTGTGGGTTTGATTTGGAGCCGTTGGAAGTTTCTATTCCCCTGAAGGGTATTGATTCTACACCTTTGGCTAGCAATAAACCACAATATTGGACACAAGTGACTATGCGTCTTACCCCAGACCATCAGGAGATTATTCGTTTCCTTGTATTATATAACCTACATGATGTCTTAGTGCTTGGATTACCATGGTTACAGATTCATAATCCCGTCTTGGACTGGAAATCTATGTCTGTGTTGAGCTGGGGATGTCGGGGTATTCATGGGGATGCACCTCTGGTTCCTATTTCTTCATCTACTCCCTCTGAGATCCCAGCATTTCTGTCAGATTTTTATGATGTCTTTCAAGAGCCTAAAGTTGATTCTCTCCCTCCCCACAGAGAGTGTGACTGCGCTATTGAATTGATCCCCGGTAGTAAGTTTCCTAAGGGTCGCTTGTTTAATTTGTCTGTACCTGAACATACTGCTATGCGGGAGTATATCAGAGAATCCTTGGAAAAGGGTCATATTCGCCCCTCGTTGTCTCCACTAGGGGCAGGATTTTTCTTTGTAGGTAAAAAGGATGGTTCATTGAGACCTTGTATCGACTATCGACTTTTGAATAAGATTACAGTTAAATACCAGTACCCGTTACCTTTACTGACTGATCTGTTTGCTCGTATAAAGGGGGCTAAGTGGTTCACTAAGATCGATCTACGTGGTGCGTATAATTTGGTGCGGATTAAGCAGGGGGATGAGTGGAAGACCGCATTTAATACGCCTGAAGGCCATTTTGAGTATTTGGTAATGCCTTTCGGTCTTGCAAATGCCCCTTCCGTTTTTCAATCCTTTATGCACGATATTTTCCGTGAATATCTGGATAAGTTTATGATTGTGTATTTGGATGATATTCTTGTTTTTTCGGAGGACTGGGAATCTCACGTTCAACAGGTCAGGAGAGTTTTTCAGGTTTTGCGAGCTAATTCTCTTTTTGTAAAGGGCTCAAAGTGTAGTTTTGGAGTTCAGAGAATTTCCTTTTTGGGATATATTTTTTCCCCTTCATCTATGGAGATGGACCCTGTCAAGGTCCAGGCTATTTGTGATTGGATGCAACCTACTTCTTTGAAGAGTCTGCAAAAGTTCTTGGGTTTTGCTAATTTCTATCGCCGATTTATAGCGGGTTTTTCTGCCATTGCTAAACCTTTGACTGATTTGACCAAAAAGGGTGCTGATGTTGCTAATTGGTCCTCTGCGGCTGTGGAGGCCTTTCAAGAGCTTAAGCGCCGCTTTTCTTCCGCTCCTGTGTTGCGCCAACCTGATGTGTTACTTCCGTTCCAGGTTGAGGTGGATGCTTCGGAGATCGGAGCAGGTGCAGTTTTGTCGCAGAAAGATCCTGACTGCTCAGTAATGAGACCATGTGCGTTTTTCTCCCGAAAGTTTTCGCCCGCTGAGCGAAATTATGATGTGGGTAATCGGGAACTTCTGGCCATGAAGTGGGCGTTTGAGGAGTGGCGTCATTGGCTTGAGGGTGCTAGACACCAGGTGGTGGTCCTCACTGACCACAAGAATCTAATTTATCTTGAGTCGGCCAGGCGTCTGAATCCTAGACAGGCGCGCTGGTCGTTGTTTTTCTCCCGATTTAACTTTGTGGTGTCATATCTGCCTGGGTCCAAGAATGTGAAGGCGGATGCCCTCTCTAGGAGTTTTGAGCCTGACTCGCCTGGTGATTCCGAACCTACCGGCATCCTGAAGGATGGGGTGATATTGTCAGCTGTCTCCCCAGACCTGCGGCGTTCTTTGCAGGAGTTTCAGGTGGATAGGCCTGATCGCTGTCCGCCTGGTAGACTGTTTGTCCCTGATGATTGGACCAGTAGAGTTATCTCGGAGGTTCATTCTTCCGCGTTGACAGGTCATCCTGGAATTTTTGGCACCAGGGATTTGGTGTCTAGGTCCTTCTGGTGGCCTTCTTTGTCTCGAGATGTGCGCATGTTTGTGCAGTCTTGTGATGTTTGTGCTCGGGCCAAGCCCTGCTGTTCTAGGGCCAGTGGGTTGTTGTTGCCCTTGCCTATTCCTAAGAGGCCTTGGACGCACATCTCTATGGACTTTATTTCTGACCTTCCGGTTTCTCGTAGGATGTCTGTCATCTGGGTGATTTGTGACCGTTTTTCCAAGATGGTTCATTTGGTACCTTTACCCAAATTGCCCTCCTCCTCTGAGTTGGTTCCTCTATTTTTTCAGAATGTGGTGCGTTTGCATGGTATTCCTGAGAATATAGTGTCTGACAGGGGTACTCAGTTTGTGTCTAGATTTTGGCGGACGTTCTGTGCCAGGATGGGTATCGATTTGTCTTTTTCGTCTGCATTCCATCCTCAGACTAATGGCCAGACTGAGCGTACTAATCAGACCTTGGAGACTTACTTGAGGTGTTTTGTGTCCGCTGATCAGGATGATTGGCTTGACTTTTTGCCATTGGCAGAGTTTGCCCTTAACAATCGGGCTAGTTCTGCCACTTTGGTTTCTCCATTTTTTTGTAATTCAGGGTTTCACCCTCGGTTTTCGTCCGGTCAATTGGAGTCTTCGGATTGTCCTGGAGTGGATGCTGTGGTTGATAGGATGCATCAGATTTGGGGACAGGTTGTGGACAATCTGAAGTTGTCCCAGGAGAAGACTCAACAGTTCACTAATCGTCATCGGCGTATTGGTCCTCGTCTTTGTGTTGGGGACCTGGTGTGGCTGTCTTCTCGATTTGTTCCTATGAAGGTCTCGTCTCCTAAGTTTAAGCCTCGGTTTATCGGCCCTTATAGGATTCTGGAGGTTCTTAATCCTGTGTCCTTTCGTTTGGACCTCCCAGCATCTTTTAATATCCATAATGTTTTCCATCGGTCATTATTGCGGAGGTATGAGGTACCGGTTGTTCCTTCTGCTGATCCACCTGCTCCTGTGTTGGTTGAGGGTGAATTGGAGTATGTGGTGGAAAAGATCTTGGACTCCCGTGTTTCCAGACGGAAACTTCAGTATCTGGTTAAGTGGAAAGGTTATGGCCAGGAGGATAATTCTTGGGTGACAGCATCCGATGTTCATGCTCCCGATTTGGTTCGTGCATTTCATAGTGCTCATCCAGGTCGCCCTGGTGGTTCTGGTGAGGGTTCGGTGCCCCCTCCTTAAGGGGGGGGTACTGTTGTGAATTCGGTTTGTGGGCTCCCCCGGTGGTCTGTTATGGTAGTGTCTCTCATGTGCCTTCCTCCATCTCTGATTACCTGTCGCCACCCTCTAGGGGAGTTTCCTATTTAAGGCTGCTTGGCTGTTAGTCACATGCCGGCCAACAATGTGCTAGTAGCATTCTGTTGCATTCACCTGCCTCAAGTTCCAGTTCAGCTAAGTTGAATTTAGTTTCTTGTTTTGCTATTTTTGTCCAGCTATCTGCAATGTGACTCTTCAGTGCTGGAAGCTCTTGTGGACAGAAAATTACTACTCCAGTGGCATGAGTTGTCACTGGAGTTTAAAGTAATTTCTGGATGGTGTTTTTGAATAGTGATTTTTAGGTCGACCGTGAAGTAACACTTTCCTGTCCTTCTGCTATCTAGTAAGCGGACCTCACTGTGCTAAATCTGCTGTTCATCCTACGTATGTCATTTCCTCTGAACTCACCGTCAATATCTGTGGGGGCCTACTATCATCTTTTGGGGTTCCTCACTGGAGGTAAGGCAGGCCTGTATATTCCTCTTATAGGGGTAGTTAGATCTCCGGCTGGCGCGTGGTGTCTAGGGCATCGTAGGTACATCCCCCGGCTACTGTAAGTGTTGGGTCAGGTTCAGGTCACGGTCGACCTTAGTTTCCATCACCCGAGAGCTAGTCCGCTTTGTATTTTTGTTTCCCATGGTCATTGGGGTAACCATAACACATACCCCAAGGGACTTGCAGCTGTCATCGCAGCAAAAGGTGGAGCAACAAAGTATTACGTTAAAGGGGCCGAATAATATTGCACGTCTGACTTTTCAGTTTTTGAATTTCCACAAAAATTTAAAATAACCAATAAATTCCGTTCAACTTCACAATTGTGTTCCAGTTGTTGTTGATTCTTCACCAAAAATTAACATTTGGTATCTTTATGTTTGAAGCATGATATGTGGGAAAAGGTTGAAAAGTTCAAGGGAGCTGAATACTTTGGCAAGGCACTGTATACATGGTTATTAGATCGCCCCTCAGTCGTCTTTTTTCTAGACTAAATAATCCTAATTTTGCTAATCTCTCTGGGTATTGTAGTTTCCCCGTCCCCTTTATTAATTTTGTTGCCCTCCTTTGTACTTGCTCTAGTTCCATTATATCCTTCCTGAACACTGATGCCCAAAACTGTACACCGTGCGGTCTAACTAGGGATTTGTACAGAGGCAGTATAATGCTCTCATCATGTGTATCCAGACCTCTTTTAATGCACCCCATGATCTTGTTTGCCTTGCCTGGCACTGGCTGCTCCAGGTAAGTTTATCAATAACTAGGATCCCCAAGTCCTTCTCCATGTCAGATTTACCCAGTGGTTTCCCATTCAGTGTGTAATGGTGATATTGATTCATTATTCCCATGTGTATAACCTTACATTTATCATTGTTAAACCTCAGCTGCCACCTTTCGGCCCAAGTTTCCAACTTATCCAGATACATCTGTAGCAGAATACTATCTTCTCTTGTACTGACTGCTTTACATAGTTTTGTATCATCTGCAAACATCAATATTTTACTGTGTAAACCTTCCACCAGATTGTTAATAAATATCATGAAGAAAGCAGGTCCCAACACCTGCGGTACCCCACTGGTCATAGCAACCCAGTTAGAGAATATACTATTTATAACCACCCTCTGCTTTCTATCACTAAGCCAGTTACTTACCCATTCACACACATTTTCCTCCAGACCCAGCATTCTCATTTTGTGTACCAACCTCTTGTGTGGCACGGTATCAAAAGCTTTGAAAAAAATCAAGATATACCATGTGCAATGACTCACCTTGTTCCAGTTCATAGCTTACCTCTTCATAAAAGCTCATTAGATTGGTTTGACAGGAGCGATTCCTCATAAACCCATGCTGATTGTAACAACCCTGCTTCCATCACTGCATGGCCTTCCATCCCCCACCTGCCTAATACATCAACTCACTCACCCTGTGCCATGCTGTGAGATTTCTCTGCTTCCAGGCTCCATGCCGTTTGTTTCAATGGTCGCTTGTCTCTCCCTCCAATACTTACCTGTCCGGCCAGTGCGCTCCCGACGTGGTTCCTCGCTGCATTCCGCTGGGTTCTCGGGCTCACGGTGCTTCGGTGGTTCGTACATGCTTCGTAGCGCCTCTTCCACCGCCAGGAGTTCTGGGAGGTCGTGAACGGATGGCTCTGCCCCAATATGGCGGCGCCCACTGGGTATTTTCTGTTCGGCATTTACCCAGGTAAGACACCTGTGTATCTTCGTCGTAGTGGTGCCTGCTTATCCCAGGTTTTCCTCTACGTCCTCAGGTCCCGTTCCTCTGCTATTTTCCCTCGCTAGCCCTGTGCCATTTCCTTTTCCCTAGCCTGGTTATCTTGTCCCTTCCACTCCCTTGCCTCTTCCTTGCCCTGTACTTTTGGCTACCCTGTGTCTCTGTATCCCATTAGTATACCTGCCTGCCTTTTACTATTTGTTTCTTCCTTTCCAGCTCCCAGCTTTCAGCCACCCTCTGTTCCCCATCCCTCCTTGTTTCCCGTTACCACCTATCTTCGTTTTTTGCCTCAGTCATCCCTTTGGCTCTGGCAGTTGTGGTTCCATCCCCCTTGGGCCTACTCCTAGCACTCCCTGTATAGGGGGTAGACCCATCTGGTTCGCTCTTCCTCGGGGGCTCTGGACCAATGACTCAGAGGGTCCACTTTTGGGTTTCTTCTCTTAGTTTCTTATTCGTGACAGTATACACAGGCCATGGATCCCGCTGGAGCCTCGGCCGCCCAGAAGGAACTAGTCTCCTTGTGGTAGAATCAGTCCCGTATGATGTCCTTTATGAAGTCCATAGACTCTTGTCTTTCCGCTCTTCAGACCTCCAATCTGGGGAATGCTTTGCAGCTGGCCATTCTGCAACAAGAACTGGCTCAGCAGCGTGACACCCAAGCCCATATCCTAAGTTACATGGCATCTGTTGACACTCGGTTACTCTCCTTACAATCTGCCACGTCAGCTCCCATCCCAGCCCCGGATCTTCACCCTCCTCCCCCTTTACCTAAGCCACCGTGCTATAATGGAGATCCCAAATTATGCCGGGATTTCTTAAATCAATGTCATCTCCATTTTGAGCTTTTGCCTCTGCAATACCCTACCGATCGGGCCAAAGTAGCCTTCATAATTAATAATGTAATACCTGCGCTGGACAAAAAACCTCCACTCTGTGTTCCTGAGAGCGTTAACATGAAAAGAAAAAGAGCCTAATGAGGAACTATACAGAGCCAAGCTTAACAGCACTGGCGTATATGCGATTAGAATAGTGTGGGCCTTACCTCTACATATACTAGCAGGGACATGAAGTCTTCTGTATCGTTCTGTCTGGAGCTGTAGCTAGAGCCAAAGGTATGCGGTGAGGGGTCTTCACATAGATGGGCTGTGAGCGCTGCCCCGGCCGGTGGCAGAACGCTCAAGTCGCTGTAGAGCCGCTAGGTTCTCTGCCGGAGCAGGACCTTCCGTGACATCACGGTCACGTGAGTATTCACGTGACTGGGCTAAGGAGAGTGACGTCATGGAAGGTCCTGCTCCAGCAGAGAACCTAGCGGCTCTACAAGCGCTCATTCACTCCATGTGACAGGCGGGTCTTGAGCGTTCTGCCACCGGCCGGGGCAGCGCTCACAGCCCGTCTATGTGAAGACCCTTCACCGCATACCTTTGGCTCTAGCTACAGCTCCAGACAGAACGATACAGAAGACTTCATGTCCCTGCTAGTATATGTAGAGGTAAGGCCCACACTATTCTAATCGCATATACGCCAGTGCTGTTAAGCTTGGCTCTGTATAGTTCCTCATTAGGCTCTTTTTCTTTTCATGTTAACACTCTCAGGAACACAGAGTGGAGGCTTTTTGTCCAGCGCAGGTATTACATTATTTATTATCTTTTTTAGATTACGATACAAAGAGGGTGGTGTTGTATCATCACCTGCAGCAGGCTTCGTAGGGTAGAAGCGCTATTGGTTTTTTAATATTTAGCCTTCATAATTACCCACTTGGAGGGAGACACGGTGGCATGGGTAAACCCTCTTTGGGAGCATGATGAGCCTGTGGTCTCGCAACTATCTATTTTTTTGGAGACTGTTCATCGAGTGTTCGATGATCCAGGTCACCTGGCCTCTATCACATAGTCTTTATTTAGTCTTCACCAAGGGTCTTCAACTGTAGGTCAGTACGCCATTCCATTCCGTACCTTGTCTTCCGATTTAGGTTGGAATAATGAAACTCTGATGGGAGCTTTTTGGCGAGGTCTATCTGGGCGTATAAAGGATGAGTTAGCGGGTCACGATACCCCAACTGTTTTGGAGGATCTGATTTCTTTGGCTACCCATATTGACCTTTGCTTTCAGAAGCGTGCCCGAGAGAGAAAGTATTCCCGTCCTTCATCTTCACACAGACCACTCAGTCCACATCTCAGGATGACCTCCTCTGTATCAGCGCCAGAGCTGTTGCAAGTTGATCAGCTCAGAATGTCAGAACAACGTCGCCAGGAGAGACGCACTCAAGGTCTTTGCATCTACTGTGGGAGTACCTCTCATCTTCTTCGTGCCTGTCTGGAGCGGCCAGAAAACTCCTCTGCCTAGGTCAGGCAAGAGAGACCTCCCTAGGTGTATGTGATGCCTCTCTACCCCTCACTCTTTCTGTCTTGTTACATGCTTCTGGTAAACGCTTTTACTTATTAGCCTATGTTGATTCGGGCGCCGTTGGGAATTTAATTAGGTTAGAGGAGGTTGTTAAATTTCCTGTATTTTCTTTTTAAATATTTTTATTAATTTTTTTGGATAAAAACCAGGAAATGGGAATAGGGGAGGGAAAATATAACAGTGAAGAATAGGGAGAGGGAATGGAAAGGGATACAATTAAAGAAAACAAAAAAAACTAGAGAATCAAATGTAATACAATAGTTCAACAGTAACAAAATGCATAAATACATTTAAAAGAGTGCGAAATTTTGGAAGGACAAGTAAATTACAATTATTTATTTTATTTGAAAATCTATTAGGAGGTTAAGGAGTATAGAATTTATCAATCCAAATCTTCCATTTTTTCAAGAAATTTTTAATACCACTATTATTTACAGCGAATCTCCACTCCAAAAAATTGTGTTGGTGAATTTGATCTATAATGTCTTCAAATTTAGGGAGTTCTGGCTTATTCCACCAAAGTACTAACATATATTTGACAACAAGAAATATATGAATGATAATGAATTTAACCTGAGGGTCAACTATTTCCATGTCCAGGGAAAAAAGAGCTCTTTGTGGTGTAAGCACAAAATTATCCGTGAGTGAATTAATATAATTAGAAACTTTTGACCATAGAAGTTTTACCTTTGGGCAACTCCATAAAAGATGATATAAATTACCTTGGTGGCCACATTTCCTCCAGCAAGTTGGTGAATAATCCGGAATTATGTGTGCTAATATATTATAATACTATAATACTATACTATAATATAATACTGAAGTGAGCGAGGGCAAGGCCGCCCATGCATATCCATGATCTGGCCCAGCAAAACTTCCACACTCAGATTCCATCTTAACAAACGTATCTTTACTGTTATACATTTTCCTTAACACAGCGGAACACAATAATAGACAATACAAAATATGTCTATTCACAGAGATAACGTGTAATAACAAACTATCCCTCACTGTCCCTATCCACACGTTACCAGTTCCTTTGCTCCAGGAGGTTATCTTCCCACGTCGCAGGCCTGTCTGTCACTGCATGGAGACGCTCCAGCCGAAGAGAAAGCAACAGGGATTAAACAAAACTCTGTCTCTCAGGTCCAGACTGTAGTCCTTGGGGTTCAGCAGGTAACGGTGGAATGTTCGGCCTCTCAACAGAGGACCCGCTTACTTACAGTTCATGGGCTCCAGGATCTGTGAAGATGTCACCGCTGAGTGCTCCGCAGTGTGGGAGCTGGGAACAATCTGGATGTCAGCTTCCAAGAGAGAGAGGTCATCCAGGCAATCTTCTATATCGCATCTACAGGAGGACGCCAGCACACACAGACCTCTCTCTGCACAGAAAAGTTTCCCGTGCTCTCTTTTTCCCTCCCCTTCCTGTTCACATGACACAACAGGGGGAAGTTTAGCCAATACAGTTTGTTTCTCTGTAATCACATTCGGCATAGGTATAACTTCTGGCCACACGGGGGCAGTGTCTGTCACAGATTCTATGTCAATGATAATAGAACAGTCACAGCCGGCCAGCTCACTACACGCCCCCCCACTCAAAGGTTGGCAGTCCCTGTCAACGACTGACTCCAGGGCGGTGATGGCTGTGGAGGTTGTAGGACCCGGCTGTCTTGAGGGCCACACATATTGGTCTCTGTAGGACTGTCCCGGGGGCACTCCTGCGGTGGTCCTCGCCGTCCGCCTAACGGGTGCTAGTCTCTCTCCCCGATCGGTCACCCCACTCTCTACCCCAGTCGGTAAGTCAGTCAGGCGAGCAGGGGTAGGGATGTCTTCCACCTCTACATCCCCGGTATCGGTGTCTCCCACAGTATTAGTGATATCCATCTCTCTAGGTATCACAGGAGGGGAGTCAGGCTGAGAACGACAGGGGCGCAACATGTTACGGTGCAGGGTGCGGAGGCTGCCGCTGTCTTCGCCTTGTACTTGGTAGACGGGGCCACCAGGGTACGGGTGTCCAATTATTCGATAGACTTCGGTCTCCCACTTGGGCCAGAGTTTTCCTTGTGGTTTCTTTATATGAACTAGGACTAGTTGACCCACATTCAGTAGGTCTTCTTGTACTGGAAGTGGATCAGCGTGGACCTGGTCCTGGATCTGCTGTTCCACCAGCCGGTAGACAGTCCCCAACCTTTGACGGTGTGCTTGTAGCCAGGAAGGATAGGTACCACAGGTGTCTTCACCAGAGTTAGACAGGTGTAGCTCATGGATGCCTGTTGTGAACTCTGTTTTCGGGCTCCCTCTTGTGGTCACAGGTGGTATTGTGTGAGTTTTATTTTTGGGCTCCCCCTGGTGGCTTTGTTTGTTATCTTGCGGGTCTGTGGCTGGATCAGCTGCCTCGTTATTCTCTAGGGAGGTTCCTATTTAGCTCTGCTTCACCTCCACTTGTTGCCGGCTGTCGATGTATTCAGTGCTATTCTGATTATTCCTGACTATCTTCGTTTTCTGTCTCTTCATGAGAAGCTAAGTTCTGTTTGATTATTTTTTGCTCATCTGTCTGCAATATGATTTCTGTTTATGATGAGTTTAGTCCAGCTTGCTAATATGTGATTTCTTGCTGCTGGTAAGCTCTGGGGTACGGAGTTGCTTCCCCCGCACCGTTAGTTGGTGCGGGGGCTCGAGCAATCTCTGCGTGGATATTTTGAATAGGGTTTTTCATTGACCGCACAGTTCCCTTCCTATTTTCTGCCATCTAGTGTTAGTGGGCCTCATTTGCTAAATCTATTTCATCTCTGCGTATGTGCTTTCCCCTTAACTCACCGTTAATATTTGTGGGGGGCTTTTCTATATCTTTGGGGTCATTTCTCTGAGGCAAGTGAGGACTTACTTTCTCTCTAGGAATAGTCAGTTTCTCAGGCCGTGACGAGACATCTAGGATTTCCAGGTAACGTTCCACGGCTACCTATAGTTGTGTGCGGATAGGATCAGGTTGCAGTCAATCCAGTTACCACTTCCCCAGAGCTAGTCGTCGGTTCATTTTCTTAGCTAGTCAGATTTGCGATCCTTGCCACTAGGATCATAACAGTACAGCCGGCCCATAAAGTGTTAATTGCATGGCAGAAGCAGGAGAAGAGAAGCCTTGAGAATTTTTTTTTTTTTTTTGCCGTGTGTCTAGCTGCTGTGTGTCTAGCTTCTCCCCTCCTCTTAATCTTGGTGTGGCTCTGAGTTAAGCTGCTGACATGGATATCCAGAGTTTGGCCTCCAGTGTAGATCATCTTGCTGCAAGGGTACAAAGTATTCAGGATTTTGTTGTTCACAGTCCTATGTCAGAGCCTAGAATACCTATTCCGGAGTTGTTTTCTGGAGATAGATCTAGGTTCCTGAATTTTAGGAACAATTGCAAATTGTTTCTTTCTTTGAAACCTCGTTCCTCTGGTGATTCCGTTCAGCAAGTTAAGATTATTATTTCTTTCTTGCGCGGCGACCCTCAAGATTGGGCCTTCGCATTGGCGCCAGGGGATCCTGCATTGCTCAGTGTGGATGCGTTTTTTCTGGCCCTTGGATTGCTCTATGAGGAACCTAATCTTGAGAACCAGGCTGAAAAAGCTTTGTTGGCCCTCTCTCAGGGGCAAGATGAAGCAGAGGTGTATTGCCAGAAATTTCGGAAATGGTCGGTGCTTACTCAATGGAATGAGTGTGCCCTGGCTGCAAATTTCAGAAAAGGTCTTTCTGAAGCCATTAAGAATGTCATGGTGGGGTTCCCTATGCCTGCAGGTCTGAATGAGTCAATGACTCTGGCCATTCAGATTGATCGGCGTTTGCGGGAGCGCAAACCTGCACACCATTTGGCGGTGTCTTCTAAACAGACACCTGAGTCTATGCAATGTGATAGAATTCTGACCAGAAGTGAACGGCAAAATTATAGATGGCAAAATGGGTTGTGCTTTTACTGTGGTGACTCAGCTCATGTTATCTCAGCATGCTCTAAGCGCACAAAAAAGATTGATAAATCTGTCACCATCGGTACTTTACAGCCTAAGTTCATTTTGTCTGTTACCCTGATTTGTTCCCTGTCATCTTACCCGGTTATGGCTTTTGTGGATTCAGGTGCTGCCCTGAGTCTGATTGATTTGTCATTTGCCAGGTGCTGTGGTTTTGTTTTGGAGCCTTTAAAATTCCCTATTCCACTAAGGGGAATTGATGCTACACCATTGGCTATGAATAAACCTCAGTACTGGACGCAAGTGACCATGTGCGTGACTCCTGTTCATCAGGAGGTGATTCGCTTTCTTGTACTGCATAATTTGCATGATGTCGTCGTGTTGGGTCTGCCATGGTTGCAGACTCATAATCCAGTCCTGGATTGGAAAGCAATGTCTGTGTCAAGTTGGGGTTGCCAGGGAATTCATGGCGACGCTCCTGTGGTGTCAATTGCTTCATCCACTCCTTCTGAAGTCCCTGCGTTTTTGTCGGACTACCAGGATGTATTTGATGAGCCCAAACTCAGTTCTCTACCTCCTCATAGGGATTGTGATTGTGCTATAAATTTGATTCCTGATAGTAAGTTTCCTAAGGGACGACTTTTCAATTTGTCAGTGCCGGAGCATGCTGCTATGCGGAGTTATATAAAGGAGTCTTTGGATAAAGGATTTATTCGCCCCTCCTCCTCCCCTCTTGGTGCGGGGTTCTTTTTTGTGGCTAAGAAGGATGGTTCCCTGAGACCTTGTATTGATTATCGCCTTCTAAATAAGATCACGGTCAAATTTCAGTATCCTTTGCCATTGTTATCTGATCTGTTTGCTCGCATTAGGGGGTCTAGTTGGTTCACCAAGATAGATCTTCGTGGTGCTTATAACCTTGTGCCTATTAAGCAGGGTGATGAATGGAAAACTGCATTTAATACGCCCGAAGGCCACTTTGAGTACTTGGTGATGCCTTTTGGACTTTCTAACGCTCCTTCTGTCTTTCAGTCCTTCATGCACGACATCTTCCGCGAATATCTGGATACATTTATGATTGTGTATCTGGATGATATTCTGTTTTTTTCTGATGATTGGGATTCCCATGTTAAGCAGGACAGGATGGTGTTTCAGGTCCTGCGTGCCAATGCTTTATTTGTGAAGGGCTCAAAATGTCTTTTTGGAGTCCAGAAGGTTTCTTTTTTGAGTTTCATTTTTTCTCCTTCTACTATTGAGATGGACCCAGTCAAGGTTCAGGCTATGCATGACTGGACTCAGCCTACATCTGTTAAGAGTCTACAGAAGTTCTTGGGTTTTGCTAATTTTTACCGTCGCTTCATCGCTAATTTTTCTGGTGTTGTTAAGCCTTTGACGGATTTGACCAAGAAGGGTTCTGACGTTACTAATTGGTCTCCTGCGGCTGTGGAGGCCTTTCGGGAGCTGAAGCACCGGTTTTCTTCGGCTCCGGTCTTATGTCAGCCAGATGTCTCTCTTCCTTTCCAGGTCGAGGTTGATGCTTCTGAGATTGGAGCGGGGGCTGTTTTGTCACAGAGAAGCTCTGATGGCTCTGTGATGAAGCCATGTGCTTTCTTTTCAAGAAAGTTTTCGCCTGCCGAGCGGAATTATGATGTCGGTAATCGGGAGTTGTTGGCTATGAAGTGGGCATTTGAGGAGTGGTGACATTGGCTCGAGGGAGCTAAGCATCGTGTGGTGGTCTTGACTGATCACAAAAATATGATTTATCTCGAGTCGGCCAAGCGGCTGAATCCTAGACAGGCTCGTTGGTCGTTGTTTTTCTCTCGTTTTGATTTCGTGGTCTCGTACCTGCCTGGTTCGAAGAATGTGAAGGCTGATGCTCTTTCTAGGAGTTTTGTGCCTGACTCTCCTGGAGATTCAGAGCCGGCTTGTATCCTCAGAGAAGGGGTAATTTTGTCTGCCATCTCCCCAGATTTGCGACGAGTGCTGTAGAAGTTTCAGGCGGATAGACCTGACCGTTGTCCACCGGATAGACTGTTTGTCCCAGATAGATGGACCAGTAGAGTCATTTCCGAGGTTCATTCTTCGGTGTTGGCGGGCCATCCTGGAATATTTGGTACCAGAGATTTGGTGGCCAGGTCCTTTTGGTGGCCTTCCTTGTCGCGGGATGTGCGTTCCTTTGTGCAGTCTTGTGGAATTTGTGCTCGGGTTAAGCCTTGCTGTTCTCGTGCCAGTGGTTTGTTGTTACCTTTGCCTGTCCCGAAGAGGCCTTGGACGCACATTTCCATGGATTTTATTTCAGATCTCCCTGTCTCTCATAGAATGTCTGTCATCTGGGTGGTGTGTGATCGTTTTTCTAAGATGGTCCATTTGGTGCCCTTGCCTAAGTTGCCTTCCTCCTCCGAGTTGGTTCCGCTGTTTTTTCAAAATGTGGTTCGTTTGCACGGGATCCCTGAAAATATTGTTTCCGACAGAGGATCCCAGTTTGTGTCTAGATTTTGGCGGACCTTTTGTGCTAAGATGGGCATTGATTTGTCTTTTTCGTCGGCCTTCCATCCTCAGATGAATGGCCAAACCGAGCGAACTAATCAGACCTTGGAAACTTATTTAAGATGTTTTGTTTCTGCTGATCAGGACGACTGGGTGACTTTTTTGCCATTGGCCGAGTTTGCCCTTAATAATCGGGCTAGTTCTGCTACTTTGGTTTCACCTTTTTTTTGTAATTCGGGGTTTCATCCTCGTTTTTCCTCGGGTCAGGTGGAGCCTTCTGACTGTCCTGGAGTGGATATTGTGGTGGATAAGTTGCATCAGATTTGGGATCATGTGGTGGACAATTTGAAGCTGTCACAAGAGAAGGCTCAGCGCTTTGCCAACCGCCGTCGCTGTGTGGGTCCCCGACTTCGCGTTGGGGACTTGGTGTGGTTGTCTTCTCGCTTTGTTCCTATGAAGGTCTCCTCTCCTAAGTTCAAGCCTCGGTTTATCGGTCCTTATAAGATTTTGGAAGTCCTTAACCCTGTGTCATTTCGTCTGGACCTCCCAGCATCGTTTGCTATTCATAATGTGTTCCATCGGTCGTTGTTGCGGAGGTATGTGGTGCCTGTGGTTCCTTCGGTTGAGCCTCCTGCCCCTGTGCTGATTGAGGGTGAATTGGAATATGTGGTGGAGAAGATCTTGGATTCTCGTATTTCTAGACGGAGGCTTCAGTATTTGGTTAAGTGGAAGGTGTTGTGAACTCTGTTTTTGGGCTCCCTCTAGTGGTCACAAGCGGTACTGTGTAGTGTTGTCTTTCTGCAGGTTGGCAGCATCAGCTGGTTTGTTATCCTTGGTTGGTTTCCTATTTAGCTCACCTGGATTCTCAGTTCCTTGCCTGCTCTCAATGTATTCAGTGCTCTTCAGATTCCTTGTGACTACCTTGCTCCCAGTCCCTCCAAGACAAGCTAAGTTTTTGTTTGATCATTTTTTGATTATCAGCATTCATTATGTTTTTAGTCCAGCTCGCTAAAATGTGATTTCCTCGCTTGCTGGTTGCTCTAGGGGACTGAGTTTCTCCCCCCACGCCGTTAGTTGGTGCGGGGGTTCTTGAAATCTCAGTGTGGATATTTTGTAAGGGTTTTTTACTGACCGCACAGACCCCTTTACTATTTTCTGCTATCTAGTATTAGTGGGCCTCATTTGCTGAATCTGTTTTCACCCTGTGTATGTGCCTTCCTCTTACCTCACTGTTATTATATGTTGGGGGCTTCTATATCTTTGGGGATTATTTCTCTGGAGGCAAGATAGGTCTTTCTTTCTCTCTAGGGGTAGTTAGTTCCTCAGGCTGGCTCGAGACGTCTAGGATTTTTAGGCACGTTCACCGGCTACTTCTAGTGTGTTTGGATAGGTTCAGATTTGCGGTCAGTCCAGTTTGCCACCTCCCTAGAGCTTGTCCTATGTATGTTACTTAGCTGGAGTAATTTGTGATCCTCAACCACTAAGGATCATAACAGGAAGGGCTATGGTCAGGAGGATAATTCCTGGGTTGTCGCCTCTGATGTTCATGCGGCCAATTTGGTTCGTGCCTTCCATGTGGCTCACCCTGATCGCCCTGGGGTTTTGATGAGGGTTCGGTGACCCCTCCTCAAGGGGGTTACTGTTGTGAACTCTGTTTTCAGGCTCCCTCTTGTGGTCACAGGTGGTATTGTGTGAGTTTTATTTTTGGGCTCCCCCTGGTGGCTTTGTTTGTTATCTTGCGGGTCTGTGGCTGGATCAGCTGCCTCGTTATTCTCTAGGGAGGTTCCTATTTAGCTCTGCTTCACCTCCACTTGTTGCCAGCTGTCGATGTATTCAGTGCTATTCTGATTACTCCTGACTATCTTCGTTTTCTGTCTCTTCATGAGAAGCTAAGTTCTGTTTGATTGTTTTTTGCTCATCTGTCTGCAATATGATTTCTGTTTATGATGAGTTTAGTCCAGCTTGCTAATATGTGATTTCTTGCTGCTGGTAAGCTCTGGGGTACGGAGTTGCTTCCCCCGCACCGTTAGTTGGTGCGGAGGCTCGAGCAATCTCTGCGTGGATATTTTGAATAGGGTTTTTCATTGACCGCACAATTCCCTTCCTATTTTCTGCTATCTAGTGTTAGTGGGCCTCATTTGCTAAATCTATTTCATCTCTGCGTATGTGCTTTCCCCTTAACTCACCGTTAATATTTGTGTGGGGCTTTTCTATATCTTTGGGGTCATTTCTCTGAGGCAAGTGAGGACTTACTTTCTCTCTAGGAATAGTCAGTTTCTCAGGCCGTGACGAGACGTCTAGGATTTCCAGGTAACGTTCCACGGCTACCTATAGTTGTGTGCGGATAGGATCAGGTTGCGATCAATCCAGTTACCACTTCCCCAGAGCTAGTCGTCGGTTCAGTTTCTTAGCTAGTCAGATTTGCGATCCTTGCCACTAGGATCATAACAGATGCCTTTGCCTGGGCGGCCAAAAAGGAGGGTGTAAGGCGTGTATCCGGTGACAGAATGGGCTTGATTGTTATAGGCCCACAGCAGTTTTGGGAGGAATCGAGGCCAGTCGGGTTTTTTGTCTTCTGCTAAGGTTCGGATCAGTTGTAAGAGGGTCCGGTTGAAACGTTCACACACGCCATTCCCTTGTGGATGATATGGGGTGGTCCTGGACTTCTTGATTCCATACATCTGCTGAAGTTCTTCAATGACTCGCCCTTTGAAACACGCCCCCTGATCAGAGTGCAGCCGCTCCGGACACCCGTAGACCCGAACGAAGTGTTGACAGATGGCCTGTGCAGCTGATTCGGCAGTCTGATCTTTGGTAGCAACAGCGACGGCGAATTTCGTGAAGTTCTCCACCATCACCAGACAGTACTGGTAGCCACTATTTGCCGTTCCGATCAACAGATAGTCCACCATCAACAATCCGAGGGGCCTGGATGTGCTAATAGTCTGGACGGGTGCACGCTGCTCAGTAGACTTGTGGAGTTCACATGTATGACATCTTAGGCAGACGTTTTCAACCAGCTTACGGAGTCCTGGGCAAAAAATGAATTGCTGGGTCCACCGGAGGGTCTTGTCTATGCCGAAGTGGCCGTTCCTTCTGTGGGCTTCAGCCACCATCTCATGGGCTAGCTGCACCGGGACAACAATCTGCAAACATTCTTCCAGCATATGGGAAAAAAGGGCCCTGCGATACAAGACTCCATCCTTCACGATCAGCCGATCCCATTGGGCAAGTAGGGCAGAGGCCCTGGTTGATAGTCGGGCTCTTACTTCGGAGGGTGGTTTCTCTTGTGTCTTCACGTACTGTTTCAGTAAGACGTGTTCAGGGTCTCGATCTTGAAGCTTGGCCCATTCTTGTTGGGACAGGGGGGACCCCACTATGGCTTCGATCCCGCCTACAGCATACTGGCGGCTATCTTCTATTTGTATAGCTAGCCGGGCAAAGTCGGGCAGTTCATCTTCCTCCAACTCTTTATCCCGGTCCCCCACTGGCGGGGATGATGTCACTCTGGAAAGGCTGTCAGCATTCTGATTCTCCGTCCCCGCTCTGTATTTAATTTTGTTTTGGAATCTAGAGAGCCTTGCCATCCAGCGCTGTTCCATTGCCCCTAGTTTGGCATTTTCTAGGTGGGCAAGAGGATTGTTGTCTGTCACGACCAGCACCTCCGCCCCTGTCAGGTAGCCAGCAAATTTCTCTGTCATGGCCCAGGTCAGGGCCAGGAGTTCCAGGCGGAAAGAGCTGTAGTTGACGAGGTTCTTTTCGGTGTCACGGAGGGATCTACTGGCATAGGCTATTACGCGTTCTTTGTTATCTTGGACTTGGAAGAGGACCGCCCCGAGACCTTGAAGGCTGGCGTTGGTGTATAACTGGAATGGCAAGGTGTAGTCTGCATATGCCAGAATAGGGGGTGATGTCAGAGCAGCTTGAAGTGCCCGGAAGGATTTTTCTTGGTCAGGCCCCCAGCCGATGCGTCGTCCTCTGGGACTGTTCGCGGTCCCTCGGATTGTCTCATGCAGTGGTTCTGCAAGCCGGGCAAAGTCCTTGACAAATCGGTGGTAATAGCCCACTAGCCCCAGGAAAGCCTGGACTTCTTTGATGGTAGTTGGTTGTGGCCACTCTCGGACAGCTGCTATCTTCTCTGGAGAGGGTTGGACACCTTCGGCCGAGATCCGGTGTCCCAGGTAATCGATCTCCTGCTGGAATAGATGGCACTTGCTGGGCTTCAACTTCAAGCCGTGTCTCTTCAAGCGCTGGAACACTTTTCCAAGCTTGTGAAGATGATCCTCAAAGGTGGCGGAGTATACCACGATGTCATCAAGGTATATCAGCGTGAATTCGAAGTTGAAATCTCCCAGACAGCGTTCCATCAGTCTCTGAAAGGTCCCTGGTGCGTTACTCAAGCCGAATGGCATCCGGTCAAACTCGTACAGGCCCATGGGAAGGATGAAGGCGGTCTTTTCTCTGTCCTTCTCACTCATGGGGACCTGCCAATATCCACTGGCCAAGTCTAGAGACGAAAAATATTTGGCCTTTTTCAGGGCGGTCAGTGACTCTTCGATCCGGGGGAGTGGATAGGAGTCCCGGATTGTACAAGCGTTCAGCCGAAGGTAGTCTACGCAAAATCTCAGGGATCCATCTTTCTTTTTGACTATCACCACCGGTGCAGCCCATGGGCTCTGGCTCTCCCGCACCACTCCGGCGTGTAGCATAGATTCTAAGAGGCTTTTCACCTCCTGGTATTGTTGAGGTGGTATTTGTCGGTACCTCTCGCGAATAGGGGCAGTATCGCCCGTGGGAATCTCGTGTTGGATACTGATGGTGTACCCGAAGTCGGTGTCATGCTTTGCAAAGGAGTCTTGGTGTTCTCGCAGTAGTTTCTCCACTTGAGACACTTCCTGTTTGGTGTACTGGGACGGGTCCAGTTGCACTTTTTCCAGTAGTTTTCGCCCAATGTCTTCATCATCTGCTTGAGCATTTATGGCTGAGACAGTTACCGTCCAGCCATATTCTGTAGACGGGGTGAATTGTAAGGGTCCCATGGGGTTCACTTCTGTGGGTAGAGCATATACTCTGGCAAGTTGCGCGCCAGCTTCAAGGGCTACACCTACGTCTGCGGTGTTGTTCAGCCTGACAGGGACTCTTCCGTTCCTCACGACGGCTAGGGTGCGGGCGACTAGTGGGTTTAGCTTACTCCCACTTGGAGCCCTCGGCTCGATTAACACTTCAACTCCTTCAAGATGTCGGTTGGTGTTAAGAGGCAGGGAAATTACTGTCTCTTTTTCAGCGGGCAAAGTAATCCGGGTACAGCGGGGCACTTTAATGGCTGCTAGGGGTAGTTGTTCCTTTGCCATCTGTTGAAGTCCGACGGTCCGGATTACGTGCTGGAACGCCAGACGAGTCGGTTTATGTTTGGTTACTTTCTGCCAGTACTTGGGCCCTTTTCTTGTCAACAGCATAAGATCCAGGTCTTTCAAGATCTTCATTCTGATTATTACTGGGGTCTCGGAGCCGAAGCCTTCCTTGACAATGACGATTCCTCGTTTCCATAGGTCTTGTCCACAGGCCTTCATATCCATCCAGGCGACTCCGGTTACTGGAATGGGTAGGTTATTAGCCAAAATTATCTTAATGGTGGTATCTGGATCACAAGCAGTTCTTGGTTTGAGGTACTTTTCATAAAACTGTTCAGAGATCGTGGTCACTTGCGACCCAGTGTCCATCAATCCTTGCACTGCAACTCCCTCCAGAATAACTTCAAGGGAATCTTGCTGGGCACAGATCCTGCCAACTACGCCAGATGAAGTGAGCGAGGGCAAGGCCGCCCATGCATATCCATGATCTGGCCCAGCAAAACTTCCACACTCAGATTCCATCTTAACAAACGTATCTTTACTGTTATACATTTTCCTTAACACAGCGGAACACAATAATAGACAATACAAAATATGCCTATTCACAGAGATAACGTGTAATAACAAACTGTCCCTCACTGTCCCTATCCACACGTTACCAGTTCCTTTGCTCCAGGAGGTTATCTTCCCACGTCGCAGGCCTGTCTGTCACTGCAGGGAGACGCTCCAGCCGAAGAGAAAACAACAGGGATTAAACAAAACTCTGTCTCTCAGGTCCAGACTGTAGTCCTTGGGGTTCAGCAGGTAAGGGTGGAATGTTCGGCCTCTCAACAGAGGACCCGCTTACAGTTCATGGGCTACAGGATCTGTGAAGATGTCACCGCTGAGTGCTCCGCAGTGTGGGAGCTGGGAACAATCTGGATGTCAGCTTCCAAGAGAGAGAGGTCATCCAGGCAATCTTCTATATCGCATCTACAGGAGGACGCCAGCACACACAGACCTCTCTCTGCACAGAAAAGTTTCCCGGGCTCTCTTTTTCCCTCCCCTTCCTGTTCACATGACACAACAGGGGGAAGTTTAGCCAATACAGTTTGTTTCTCTGTAATCACATTCGGCATAGGTATAACTTCTGGCCACACGGGGGCAGTGTCTGTCACAGATTCTATGTCAATGATAATAGAACAGTCACAGCCGGCCAGCTCACTACAATACCACCTAGTAATTACCTTAAAGTAGGACTCATGTAAACCTAACGAAATGGTGGATTTGTAAGTGGTCTTAATAGCATTGTCCCAGCTCTCAGCCTGAAAGGATTTATTTAGATCAGATTCCCATCTCTTCAAGTAAACATTTTTGAAACCAACACCATCTTTATTGAAAATTCTATAGATGCTGTTTAGGCTCCACATATCTTTATTTTTAATATTGCACAGTAGTAAAACGAGAATATCTAGGTTAAGAGGTTTGCTACCTAGTAGTTTCTGAACACCTTCTTTTAAAATTATATAAGGGATTAATTCAGAAGAGGGAAGATTAAATTTTATTTTTAACTCACTAAAAGTGAGGAATTTAATTCCATCATATGTATTACCAATCTTTTTAATTCCTGACTTACTCCAGGAATCGGATAGTGAAAAATTATAAATCGTGGATAATAGTTGAATAGGAAACTTCAAGATTTGTTCGGTTCTGTTAAAGTTCTTCCTTGAAGGTTTGAGCAATAACCTCCAAGCCTGAATAACAGCTCTAAAAATAGGATGAGAGGATTCCCTCTGCTGTCTGTGAAATAAGAAGCTGAAAAAGATGTGTTGAATAGACTGGGGGCTTTTCATTTCATTTTCAATTTGAAACCAGGCTGGATAAGATCTGCCTTCAAACCAATACCAAGTTTGTTTAACTAATGAGGCTAAATAATAAGTATAGAAATTTGGTAACCCAGCCCCACCATTGCGTTTATGTTTACATAGAATATCTAAGGAGATCCTAGCCTTTTTCCTCCCCCATAAAAATGAATGTACCAAGTTTTGGAATTTATAAATAGATTGATGTGAAAAGGTAAGAGGGAGGGTCCTGAAAAGATACAAAACCTTGGGCAAAACAAAAGTTTTAATAGTCATTATTCTGCCAAATAAGGACAGTTCAGAATGAGCAAAATGTGTAATGTCACTAGTGATCGAGTTTAGAGTTTTTTCTAGGTTGACTTTAATTATATTTTGTAGCTTATTAGAAATAGTTATTCCTAAATATTGTATTTCATCATTACCCCTAGCGAAGTTTGTCTGTTCTATTAACTTCCTTATTTCAGAGTCTTCATGTTGAAGGTAAGATATTTTGATTTCTGGGGATTAATCTTAAAGTAAGATATATCAGCAAAAGCCTTAAGTTCCAAAGATAAAGCTTTAATCGAGGTTATAGGGTCCAGAAGCGTGAAAATAAGTCATCGGCAAATAACCCTATTTTAAAATGACGAGACTTCAGGTTGACTCCCAAAATATCCATATTTGATCTTACTTTTTCTGCAAAAGGCTCCATTGCGAGGACGAACAACAGAGGGGACAAAGGACACCCCTGTCGCGTACCATTGGAGATGGTAAATGGGTCAGACAAAAAATTATTAGAGTATATCCTGGCACTGGGTGCTGAGTATAGAGCAAATACAGTAGACAAGAATTTGGAATCAAAGCCAAACTTTTCAAGAGTTGCTTTCAGGTAAGACCAGTTTAGCCTATCAAAGGCTTTCTCAGCATCCAGTGCCAGAAAAACGGCTTGTGAGTTCGTACTGTTGATAATATTCATTAAGTTGATTACTCTTCTGGTCCCGTCCGAAGCCTGGCGACCCTCGGTGAACCCAATCTGATCGTCTACTAGTAAACGTGGGAGGATAGATTTTAGCCTGTCAGCTAATATTTTAGAATATATTTTAGAGTCACTATTGATTAAAGGAATTGGGCGATAATTCTGAATCCTTTCAGAATCCCCCCCACTCTTAGGAATCATTATAATTACTGCTTCCTGCATTTCCTTAGGGAAGGAACCTTGGGCAGAGGCTAGATTAAAAATGGGGACTAAATGAGGGGCTAAAATTTTTGAGAAGGATTTATAATAATCATTAGAAAAGCCATCTGGGCCAGGAGTTTTGGGGGATTTTAGTTTATTGATAGTATCGATAATTTCTTTTTCTTTAAAGGGAAGGTGCCACCAGTTTTCTTGTAGTTTGTTTTTTTGTGAAATTAAGCTTAAAATAGTAAATAAAATGTACTAATGCAATGTTTGCACTGTTTGCAAACATTTCTATATGAAAAATTATATATTTTCTTACAAATATATATATTGACCACTAGGGGGAGCATTTTCCGTTTTAGACCTCAAGCAGCTATAGTAAGACTTACCAGCTTTACTGTTAGCTGGAAAATCTGGGCAGTAACTGCTGACATCAGCATTTCCCTCCCCTTTTGGGTGGTCTAATATCCCTGGGGCAGAATGAAGAGCAGCATCACAGGGCAGAGCCATTTTGTGTGTGACTGACCTGTGATCTGCTGTCACCATCAGTTACTGCATCAGAAGCAGAATTAGTTTATGTGGTGTGTATGGAGCAGCATTGTCTGTGCAGAGCTGCCTGTGACTCATCCCTCAGTAAGATAAGAAGGAGCTCCAGGTCTGCAGTGAATGGCCAGGCATTGTGGAGGGAGGGGAGAGATACATTGTATGGCAGAGAGGTGTCAGGTGTCACCTCTCTCTGCAGGCTGTGAATGCAGCTTAATGGAGTGAATGGAGCTCCTGTGATAGAGAGTAAAGGCCCCGTCTCACATAGCGAGATCACTAGCGAGATCGCTGCTGAGTCACAAGTTTTGTGACGCAACAGCGACCTCCATAGCGATCTCGCTATGTGTGACACGTACCAGCGATCAGGCCCCTGCTGCGAGATCGCTGGTCGTGTCGGAATGGCCTGGACCTTTTTTCGGTCGTTGAGGTCCCGCTGACATCGCTGAATCGGTGTGTGTGACACCGATCCAGCGATGTCTTCACTGGTAACCAGGGTAAACATCGGGTTACTAAGCGCAGGGCCGCGCTTAGTAACCCGATGTTTACCCTGGTTACCAGCGTAAATGTAAAAAAAAACAAACAATACATACTCGCCTTCTGATGTCCGTCAGGTCCCTTGCCGTCTGCTTCCTGCTCTGACTGACTGCCGGCCGTACAGTGAGAAGTGAGAGCACAGCAGTGACGTCACCGCTGCGCTCTCACTGTACGGCCGGATCTCAGTCAGAGCAGGAAGCAGACGGCAAGGGACCTGGACACCGAAAGGCGAGTATGTACTGTTTGTTTTTTTTGGTAACCAGGGTAAACATCGGGTTACTAAGCGCGGCCCTGCGCTTAGTAACCCGATGTTTACCCTGGTTACCCGGGTGCTGCAGGGGGACTTCGGCATCGTTGAAGACAGTTTCAACGATGCCGAAGTTGTTCCCCTGATCGTTGGTCGCTGGAGAGAGCTGTCTGTGTGACAGCTCCCCAGCGACCACACAGCGACTTGCCAACGATCACGGCCAGGTCGTATCGCTGGTCGTGATCGTTGGTAAATCGCTTAGTGAGACGGGGCCTTTAGTGGAGCTGGGCAGAGAGCACTGGGCTATAGTAAAATGGCTGCTAGTCACACCTACAGCAGTGAATTGTGCAGCCCACAGAGGCGTGCCCAGCTCACTGCTAACGCCTCTCCAATGTTAAAGATAGGGTCCTCGCCGGTCTATTATCTCCTATGTCCATGGGGTGCTGTAAAATCACACTGATAGTGCCGTGAACAGCTGTGAAACCAAGATGTCAGCCCCCAGTTCCTTCTTTAAACACATATAACACACAAAATCTGTTTCACATGCATTTAAAACTTGGTTATAGCAGCATGTTATGCTACATTACAGTGATTTATTAATGATCTACAAACGCGGTACCTTACCTTTAAATGGGCAGTTGATGGACTCCAAATCAGATGGCGTAATCTTAGGTAAGCTAATACTAGATAGAAAAGAGTTTATAGAATCTGGATCAATACAAAGGGAATTTGGATTATTTTTTAGGTTATACAGACTATTAAAAAAATCAGCAAATGATTTAACAATATCTTTTGGGTGAATCAAAACCATACCTGAGGGAGCAATAATTTTAGAAATTCTTTTGTTAATACGATCCCTTTTTATTTTTGCTAGCATGTACCTGTTAGTAGGGTTGAGCGACTTTCATTTTTTTAAGATCGAGTCGGGTTTTGTGAAACCCGACTTTGTCCAGAGTCGAGTCGAGTGCAGTCAGCCGATTATCGCTGAAAGTCGGGGATCGACCGAAACACGAAACCCAATGCAAGTCAATGGGGAAGCATAGTCGGCAGTAGGGTTGAGCGAAACGGGTCGATCATTTTCAAAAGTTGCCGACTTTTGGCTAAGTCGGCGTCTCATGAAACCCGATCCGACCCCTGTGCTTGTCGGCCATGCGGTACGCGACTTTCGCGCCAAAGTCGCGTTTCAATGACGCGAAAAGCGCCATTTCTCAGCCAATGAAGGTGAACGCAGAGTGTGGGCAGCGTGATGACATAGATCCTGGTCCCCACCATCTTAGAGAAGGGCATTGCAGTGATTGGCTTGTTGTCTGCGGCGTCACAGGGGCTATAAAGGGGCGTTCCCGCCGACCGCCATCTTACTGCTGCTGATCTGAGCTTAGGGACAGGTTGCTGCCGCTTCGTCAGAAGCAGGGAGAGCGTTAGGCAGGGTCCACTAACCACCAAACCGCTTGTGCTGCAGCGATTTCCACTGTCCAACACCACCTTCGGTGTGCAGGGACAGTGGAAGCTACATTTTTTTTTTTCTCTCAGCACTGTAGCTCATTGGGCTGCCCTAGAAGGCTCCCTGATAGCTGTATTGCTGTGTGTACGCCACTGTGGAAACCAACTGCTTTTTTCAAAGCACATATCCTCTTGTTCCTTCCTTTCTGCACAGCTATCTTTTTTGTTTGTCCACACTTTTTATTTAATTTGTGCATCAGTCCACTCCTATTGCTGCCTGCCATACCTGGCTTAGATTACTGCAGGGAGATAGTAATTGTAGGACAGTCCCTGTTTGTTTTTGTTTTTTTTTTTTGTGGGAGATTAAGATTTGCATTTCTGCTACAGTGCCATCCCTGTGTGTGCCATCTCTCACTGAGTGGGCCATAGAAAGCCTATTTATTTTTTCCGTGATTTGTGTTCTAAAATCTACCTCAACACAAAAACACTACATCAATCAGTGGGAGAAAAATATTGGCCTCAGTCAGGGCTTGTGTGCCACTGCTGTGTGTGCTATCTCTCATTCAGTGGGCTATAGCAAGCCTATTTTTTTTTTTTTTTTTTTAATATTATTTGGTTTCTAAAGTCTCCCTGAAAAAAAAAAAAAAACCTAAAAAAACAGTGGGAGAGTAATATTGCCCTTTCAGCTTGTGTGCCAGTCTTGACTCCTGGGTGTGCCACCTCTCTCCCTTTCATTCAGTGGGCCATAGAAAGCCTATTTATTTTTTCCGTGATTTGTGTTCTAAATTCTACCTCAACACAAAAACACTACATCAATCAGTGGGAGAAAAATATTGGCCTCAGTCAGGGCTTGTGTGCCACTGCTGTGTGTGCTATCTCTCATTCAGTGGGCTATAGCAAGCCTATTTTTTTTTTTTTTTTTTTTTTTTTTAATATTATTTGGTTTCTAAAGTCTCCCTGAAAAAAAAAAAAAAACCTAAAAAAACAGTGGGAGAGTAATATTGCCCTTTCAGCTTGTGTGCCAGTCTTGACTCCTGGGTGTGCCACCTCTCTCCCTTTCATTCAGTGGGCCATAGAAAGCCTATTTTTTTTTTTTTTAAATATTATTGGGTTTCTAAAGTCTCCCTTAAAAAACAAAAAATACATAAAAAAACAGTGGGAGAGTAATATTGCCCTTTCAGCTTGTGTGCCAGTCTTGACTCCTGGGTGTGCCACCTCTCTCCCTCTCATTCAGTGGGCCATAGAAAGCCTATTTATTTTTTTTTTTTTAATATTATTTGGTTTCTAAAGTCTCCCTGAAAAAAAAAAAAAAACATACAAAAAACAGTGGGAGAGTAATATTGCCCTTTCAGCTTGTGTGCCAGTCTTGACTCCTGGGTGTGCCACCTCTCTCCCTTTCATTCAGTGGGCCATAGAAAGCCTATTTATTTTTTTTTTTAATATTATTGGGTTTCTAAAGTCTCCCTTAAAAAACAAAAAATACATAAAAAAACAGTGGGAGAGTAATATTGCCCTTTCAGCTTGTGTGCCAGTCTTGACTCCTGGGTGTGCCACCTCTCTCCCTTTCATTCAGTGGGCCATAGAAAGCCTATTTATTTTTCCCGTGATTTGTGTTCTAAATTCTACCTCAACACAAAAACACTACATCAATCAGTGGGAGAAAAATATTGGCCTCAGTCAGGGCTTGTGTGCCACTGCTGTGTGTGCTATCTCTCATTCAGTGGGCTATAGCAAGCCTATTTTTTTTTTTTTTTTTTTTTTAATATTATTTGGTTTCTAAAGTCTCCCTGAAAAAAAAAAAAAACCTAAAAAAACAGTGGGAGAGTAATATTGCCCTTTCAGCTTGTGTGCCAGTCTTGACTCCTGGGTGTGCCACCTCTCTCCCTTTCATTCAGTGGGCCATAGAAAGCCTATTTATTTATTTTTTTAAATATTATTGGGTTTCTAAAGTCTCCCTTAAAAAACAAAAAATACATAAAAAAACAGTGGGAGAGTAATATTGCCCTTTCAGCTTGTGTGCCAGTCTTGACTCCTGGGTGTGCCACCTCTCTCCCTCTCATTCAGTGGGCCATAGAAAGCCTATTTATTTATTTTTTTTTAATATTATTTGGTTTCTAAAGTCTCCCTGAAAAAAAAAAAAAACATACAAAAAACAGTGGGAGAGTAATATTGCCCTTTCAGCTTGTGTGCCAGTCTTGACTCCTGGGTGTGCCACCTCTCTCCCTTTCATTCAGTGGGCCATAGAAAGCCTATTTTTTTTTTTTTTTAATATTATTGGGTTTCTAAAGTCTCCCTTAAAAAACAAAAAATACATAAAAAAACAGTGGGAGAGTAATATTGCCCTTTCAGCTTGTGTGCCAGTCTTGACTCCTGGGTGTGCCACCTCTCTCCCTTTCATTCAGTGGGCCATAGAAAGCCTATTTATTTTTCCCGTGATTTGTGTTCTAAATTCTACCTCAACACAAAAACACTACATCAATCAGTGGGAGAAAAATATTGGCCTCAGTCAGGGCTTGTGTGCCACTGCTGTGTGTGCTATCTCTCATTCAGTGGGCTATAGAAAGCCTATTTATTTTTTTTTGGTTTTTTTAATATTATTTGGTTTCTAAAGTCTCCCTGAAAAAAAAAAAAAAACCTAAAAAAACAGTGGGAGAGTAATATTGCCCTTTCAGCTTGTGTGCCAGTCTTGACTCCTGGGTGTGCCACCTCTCTCCCTCTCATTCAGTGGGCCATAGAAAGCCTATTTATTTTTTTTTTTAAATATTATTGGGTTTCTAAAGTCTCCCTTAAAAAACAAAAAATACATAAAAAAACAGTGGGAGAGTAATATTGCCCTTTCAGCTTGTGTGCCAGTCTTGACTCCTGGGTGTGCCACCTCTCTCCCTTTCATTCAGTGGGCCATAGAAAGCCTATTTATTTTTCCCGTGATTTGTGTTCTAAATTCTACCTCAACACAAAAACACTACATCAATCAGTGGGAGAAAAATATTGGCCTCAGTCAGGGCTTGTGTGCCACTGCTGTGTGTGCTATCTCTCATTCAGTGGGCTATAGAAAGCCTATTTATTTATTTATTTATTTTCTTATTATTTGGTTTCTAAAGTCTCCCTGAAAAAAAAAAATACATAAATTAGGTGGGAGATTAATATTGACATTAGTGCTTGAGTGACAGTCCTGCGTGTGTGTCATCTCTGTGATTTTGTGCCACAGAAAACAGAGTGTGTAACATTGTGCCTGATTTTCCTTGTGGTCTCACCAACCTGTTAAGGGATATTGAAATCATACTGAAGTTATAGCTCACCGTGTAAGTTGTTTGACAGCAACAAATAAAGTTACTTTGGTTAAGATTTTAAAACAATGAGGAAGTCTGGTGCAAGAGGTCGTCGTGGGCGTTCATTGTCAGCTGGTATTGATGGTAGTGGTAGTGGAGCATCAGGTGGTCGTGGGGATAAAAATATTCCACCTAAGTCTGGAGCTGTGGAGCCAGTTTCGTCGTCAGGCTACACAAGGCCTCGAACGCTCTCTTTTCTGGGAGTAGGAAAACCGCTTTTAAAGGCGGAGCAGCAACAGCAAGTTTTGGCTTACATTGCAGACTCAGCCTCTAGCTCTTTTGCCTCCTCTTCCGAAACTGGTAAATGTAAAAGCAGCGCGTCGCTTGTGGATGTTCACGGTCAGGGACAAGTCGCTTCCTTGTCCTCCTCAGCAAAAACTACAACAAGAGAGAAGGATGCAGCAGGCGACACAACGGGTCACTCCATGGAGCTCTTTACACATACCGTCCCTGGCTTAGAAAGTGAAACATTTAACAGGCCATGCCCATTACAAGTAGATTCTGACATGGAGTGCACTGATGCACAGCCACAGCCAGAGTACTATGCTGCTCCTTTGACTCAGACCACCACATTGCCCTCTCAGGGTACAGATCCACAATCAGACCCTGATGAGACTATGTTGCCCCGCCACGAACGCTATACCACCGACCGACACAGTGACACAGACGAAGTTGCACACGAGCTCGAAGAGGAGGTAATAGATGACCCAGTTATTGACCCCGATTGGCAGCCATTGGGGGAACAGGGTGCAGGCAGCAGTAGTTCAGAAGCGGAGGTGGAGGAGGGGCCGCAGCAGGCATCAACATCGCAACAGGTTCCATCTGCCGGGCCCGTATCTGGCCCAAAACGCGTGTCAAAGCCAAAACCTGTTGGAGCACAGCATTGCCATCCGGTTAAAGCTCAGTCTGCAATCCCTGAAAAGGGATCCGAGTCTAGGAAGAGTGCAGTCTGGCATTTTTTTAAACAACATCCAACTGATCAGCGCAAAGTCATCTGTCAAAAATGTTCAACTAGCTTAAGCAGAGGTCAGAATCTGAAAAGTCTAAATACTAGTTGCATGCATAGACACTTAACCACCATGCATTTTCAAGCCTGGACTAACTACCAAACGTCCCTCAAGGTTGTAGCACCCTCGGCCAATGAAGCTAGTCAGCAACGCAACATCCCTTCCGTCACTGTAAGGCCACCATTTTCCGCACCACCGGCAGTATCTGTGCAGGTTTCTTTGCCAGCCAAAAGCAGTCAGGGTCAGGGAATCACCAGTTTTGTAGGAGGAAATATTGCATCTAGGGCACCGGCGGAAACAATACCGTCTCCAACCGTCTCTCAGTCTGCCATGTACACCGGCACACCCGAAAGTTCCACGATCTCCAGCTCTCCAGTCCAGCTCACCCTACATGAGACTCTGGTTAGAAAAAGGAAGTACTTATCCTCGCATCCGCGTACACAGTGTTTTAACGCCCACATAGCTAGACTAATCTCGTTAGAGATGATGCCCTACCGGTTAGTTGAAAGCGAAGCTTTCAAAGCCCTGATGGAGTACGCTGAACCACGATACGAGCTACCCAGTCGACACTTTTTTTCCAGAAAAGCCATCCCAGCCCTGCACCAGCATGTTAAACAGCGCATCGTCCATGCACTCAGGCAATCTGTGAGTACAAAGGTGCACCTGACTACAGATGCATGGACCAGTAGGCATGGCCAGGGACGTTATGTGTCCATCACGGCACACTGGGTGAATGTGGTGGATGCAGGGTCCACAGGCGACATCAATTTAGGGACAGTTGTGCCTAGCCCACGGTCTAGGAAACAGTTGGCTGTAGGCGTTCGCACCCCCTCCTCCTCCTCCTCCTCGTCCTCCTGCAGAAGCTACAGCTCTTCCACAGAACGCAGTCTGCCAACCACTCCATCGGCAGATGACACTGTTGCACACCAGTTGTCCCATTATGGGCCAGCTACTGCCAAGCGTCAGCAGGCTGTATTGGCTATGAAGTGCTTGGGCGACAACAGACACACCGCGGAAGTTCTGTCCGAGTTCTTGCAACAAGAAACGCAGTCGTGGCTGGGCACAGTAGATCTTGAGGCAGGCAAGGTAGTGAGTGATAACGGAAGGAATTTCATGGCTGCCATCTCCCTTTCCCAACTGAAACACATTCCTTGCCTGGCTCACACCTTAAACCTGGTGGTGCAGTGCTTATTGAAAACTTATCCTGGGTTCTCCGACCTGCTCCTCAAAGTGCGTGCACTTTGCTCACATATCCGACGTTCGCCTGTACACGCCAGCCGTATGCAGACCTATCAGCGGTCTTTGAACCTTCCCCAGCATCGCCTAATCATAGACGTTGCAACAAGGTGGAACTCAACACTGCACATGCTTCAGAGACTGTGCGAACAGAGGCGTGCTGTTATTTATTTGTGGGAGGATACACGGGCAGGCAGTAGGATGGCAGACATGGAGTTGTCAGGTGTGCAGTGGTCTAAGATACAAGACATGTGTCAAGTCCTTCAGTGTTTTGAGGAATGCACACGGCTGGTTAGTGCAGACAACGCCGTAATAAGCATGAGCATCCCCCTAATGCGTCTGCTGATGCAAAGTTTGACGCACATAAAGGAGCAGGCGTCTGCACCAGAGGAAGAGGAAAGCCTTGATGACAGTCAGCCATTGTCTGGTCAGGGCAGTGTACAGGACGAGGTAGCGGGTGAAGAGGAGGTGGAGGACGAGGAGGATGATGGGGATGAGTATATTTTTAATGCCGAACCTTTCCCGGGGGCACAGGAAATTGGTTGCGTGTCACGGCCGGGTTCTGGTTTTTTGAGGGACACAAGTGACGTAGATTTGCCTGCAACTGCCCCTCAACCAATCACAACCGGAGATTTGACAACTGGAACTTTGGCCCACATGGCGGATTATGCCTTACGTATCCTAAAAAGGGACACACGCATTACGAAAATGATGAACGATGACGATTACTGGTTGGCCTGCCTCCTTGATCCACGCTATAAAGGCAAATTGCAAAATATTATGCCACATGAGAACTTGGAACTAATATTAGCAACCAAACAATCAACTCTTGTTGACCGTTTGCTTCAGGCATTCCCAGCACACAGCGCACGTGATCGTTCTCACACGAGCTCCAGGGGGCAGCAGACTAGGAGTGTTAGGGGTGCACACATCAGAAGTGGCGTTGGACAGAGGGGTTTTCTGACCAGGTTGTGGAGTGATTTTGCTATGACCGCAGACAGGACAGGTACTGCTGCATCAATTGAAAGTGACAGGAGACAACATTTGTCCAGTATGGTTACTAACTATTTTTCATCCCTTATCGATGTTCTCCCTCAACCGTCATTCCCATTTGATTACTGGGCCTCCAAATTAGACACCTGGCCAGAATTGGCAGAATATGCATTGCAGGAGCTTGCTTGCCCGGCAGCAAGTGTCCTATCAGAAAGAGTATTCAGTGCTGCAGGTTCAATATTAACCGAAAAAAGGACTCGTCTGGCTACCCAAAATGTTGACGATCTAACATTCATTAAAATGAACCACAACTGGATTTCGAAATCTTTTGCCCCACCTTGCCCGGCCGACACCTAGCTTTCCTATGAAAAGCTCTTGCCTGTGAATTACTTTTCTAATGTCTAATTTGCTGCAGCTGATTGTACAGCATACGACATGTTTACACCTCCCTAAATGGCAAAACTCCCCACACGGGGCCGTGGTATCGCGACTTGGCGCAAGCACCCGTGAGACTGCTGTTTGTCTGAAGAGGTGGGTGTGCTCGCTTTTGGTTGACGGCATTGCTACTGGGTCCCTCATAGTACAATGTAGTGTCTCTGGCGGTGGTGGTGCGCACCCAACGTCAGACACACCGTTGTAACATGAGGGGCCCTGGGGCGGTCCCGCCGGCCTCAAGAGAGTTCCCCCCTACCCCAGCTCAAAATGTGCTCTACCACGTCCAAAATTATGTCGCACAGCTCCACCAATCTTTAGTCTATTCGCTGACATCATTCAATGTCTGGCACTGACAATACAAATTTGTAGACATCTATGATGCAACTTAAAGTAGTCTGTGTCTGTGTCCTATATTGGCACCATTAAATAGTTACTGCCAAATTACTATGTCAGAAACTCAGTAGATGAGCCCACCCCTGTACCTAAGTATGCCACCTTTTTTTTTGTTGTGGTTGTTTTGCGAGACATTAACATCTATTTATATTTTGGGAGTACTGGGACAGACACTCCTTGCACTACTCCTCCACTCACCACCAAGCTGCCTGTGTATCCATGTAACCGCTGTAAAGCTGCCATGAGCCTATTGTTTGTTATTTTAGGCCTTTGATAGCCTGTCTGCGGTCCCTACTTTAAATACTCCTCCACTGACCACCAAGCTGCCTGCCCGTGTATCCATGTAACCGCTGTAAAACTGCCATAAGCCTATTGTTTGTTATTTTAGGCCTTTGATAGCCTGTCTGCGGTCCCTACTTTAAATACTCCTCCACTCACCACCACCAAGCTGCCTGCCCGTGTATCCATGTAACCGCTGTAAAACTGCCATGAGCCTATTGTTTGTTATGTTAGGCCTTTGATAGCCTGTCTCCGGTCCCTACTTTAAATACTCCTCCACTCACCTCCAAGCTGCCTGCCCGTGTATCCATGTAACCGCTGTAAAACTGCCATAAGCCTATTGTTTGTTATTTTAGGCCTTTGATAGCCTGTCTGCGGACCCTACTTGCAATACTCCTCCACTGACCACAATGCTGCCTGGAGTGCCTGCCTGTGTATCCATGTAACCGATGTAAAACTGCCATGACTGCCTACTGTTTGTTATTTTAGGCCTTTGATAGCCTGTCTGCAGCCCCTACTTGCAATACTCCTCCACTCACCAGACCACTGCTGCCCGTGTACCCCTGGAACCAATTATAAAGTGCCTACAGCCAGCCCATTTTCTTATGTTAGGCCTTTGAAGCCTGTCTGCGGTCCCTACTTTAAATACTCCTCCACTGACCACCAAGCTGCCTGCCCGTGTATCCATGTAACCGCTGTAAAACTGCCATGAGCCTATTGTTTGTTATTTTAGGCCTTTGAAGCCTGTCTGCGGTCCCTCCTTCCACTAGTCCTCCACTGACCAGAGACCAGACCACTGCTGCCCGTGTACCCCTGGAACCAATTATAAAGTGCCTACAGCCAGCCCATTTTCTTATGTTAGGCCTTTGAAGCCTGTCTGCGGTCCCTACTTTAAATACTCCTCCACTGACCACCAAGCTGCCTGCCCGTGTATCCATGTAACCGCTGTAAAACTGCCATGAGCCTATTGTTTGTTATTTTAGGCCTTTGATAGCCTGTCTGCGGTCCCTACTTTAAATACTCCTCCACTCACCACCACCAAGCTGCCTGCCCGTGTATCCATGTAACCGCTGTAAAACTGCCATGAGCCTATTGTTTGTTATTTTAGGCCTTTGATAGCCTGTCTGCGGTCCCTACTTTAAATACTCCTCCACTCACCACCACCAAGTTGCCTGCCCGTGTATCCATGTAACCGCTGTAAAACTGCCATGAGCCTATTGTTTGTTATTTTAGGCCTTTGATAGCCTGTCTGCGGCCCCTACTTGCAATACTCCTCCACTGACCACACCAATGCTGCCCGTGTACCCCTGGAACCTATTTAAAAGTTCATAGAGCCTAGTTATATATTTTATTTACTATTAATAAGGCCATGATGGACTACGCTGTACCACGCTACAAGCTAACCAGTCGACACTTCTTTTGCGAGAAAAGCCATCCCAACCCTCCACCAGCATGTAGAAGACCGCATTGTCCATGCACTCTGGCAATCTGTGAGTACAAAGGTGCACCTGACAACAGACGCATGGACCTGTAGGCATGGCCACGGAAGATTACGTGTCCATTACGGCGCAATGGGTTAATGTGGTGGATGCATGGTCCACAGGGGACAGCCTACTAAGTCTGTCTGCAGTCCCTAATTCAAATTGTCCTCCACTGTCTAAATCGGAGCTTCCACCTTCTGGCTTTCGGCCTATAGTATCAGAAATTAAACTGCATTTGGCCTTCAACTTTGGTTAGGGCCTACTAACGGCTTCTGCCCCTCCCTGGTGTTGCCCTCAACTAAATAAAGCTGAGCTTCAACCTTCTGCTCCAAATTACCATTTTGAAAAATGCAATAGGCTTTTCCGGCCTACTAAAGGTGTCTGTCTGTGTGCCCCTGCCTGGTGTTGTCCTCAACTAAATAAAGCTGAGCTTCAACCTTCCGGCTCTCATTAAGTGGTTTTAAAAAAAAAAATGGTGGTTAGGGCCTACTAACGGCTTCTGCCCCTCCCTGGTGTTGTCCTCAACTAAATAAAGCTGAGCTTCAACCTTCCGGCTCTCATTAAGTGGTTTTTAAAAAAAAAATGGTGGTTAGGGCCTACTAACGGCTTCTGCCCCTCCCTGGTGTTGTCCTCAACTAAATAAAGCTGAGCTTCAACCTTCCGGCTCTCATTAAGTGGTTTTAAAAAAAAAAATGGTGGTTAGGGCCTACTAACGGCTTCTGCCCCTCCCTGGTGTTGCCCTCAACTAAATAAAGCTGAGCTTCAACCTTCTGCTCCAAATTACCATTTTGAAAAATGCAATAGGCTTTTCCGGCCTACTAAAGGTGTCTGTCTGTGTGCCCCTGCCTGGTGTTGTCCTCAACTAAATAAAGCTGAGCTTCAACCTTCCGGCTCTCATTAAGTGGTTTTAAAAAAAAAAATGGTGGTTAGGGCCTACTAACGGCTTCTGCCCCTCCCTGGTGTTGTCCTCAACTAAATAAAGCTGAGCTTCAACCTTCCGGCTCTCATTAAGTGGTTTTAAAAAAAAAAATGGTGGTTAGGGCCTACTAACGGCTTCTGCCCCTCCCTGGTGTTGTCCTCAACTAAATAAAGCTGAGCTTCAACCTTCCGGCTCTCATTAAGTGGTTTTAAAAAAAAAAATGGTGGTTAGGGCCTACTAACGGCTTCTGCCCCTCCCTGGTGTTGTCCTCAACTAAATAAAGCTGAGCTTCAACCTTCCGGCTCTCATTAAGTGGTTTTAAAAAAAAAAAATGGTGGTTAGGGCCTACTAACGGCTTCTGCCCCTCCCTGGTGTTGTCCTCAACTAAATAAAGCTGAGCTTCAACCTTCCGGCTCTCATTAAGTGGTTTTAAAAAAAAAAATGGTGGTTAGGGCCTACTAACGGCTTCTGCCCCTCCCTGGTGTTGTCCTCAACTAAATAAAGCTGAGCTTCAACCTTCTGCTCCAAATTACCATTTTAAAAAATTCAATAGGCTTTTCCGGCCTACTAAAGGTGTCTGTCTGTGTGCCCCTGCCTGGTGTTGCCCTCAACTAAATAAAGCTGAGCTTCAACCTTCTGCTCCAAATTACCATTTTGAAAAATGCAATAGGCTTTTCCGGCCTACTAAATGTGTCTGTCTGTGTGCCCCTGCCTGGTGTTGTCCTCAACTAAATAAAGCTGAGCTTCAACCTTCCGGCTCTCATTAAGTGGTTTTAAAAAAAAAAATGGTGGTTAGGGCCTACTAACGGCTTCTGCCCCTCCCTGGTGTTGTCCTCAACTAAATAAAGCTGAGCTTCAACCTTCCGGCTCTCATTAAGTGGTTTTAAAAAAAAAAATGGTGGTTAGGGCCTACTAACGGCTTCTGCCCCTCCCTGGTGTTGTCCTCAACTAAATAAAGCTGAGCTTCAACCTTCTGCTCCAAATTACCATTTTAAAAAATTCAATAGGCTTTTCCGGCCTACTAAAGGTGTCTGTCTGTGTGCCCCTGCCTGGTGTTGCCCTCAACTAAATAAAGCTGAGCTTCAACCTTCTGCTCCAAATTACCATTTTGAAAAATGCAATAGGCTTTTCCGGCCTACTAAAGGTGTCTGTCTGTGTGCCCCTGCCTGGTGTTGTCCTCAACTAAATAAAGCTGAGCTTCAACCTTCCGGCTCTCATTAAGTGGTTTTAAAAAAAAAAATGGTGGTTAGGGCCTACTAACGGCTTCTGCCCCTCCCTGGTGTTGTCCTCAACTAAATAAAGCTGAGCTTCAACCTTCCGGCTCTCATTAAGTGGTTTTAAAAAAAAAAATGGTGGTTAGGGCCTACTAACGGCTTCTGCCCCTCCCTGGTGTTGTCCTCAACTAAATAAAGCTGAGCTTCAACCTTCTGCTCCAAATTACCATTTTAAAAAATGCAATAGGCTTTTCCGGCCTACTAAAGGTGTCTGTCTGTGTGCCCCTCCCTGGTGTTGTCCTCAACTAAATAAAGCTGAGCTTCAACCTTCCGGCTCTCATTAAGTGGTTTTAAAAAAAAAAATGGTGGTTAGGGCCTACTAACGGCTTCTGCCCCTCCCTGGTGTTGTCCTCAACTAAATAAAGCTGAGCTTCAACCTTCTGCTCCAAATTACCATTTTAAAAAATTCAATAGGCTTTTCCGGCCTACTAAAGGTGTCTGTCTGTGTGCCCCTGCCTGGTGTTGCCCTCAACTAAATAAAGCTGAGCTTCAACCTTCTGCTCCAAATTACCATTTTGAAAAATGCAATAGGCTTTTCCGGCCTACTAAAGGTGTCTGTCTGTGTGCCCCTGCCTGGTGTTGTCCTCAACTAAATAAAGCTGAGCTTCAACCTTCCGGCTCTCATTAAGTGGTTTAAAAAAAAAAAAATGGTGGTTAGGGCCTACTAACGGCTTCTGCCCCTCCCTGGTGTTGTCCTCAACTAAATAAAGCTGAGCTTCAACCTTCCGGCTCTCATTAAGTGGTTTTAAAAAAAAAAATGGTGGTTAGGGCCTACTAACGGCTTCTGCCCCTCCCTGGTGTTGTCCTCAACTAAATAAAGCTGAGCTTCAACCTTCCGGCTCTCATTAAGTGGTTTTAAAAAAAAAAATGGTGGTTAGGGCCTACTAACGGCTTCTGCCCCTCCCTGGTGTTGTCCTCAACTAAATAAAGCTGAGCTTCAACCTTCTGCTCCAAATTACCATTTTAAAAATTTCAATAGGCTTTTCCGGCCTACTAAAGGTGTCTGTCTGTGTGCCCCTGCCTGGTGTTGCCCTCAACTAAATAAAGCTGAGCTTCAACCTTCTGCTCCAAATTACCATTTTGAAAAATGCAATAGGCTTTTCCGGCCTACTAAAGGTGTCTGTCTGTGTGCCCCTGCCTGGTGTTGTCCTCAACTAAATAAAGCTGAGCTTCAACCTTCCGGCTCTCATTAAGTGGTTTTAAAAAAAAAAAATGGTGGTTAGGGCCTACTAACGGCTTCTGCCCCTCCCTGGTGTTGCCCTCAACTAAATAAAGCTGAGCTTCAACCTTCTGCTCCAAATTACCATTTTGAAAAATGCAATAGGCTTTTCCGGCCTACTAAAGGTGTCTGTCTGTGTGCCCCTGCCTGGTGTTGCCCTCAACTAAATAAAGCTGAGCTTCAACCTTCTGCTCCAAATTACCATTTTGAAAAATGCAATAGGCTTTTCCGGCCTACTAAAGGTGTCTGTCTGTGTGCCCCTGCCTGGTGTTGTCCTCAACTAAATAAAGCTGAGCTTCAACCTTCCGGCTCTCATTAAGTGGTTTTAAAAAAAAAAATGGTGGTTAGGGCCTACTAACGGCTTCTGCCCCTCCCTGGTGTTGCCCTCAACTAAATAAAGCTGAGCTTCAACCTTCTGCTCCAAATTACCATTTTGAAAAATGCAATAGGCTTTTCCGGCCTACTAAAGGTGTCTGTCTGTGTGCCCCTGCCTGGTGTTGCCCTCAACTAAATAAAGCTGAGCTTCAACCTTCTGCTCCAAATTACCATTTTGAAAAATACAATAGGCTTTTCCGGCCTACTAAAGGTGTCTGTCTGTGTGCCCCTGCCTGGTGTTGCCCTCAACTAAATAAAGCTGAGCTTCAACCTTCTGCTCCAAATTACCATTTTGAAAAATGCAATAGGCTTTTCCGGCCTACTAAAGGTGTCTGTCTGTGTGCCCCTGCCTGGTGTTGTCCTCAACTAAATAAAGCTGAGCTTCAACCTTCCGGCTCTCATTAAGTGGTTTTAAAAAAAAAAATGGTGGTTAGGGCCTACTAACGGCTTCTGCCCCTCCCTGGTGTTGCCCTCAACTAAATAAAGCTGAGCTTCAACCTTCTGCTCCAAATTACCATTTTAAAAAATGCAATAGGCTTTTCCGGCCTACTAAAGGTGTCTGCCCCTCCCTGGTGTTGTCCTCAACTGAACAAAGCTGAGCTTCCACATTCTGGCTTTCGCCCTATACTATCAGATATTAAACTGCATTTGGCCTACTAGTGTGGTTAGGCCCTTGAAACAGTGTCTGCTGCTCTTGGGTTTGCTACTCCACTGAACAAAGCAATGCCGCCTGTTTAGTCCTGTTACCAATTTTGAACTGCATGTAGCCTACTTTATTCTTTGGCCCTATATCTGTTTCCTCCTCATCCTGCCCATTGCCCAGCCACTGCTAAATGAGTCTGCTGGTACATTGACCTAGACCACTACATTCCCCTTGTACTCTACACAGCCAGAATCTGTCCCTGCTGAAAGTAAGGTTCCCCTTCCCGCATGTTATACCACCTTACACAGGGACAAAGAGGAAGGTGCAGATGAAAGTGCAGGTTCCTTCATCAGGTGGGGGGGCATACTCGTTGGCGACGTCACTGGCACAGGGCCCCTCAGAGTACGCAAAAGTGTCGCTGCTGGTGGGAGGCGCCCCCGCCATGCAAACACACCGCCATACTTTGAGGGGCCCTGTGCCAGTGGCAATGCGAACGAGTGGGCCCCCCCCTGCTTGCTCAGGATCACAGCACTTGCAACTTTTAAATACTTACCTTTCCCTGCAACACCGCCGTGACGTAGTCCGCATTTCCTGGGCCCACGAAAAACTTGAGCCAGCCCTACTCCCCCCACAACTTTCCCCCAATTCCCTATGCCCAACTATTATTATACAGTTAATTAAGATTGGCAAGCTTCAGAAACAAGAATGGATGTTTTTGGCATTAAAATGGGCACTGTAGGTGTTTTCCTGGCCTCCACTCACTGCCGACTATGCTTCCCCATTGACTTGCATTGGGTTTCGTGTTTCGGTCGATCCCCGACTTTTAGCGATAATCGGCCGACTGCACTCGACTCGACTCTGGACAAAATCGGGTTTCCCAAAACCCTACTCGATCTTAAAAAAATGAAAGTCGCTCAACCCTAGTCGGCAGTGAGTGGAGGCCAGGAAAACACCTACAGTGCCCATTTTAATGCCAAAAACATCCATTCTTGTTTCTGAAGCTTGTCAATCTTAATTAACTTTATAATAATAGTTGGGCATTGGAAATTGGGGGTCATTTGGCAAAAGTTGTGGGGGGAGTAGGGCTGGCTCAAGTTTTTCGTGGGCCCAGGAAACGCGGACTACGTCACGGCGGTGGAGCAGGGAGAGGTAAGTATTTCAACGTTGCAAGTGCTGTGATCCTGAGCAAGCAGGGGGGGCCCACTCGTTCGCATTGGCACTGGCACAGGGCCCCTCAAAGTACGGCGGTGTGTTTCCATGGCGGGGGCGCCTCCCACCAGCAGCGATACTTTTGCGTACTCTGAGGGGCCCTGTGCCAGTGACGTCGCCAACGAGTATGCCCCCCCCCCCACCTGATGAAGGAACCTGCACTTTCATCTGCACCTTCCTCTTTGTCCCTGTGTAAGGTGGTATAACATGCGGGAAGGGGAACCTTACTTTCAGCAGGGTCAGATTCTGGCTGTGTAGAGTGCAAGGGGAATGTAGTGGTCTAGGTCAATGTACCAGCAGACTCATCTAGCAGTGGCTGTGCAGTGGGCAGGATGAAGAGGAAACAGATATAGGGCCAAAGAATAAAGTAGGCTAAATGCAGTTCAAAATTGGTAACAGGACTAAACAGGCGGCATTGCTTTGTTCAGTGGAGTAGCAAACCCAAGAGCAGCAGACACTGTTTCAAGGGCCCAACCACACTAGTAGGCCAAATGCAGTTTAATATCTGATAGTATAGGCCGAAAGCCAGAAGGTAGAAGCTCAGCTTTATTCAGTTGAGGACAACACCAGGCAGGGGCAGACACCGTTAGTAGGCCGGAACCACCAATTTTTTAAAAAACAGCAGTTAATCAGAGCCAGAAGGTAGAAGCTCAGCTTTATTCAGTTGAGGACAACACCAGGCAGGGGCAGACACCGTTAGTAGGCAGGAACCACCAATTTTTTAAAAAACAGCAGTTAATCAGAGCCAGAAGGTAGAAGCTCAGCTTTATTCAGTTGAGGACAAACACCAGGGAGCAGCAAACAGAGGTATTAGGCCCCATCCAGCAATTAAAAAAAAAAAAAAAAAAAACTTAATCAGAGCCAGAAGTAGGAGCTCAGCTTTATTCAGCTGAGGACAACACCAGGCAGGGGCAGACACCGTTAGTAGGCCGGAACCACCAATTTTTTAAAAAACAGCAGTAAATCAGAGCCAGAAGGTAGAAGCTCAGCTTTATTCAGTTGAGGACAACACCAGGCAGGGGCAGACACCGTTAGTAGGCCGGAACCACCAATTTTTTAAAAAAACAGCAGTTAATCAGAGCCAGAAGGTAGAAGCTCAGCTTTATTCAGTTGAGGGCAACACCAGGGAGGGGCAGACACCGTTAGTAGGCCGGAACCACCAATTTTTTTTAAAAAACAGCAGTTAATCTGAGCCAGAAGGTAGAAGCTCAGCTTTATTCAGTTGAGGACAACACCAGGCAGGGGCAGACACCGTTAGTAGGCAGGAACCACCAATTTTTTAAAAAACAGCAGTTAATCAGAGCCAGAAGGTAGAAGCTCAGCTTTATTCAGTTGAGGACAAACACCAGGGAGCAGCAAACAGAGGTATTAGGCCCCATCCAGCAATTAAAAAAAAAAAAAAAAAAAAAACTTAATCAGAGCCAGAAGGTAGGAGCTCAGCTTTATTCAGTTGAGGACAACACCAGGCAGGGGCAGACACCGTTAGTAGGCCGGAACCACCAATTTTTTAAAAAACAGCAGTTAATCAGAGCCAGAAGGTAGAAGCTCAGCTGTATTCAGTTGAGGACAACTTGAATTAGGGACTGCAGACAGACTTAGCAGGCTGTCCCCTGTGTGGACCATGCATCCAATACATTAACCCATTGCGCCACAAAGGACACGTAACCTTCCGTGGCCATGCCTACAGGTCCATGTGTCTGTTGTCAGGAGTACCTTTGGACTCACAGATTGACAGAATGCAAGGACAATGCGGTCTTTAACATGCTGGTGGAGGGGTGGGATGGCTTTCTCGCAAAAGAATTGTCAACTGGGTAGCTCATAGCGTGGTACAACGTAGTCCATCATGGCTTTATTAATATTAAAAAAAAAAAAAAATAGGCTCTATGCACTGTAAATTAGGTTCCAGGGGTACACGGGCAGCAGTGGTCTGGTCAGTGGAGGCCTAGTGGAAGGAGGGACCGCAGACAGGCTTCGAAGGCCTAACACAATAAAATGGGCTGGCTGTCGGCACTTTATAATTGTTTCCAGGGGTACACGGGCAGCAGTGGTCTGGTCAGTGGAGGCCTAGTGGAAGGAGGGACCGCAGACAGGCTTCGAAGGCCTAACACAATAAAATGGGCTGGCTGTAGGCACTTTATAATTGTTTCCAGGGGTACACGGGCAGCAGTGGTCTGGTCAACGGAGGCCGATTGTAATGAGTGTCTGCCAGTTAGTAGTCAAAAACAACAATTAAATGTGAATGTCTCGCATTAAAACAAAACAAAAACACTAAAGGGTGCAATCATTAGGTTCAGGGGTGGGATCCTCTGCGTTGTTTCAGACCTACTAATTTAGCGCAAAGTATTTACTGTGGTAAGTAGAAGACACTGCCCCTGACTATGTTAAGTACCATCATACATGTCAACACAATGGTATTGTCAGTGGCAGGTATGGAAGGATGTCAGCGCATAGACTAAACATTGGTGGAAGTGTGAGAGATAACTGTGGAAGTGGTAGAGCAATGTTTGACCTGGGGGTGGGTGAACTCTCTTGTGGCCGGCGGTACAGGCCCAGGGCCCCTCATGTTACAACAGTGTGTCTGACGTTGGGTGCGCACCACCACCGCCAGAGACACTTTATTGTACTATGAGGGACCCAGTAGCAATGCCGTCGACCAAAAGCAAGCACACCCACCTCTTCAGACAAACAGCAGTCTCACGGGTGCTTGCGCCAAGTCGCGATACCACGGCCCCGTGTGGGGAGTTTGGCCATTTAGGGAGGTGTAAACATGTCGTATGCTGGACAATCAGCTGCAGAAAATTAGACATTAGAAAAGTAATTCACAGTAGTCCACAGGCAAGAGCTTTTCATAGGAAAGCTAGGTGTCGGCCGGGCAAGGTGGGGCAAAAGATTTCGAAATCCAGTTGTGGTTCATTTTAATGAATGTTAGATCATCAACATTTTGGGTAGCCAGACGAGTCCTTTTTTCGGTTAATATTGAACCTGCAGCACTGAATACTCTTTCTGATAGGACACTTGCTGCCGGGCAAGCAAGCTCCTGCAATGCATATTCTGCCAATTCTGGCCAGGTGTCTAATCTTGATGCCCAGTAATCAAATGGGAATGACGGTTGAGGGATAACATCGATAAGGGATGAAAAATAGTTAGTAACCATACTGGACAAATGTTGTCGCCTGTCACTTTCAATTGATGCAGCAGTACCTGTCCTGTCTGCGGTCATAGCAAAATCACTCCACAACCTGGTCAGAAAACCCCTCTGTCCAACGCCACTTCTGATGTGTGCACCCCTAACACTCCTAGTCTGCTGCCCCCTGGAGCTCGTGTGAGAACGATCACGTGCGCTGTGTGCTGGGAATGCCTGAAGCAAACGGTCAACAAGAGTTGATTGTTTGGTTGCTAATATTAGTTCCAAGTTCTCATGTGGCATAATATTTTGCAATTTGCCTTTATAGCGTGGATCGAGGAGGCAGGCCAACCAGTAATCGTCATCGTTCATCATTTTCGTTATGCGTGTGTCCCTTTTTAGGATACGTAAGGCATAATCCGCCATGTGGGCCAAAGTTCCAGTTGTCAAATCTCCGGTTGTGATTGGTTGAAGGGCAGTTTCAGGCAAATCTACGTCACTTGTGTCCCTCAAAAAACCAGAACCCGGCCTTGCCACGCAACCAATTTCCAGTGCCCCCGGGAAAGCTTCCGCATTAAAAATATACTCATCCCCATCATCCTCCTCATCCTCCACCTCCTCTTCGCCCGCTACCTCGTCCTGTACACTGCCCTGACCAGACAATGGCTGACTGTCATCAAGGCTTTCCTCTTCCTCTGGTGCAGACGCCTGATCCTTTATGTGCGTCAAACTTTGCATCAGCAGACGCATTAGGGGGATGCTCATGCTTATTATGGCGTTGTCTGCACTAACCAGCTGTGTGCATTCCTCAAAACACTGAAGGACTTGACACATGTCTTGTATCTTCGACCACTGCACACCTGACAACTCCATGTCTGCCATCCTACTGCCTGCCCGTGTATGTGTATCCTCCCACAAAAACATAGCAGCCCGCCTCTGTTGGCACAGTCTCTGAAGCATGTGCAGTGTTGAGTTCCACCTTGTTGCAACGTCTATGATTAGGCAATGCTGGGGAAGGTTCAAAGACCGCTGATAGGTCTGCATACGGCTGGAGTGTACAGGCGAACGTCGGATATGTGAGCAAAGTCCACGCACTTTGAGGAGCAGGTCGGAAAACCCAGGATAAGTTTTCAATAAGCACTGCACCCAGGTTTAAGGTGTGAGCCAGGCAAGGAATGTGTTTCAGTTGGGAAAGGGAGATGGCAGCCATGAAATTCCTTCCGTTATCACTCACTACCTTGCCTGCCTCAAGATCTACTGTGCCCAGCCACGACTGCGTTTCTTGTTGCAAGAACTCGGACAGAACTTCCGCGGTGTGTCTGTTGTCGCCCAAACACTTCATAGCCAATACAGCCTGCTGACGCTTGCCAGTAGCTGGCCTATAATGGGACCACTGGTGTGCAACAGTGTCATATGCCGATGGAGTGGTTGGCCGACTGCGGTCTGTGGAAGAGCTGTAGCTTCTGCAGGAGGACGAGGAGGAGGAGGAGGGGGTGCGAACGCCTACAGCCAACTGTTTCCTAGACCGTGGGCTAGGCACAACTGTCCCGAAATTGATGTCCCCTGTGGACCCTGCATCCACCACATTCACCCAGTGTGCCGTGATGGACACATAACATCCCTGGCCATGCCTACTTGTCCATGCATCTGTAGTCAGGTGCACCTTTGTACTCACAGATTGCCTGAGTGCATGGACGATGCGCTGTTTAACATGCTGGTGCAGGGCTGGGATGGCTTTTCTGGAAAAAAAGTGTCGACTGGGTAGCTCGTATCGTGGTTCAGCGTACTCCATCAGGGCTTTGAAAGCTTCGCTTTCAACTAACCGGTAGGGCATCATCTCTAACGAGATTAGTCTAGCTATGTGGGCGTTAAAACCCTGTGTACGCGGATGCGAGGATAAGTACTTCCTTTTTCTAACCAGAGTCTCATGTAGTGTGAGCTGGACTGGAGAGCTGGAGATCGTGGAACTTTCGGGTGTGCCGGTGGACATGGCAGACTGAGAGACGGTTGGAGACGGTATTGTTTCCGCCGGTGCCCTAGATGCAATATTTCCTCCTACAAAACTGGTGATTCCCTGACCCTGACTGCTTTTGGCTGGCAAAGAAACCTGCACAGATACTGCCGGTGGTGAGGAAAATGGTGGCCTTACAGTGACGGAAGGGATGTTGCGTTGCTGACTAGCTTCATTGGCCGAGGGTGCTACAACCTTAAGGGACATTTGGTAGTTAGTCCAGGCTTGAAAATGCATGGTGGTTAAGTGTCTATGCATGCAACTAGTATTGAGACTTTTCAGATTCTGACCTCTGCTTAAGCTAGTTGAACATTTTTGACAGATGACTTTGCGCTGATCAATTGGATGTTGTTTAAAAAAATGCCAGACTGCACTCTTCCTAGCATCGGATCCCTTTTCAGGGATTGCAGACTGAGCTTTAACCGGATGGCCACGCTGTCCTCCAACAGGTTTTGGCTTTGACACGCGTTTTGGGCCAGATATGGGCCCGGCAGATGGAACCTGTTGCGATGTTGATGCCTGCTGCGGCCCCTCCTCCACCTCCGCTTCTGAACTACTGCCGCCTGCACCCTGTTCCCCCAATGGCTGCCAATCGGGGTCAACAACTGGGTCATCTATTACCTCCTCTTCGAGCTCGTGTGCAACTTCGTCTGTGTCACTGTGTCGGTCGGTGGTATAGCGTTCGTGGCGGGGCAACATAGTCTCATCAGGGTCTGATTGTGGATCAGTACCCTGAGAGGGCAATGTGGTGGTCTGAGTCAAAGGAGCAGCATAGTACTCTGGCTGTGGCTGAGCATCAGTGCACTCCATGTCAGAATCTACTTGTAATGGGCATGGCCTGTTAAGTGTTTCACTTTCTAAGCCAGGGACGGTATGTGTAAAGAGCTCCATGGAGTAACCCGTTGTGTCGCCTGCTGCATCCTTCTCTCTTGTTGTAGTTTTTGCTGAAGAGGACAAGGAAGCGACTTGTCCCTGACCGTGGACATCCACAAGCGACGCGCTGCTTTTACATTTACCAGTTTCAGAAGAGGAGGCAAAAGAGCTAGAGGCTGAGTCTGCAATGTAAGCCAAAACTTGCTGTTGCTGCTCCGCCTTTAAAAGCGGTTTTCGTACTCCCAGAAAAGAGAGCGTTCGAGGCCTTGTGTAGCCAGACGACGAAACTGGCTCCACTAGGGTTGAGCGACTTTCATTTTTTTAAGATCGAGTAGGGTTTTGGGAAACCCGATTTTGTCCAGAGTCGAGTCGAGTGCAGTCGGCCGATTATCGCTAAAAGTCGGGGATCGACCGAAACACGAAACCCAATGCAAGTCAATGGGGAAGCATAGTCGGCAGTGAGTGGAGGCCAGGAAAACACCTACAGTGCCCATTTTAATGCCAAAAACATCCATTCTTGTTTCTGAAGCTTGCCAATCTTAATTAACTGTATAATAATAGTTGGGCATAGGGAATTGGGGGAAAGTTGTGGGGGGAGTAGGGCTGGCTCAAGTTTTTCGTGGGCCCAGGAAATGCGGACTACGTCACGGCGGTGTTGCAGGGAAAGGTAAGTATTTAAAAGTTGCAAGTGCTGTGATCCTGAGCAAGCAGGGGGGGGCCCACTCGTTCGCATTGCCACTGGCACAGGGCCCCTCAAAGTACGGCGGTGTGTTTGCATGGCGGGGGCGCCTCCCACCAGCAGCGACACTTTTGCGTACTCTGAGGGGCCCTGTGCCAGTGACGTCGCCAACGAGTATGCCCCCCCACCTGATGAAGGAACCTGCACTTTCATCTGCACCTTCCTCTTTGTCCCTGTGTAAGGTGGTATAACATGCGGGAAGGGGAACCTTACTTTCAGCAGGGACAGATTCTGGCTGTGTAGAGTACAAGGGGAATGTAGTGGTCTAGGTCAATGTACCAGCAGACTCATTTAGCAGTGGCTGGGCAATGGGCAGGATGAGGAGGAAACAGATATAGGGCCAAAGAATAAAGTAGGCTACATGCAGTTCAAAATTGGTAACAGGACTAAACAGGCGGCATTGCTTTGTTCAGTGGAGTAGCAAACCCAAGAGCAGCAGACACTGTTTCAAGGGCCTAACCACACTAGTAGGCCAAATGCAGTTTAATATCTGATAGTATAGGGCGAAAGCCAGAATGTGGAAGCTCAGCTTTGTTCAGTTGAGGACAACACCAGGGAGGGGCAGACACCTTTAGTAGGCCGGAAAAGCCTATTGCATTTTTTAAAATGGTAATTTGGAGCAGAAGGTTGAAGCTCAGCTTTATTTAGTTGAGGGCAACACCAGGGAGGGGCAGAAGCCGTTAGTAGGCCCTAACCACCATTTTTTTTTTTAAAACCACTTAATGAGAGCCGGAAGGTTGAAGCTCAGCTTTATTTAGTTGAGGACAACACCAGGCAGGGGCACACAGACAGACACCTTTAGTAGGCCGGAAAAGCCTATTGCATTTTTCAAAATGGTAATTTGGAGCAGAAGGTTGAAGCTCAGCTTTATTTAGTTGAGGGCAACACCAGGCAGGGGCACACAGACAGACACCTTTAGTAGGCCGGAAAAGCCTATTGCATTTTTCAAAATGGTAATTTGGAGCAGAAGGTTGAAGCTCAGCTTTATTTAGTTGAGGGCAACACCAGGGAGGGGCAGAAGCCGTTAGTAGGCCCTAACCACCATTTTTTTTTTTTAAAACCACTTAATGAGAGCCGGAAGGTTGAAGCTCAGCTTTATTTAGTTGAGGACAACACCAGGCAGGGGCACACAGACAGACACCTTTAGTAGGCCGGAAAAGCCTATTGCATATTTCAAAATGGTAATTTGGAGCAGAAGGTTGAAGCTCAGCTTTATTTAGATGAGGGCAACACCAGGCAGGGGCACACAGACAGACACCTTTAGTAGGCCGGAAAAGCCTATTGAATTTTTTAAAATGGTAATTTGGAGCAGAAGGTTGAAGCTCAGCTTTATTTAGTTGAGGACAACACCAGGGAGGGGCAGAAGCCGTTAGTAGGCCCTAACCACCATTTTTTTTTTTAAAACCACTTAATGAGAGCCGGAAGGTTGAAGCTCAGCTTTATTTAGTTGAGGACAACACCAGGGAGGGGCAGAAGCCGTTAGTAGGCCCTAACCACCATTTTTTTTTTTTAAACCACTTAATGAGAGCCGGAAGGTTGAAGCTCAGCTTTATTTAGTTGAGGACAACACCAGGGAGGGGCAGAAGCCGTTAGTAGGCCCTAACCACCATTTTTTTTTTTTAAAACCACTTAATGAGAGCCGGAAGGTTGAAGCTCAGCTTTATTTAGTTGAGGACAACACCAGGCAGGGGCACACAGACAGACACCTTTAGTAGGCCGGAAAAGCCTATTGCATTTTTCAAAATGGTAATTTGGAGCAGAAGGTTGAAGCTCAGCTTTATTTAGTTGAGGGCAACACCAGGCAGGGGCACACAGACAGACACCTTTAGTAGGCCGGAAAAGCCTATTGAATTTTTTAAAATGGTAATTTGGAGCAGAAGGTTGAAGCTCAGCTTTATTTAGTTGAGGACAACACCAGGGAGGGGCAGAAGACGTTAGTAGGCCCTAACCACCATTTTTTTTTTTAAAACCACTTAATGAGAGCCGGAAGGTTGAAGCTCAGCTTTATTTAGTTGAGGACAACACCAGGGAGGGGCAGAAGCCGTTAGTAGGCCCTAACCACCATTTTTTTTTTTAAAACCACTTAATGAGAGCCGGAAGGTTGAAGCTCAGCTTTATTTAGTTGAGGACAACACCAGGCAGGGGCACACAGACAGACACCTTTAGTAGGCCGGAAAAGCCTATTGCATTTTTCAAAATGGTAATTTGGAGCAGAAGGTTGAAGCTCAGCTTTATTTAGTTGAGGGCAACACCAGGCAGGGGCACACAGACAGACACCTTTAGTAGGCCGGAAAAGCCTATTGCATTTTTCAAAATGGTAATTTGGAGCAGAAGGTTGAAGCTCAGCTTTATTTAGTTGAGGACAACACCAGGGAGGGGCAGAAGACGTTAGTAGGCCCTAACCACCATTTTTTTTTTTAAAACCACTTAATGAGAGCCGGAAGGTTGAAGCTCAGCTTTATTTAGTTGAGGACAACACCAGGGAGGGGCAGAAGCCGTTAGTAGGCCCTAACCACCATTTTTTTTTTTAAAACCACTTAATGAGAGCCGGAAGGTTGAAGCTCAGCTTTATTTAGTTGAGGACAACACCAGGCAGGGGCACACAGACAGACACCTTTAGTAGGCCGGAAAAGCCTATTGCATTTTTCAAAATGGTAATTTGGAGCAGAAGGTTGAAGCTCAGCTTTATTTAGTTGAGGGCAACACCAGGGAGGGGCAGAAGCCGTTAGTAGGCCCTAACCACCATTTTTTTTTTTTAAAACCACTTAATGAGAGCCGGAAGGTTGAAGCTCAGCTTTATTTAGTTGAGGACAACACCAGGCAGGGGCACACAGACAGACACCTTTAGTAGGCCGGAAAAGCCTATTGCATTTTTCAAAATGGTAATTTGGAGCAGAAGGTTGAAGCTCAGCTTTATTTAGTTGAGGGCAACACCAGGCAGGGGCACACAGACAGACACCTTTAGTAGGCCGGAAAAGCCTATTGAATTTTTTAAAATGGTAATTTGGAGCAGAAGGTTGAAGCTCAGCTTTATTTAGTTGAGGACAACACCAGGGAGGGGCAGAAGCCGTTAGTAGGCCCTAACCACCATTTTTTTTTTTAAAACCACTTAATGAGAGCCGGAAGGTTGAAGCTCAGCTTTATTTAGTTGAGGACAACACCAGGGAGGGGCAGAAGCCGTTAGTAGGCCCTAACCACCATTTTTTTTTTTAAAACCACTTAATGAGAGCCGGAAGGTTGAAGCTCAGCTTTATTTAGTTGAGGACAACACCAGGGAGGGGCAGAAGCCGTTAGTAGGCCCTAACCACCATTTTTTTTTTTTAAAACCACTTAATGAGAGCCGGAAGGTTGAAGCTCAGCTTTATTTAGTTGAGGACAACACCAGGCAGGGGCACACAGACAGACACCTTTAGTAGGCCGGAAAAGCCTATTGCATTTTTCAAAATGGTAATTTGGAGCAGAAGGTTGAAGCTCAGCTTTATTTAGTTGAGGGCAACACCAGGCAGGGGCACACAGACAGACACCTTTAGTAGGCCGGAAAAGCCTATTGAATTTTTTAAAATGGTAATTTGGAGCAGAAGGTTGAAGCTCAGCTTTATTTAGTTGAGGACAACACCAGGGAGGGGCAGAAGCCGTTAGTAGGCCCTAACCACCATTTTTTTTTTTTAAACCACTTAATGAGAGCCGGAAGGTTGAAGCTCAGCTTTATTTAGTTGAGGACAACACCAGGGAGGGGCAGAAGCCGTTAGTAGGCCCTAACCACCATTTTTTTTTTTAAAACCACTTAATGAGAGCCGGAAGGTTGAAGCTCAGCTTTATTTAGTTGAGGACAACACCAGGCAGGGGCACACAGACAGACACCTTTAGTAGGCCGGAAAAGCCTATTGCATTTTTCAAAATGGTAATTTGGAGCAGAAGGTTGAAGCTCAGCTTTATTTAGTTGAGGGCAACACCAGGCAGGGGCACACAGACAGACACCTTTAGTAGGCCGGAAAAGCCTATTGCATTTTTCAAAATGGTAATTTGGAGCAGAAGGTTGAAGCTCAGCTTTATTTAGTTGAGGACAACACCAGGGAGGGGCAGAAGACGTTAGTAGGCCCTAACCACCATTTTTTTTTTTAAAACCACTTAATGAGAGCCGGAAGGTTGAAGCTCAGCTTTATTTAGTTGAGGACAACACCAGGGAGGGGCAGAAGCCGTTAGTAGGCCCTAACCACCATTTTTTTTTTTAAAACCACTTAATGAGAGCCGGAAGGTTGAAGCTCAGCTTTATTTAGTTGAGGACAACACCAGGCAGGGGCACACAGACAGACACCTTTAGTAGGCCGGAAAAGCCTATTGCATTTTTCAAAATGGTAATTTGGAGCAGAAGGTTGAAGCTCAGCTTTATTTAGTTGAGGGCAACACCAGGGAGGGGCAGAAGCCGTTAGTAGGCCCTAACCACCATTTTTTTTTTTTAAAACCACTTAATGAGAGCCGGAAGGTTGAAGCTCAGCTTTATTTAGTTGAGGACAACACCAGGCAGGGGCACACAGACAGACACCTTTAGTAGGCCGGAAAAGCCTATTGCATTTTTCAAAATGGTAATTTGGAGCAGAAGGTTGAAGCTCAGCTTTATTTAGTTGAGGGCAACACCAGGCAGGGGCACACAGACAGACACCTTTAGTAGGCCGGAAAAGCCTATTGAATTTTTTAAAATGGTAATTTGGAGCAGAAGGTTGAAGCTCAGCTTTATTTAGTTGAGGACAACACCAGGGAGGGGCAGAAGCCGTTAGTAGGCCCTAACCACCATTTTTTTTTTTAAAACCACTTAATGAGAGCCGGAAGGTTGAAGCTCAGCTTTATTTAGTTGAGGACAACACCAGGGAGGGGCAGAAGCCGTTAGTAGGCCCTAACCACCATTTTTTTTTTTAAAACCACTTAATGAGAGCCGGAAGGTTGAAGCTCAGCTTTATTTAGTTGAGGACAACACCAGGGAGGGGCAGAAGCCGTTAGTAGGCCCTAACCACCATTTTTTTTTTTTAAAACCACTTAATGAGAGCCGGAAGGTTGAAGCTCAGCTTTATTTAGTTGAGGACAACACCAGGCAGGGGCACACAGACAGACACCTTTAGTAGGCCGGAAAAGCCTATTGCATTTTTCAAAATGGTAATTTGGAGCAGAAGGTTGAAGCTCAGCTTTATTTAGTTGAGGGCAACACCAGGCAGGGGCACACAGACAGACACCTTTAGTAGGCCGGAAAAGCCTATTGAATTTTTTAAAATGGTAATTTGGAGCAGAAGGTTGAAGCTCAGCTTTATTTAGTTGAGGACAACACCAGGGAGGGGCAGAAGCCGTTAGTAGGCCCTAACCACCATTTTTTTTTTTTAAACCACTTAATGAGAGCCGGAAGGTTGAAGCTCAGCTTTATTTAGTTGAGGACAACACCAGGGAGGGGCAGAAGCCGTTAGTAGGCCCTAACCACCATTTTTTTTTTTAAAACCACTTAATGAGAGCCGGAAGGTTGAAGCTCAGCTTTATTTAGTTGAGGACAACACCAGGCAGGGGCACACAGACAGACACCTTTAGTAGGCCGGAAAAGCCTATTGCATTTTTCAAAATGGTAATTTGGAGCAGAAGGTTGAAGCTCAGCTTTATTTAGTTGAGGGCAACACCAGGCAGGGGCACACAGACAGACACCTTTAGTAGGCCGGAAAAGCCTATTGAATTTTTTAAAATGGTAATTTGGAGCAGAAGGTTGAAGCTCAGCTTTATTTAGTTGAGGACAACACCAGGGAGGGGCAGAAGCCGTTAGTAGGCCCTAACCACCATTTTTTTTTTTAAAACCACTTAATGAGAGCCGGAAGGTTGAAGCTCAGCTTTATTTAGTTGAGGACAACACCAGGGAGGGGCAGAAGCCGTTAGTAGGCCCTAACCACCATTTTTTTTTTTTAAAACCACTTAATGAGAGCCGGAAGGTTGAAGCTCAGCTTTATTTAGTTGAGGACAACACCAGGGAGGGGCAGAAGCCGTTAGTAGGCCCTAACCACCATTTTTTTTTTTAAAACCACTTAATGAGAGCCGGAAGGTTGAAGCTCAGCTTTATTTAGTTGAGGACAACACCAGGGAGGGGCAGAAGCCGTTAGTAGGCCCTAACCACCATTTTTTTTTTTAAACCACTTAATGAGAGCCGGAAGGTTGAAGCTCAGCTTTATTTAGTTGAGGACAACACCAGGGAGGGGCAGAAGCCGTTAGTAGGCCCTAACCACCATTTTTTTTTTTAAAACCACTTAATGAGAGCCGGAAGGTTGAAGCTCAGCTTTATTTAGTTGAGGACAACACCAGGGAGGGGCAGAAGCCGTTAGTAGGCCCTAACCACCATTTTTTTTTTTAAAACCACTTAATGAGAGCCGGAAGGTTGAAGCTCAGCTTTATTTAGTTGAGGACAACACCAGGCAGGGGCACACAGACAGACACCTTTAGTAGGCCGGAAAAGCCTATTGCATTTTTCAAAATGGTAATTTGGAGCAGAAGGTTGAAGCTCAGCTTTATTTAGTTGAGGGCAACACCAGGGAGGGGCAGAAGCCGTTAGTAGGCCCTAACCACCATTTTTTTTTTTAAAACCACTTAATGAGAGCCGGAAGGTTGAAGCTCAGCTTTATTTAGTTGAGGACAACACCAGGGAGGGGCAGAAGCCGTTAGTAGGCCCTAACCACCATTTTTTTTTTTTAAACCACTTAATGAGAGCCGGAAGGTTGAAGCTCAGCTTTATTTAGTTGAGGACAACACCAGGGAGGGGCAGAAGCCGTTAGTAGGCCCTAACCACCATTTTTTTTTTTAAAACCACTTAATGAGAGCCGGAAGGTTGAAGCTCAGCTTTATTTAGTTGAGGACAACACCAGGCAGGGGCACACAGACAGACACCTTTAGTAGGCCGGAAAAGCCTATTGCATTTTTCAAAATGGTAATTTGGAGCAGAAGGTTGAAGCTCAGCTTTATTTAGTTGAGGGCAACACCAGGGAGGGGCAGAAGCCGTTAGTAGGCCCTAACCAAAGTTGAAGGCCAAATGCAGTTTAATTTCTGATACTATAGGCCGAAAGCCAGAAGGTGGAAGCTCCGATTTAGACAGTGGAGGACAATTTGAATTAGGGACTGCAGACAGACTTAGTAGGCTGTCCCCTGTGGACCATGCATCCACCACATTAACCCATTGCGCCGTAATGGACACGTAATCTTCCGTGGCCATGCCTACAAGTCCATGCGTCTGTTGTCAGGTGCACCTTTGTACTCACAGATTGCCAGAGTGCATGGACAATGCGGTCTTCTACATGCTGGTGGAGGGTTGGGATGGCTTTTCTCGCAAAAGAAGTGTCGACTGGTTAGCTTGTAGCGTGGTACAGCGTAGTCCATCATGGCCTTATTAATAGTAAATAAAATATATAACTAGGCTCTATGAACTTTTAAATAGGTTCCAGGGGTACACGGGCAGCATTGGTGTGGTCAGTGGAGGAGTATTGCAAGTAGGGGCCGCAGACAGGCTATCAAAGGCCTAAAATAACAAACAATAGGCTCATGGCAGTTTTACAGCGGTTACATGGATACACGGGCAGGCAACTTGGTGGTGGTGAGTGGAGGAGTATTTAAAGTAGGGACCGCAGACAGGCTATCAAAGGCCTAAAATAACAAACAATAGGCTCATGGCAGTTTTACAGCGGTTACATGGATACACGGGCAGGCAGCTTGGTGGTGGTGAGTGGAGGAGTATTTAAAGTAGGGACCGCAGACAGGCTATCAAAGGCCTAAAATAACAAACAATAGGCTCATGGCAGTTTTACAGCGGTTACATGGATACACGGGCAGGCAGCTTGGTGGTCAGTGGAGGAGTATTTAAAGTAGGGACCGCAGACAGGCTTCAAAGGCCTAACATAAGAAAATGGGCTGGCTGTAGGCACTTTATAATTGGTTCCAGGGGTACACGGGCAGCAGTGGTCTGGTCAGTGGAGGAGTATTTAAAGTAGGGACCGCAGACAGGCTATCAAAGGCCTAAAATAACAAACAATAGGCTTATGGCAGTTTTACAGCGGTTACATGGATACACGGGCAGGCAGCTTGGTGGTGAGTGGAGGAGTATTTAAAGTAGGGACCGCAGACAGGCTATCAAAGGCCTAACATAACAAACAATAGGCTCATGGCAGTTTTACAGCGGTTACATGGATACACGGGCAGGCAGCTTGGTGGTGGTGAGTGGAGGAGTATTTAAAGTAGGGACCGCAGACAGGCTATCAAAGGCCTAAAATAACAAACAATAGGCTTATGGCAGTTTTACAGCGGTTACATGGATACACGGGCAGGCAGCTTGGTGGTCAGTGGAGGAGTATTTAAAGTAGGGACCGCAGACAGGCTATCAAAGGCCTAAAATAACAAACAATAGGCTCATGGCAGCTTTACAGCGGTTACATGGATACACAGGCAGCTTGGTGGTGAGTGGAGGAGTAGTGCAAGGAGTGTCTGTCCCAGTACTCCCAAAATATAAATAGATGTTAATGTCTCGCAAAACAACCACAACAAAAAAAAAGGTGGCATACTTAGGTACAGGGGTGGGCTCATCTACTGAGTTTCTGACATAGTAATTTGGCAGTAACTATTTAATGGTGCCAATATAGGACACAGACACAGACTACTTTAAGTTGCATCATAGATGTCTACAAATTTGTATTGTCAGTGCCAGACATTGAATGATGTCAGCGAATAGACTAAAGATTGGTGGAGCTGTGCGACATAATTTTGGACGTGGTAGAGCACATTTTGAGCTGGGATAGGGGGGAACTCTCTTGAGGCCGGCGGGACCGCCCCAGGGCCCCTCATGTTACAACGGTGTGTCTGACGTTGGGTGCGCACCACCACCGCCAGAGACACTACATTGTACTATGAGGGACCCAGTAGCAATGCCGTCAACCAAAAGCGAGCACACCCACCTCTTCAGACAAACAGCAGTCTCACGGGTGCTTGCGCCAAGTCGCGATACCACGGCCCCGTATGGGGAGTTTTGCCATTTAGGGAGGTGTAAACATGTCGTATGCTGTACAATCAGCTGCAGCAAATTAGACATTAGAAAAGTAATTCACAGGCAAGAGCTTTTCATAGGAAAGCTAGGTGTCGGCCGGGCAAGGTGGGGCAAAAGATTTCGAAATCCAGTTGTGGTTCATTTTAATGAATGTTAGATCGTCAACATTTTGGGTAGCCAGACGAGTCCTTTTTTCGGTTAATATTGAACCTGCAGCACTGAATACTCTTTCTGATAGGACACTTGCTGCCGGGCAAGCAAGCTCCTGCAATGCATATTCTGCCAATTCTGGCCAGGTGTCTAATTTGGAGGCCCAGTAATCAAATGGGAATGACGGTTGAGGGAGAACATCGATAAGGGATGAAAAATAGTTAGTAACCATACTGGACAAATGTTGTCTCCTGTCACTTTCAATTGATGCAGCAGTACCTGTCCTGTCTGCGGTCATAGCAAAATCACTCCACAACCTGGTCAGAAAACCCCTCTGTCCAACGCCACTTCTGATGTGTGCACCCCTAACACTCCTAGTCTGCTGCCCCCTGGAGCTCGTGTGAGAACGATCACGTGCGCTGTGTGCTGGGAATGCCTGAAGCAAACGGTCAACAAGAGTTGATTGTTTGGTTGCTAATATTAGTTCCAAGTTCTCATGTGGCATAATATTTTGCAATTTGCCTTTATAGCGTGGATCAAGGAGGCAGGCCAACCAGTAATCGTCATCGTTCATCATTTTCGTAATGCGTGTGTCCCTTTTTAGGATACGTAAGGCATAATCCGCCATGTGGGCCAAAGTTCCAGTTGTCAAATCTCCGGTTGTGATTGGTTGAGGGGCAGTTGCAGGCAAATCTACGTCACTTGTGTCCCTCAAAAAACCAGAACCCGGCCGTGACACGCAACCAATTTCCTGTGCCCCCGGGAAAGGTTCGGCATTAAAAATATACTCATCCCCATCATCCTCCTCGTCCTCCACCTCCTCTTCACCCGCTACCTCGTCCTGTACACTGCCCTGACCAGACAATGGCTGACTGTCATCAAGGCTTTCCTCTTCCTCTGGTGCAGACGCCTGCTCCTTTATGTGCGTCAAACTTTGCATCAGCAGACGCATTAGGGGGATGCTCATGCTTATTACGGCGTTGTCTGCACTAACCAGCCGTGTGCATTCCTCAAAACACTGAAGGACTTGACACATGTCTTGTATCTTAGACCACTGCACACCTGACAACTCCATGTCTGCCATCCTACTGCCTGCCCGTGTATCCTCCCACAAATAAATAACAGCACGCCTCTGTTCGCACAGTCTCTGAAGCATGTGCAGTGTTGAGTTCCACCTTGTTGCAACGTCTATGATTAGGCGATGCTGGGGAAGGTTCAAAGACCGCTGATAGGTCTGCATACGGCTGGCGTGTACAGGCGAACGTCGGATATGTGAGCAAAGTGCACGCACTTTGAGGAGCAGGTCGGAGAACCCAGGATAAGTTTTCAATAAGCACTGCACCACCAGGTTTAAGGTGTGAGCCAGGCAAGGAATGTGTTTCAGTTGGGAAAGGGAGATGGCAGCCATGAAATTCCTTCCGTTATCACTCACTACCTTGCCTGCCTCAAGATCTACTGTGCCCAGCCACGACTGCGTTTCTTGTTGCAAGAACTCGGACAGAACTTCCGCGGTGTGTCTGTTGTCGCCCAAGCACTTCATAGCCAATACAGCCTGCTGACGCTTGGCAGTAGCTGGCCCATAATGGGACAACTGGTGTGCAACAGTGTCATCTGCCGATGGAGTGGTTGGCAGACTGCGTTCTGTGGAAGAGCTGTAGCTTCTGCAGGAGGACGAGGAGGAGGAGGAGGAGGGGGTGCGAACGCCTACAGCCAACTGTTTCCTAGACCGTGGGCTAGGCACAACTGTCCCTAAATTGATGTCGCCTGTGGACCCTGCATCCACCACATTCACCCAGTGTGCCGTGATGGACACATAACGTCCCTGGCCATGCCTACTGGTCCATGCATCTGTAGTCAGGTGCACCTTTGTACTCACAGATTGCCTGAGTGCATGGACGATGCGCTGTTTAACATGCTGGTGCAGGGCTGGGATGGCTTTTCTGGAAAAAAAGTGTCGACTGGGTAGCTCGTATCGTGGTTCAGCGTACTCCATCAGGGCTTTGAAAGCTTTGCTTTCAACTAACCGGTAGGGCATCATCTCTAACGAGATTAGTCTAGCTATGTGGGCGTTAAAACACTGTGTACACGGATGCGAGGATAAGTACTTCCTTTTTCTAACCAGAGTCTCATGTAGGGTGAGCTGGACTGGAGAGCTGGAGATCGTGGAACTTTCGGGTGTGCCGGTGTACATGGCAGACTGAGAGACGGTTGGAGACGGTATTGTTTCCGCCGGTGCCCTAGATGCAATATTTCCTCCTACAAAACTGGTGATTCCCTGACCCTGACTGCTTTTGGCTGGCAAAGAAACCTGCACAGATACTGCCGGTGGTGCGGAAAATGGTGGCCTTACAGTGACGGAAGGGATGTTGCGTTGCTGACTAGCTTCATTGGCCGAGGGTGCTACAACCTTGAGGGACGTTTGGTAGTTAGTCCAGGCTTGAAAATGCATGGTGGTTAAGTGTCTATGCATGCAACTAGTATTTAGACTTTTCAGATTCTGACCTCTGCTTAAGCTAGTTGAACATTTTTGACAGATGACTTTGCGCTGATCAGTTGGATGTTGTTTAAAAAAATGCCAGACTGCACTCTTCCTAGACTCGGATCCCTTTTCAGGGATTGCAGACTGAGCTTTAACCGGATGGTAACGCTGTGCTCCAACAGGTTTTGGCTTTGACACGCGTTTTGGGCCAGATACGGGCCCGGCAGATGGAACCTGTTGCGATGTTGATGCCTGCTGCGGCCCCTCCTCCACCTCCGCTTCTGAACTACTGCTGCCTGCACCCTGTTCCCCCAATGGCTGCCAATCGGGGTCAATAACTGGGTCATCTATTACCTCCTCTTCGAGCTCGTGTGCAACTTCGTCTGTGTCACTGTGTCGGTCGGTGGTATAGCGTTCGTGGCGGGGCAACATAGTCTCATCAGGGTCTGATTGTGGATCTGTACCCTGAGAGGGCAATGTGGTGGTCTGAGTCAAAGGAGCAGCATAGTACTCTGGCTGTGGCTGTGCATCAGTGCACTCCATGTCAGAATCTACTTGTAATGGGCATGGCCTGTTAAATGTTTCACTTTCTAAGCCAGGGACGGTATGTGTAAAGAGCTCCATGGAGTGACCCGTTGTGTCGCCTGCTGCATCCTTCTCTCTTGTTGTAGTTTTTGCTGAGGAGGACAAGGAAGCGACTTGTCCCTGACCGTGAACATCCACAAGCGACGCGCTGCTTTTACATTTACCAGTTTCGGAAGAGGAGGCAAAAGAGCTAGAGGCTGAGTCTGCAATGTAAGCCAAAACTTGCTGTTGCTGCTCCGCCTTTAAAAGCGGTTTTCCTACTCCCAGAAAAGAGAGCGTTCGAGGCCTTGTGTAGCCTGACGACGAAACTGGCTCCACAGCTCCAGACTTAGGTGGAATATTTTTATCCCCACGACCACCTGATGCTCCACTACCACGACCATCATTACCAGCTGACAATGAACGCCCACGACGACCTCTTGCACCAGACTTCCTCATTGTTTTAAAATCTTAACCAAAGTAACTTTATTTGTTGCTGTCAAACAACTTACACGGTGAGCTATAACTTCAGTATGATTTCAATATCCCTTAACAGGTTGGTGAGACCACAAGGAAAATCAGGCACAATGTTACACACTCTGTTTTCTGTGGCACAAAATCACAGAGATGACACACACGCAGGACTGTCACTCAAGCACTAATGTCAATATTAATCTCCCACCTAATTTATGTATTTTTTTTTTTCAGGGAGACTTTAGAAACCAAATAATAAGAAAATAAATAAATAAATAAATAGGCTTTCTATAGCCCACTGAATGAGAGATAGCACACACAGCAGTGGCACACAAGCCCTGACTGAGGCCAATATTTTTCTCCCACTGATTGATGTAGTGTTTTTGTGTTGAGGTAGAATTTAGAACACAAATCACGGGAAAAATAAATAGGCTTTCTATGGCCCACTGAATGAAAGGGAGAGAGGTGGCACACCCAGGAGTCAAGACTGGCACACAAGCTGAAAGGGCAATATTACTCTCCCACTGTTTTTTTATGTATTTTTTGTTTTTTAAGGGAGACTTTAGAAACCCAATAATATTTAAAAAAATAAATAAATAGGCTTTCTATGGCCCACTGAATGAAAGGGAGAGAGGTGGCACACCCAGGAGTCAAGACTGGCACACAAGCTGAAAGGGCAATATTACTCTCCCACTGTTTTTTGTATGTTTTTTTTTTTTTTTTCAGGGAGACTTTAGAAACCAAATAATATTAAAAAAAAAAAATGAATAGGCTTTCTATGGCCCACTGAATGAGAGGGAGAGAGGTGGCACACCCAGGAGTCAAGACTGGCACACAAGCTGAAAGGGCAATATTACTCTCCCACTGTTTTTTTATGTATTTTTTGTTTTTTCAGGGAGACTTTAGAAACCCAATAATATTTAAAAAAAAAAATAAATAGGCTTTCTATGGCCCACTGAATGAGAGGGAGAGAGGTGGCACACCCAGGAGTCAAGACTGGCACACAAGCTGAAAGGGCAATATTACTCTCCCACTGTTTTTTTAGGTTTTTTTTTTTTTTTCAGGGAGACTTTAGAAACCAAATAATATTAAAAAAAAATAAAAAATAAATAGGCTTTCTATAGCCCACTGAATGAGAGATAGCACACACAGCAGTGGCACACAAGCCCTGACTGAGGCCAATATTTTTCTCCCACTGATTGATGTAGTGTTTTTGTGTTGAGGTAGAATTTAGAACACAAATCACGGGAAAAATAAATAGGCTTTCTATGGCCCACTGAATGAAAGGGAGAGAGGTGGCACACCCAGGAGTCAAGACTGGCACACAAGCTGAAAGGGCAATATTACTCTCCCACTGTTTTTTTATGTATTTTTTGTTTTTTAAGGGAGACTTTAGAAACCCAATAATATTTAAAAAAATAAATAAATAGGCTTTCTATGGCCCACTGAATGAAAGGGAGAGAGGTGGCACACCCAGGAGTCAAGACTGGCACACAAGCTGAAAGGGCAATATTACTCTCCCACTGTTTTTTGTATGTTTTTTTTTTTTTCAGGGAGACTTTAGAAACCAAATAATATTAAAAAAACCAAAAAAAAAATAGCCTTTCTATGGCCCACTGAATGAGAGAGAGAGGTGGCACACCCAGGAGTCAAGACTGGCACACAAGCTGAAAGGGCAATATTACTCTCCCACTGTTTTTTTATGTATTTTTTGTTTTTTAAGGGAGACTTTAGAAACCCAATAATATTTTAAAAAAAAAAAAATAGGCTTTCTATGGCCCACTGAATGAGAGGGAGAGAGGTGGCACACCCAGGAGTCAAGACTGGCACACAAGCTGAAAGGGCAATATTACTCTCCCACTGTTTTTTTATGTATTTTTTGTTTTTTAAGGGAGACTTTAGAAACCCAATAATATTTTAAAAAAAAATAAATAGGCTTTCTATGGCCCACTGAATGAAAGGGAGAGAGGTGGCACACCCAGGAGTCAAGACTGGCACACAAGCTGAAAGGGCAATATTACTCTCCCACTGTTTTTTTAGGTTTTTTTTTTTTTTTCAGGGAGACTTTAGAAACCAAATAATATTAAAAAAAAAAAAAAAAAAAATAGGCTTGCTATAGCCCACTGAATGAGAGATAGCACACACAGCAGTGGCACACAAGCCCTGACTGAGGCCAATATTTTTCTCCCACTGATTGATGTAGTGTTTTTGTGTTGAGGTAGAATTTAGAACACAAATCACGGAAAAAATAAATAGGCTTTCTATGGCCCACTGAATGAAAGGGAGAGAGGTGGCACACCCAGGAGTCAAGACTGGCACACAAGCTGAAAGGGCAATATTACTCTCCCACTGTTTTTTTATGTATTTTTTGTTTTTTAAGGGAGACTTTAGAAACCCAATAATATTTAAAAAAAAAAATAAATAGGCTTTCTATGGCCCACTGAATGAGAGGGAGAGAGGTGGCACACCCAGGAGTCAAGACTGGCACACAAGCTGAAAGGGCAATATTACTCTCCCACTGTTTTTTTATGTATTTTTTGTTTTTTAAGGGAGACTTTAGAAACCCAATAATATTTTAAAAAAAAAATAAATAGGCTTTCTATGGCCCACTGAATGAGAGGGAGAGAGGTGGCACACCCAGGAGTCAAGACTGGCACACAAGCTGAAAGGGCAATATTACTCTCCCACTGTTTTTTTAGGTTTTTTTTTTTTTTTCAGGGAGACTTTAGAAACCAAATAATATTAAAAAAAAAAAAAAAAAAATAGGCTTGCTATAGCCCACTGAATGAGAGATAGCACACACAGCAGTGGCACACAAGCCCTGACTGAGGCCAATATTTTTCTCCCACTGATTGATGTAGTGTTTTTGTGTTGAGGTAGATTTTAGAACACAAATCACGGAAAAAATAAATAGGCTTTCTATGGCCCACTCAGTGAGAGATGGCACACACAGGGATGGCACTGTAGCAGAAATGCCAATCTTAATCTCCCACAAAAAAAAACAAACAAAAAAAAAAAACTGTCCTACAATTACTATCTCCCTGCAGTAATGTAAGCCAGGTATGGCAGGCAGCAATAGGAGTGGACTGATGCACAAATTAAATAAAAAGTGTGGACAAACAAAAAAGATAGCTGTGCAGAAAGGAAGGAACAAGAGGATATGTGCTTTGAAAAAAGCAGTTGGTTTCCACAGTGGCGTACACACAGCAATACAGCTATCACGGAGCCTTCTAGGGCAGCCCAATGAGCTACAGCGCTGAGGGGAAAAAAAAAAAAAATAGCTTCCACAGTCCCTGCACACCGAAGGTGGTGTTGGACAGTGGAAATCACTGCAGCACAAGCGGTTTGGTGGTTAGTGGACCCTGCCTAACGCTCTCCCTGCTTCTGACGAAGCGGCAGCAACCTGTCCCTAAGCTCAGATCAGCAGCAGTAAGATGGCGGTCGGCGGGAACGCCCCTTTATAGCCCCTGTGACGCCGCAGACAGCAAGCCAATCACTGCAATGCCCTTCTCTAAGATGGTGGGGACCAGGATCTATGTCATCACGCTGCCCACACTCTGCGTTCACCTTCATTGGCTGAGAAATGGCGCTTTTCGCGTCATTGAAACGCGACTTTGGCGCGAAAGTCGCGTACCGCATGGCCGACAAGCACAGGGGTCGGATCGGGTTTCATGAGACGCCGACTTAGCCAAAAGTCGGCGACTTTTGAAAATGATCGACCCGTTTCGCTCAACCCTAGGCTCCACAGCTCCAGACTTAGGTGGAATATTTTTATCCCCACGACCACCTGATGCTCCACTAACACTACCATCATTACCAGCTGACAATGAACGCCCACGGCCACGACGACCTCTTGCACCAGACTTCCTCATTGTTTTAAAAACTTAACCAAAGTAACTTTATTTGTTGCTGTCAAACAACTTACACGGTGAGCTATAACTTCAGTATGATTTCAATATCCCTTAACAGGTTGGTGAGACCACAAGGAAAATCAGGCACAATGTTACACACTCTGTTTTCTGTGGCACCAAATCACAGAGATGCCACACACGCAGGACTGTCACTCAAGCACAAATGTCAATATTAACCCCTTCGTGCCATGCGCCGTACTAGTACGGCGCTGCCGACACTGCATTAGTGCCAGCCGCAGTACTAGTACGGCGCCCCGATCACCGCGGTCTCGCGGTGAGCGCCGCGGTGATCGGGTGCGGGTGTCAGCTGTATATGACAGCTGACACCCCGCAGCAATGCCCATGATCGGCGCTGTCGCCGATCGCGGGCATTTAACCCCTCTGATGCCGCTGTCAATAGTGACAGCGGCATAGAGGGGGATCGCGCAGGGACGGGGGCTCCCTGCGCTCTCCCACCGGAGCAACGCGATGAGATCGCACTGCTCCGGTGACCTGGAAGGAGTCCCCGGATCCAAGATGGCCGCGGGACTCCTACCGGGTCATGAGATGACCCTGCTTGCCGGCGTCTGCTGAGAATTCCTCATAGGAGGCGCCGGCAAGCCTCTGCAATGTGCCTGTCAGATCGATGATCTGACAGAGTGCTGTGCACACTGTCAGATCACCGATCTGTGATGTCCCCCCCCTGGGACAAAGTAAAAAAGTAAAAAAAAAAATTTTTCCACATGTGTAAAAAACAAACAAAAAAATTCCTAAATAAAGGAAAAAAAAAAAATATTCCCATAAATACATTTCTTTATCTAAATACAAAAAAATCACACAATAAAAGTACACATATTTAGTATCGTCGCGTCCGTAACGACCCCACCTATAAAACTATATCACTAGTTAACCCCTTCAGTGAACACCGTAAAAAAAAAAAAAAAAAAAACGAGGCAAAAAACAACGCTTTATTCTCATACCGCCAAACAAAAAGTGGAATAACACGCGATCAAAAAGACGGATATAAATAACCATGGTACCGCTGAAAACGTCATCTTGTCCCGCAAAAAAAAGCCGCCATACAGCATCATCAGCAGAGAAATAAAAAAGTTATAGTCCTCAGAATAAAGCGATGCAAAAACAATTATTTTTTTATATAAAATAGTTTTTATTGTGTAAAGGCGCCAAAACATAAAAAAATTACATAAATGAGGTATCGCTGTAATCATACTGACCCGAAGAATAAAACTGCTTTATCGTTTTTACCAAACGCGGGACGGTATAAACGCCCCCCCTAAAAGAATTTCAGGAATTGGTGGTTTTTGTTCATTCTGCCTCCCAAAAATCGGAATAAAAAGCGATCAAAAAATGTCATGTACCCGAAAATGGTACCAATAAAAACGGCAACTCGTCCCGCAAAAAACAAGATCTCACATGACTCTGTGGACCAAAATATGGAAAAATTATAGCTCTCGAAATGTGGTGATGCAAAAACTATTTTTTGCAATAAAAAGCGTCTTTTAGTGTGTGATGGCTGCCAACCATAAAAATCCGCCCAAAAAATGCTATAAAAGTAAATCAAATCCCCCTTCATCAACCCCTTAGTTAGGGAAAAATAATAAAATGTAAAAAAATATATTTATTTCCATTTTCCCGTTAGGCTACTTTCACACTAGCGTCGATACGGGGCCGTCGCGCTGCGTCGGCCCGACATACCGACGCATACTGTGCAAGCGCCGCACAACGGGGGCAGCGGATGCTGTTTTTCCACGCATCCGCTGCCCCATTGTGAGGTGCGGGGAGGTGGGGGCGGAGTTCCAGCCGCGCATGCGTGGTCGGAAATGGTGGACCGTCAGCACAAAAAAAGTTACATGTAACGTTTTTTGCTGCCGGCGTCCGCCACAACACGACGCAACCGTCGCACGACGCTTGCGACGTGTGTCAATACGTCGCTAATGTTAGTCTATGGGGAAAAAACGCATCCTGTAGATGACTTTGCAGGATGCGTTTTTTCGCCAAAACGACGCATTGCGACGTATGCAAAAAAACGCTAGTGTGAAAGTAGCGCTAGGGTTAGGACTAGGGTTAGGGCTAGGGTTAGGGTTGGGGTTAGGGCTAGGGTTAGGGCTGGGGTTAGGGCTGGGGTTAGGGTTTCAGTTAGAATTGGGGAGTTTTCACTGTTTAGGCACATCAGGGGCTCTCCAAACGCAACATGGCGTCCGATCTCAATGCGTTTGTTTGTGTTAAAAACGCATGCGTTTTTATAGAAAAAAACCAGAACACACACTGAAAAGTCACCCACCACCATCAATGTGATAAAGGGATCCAAATCCTAACCATAACCCTACCCCTAAACTCACCCCCTAACCGTTTAATGAACATTTTCTGACAGTCATAGTGCCACGTATTTCAGTGCCACGTATTTCAGTGCCACAATATTTCAGTGCCACGATATTTCAGTGCCACGTATTTCAGTGCCACGTCTTTCAAGTGCCACGATATTTCAGTGCCACGTATTTCAGTGCCACGTATTTCAGGGCCACGTATTTCAGTGCCATGTATTTAAGTGCCACGATATTTCAGTGCCACGATATTTCAGTGCCACGATATTTCAGTGCCACGTATTTCAGTGCCACGTATTTCAGTGCCACGTATTTAAGTGCCACGATATTTCAGTGAAATACGTGGCACTGAAATATCATGGCATTTACGTGGCACTTAAATACGTGGCACTTATATACATGGCACTTATATACGTGGCACTTATATACGTGGCCACTGAAATATCGTGGCACTTATATACGTATATACGTATATAAACGTATTTCAGTGCCACGTATTTCAGTGCCATGCATATCAGGTTTGGGTTAGGGGTAGGGTTAGGGTTAGGGGTAGGGTTAGGGGTAGAGTTAGGGGTAGGGTTAGGGTTTTTTGTTTTTTTCTTGTTTTCTTGTGTTTTTCTATAAAAACGCATGCGTCTAAAAAACGCATGCGTTTTACCGCGTTTACATGCGTTTTTTCACACATGCGTTTTTTTTAAAAATGCATGCAGATAAAAACGCAAGTGTGAAACCAGCCTTACCCTTGGGAAAATAAAAACATGGGGGCTAAAATATAATTTTCGTGAAAAAAAATATATTTTTTATTTTCGCGGCTCTGCGTTATAAACTGTAGTGAAGCACTTGGGGGTTCAAAGTTCTCACAACACATTTAGATAAGTTCCGTGGGGGGTCTAGTTTCCAATATGGGGTCACTTGTGGGGGGTTTCTACTGTTTAGGTACATCAGGGGCTCTGCAAATGCAACATGACACCTGCAGACCAATCCATCTAAGTCTGCATTTCAAACGGCGCTCCTTCCCTTCCGAGCTCTGCCGTGCGCACAAACAGTGGTTCCCCCCCATATATGGGGTATCAGCGTACTCAGGACAAATTGGACAACAACTTTTGTTGTCCAATTTCTCCTGTTACCCTTGGGAAAATAAAAACGTGGGGGCTAAAATATAATTTTCGTGGAAAAAAAATATTTTTTATTTTCACGGCTCTGCGTGATAAACTGTAGTGAAACACTTGTTGGCTCAAAGTTCTCACAACACATCTAGATAAGTTCCGTGGGGGGTCTAGTTTCCAATATGGGGTCACGTGTGGGGGGTTTCTACTGTTTAGGTACATCAGGGGCTCTGCAAATGCAACATGACACCTGCAGACCAATCCATCTAAGTCTGCATTTCAAACGGCGCTCCTTCCCTTCCGAGCTCTGCCGTGCGCCCAAACAGTGGTTCCCCCCAATGTATGGGGTATCAGCATACTCAGGACAAATTGGACAATAACTTCTGTGGTCCAATTTCTCCTGTTGCCCTTGGGGTAAAAAAAATTGCGGGCTAAAACATCATTTTGTGGAAAGAAAAAATTATTTTTTAATTTTCACAGCGCTACATTCTAAACTTTAGTGAAACAACTGGGGGTTAAAAGTGCTCACCACACATCTAGATAAGTTCCTTAGGGGGTCTTCTTTCCAAAATGGTGTCACTTGTGGGGGTTTCCACTGTTTAGGCACGTCAGGGGCTCATCAAACACCACATGGGTTCCGATCTCAATTCCAGCCAATTTTGCATTGAAAAGTCAAATGGCGCTCCTTCCCTTCCGATCTCTGCCATGCGCCCAAACAGTGGTTTATCCCCATATATGAAGTATCAGCGTACTCAGGACAAATGCACAACAACTTTTGGGATCCAATTTATCCTGCTACCCTTGGGAAAATAAAAAATGTGGGGCAAAAAGATAATTTTTTGTGAAAATTAATATTAATTTTTTTTTTACGGCTCTACATTATAAACCTTTGTGAAGCACTTAGAGGTTCAAAGTGCTCACCACACATCTAGATTAGTTCCTTAGAGGGTCTACTTTCCAAAATGGTGTCACTTGTGGGGGTTTCCACTGTTTAGGCACGTCAGGGGCTCTCCAAACACGACATGGGTTCCGATCTCAATTCCAGCCAATTTTGCATTGAAAAGTCAAATGGCGCTCCTTCCCTTCCGAGCTCTGCCATGCGCCCAAACAGTGGTTTATCCCCATATATGAAGTATCAGCATACTCAGGACAAATTGCAAAACAACTTTTGGGGTCCAATTTATCCTGCTACCCTTGGGAAAATAAAAAATTTTGGGCAAAAAGATCATTTTTTGTGAAAATTAATATTAAATTTTTTTTACGGCTCTACATTATAAACTTCTGTGAAGCACTTGGAGGTTCAAAGTGCTCACCACACATCTAGATTAGTTCCTTAGAGGATCTACTTTCCAAAATGGTGTCACTTGTGGGGGTTTCCACTGTTTAGGCACGTCAGGGGCTCTCCAAACACGACATGGGTTCCGATCTCAATTCCAGCCAATTTTGCATTGAAAAGTCAAATGGCGCTCCTTCCATTCCGAGCTTTGCCATGTGCCCAATTAATGGTTTACCCCAACATGTGGGGTATCGGCGTACTCCAGACAAATTGTACAACAACTTTTTTGGTCCAATTTCTCCTGTTACCCTTGGTAAAATAAAACAAATTGGATCTGAAGTAAAAATTTTGTGAAAAAAAAGTTAAATGTTCAATTTTTTTTAAACATTCCAAAAATTCCTGTGAAGCACCTGAAGGGTTAATAAACTTTTTGAATGTGGTTTTGAGTACCTTGAGGGGTGCAGTTTTTAGAATGGTGTCACTTTTGGGCATTTTCTGTCATATAGACCCCTCAAAGTCACTTCAAGTGTGAGGTGGTCCGTAAAAAAAATGGTTTTGCAAATTTTGTTGCAAAAATGAGAAATCGCTGGTCAACTTTTAACCCTTATAACTCCCTAACAAAAAAAAATTATGTTTCCAAAATTGTGCTGATGTAAAGCAGACATGTGGGAAATGTTGTTTATTAACTATATTATGTGATATAACTCTCTAATTTAAGGGCATAAAAACGAAAAATTTGAAAATTGCTAAATTTTCATAATTTTCGACAAATTTCTGTTTTTTTCACAAATAAATGCAAGTCATATTGAAGAAGTTTTACCACTATCATAAAGTACAATATGTCACGAGAAAACAGTCTCAGAATCACCAGGATCCGTTGAAGCGTTTCAGAGTTATGACCTCATAAAGTGATAGTGGTCAGAATTGTAAAAATTGGCTGTGTCACTTAGGTGAAAACAGGCTTTGGGGTGAAGGGGTTAATCTCCCACTGTTTTCTTTTTTTTTTCTTTTTCAGGGAGACTTTAGAAACCAAATAATAAAAAATAAATAGGCTTTCTATGGCCCACTGAGTGAGAGATGGCACACACAGGAGTCAGGAGTGGCACACACGCCCTGACTGAGGCCAATATTTTTCTCCCACTGATTGATGTAGTGATTTTTTTTCAGGTAGATTTTAGAACCCAAATCAAGCAAAAAAATTAATAGGCTTTCTATGGCCCACTGAGTGAGAGATGGCACACACAGGAGTCAGGACTGTCACTCAAGCACAAATGTCAATATTAATCTCCCACTGTTTTATTTTTTTTTTCTTTTTCAGGGAGACTTTAGAAACCAAATAATAAAAAATAAATAGGCTTTCTGTGGCCCACTGAGTGAGAGATGGCACACACAGGAGTCAGGAGTGGCACACAAGCAGAAAGGGCAATATTAATCTCCCACTGTTTTCTTTTTTTTTTCTTTTTCAGGGAGACTTTAGAAACCAAATAATAAAAAAATAAATAGGCTTTCTATGGCCCACTGAGTGAGAGATGGCACACACAGGAGTCAGGAGTGGCACAGAAGCAGAAAGGGCAATATTAATCTCCCACTGTTTTATTTTTTTTTTCTTTTTCAGGGAGACTTTAGAAACCAAATAATAAAAAATAAATAGGCTTTCTATGGCCCACTGAGTGAGAGATGGCACACACAGGAGTCAGGAGTGGCACACAAGCAGAAAGGGCAATATTAATCTCCCACTGATTGATGTAGTGATTTTTTTTCAGGTAGATTTTAGAACCCAAATCAAGCAAAAAAATTAATAGGCTTTCTATGGCCCACTGAGTGAGAGATGGCACACACAGGAGTCAGGAGTGGGACACAAGCCCTGACTGAGGCCAATATTTTTCTCCCACTGATTGATGTAGTGATTTTTTTTCAGGTAGATTTTAGAACCCAAATCAAGCAAAAAAATAAATAGGCTTTCTATGGCCGACTGAGTGAGAGATGGCACACACAGGGATGGCACTCTAGCAGAAATGCCAATCTTAATCTCCCACAAAAAAAAAAAAAAAACAGGGACTGTCCTACAATTACTATCTCCCTGCAGTAATCTCAGCCAGGTATGGCAGGCAGCAATAAGGAGTGGACTGATGCACAAATTAAATAAAAAGTGTGGACAAACAAAAAAGATAGCTGTGCAGAAAGGAAGGAACAAGAGGATATGTGCTTTGAAAAAAGCAGTTGGTTTGCACAGTGGCGTACACACAGCAATACAGCTATCACGGAGCCTTCTAGGGCAGCCCAATGAGCTACAGCGCTGAGATAAAAAAAAAAATGTAGCTTCCACTGTCCCTGCACACCGAAGGTGGTGTTGGACAGTGGAAATCGCTACAGCACAAGCGGTTTGGTGGTTAGTGGACCCTGCCTAACGCTATCCCTGCTTCTGACGAAGCGGCAGCAACCTCTCCCTAAGCTCAGATCAGCAGCAGTGAGATGGCGGTCGGCGGGAACGCCCCTTTATAGCCCCTGTGACGCCGCAGACAGCAAGCCAATCACTGCAATGCCCTTCTCTAAGATGGTGGGGAACAGGACCTATGTCATCACGCTGCCCACACTCTGCGTTCACCTTCATTGGCTGAGAAATGGCGCTTTTCGCGTCATTGAAACGCGACTTTGGCGCGAAAGTCGCGTACCGCATGGCCAATGCAACACTGGGATCGGCTCGGTTTCATGAGACGCCGACTTTGCCAAAAGTCGGCGACTTTTGAAAATGAACGACCCGTTTCGCTCAACCCTACCTGTTAGGTTTATTCAAGAAGGTGTACACCTTGAACTTTGAAGCTTTTATGACAGAGTCATATTCTTGTAGGATTTCAGATTTTAGTTTTTGCCTTAACTCTAGAATTTCTTTTTGTATACATAGGGAGGGAACTTGCAAATTATTTTGCTGTGATTCTTTAAAGTGTATTTGGTTTTGCAAATCTACTATTTTTTCCCTGTTTTTCTTTTTATGCCTAGCTGCCAATTGAATAAGTCCGCCTCTTAGGACGGCCTTGTGAGCATTCCATAATGTGAAAGGGTCTATATTATTAGTTGTATTTTCTTTGAAGTAATTGGATAGAAGAGATTCTATTTCTTGTTTATATTCAGGTATCTTGAATAGGGTTGGGTTACACATCCATAAATATCTGTTGCCAAGAGAAGGACCTAGTAAAAATTCCACTAACACTGGAGTATGATCAGATAAGGATTTTTTAAGGAATTGAATACTCTTAAATTTGGGGAGGGTGAAGATATTTGATAAGACCAAATCTATGCGAGAGGACGTCTGATGTACGTCAGAAAAGTGTGAAAATTCATGAGAGGAAGAATTAAGACATCTAAAAATGTCAAATAATTCACTATTGATCAGCCATTTTTTTTAAACCGGTGATTTATGACGTACTAGAGATGAAGAGTCCATGGCACTATCTGGAACGATGTTAAAATCTCCTACCCAAATAGTGTCTCCTATTTTGATCTTATCAACTTTTTTTAATAGTTTATTTAAGAAGGAAATTTGATTCTTATTAGGAGCGTACACATTTACCACTGTGCAAGGCTGATTATTCACTAGGCAAGCCAAGATGTGGAACCTGCCGAGATGGTCTGTTATTTCTTTCACCAGCTGAAAAGGAACAATGCCATTTACCATCGTAATGACTCCGGCTTTTTTTTTTGAATGCAGCGACTTAAAAGAATGAGGAAACTTCTTATGATGGAAGACCTGGCAATTATCTTCTATTAGTCTTACCTCCTGTAAACAAATAATCTCCGCATTAGCAAGATTAATTTCCTTCCAGATAGAAAATCTTTTGTTTGGGCTATTAATGCCCCGAACGTTGTATGAAAGAATCTTCATCGGTATTTAAATACAAATAAAACAAAACTAAGCAGAGAATAGTTAACCTCACTATAACCTGTCAAAAATGTTCAAAAAAATTGTGAACCTTAAGGGTATGTCTCCACGTTCAGGATGGCCGGCGGTATCGCCGCAGCGGCGAAGCCGCTCGTCGTGAAGCCCCGCCCCCTTTCTGGGACGCGATCATGCCGGATGTGTTAACTCTTCACATCCGGGATGATCGCTCTCTCCCATAGCGCCCTGTGATATGCCTTGCGGGGACGCTGCGTCCCCGCAAGGTGTACAGACATGCTGCGATCTGAAAAGACGCGCAGCATGTCCGCAGTCGCAGGGCCGCCGCGTGCGGGTTTACACGCATAGTGGAGACGGGAATTCATAAAATCCCCTCCACTATGCTGGAACATCTGGACGCTGCTTGTTTGACGCTGCAGCTCTGCGCAGCGTCAAACAAGCAGCGTTTCCTGACCGTGGAAACATACCCTTAAGGTTCTCCTGGAGGACACCAAGTAAATGGGTCTCACCTACGAGGGGGTTTCAACACAAAATTAGTGGCAGAGATCCTAAAAAGACATCTCTGGTTTTGAGGACAATAATTATTTATAATATTAAAAGGCAAATTTTATATTTAGGTTTGGAAAAAGGGACCCTTTTTAGTCTTTGTCCTTGAGGGCCATCTCCTCAAGGAGGAAGTTAATAAATCTAGAACCCTCCTGAGGAGAGCTAATTTGATAGTTTTTACTATTATACCAAACTATTAATTTAGTAGGAAACCCCCACCTATATGGGATGTGTAATTCTCTCAGTTTAGATGTTGTTTCTCCATAACTTCTTCTTAGGTCCATTGTGGCCTTTGAGAAATCCGAAAATAATTTAATGTTATTAAATGGCTCTGGGAAGGACCCTCTTTCTCTGATGGTTTTAAGGATCTTTTCTTTCGTCTCAAAAAAATGTATCCTGAGGATGACATCTCTAGGTTTATCCTTGGGAATCTCCTGGGGACGAGGGAGACGATGTATGCGATCTATGCTCAACACTAAATCAGTAAGGTTTGGGATCAGTTGTTTAAACAAATTTTTAGAGTATCCCAAAAGATCTTTCTGGAGAACCCTTTCAAGTACACCTCTCAATTTCAAATTATTTCTTCTATTCCGATCCTCAAGATCAGTTAGTTTATTCTTGAGGGATAAAATTTCGGATTGGAGAGAAGCATTCTGTTTAGAAAGAGAAGAGGTGTCTTTTTCTATAAGGGTAATTCGTTTTTCGTTTTTTTCGAATCTTAGGTTAAAGCTGGTACAAGTTTCTTGGAGGGTTTCGTTTTGTATCTCAAATCCTATCCTCATGGATTCACTAAAAGACTTAAAAAGAGTGGCAAGAAAACCCTCAGTAGCTTGTCTGTTGGAATTAATGTAATCATCTAAATTAATAGCTGGAGGCGAAATCTTTATTGGTAAAGGAGGTTCTGTATGATCTTTCTTGAACCTCTGTCTATCAGGGCTGCCATTGGGTGAGTGGTCATCCAGAGGAATTATCGAGTCCTCGAGGGAAGGGTCTAATTTGCTTTCCTGACTGACCAAACCCTTTCTTTTAAAGGAACTGGACATATCCATTTCCTCTGTTTTTGGAGCATTCAATATTGGTGGTTTGAACGCCCCTTTATTATTCCCTTTTTGGAGGGGAATGTTAGATTGAGAATTGGAAGGTAAAGATTTCTAGTTACCCCCCCCTTTAACAGCATTGCTATGTGAAGGGATGTGGGAAGGTCTTCCAGACATGAAATTTTGTTCCCCCTTCCTTTGGGGAGATCTAGATTTTTCAGGACTATGTTGATTTGACATATCCCCACTTGAACTTGACTGAGTATTGTTGTAATGTTTAATGTTGCTGAATGTCTTTATATTAATAAAGACACAGTTACACACCTTTTTCCTGAGGAGACCAATAAATCCCAGTAAAAAAATTGATAAGGCAGGTGGTATGAAGATAGGTTTTCCGTAATCTTCCCTCACTCAGAGGCGCAGTCTGATTGTTAATGAAGCGTCTATGGAAATGAGAAGCAGCCGGAACTTCTTTACAAGCGCTGTCACTGGTATCAATGCACCCGCTTTCCACCTGAGGTAACTTTCAGAAACAGCATTGTGCCCTTATTTAATTTTGCTATTATAATGCGAAATGCTTCAGGCCAAGCCTGTGAAATCCGCAAATGAAACAACCTGCACTTGCCTCCAAATTGTTATATCAATATGTAGATAGAGAGACACAAAAATCAGGACTATTTTTCCTCAAATGCTGTAACCGTGCTCTTGTGGTCCTGTTAATAGCCAGGTTTTAGAGCTTAAATATTCCTTGTGACCCATTGTAAATACTAGATAATAGTAGAGAAAATAATTGAGGGTCCAGTATATAAGTTTTTGTTCAGGTAAATAAGCAGTAAATATCCTGTCGCCAGCCTTTGCAAAGCCACGGTTTACCTCAGCTGAGGCAAATGAATAAAATTTCTTGAATTAAAGTCTTATACTTGTGTCCAATATGACCAGCCGTATTCAGGAGTGGGTCAAAACACTGGTTAATAATAAAATATCATCCTCTTGTATATTTAGGAATCGCTTGTTGATGTCTTATTCAGGAGCTCTGAACTCTTGCCTCCTACATTGGCAGAGCTCAAGCCACGCCCCAATTTCCTGTATTTTCTGTCCCAGTTAGGACCTTTAAAAAACCCCTCTTCCTCGCTTCCGTGGATGGCAAGTCCCTGCAAGAAACTATAACTCAGGTTATGCAGGTGTTTGAGCTTCAGGTAGGGGCCCTGCATAAGGAAAAGATTGCGCTTTACCTTTTAGCCAGTATTTCCCATCCAGTTCTTCTCGGTCTTCTTTGGTTGTGGACCCACGAGCCTACCTTAGATTGGCATAATGGTAATATTCTGCGTTGGGGGGATTCCTGTCGGGCTCTGTGTCTGCTGCTGGTACGTCCTGTTGGTGCTCCATGTTCCCTCTCTATTCCTTCAGGATTGACATTGGTTTACAGTTCTTTTTCGGATGCCTTCAACAAGAAGGAAGTAAGTTGAATACACCGCACACTCTGAGGGTATGTATTGTGACAAATTTGTAATTTATTAAAGTGCTATAAACATGGTATTCAACAGTGCAGTAGGCGACCAGAAGTCAAACTGACAACGTTTCGACTCCTCCCGAGTCTTTATCGTATGGTTGCTGGAAAAAACAGAATATATATAACCAACAATAAAATGAATATGCATAGAAAATACTGTGTTCCATAAATGTACAAGGCCCGGAGAAGGGGAAGAAAATAAATGAACATTACATAGCATACACTAGACATTGTAATCATTTTCCTGAAAGAAGAAAAATCAAAGGTAAAGCCCAGTGCAGAATAAAATATATGTTCCAGTGAAAGAACTAGAGAACTAGAGTCACAAGAAAATATAGAGATAGGGTCACAAGAAAATATAAGGTCCCAAGGTGAAGAAATAATGGCTGGTACATAGCAATGGAGATAGTTTACCTTAGCAAGGTGAATAGAGATGTGTTTAGCACAAGTAGTATCTTTGAGATATATGGAATATCTGTGGGGAATAAAGGATATTAGTGGGACTGCCAGTAAAAAGCCCTGTCTAGTATCAGAGAGGGAGTTTACCTTATATACTGTGGCAATGGTTTAAAGAGTAGCCTGGTCCTGATATACCACAATTGGAATCTGTATTAGAGGTATGGGATTTAAAATGTATAAAATCTGGGGTATAAGTGGAAAGGCGTACTCAGTGGTGGAACAGGGTATTACCTGGCAGTGCTGGAGAACCAGCGACGTTTCCATATATGGGAAATATAAAGGATCCCTGTGGGGAATATATGGTAATAGCAGGGCAGTTAGTAAGTCGCCCCCCTGTGCAGGTCAACAGATCATATAATCGCAATGTGTACATTGGTGGATCAGGGTATTACCTGGTGGGGTTAACGTGTGAGCAGCGCTCCTGCGCCTTGCTGGGTCAGGCACCTATATGGTGAAAGCAGGGCAATTAGTAAGTTGCCCCCCTGTTCAGATCAACAAATTATGCAGTCGTAGCGTATACATTGGTGGATCAGGGGATTACCTGGTGAGGTTACTTGTGTAAGCAGCGCTCCTGCGCCTTGCTAGGTCAGGTACCTGGTGTGCAGTGTCCTGGCCCTGTATATGTGTGCGGCGGGACCCGCGGTACCGGAAGTGCGTCACCCGGCACCGCAAGTCCCGCCGCTCTGAGTATAACGTGGACTGCGCATGCGCGGGCCCTGAATAAGGAAGGGAGCGTACTAACACTAAATTGTAATAGCGCGCATTGGCGCCTTCACTTGCCTGACGTCGGTATATATCCCTGCATATATTGAACCTATGCTGCATGGTGGTGCGGATCTCACTAGTGGCAGAACGAAGATAAAAAACATACTAAAAGGGCGATCGAACCTAATGAAAAAGCGGAGAAATGAAAAAAACCTTGAGTAATACAAATGAAAAAATGAAGCAGCTGAAAATAGAAAAATTAATTAAAAATAAAATAAAATTAAGCCATAAATAGATGGAAAAATGAGATAAAAAGGAAAAAAGAAAAAAAGAAATAAAAAGGAAAAAGAGGGGGAAAAAATAATGGAAAAAATAAAATAAAAATAATAAAAAACGGAAAAGCAAAATCACAGGGGGAAGAGGGTAGTCATAATGAAAAAGAGTATTTGACTCACCATCAAGCTCAACGGGTCTATGCAGAGGGAGAGAAAAAAGAGATATTAGTGAATGATTATAATACCCAGTCTATTTCTCTATTCAGGCCCTTTGGTGCTAAAGTATCTAGAGTATAGATCCAATATGTTTCTCTTGATTTTAACAACCTGATGTGGTCACCCCCACGTCTGGGATGTGGTACCCATTCTATAACTTGAAATTTAAGTTGTGCTACCGAATGTCGGGCTGCGGTGAAGTGGGCAGGCAAGGGGAGCCACGTTTTCCCACATCTTATCGTGGATTTATGACTGGCGATTCGATCTCTTACATGTTGTATTGTCTCTCCGACATAGAGGAGGCCACATGGGCATTTGATTATATAGATCACAAAATTGGACTCGCAGGTAAAAAAGCCTTGAATTGGGAAGGACTTCCCGGTCCTAGGATGTGTGACACTGTCAGACCGGATTACGTTAGAGCAGGCAGCACAGTTGAGGCATGGGAACGTACCGTGACGGCGTGTGCTGAGTAATTGTTCGGTGGATTCCAAGCGTGCACTGCCTATATCAGCCCTAACAATTCGATCTCTGATATTTGGAGGTCTTCTTGTGCTCATTAGTACTGGTGTTTGGAAGGAAGGTATGTTGGGATAAGCCCTACCCAAAAGAGGCCAATGTTTTCTAATTGCCGAGTGAACTTTAGGCATGAAGGGGTGGTGAGTATGTACAAATGGTACCCTCTCCTGTGGTTGTTTGGGGAGCCTGGTTTCCTCAGGAGTAGAGGAGAGTGCTAATTCATGTTCAAGGAGTAAGGACGGGTATTGCCTATCCTGGAATTTCTGCAGCATTGAGTTGAGTCTGGTCTGGCGTGTTTCTGGATCAGAAACTATCCGAGACACTCTTTTACTTTACTTGTGCTAAACACATCTCTATTCACCTTGCTAAGGTAAACTATCTCCATTGCTATGTACCAGCCATTATTTCTTCACCTTGGGACCTTATATTTTCTTGTGACCCTATCTCTATATTTTCTTGTGACTCTAGTTCTCTAGTTCTCTCACTCTTATTCAGGGCCCGCGCATGCGCAGTCCACGTTATACTCAGAGCGGCGGGACTTCCGGTGCCGGGTGACGCACTTCCGGTACCGCGGGTCCCGCCGCACACATATACGGGGCCAGGACACTGCACACCAGGTACCTGACCTAGCAAGGCGCAGGAGCGCTGCTTACACAAGTAACCTCACCAGGTAATCCCCTGATCCACCAATGTATACGCTACGACTGCATAATTTGTTGATCTGAACAGGGGGGCGACTTACTAATTGCCCTGCTTTCACCATATAGGTGCCTGAGTGCTGCTCACACATTAACCCCGCCAGGTAATACCCTGATCCACCAATGTACACATTGCGATTATATGATCTGTTGACCTGCACAGGGGGGCGACTTACTAACTGCCCTGCTATTACCATATATTCCCCACAGGGATCCTTTATATTTCCCATATATGGAAACGTCGCTGGTTCTCCAGCACTGCCAGGTAATACCCTGTTCCACCACTGAGTACGCCTTTCCACTTATACCCCAGATTTTATACATTTTAAATCCCATACCTCTAATACAGATTCCAATTGTGGTATATCAGGACAAGGCTACTCTTTAACCCCTTAGTGTCAGAGCCAATTTGGTACTTAATGACCGAACCAATTTTTACAATTCTGACCACTGTCACTTTAAGAGGTTATAACTCTGGAACGCTTTATCGGATCCTGCTGATTCTGAGACTGTTTTTTCGTGACATATTGTACTTCAAGTTAGTGGTAACATTTCTTCGATATTACTTGCGATTATTTATGAAAAAAATGGAAATATGGCGAAAATTTTTAAAATTTTGCAATTTTCAAACTTTGTGTTTTTATGCCCTTAAATCAGAGAGATATGTCACAAAAATAGTTAATAAATAACATTTCCCACATGTCTACTTTACATCAGCACAATTTTGGAAACAATTTATTTTTTTTGTTAGGGAGTTATAAGGGTTAAAAGTTGATCAGCAATTTCTCATTTTTACAACACCATGTTTTTTTTAGGGACCACATCACCTTTGAAGTCATTTTGAGGGGTCTATATGATAGAAAATAACCAAGTGTGACACCATTCTAAAAACTGCACCCCTCAATCTGCTCAAAACCACATTCAAGAAGTTTATTAACCCTTTACGTACTTCACAGGAACTGAAACACTGTGGAAGAAAAAAATGAACATTTAACTTTTTTTTGCAAACATTTTACTTCAGAACCATTTTTTTAAAATTTTCACAAGTGTAAAAACAGAAATTTAACCACAAGTTTTGTTGTGCAATTTTTCCTGAGTACGCCGATACCCCATATGTGGAGGTAAACCACTGTTTGGGCGCACCGCAGAGCTTGGAAGTGAAGGAGCACCGTTTGACTGTTTCAATGCAGAATTGGCTGGAATTGAGATCGGACGCCATGTCGCGTTTGGAGAACCCCTAATGTGCCTAAACAGTGGAAACCCCCACAAGTGACACCATTTTGGAAACTAGACCCCTTAAGGAACTTATCTAGATGTGTGGTGAGCACTTTGAACCCCCAAGTGCTTCACAGAAGTTTATAACGTAGAGCCGTGAAAATAAAAAATCGCATTTGTTTTCACAAAAATGATTTTTTCGCCCACAAATTCTTATTTTCACAAGGGTATCAGGAGAAATTAGACCACAAAAGTTGTTGTGCAATTTCTTCTGAGTACGTCGATACCCCATATGTGGAGGTAAACCACTGTTTGGGCGCACCACAGAGCTTGGAAGTGAAGGAGCACCGTTTGACTTTTTCAATGCAGAATTGGCTGGAATTGAGATCGGATGCCATGTCGCGTTTGGAGAGCCCTTGATGTGCCTAAACAGTGGAAACCCCCCACAAGTGATACCATTTTGGAAACTAGACCCCTTAAGGAACTTATCTAGATGTGTGGTGAGCACTTTAAACCCCCAAGTGCTTCACAGAAGTTTATAACGTAGAGCCGTGAAAATAAAAAATCGCATTTTTTCTACAAAAATGATATTTTTGCCCCTAAATTTTTATTTTCACAAGGGTAACAGGAGAAATTAGACCACAAAAGTTGTTGTGCAATTTCTCTTGAGTATGTCGATACCCCATATGTGGGGGAAAACCACTGTTTGGGCGCACCGCAGAGCTTGGAAGAGAAGGAGTGTCGTTTTACTTTTTCAATGTAGAATTGGCTGGAATTGAGATCGGACGCCATGTCACGTTTGGAGAGCCGCTGATGTGCCTAAACAGTGGAGACCTCCCACAAATGACCCCATTTTAGAAACTAGACCCCTTAAGGAACTTATCTAGATGTGTGGTGAGCACTTTAAACCCCCAGGTGCTTCACAGAAGTTTATAACGTAGAGCCGTGAAAATAAAAAAATCACATTTTTTCTACAAAAATGATCTTTTTGCCTCCAAATTTTTATTTTACCAAGGGTAACAGGAGAAATTAGACCACAAAGTTGTTGTGCAATTTCTCCTGAGTATGTCGATACCCCATATGTGGGGGAAAACCACTGTTTGGGCACACCGCAGAGCTTGGAAGAGAAGGAGTGTCGTTTTACTTTTTCAATGTAGAATTGGCTGGAATTGAGATCGGACGCCATGTCGCGTTTGGAGAGCCCCTGATGTGCCTAAACAGTAGAAACCCCCCAAAAGTGACCCCATTTTGGAAACTAGACCCCCCATGGAACTTATCTAGATGTGTAGTGAGAACTTTGAATGCCCAAGTGCATCACAGAAGTTTATAATGCAGGGTCGTGAAAATAAAAAATATATTTTTTTTAACAATAAAGATTTTTTAGCCCCAAAGTTTTTATTTTCACAAGGGTAACAAGAGAAATTGGACCCAAAACGTTGTTGTCCAATTTGACCTGAGTATGCTGGTACCCCATATGTGGGGGTAAACCACTGTTTGGGTGCACGGCAGAGCTCGGAAGGGAAGGAGCGCCATTTTGGAATGCAGACTTTGATAGAATTGTCTGCGGGCGTTATGTTGCGTTTGCAGACCCCTAATGTACCTAAACAGTAGAAACCCCCAACAAGTGACCCCATTTTGGAAAATCGACCCCCCAAGGAACTTATCTAGATATGTGATGAAAACTTTGAATGCCCAAGTGCTTCACAGAAGTTTATAATGCAGAGTAGTGAAAATAGAAAATATTTTTTTTTTCCACAATAAAGATTTTTTAGCCCCCAAGTTTTTATTTTCACAAGGGTAACAAGAGAAATTGGATGCCAATATTTGTTCTCCAATTTGTCCTGAGTATGCTGGTACCCCATATGTGGGGGTAAACCACTGTTTTGGCACACGGCAGAGCTCGGAAGAGAAGGAGCGCCATTTTGGAATTCAGACTTTGATAGAATTGTCTGTGGGTGTTATGTTGCGTTTGCAGAGCCCCTGATGTACCTAAACAGTAGAAACCCCCCACAAGTGACCAAATTTTGGAAACTAGACCCCCTAAGGAACTTATCTAGATATGTGGTGAGAACTTTGAATGCTCAAGTGCTTCACAGAAGTTTATAATGCAGAGTAGTGAAAATAAAAAAATATTTTTTTTTCCACAAAAAAGATTTTTAGCCCCCAAGTTTTTATTTTCACAAGGGTAACAGGAGAAATTGGACCCCAAAAGTTGTTGTCCAATTTATTCCAAGTACGCTGATGCCCCATATGTGGGGGTAAACCACTGTTTGGGCGCACGGCAAAGCTCAGAAGGGAGGGAGCACCATTTGACTTTTTTAGCGCAAAATTGGCTGTCGTGTTTGGAGACCCCCTGATGACCCTAAACAGTGGAAACCCCCAAATTATAACTCCAACCCTGACTCCAACACACCCCTAACCCTAATCTCAACCCGATCCATAATCCTAATCACAACCCTAACGATAATCACAACCCTAACCCCAAAACAGCTCTAATCTCAACCCTAACCATAACCCTAATCAAAACCCTAAATCCAACACACCCCTAACCCTAATCCCAAACGTAACCCTAATACCAACCCTAATCCCAAACGTAACCCTAATCCCAACCCTACTCCAAACCCTAACCCTAATCCCAACTCTAACCCTAACTTTAGCCCCAACCCTAACCCTAACTTTAGCCCCAACCCTAACCATAACTTTAGCCCCGTCGTCACAAAAAAAGTTCAATGTAACCTTTTTTTTGTACGTCGCGTCCGCCATTTCCGCGCATGCGTGGCCGTAACTCTGCCCCCTCCTCCCCAGGACATAGACTGGGCAGCGGATGCGTTGAAAAACTGCATCTGCTGCCCACGTTGTGCACAATTTTCACAACGTACGTTGGGCCGACGCATTGCGCAAGTGTGAAAGAAGCCTAAGGCTACTTTCACACTAGCGTCGTACTCGGCCCATCGCAGTGTGTCGGGCCGATGTACCGACGCTAGCGTTGTAAGCGCCGCACAATGGGTGCAGCGGATGCTGTTTTTTCAACGCATCCGCTGCCCCATTGTGAGGTGCGGGGAGGCGGGGGCGGAGTTCCAGCCACGCATGGGTGGTCGGAAATGGCGGACACATCGCACAAAAAAGTTACATGTAGCTTTTTTGTGCCGACGGTCCGCCAAAGCACGACGCATCCGTCGCATGACGGATGCGACGTGTGGCAATCCGTCGCAATGCGTCGCTAATGCAAGCCAATGGAGAAAAAACGCATCCTGCAAGCACTTTTGCAGGATGCGTTTTTTCTCCAACGACGCATTGCGGCGGAAGCCAAAAAACGCTAGTGTGAAAGTAGCCTAACCCTAACCCTAGCCCTAGCCCTAACCCTAAATTTAGCCCCAACCCTAACCCTAACCCTAAATTTAGCCCCAACCCTAACCCTAACCCTAAATTTAGCCCCAACCCTAACCCTAAATTTAGCCCCAACCCTAACCCTAACCCTAAATTTAGCCCCAACCCTAACCCTAACCCTAAATTTAGCCCCAACCCTAACCCTAACCCTAAATTTAGCCCCAACCCTAACCCTAACCCTAATTTTAGCCCCAACTCGTCTCTCCTGTCGGCCGGCAGATGGCAGCAGATGGCGGGCGCACTGCGCATGCGCCCGCCATGATGAAAAAGCCGGCCGGCAGGAGAAGACAGAAGAGGACCCAGGGACACCGGGTGAGTATGTTAGGGTCCCCGAATCCCCCTATTTCTCTGTCCTCTGATGTGTGATCACATCAGAGGACAGAGAATTACAGATCGCTTTTTTTTTTTTGCGGTCGCCGGTAAACTGTTAATTACCGGCGATCGCAAAACAGGGGTCGGTGCAAACCGACCCCGATAATGTTCTTTGGGGTCTCGGCTACCCCCGGCAGCCGAGACCCCAAAGATCTTCCGGGTGCCGGGCGGCGGGCGTGCTGCGCATGCGCCCGCCATCTTTTCCCCGGAAAAAAGATGGCGGCGCCCATCGGCAGCCACGAGGAGCACCGGGGGAGGTAGGTGAGTATTGGGGGGCTATCGGGGACCATCGGGGACCCTATTTCTCTGTCCTCCGATGTGCGATCACATCGGAGGACAGAGAAATTAAATGGCAAATCACGTTTGTTTTTTTTGTTGCGACCGCCGGTAAACGGTTAATTACCGGCGATCGCAACTCGGGGGTCGGTAAAAAACCCCCGAATCATGTTCTCTGGGGTCTCGGCTACCCTCGGCAACCGAGACCCCAGAGAAAATCCGACTCTGGGGGGCACTATTCACTTTTTCCACAGCGCCGTTAATTAATGGCGCTGTGGTTTAAGTACCTTTAGCGGCCGCCGTTAAAAGGCGTATCGGCGGTCGTTAAGGGGTTAAACCATTGCCACAGTATATAAGGTAAACTCCCTCTCTGATACTAGACAGGGCTTTTTACTGGCAGTCCCACTAATATCCTTTATTCCCCACAGATATTCCATATATCTCAAACATACTACTTGTGCTAAACACATCTCTATTCACCTTGCTAAGGTAAACTATCTCCATTGCTATGTATCAGCCATTATTTCTTCACCTTAGGACCTTATATTTTCTTGTGACCCTATCTCTATATTTTCTTGTGACTCTAGTTCTCTAGTTCTCTCACTGGAACATATATTTTATTCTGCACTGGGCTTTACCTTTGATTTTTCTTCTTTCAGGAAAATGATTACAATGTCTAGTGTATGCTATGTAATGTTCATTTATTTTCTTCCCCTTCTCCGGGCCTTGTACATTTATGGAACACGGTATTTTCTATGCATATTTATTTTATTGTTGCTTATATATATTTTGTTTTTTCCAGCGACCATACGATAAAGACTCGGGAGGAGTCGAAACGTTGTCAGTTTGACTTCTGGTCGCCTACTGCACTGTTGAATACCATGTTTATAGCACTTTAATAAATTACAAATTTGTCACAATACATACCCTCAGAGTGTGCGGTGTATTCAACTTACTTCTAGTATACAAGGACGTCTCAGTCCTCTACACCAGCACCTCGCCATTCTAGAAATTCCTAGTGCACACCATCTTTCTCCCTATTCAACAAGAAGGAGGCAGAGAATCTTCCTCCGCATCGACCCTACAACTGCCCAATTGATCTCGTTCCTGGTACTGCGCCACCTAGAGAAAGAATCTATCCTCTCTCTCCCACAGAAACTCAAGCCATGTCAGAGTATGTTCAAGAGAATCTCTCCTAAGGCTTCATTTAGAAATCTTCTTCTCCTGCCTGGACACGTTTTTTTTCGTTAAGAAAAAGGATGGCTCTCTTCGCCCATGCATTGATTATAGAGGCCTAAACAACATTACAGTGAAGAATAAATACCTGTTGCCACTTATCCCTGAGCTCTTTGATTGCCTGAGGGGATCACAAATATTTGCCAAGCTTGATCTTCGAGGAGCCTATAACTTGGTTCATAGGGGGACGAGTGGAAGACTGCATTCAACACCCATGATGGTCTCTATAAATATTTGGTCATGCCTTTTGCCCTCTGTAATGCTCCTGCGGTGTTCCAAGAATTTGTGAATGATGTGTTCCGAGATTGCCTCTATTCTAGTGTCATAGTCGACCTGGACGACATCCTCGTCTTCTCTCCTGATCTATCCACTTATCGACGTGACATTCGTCTGGTTGTACAATGAATAAGGGAAAAACTTATTTTCGCTAAGATTGAGAAGTGTGTCTTTGAGCAGTCTTCAGTACCCTTTCTTGGTTTTGTAGTCTCGAAGTCTGGCCCGAGGATGGATCCGGCAAAGGTGTCTGCCGTACTCAACTGGCCAAGTCCTCTTGGAGTGAAGGCCATTCAACATTTTCTTGGCTTTGCCAATTGTTACAGGCAATTTATTCCTCATTTCTCCTCCTTGACCAGACCAATCTCTGCACTTACCGCAAAAGTGTTGATCCCAATCCCTGGCCCTCGGAGGCAGAGGTCGCCTTTCAAACCCTGAAACAAGAATTTTCTGCAGCTCTGGTGCTCCATCGTCCGGACACCAATAAACCATTTATTCTTGAGGTGGATGCATCTACTGTTGGAGCTGGGGCAGTCCTTTTAGAAAGATCTATCTCTGGTCGCATAGTCACCTGTGGCTTCTTCTCTAAGTCCTTCTCCCCTTCAGAAGGCAGTTATTCCATAGGTGACAAGGAACTGTTAGCCATTAAGCTGGATTTAGAGGAGTGGTGTTATCTTCTTGAAGGGGCCATTCATCCCTTCATCATTTTTACAGATCACAAAAATTTGGCTTATGTTCAGTCCACCCAAAGGCTTAACTCTCAGCAAGCCAGATGGTCCTTGTTCTTTGGACGTTTTGACTTTGAGCTCCACTTTCGCCCAACTTATAAGAACATCAGAGCTGAAGTGGAGAATCCGGTGCATATTATCAATCCAGCTAGGATCATTTCCATGGCTCCTTTGAATGTAATCTCTCCTCCTCCTGGAAAAACCTTCGTGACAGACTGTGACAAGGTGAGAGTCTTGTGTTGGATTCATTCCTCCAAGTTTGCCGGACACGCAGTAAGCAAGAAGACACTCTCTCTCATTTCTCACCATTATTGGTGGCCGTCTCTTCACCAAGATGTCCTTGATTTCATCGCTTCCTGCTCTTCTTGCACCAGAAACAAAGTTCCTCGGCAACTACCTTCTGGACTCCTGCATCCACTTCCTGTGTCTACAGTTCCTTGAAGTCATATTGCTATAAACTTTATCACTGATTTGCCTTGCTCCTCGAATTGCTCCGTTATCTTCGTAGTAGTGGATAGATTTTCCAAGATAGTTCACTTCATTTCCCTGCCAGGACTGCCATCTGCCCGCGAGTTGGTGAAGATCTTCATACACCATGTCTTCCGACTTCACGGCTTCCCACAGCATATCGTGTCTGAGTGAGGAGTCCAGTTCACCTCCTGTTTTTGGAGGGCTCTTTGCCGTTTAATGGAAGCGACTCTGGATTTCTCCTCTGCCTATCATCCTCAATCCAATGGTCAGGTTGAGTGTTTTAATCAAGTTCTCACATCTTATCTTCGGCATTTCTTCAATGCTCACCAGAATGATTGGGTTTCTCTTCTCCCATGGGCAGAGTTCACCTACAACAATCACCTTAGTGAATCCTCCACTAAATCTCCTTTTTTTGTGGTCATTGGGCATCACCTCGGTATTCCTCTTCCCATTTCCCCCACCTAAGGCATACCAGCGGTGGTCTCTTTGTCCTTGGATTTCCCTAAAGTTTGGCAAGAGGCTAAAGAGGCTCTTGAAAGGGCTAGTAGCAGAATTAAAAGATACGCTGACAAGAGACGCCTAGACGGTCCTCCATATCAGTGGGGAGATAAAGTCTGTCTCTCTTCTCACTACATTAGACTTAAGATTCCCTCTCAGAAGCTTGGTCCACACTACATTGGTCCTTTTGAGATTTCAAGTCGTATTAATGATGTGGCCAACAAGTTAAAGCTGCCTGCTTCGTTGCGAATCCCCAATGCTTTTTATGTGTCTCTGTGAGGAGTAAGAGAGGGGGTACTGTCGCACCCTACAATACTTACTTGTCTGGCCAGCGCACTCCTGACATGGTTCCTCGCTGCATTCTGCCCGGCTTCTTGGGCTCTCAGCGGTTCGGTGGTTCGCGCATGCGCCATAGCACCTCTTCTGCCACCAGGGGCTCGGGGAGGTCGTGACACGGTGGCTCCGCCCCAATATGGCAGCCCCCATCGGGTATTTCTGTTCAGCATTTACGCCTGTGTATCTTTGTTGTAGCGGCACCTGCTTATCCTAGGTTTTCTTCTACGTCCTCAGGTCCCGTTCCTCTGATATTTACCCTCGCTAGCCCTGTACCATTTCCTTTTCCCTAGCCTGATTATCTTGTCCCTTCCACTCCCTTGCCTCTACCTTGCCCTGTACTTTTGTCTTCCCTGTGTCTCTGTAGCCCATTAGTATACCTGCCTTTTACTATTTGTTTCTTCCTTTCCAGCTTCCAGCTGTCAGCCATCCTCTGTTCCTGATCCCTCCTTGTTTCCCGTTACTGCCTATCTTCATCGCCCTTTGGCTTTGGTAGCTTTGGTTCCATCCCCCTTGGGCCTGCTCCTAACACTCCCTGTATAGGGGGTGGACCCATCTGGTTCACTCATCCTTGGTGGCTCTGGAGCCACGACCCAGAGAGTCCACTTTTGGGTTTCTTCTCTTAGCTTCCCATTCATGACACCGCTTGCTCTGTTTGCACTTTCTGGCTGTGTGCATAGGGGGCAGCGCTGGCAAATCCGAACTTTTATTCAGACTGTGTGGACCTCCCTAAGTTGTCCCTGGCCAATTGCCTAGAGGTTTCTGATTCTTAAGGCATCCTCACCAATTGGAGGACGCCTGAGCAAACTATTTCCCTCAGTTAGTGTTTGCTACTGAGCTCCCAGGTCGTGTCCTGTTTCCTGTCTCTGAGGGCTGCAATATACAGTCCTATATCTGTGTTCTGTTTCTGTATCCGTGTCTGTTCTAGTCTGTGCTCTGGTCTATGTCCGTTCTTGTTGTCTCCTTGCTTGTTAACCATTCCCACTCTGCTGTGAGTACCTCTGCCTTACCTCTCTGCTCTGTTTGCCATTACCAGTGGTTCTGCACCTCTCTGCTCTGATTGTCAAAATCTGTGATTCTGCACCTCTGCTCTGTTCGCCACTATCTGTGGCTCTGTGCTTCTCTGTTCAGCTGCAACCTGTGGCTCTGTGCCTCTCTGCTTTTCTCGTCACAACCTGTGGCTCTGTGCCTCTCTGTTTTGCTCGCCACAACCAGTGGCTCTGCGCCTTCTGGCTCTTGGCTTTGCCTCCTGCGGTTCTGGCTCTTGGCGTTACCTCCTGCGGTTCTGCTCTTGGCTCCGCCTTCAGCATCTCAGCTCTTGGTTCCGCCTCCAGCGACTCCGTCCTTAGCTCCACCTCCAGCGGCTCTGACATCAGCTCCGCCTCCTCCTTCTCTGTCTTCTCCTTCTCTGCTCTTTGCTCCACCCTCCTCTTCTCTGCTCTTAGCTCTGTCTTCTCCTTTTCTGCTCTTGGCTCCACCTCCCGCTCTTGGTTCCGCCCCTCTGCGTTTCTGTTCTTGGCTCTGCCTCCTGCTCTTAACTCCACCTCCTGTGGTTCTGCTTTGCATCCACTCTTGCTATATCTCCATTCTACAACAAGCCGTACAGGTTCCTACTTGCTTCCTTATATTCACCAGTCCAAACAGGTCCCTTCCTGTTTCCATATACACTCCAGTCTGAACGGGTTCCTACCTGTTTCCTTACACCTGCCTGTATTCCAGTTCCTACCAGAGTATCAGCCCTATCTGTCTGACCAGCCAGAGTTCCAGTGATGCAAACCTGCCTGCCAGTGTCTCTGCCATGCCTGCCAGTGTCTCTGCCATGCCCGCCTGTCTTTCAGAGTGCCAGCCATGCCCGCCTGCCTGTGTCTCCAATAAGCCAGTCTGCCTGTCAGGGACTCTGCCATACCCGTCCGCCAGCCAGAGTCACAGACATGCCTGCATGCCTGTATCCTGTCCCCTGGTGGGATCAGCAGCCAAAGCCAGACACAACCCTGGAGTGGTACCTGGTAGCTACCTGCCGCACAAGTCTGACCTCACCATCAGAGGCTCCAGTGAACACCTAGGAAGCTACTTAGTTACACCCCTTCCAGGGTAGTCTGGTCAGTGGTCCAGTTGGGCCACACTGCCGCACGTCTGCGCCAACCAGTCTGGGTGCGAGAGTTACACTGATATAGAGTTACACAGTTATTCTCATTGAGAGAATCCAGAGTAACATCCCTCAGAAATCCCTCAGAAATATTTTACCAACAATAGGGGTTAGACTTACTGGCCTATAATTTCCAGATTCACATTTAGAGCCCTTTTTGAATATTGGCACCAGATTTGCTATGCACCAGTCCTTTGGAACAGACCCCATCGCTATAGAGTCACTAAATATAAGAAATAATGGTTTGTCTATTACATTACTTAGGTCTCTTAGTACTCGTGGGTAGTGTTGAGCATTCCGATACCGCAAGTATCGGGTATCGGCCGATACTTGCGGTATCGGAATTCCGATACCGGGATTCCGATACTTGCCGCGTATCGGATACCGGAATCGGAAGTTCTAAGATTCAAAAAGCAGAAATTCAGCCAATGAGATTGATTCCAAGTGTGGGCACATCCTGTTTAGCATGGAGGGCATGAAACTACTGGCAAGGCTGTGATTGGCTGGTGTAATGATGTCATGATGCAGTTTAAAAGTCGCTGGCGCCATTTTGCGATCACTCTGCTGTGAATTCAGTTAGTGACAGGACGCTGTTTGCTGACTGAGGGACAGTTTAGAGATAGCGATTTGCTTCTTTGTGCTTTCCAAAGGCTAATTTAGCAACCGCTGTGTTCACCTACTATTCACCTTGCTTTTGCCTTGTAGCGCTGTTTTCACAGCGATCTGCAGGGTCTGTGTGTGTGTGTGTGTGTGAGTGCAGCCCAGTCTCCAGTCTGAGTGCAGCCACATAGGCCATCCATAGTTGGTTGTATTCAGTTCAGGGAGGGTGGTTCATTGCCTCATACTGTTCCTTTTTTTTTTTTTTTCCCAAGTAGTGTAGTCTGCTGCTAATTTATTCAAAAAAATCCTATTAGTGTCTTTCCACCCGTCTCCAGCTAATTTGTGGAAAAACACTACATAGGATAAAGTAGAGGAGGGTTTTTGGGCCTTGCAGCGCCGTTTACGGCTGTCTGCACGGTCTCCGTGTGACTGCAGCTCGCCCTGTAATCTGTGAGCAGCTATAGCCTGGTTGTCTCCAGCTCAGGGTTTTTCACTGCGTCATACCGCCAAATCAATTTTCTTTTTTTTCAAAGTAGTGTAGTCTGCTGCTAATTAATTTAAAAAAATCCTATTAGTGTCTTTCCACCCGTCTCCAGCTAATTTGTGGAAAAACACTACATAGGATAAAGTAGAGGAGGGTTTTTGGGCCTTGCAGCGCCGTTTACGGCTGTCTGCACGGTCTCCGTGTGACTGCAGCTCGCCCTGTAATCTGTGAGCAGCTATAGCCTGGTTGTCTCCAGCTCAGGGTTTTTCACTGCGTCATACCGCCAAATCAATTTTCTTTTTTTTCCAAATAGTGTAGTCTGCTGCTAATTTATTCAAAAAAATCCTATTAGTGTCTTTCCACCCGTCTCCAGCTAATTTGTGGAAAAACACTACATAGGATAAAGTAGAGGAGGGTTTTTGGGCCTTGTAGCGCCGTTTACGTCTGTCTGCACGGTCTCCGTGTGACTGCAGCTCTATCTGTTGTCAGTTCAGCCCCCAAAAAATAAATAAATAATAAAGTTCACCAAACACACCAGTTACACCACTTTACATTTCTGTAGGCCACATTAGCTCATATTAAAGTCTAGTCCACACTTTAGATAATTAGTGCTTCTTATACCTGTTAGGAGGAGTTGCTCAGGAATAAGCACACAAATCCGTTAGTACTTTTCTGCTTATCTTTATCAGTCAACCAAGATGAAGAAGGCAGTGAGTAAGGCACGTGGGCGTGGGCGTGGGCGCGGAGCAGGGAGGGGACGTGGGGATTCTGTGCCTGCTGCGGGCACCGGTGACTCATCAGCACCCACTTTCACCAGGCAACAGTCGTTCATGCGAAGCTTTGTGTCCGAGCGCCGTACACCGCTGCTGCGTGAAGAACAAATTGAAGCTGTTGTCGGATGGATGGCAGCTAATGCATCAACTTCCATTAGTGCCACATCCTCTCAGACACAGAGCACTGGAGAGCAGCCATCTGTCTCTTCACCACCTGCCAAATTGCCCAGGCAGACAGAGAGCCCAGGACAGGAGCCGTCTCTACTTCTGTTCTCTGAATCTCTTGGCTTGGAAACAGGGGGCCAGCCAAGCAGCATTGGAGAAATGGAAGAAGAGGCAGGGTGCAGTGATGCCCAACAGCTTTTTCTGTCTTCCTCTGAAGAGGCTGGTGGGCCAGTGGCTCCGGTCACCACATCGCAGGCCGCATCAGCTGATGATGACACTCAGGTGCCACTTACTGGTGCGTGCTCTGCTGCTGAGACTACCCAGGAGGAGCAGTTGGGGGCAGAGGGTAGTGTAGATGATGAGGTCCTCGACCCATCTTGGCGTGAGGGACAGGAAGGTGGTGGGAGCAGCTCTGAGGAAGAGATTCCCCGTACGGCCCAAAGAGGGAGAGGGAGGGGGAAGACTGCGGATCCTGCAGCCTCCGCTTTGGCACCCGTTAGGAGCATGTCTCTTCCAAAAGCCAAAAAGGGCGCTCCCAAGACTTGCAGTGCCTGGTCCTTTTTTGACACAGTTGCAGATGACATTTGCTATGTCAGATGCAACGTGTGTCATCAAAAAGTCAAAAGAGGGAAAAATGTCAGCAACCTCAATACCTCCAACATGTGGAAACATGTGCGCAACAGGCACCCGGCGGAGTTAGAAAAACACACTGAAGAGGTAGGCCAACCAACAGCGGCAGCTACCACCTCTTCAGCTCGTGTTGCCTCTTCCTCTACCTCACACGCAGCTGGTTCGGCGTCCTCCCAGGATCGCCGTGGAAGAACCTCTGCCCCTGTTGTCCAGAGACCCGCTGTAATTCCACCCGCAGCGCCACTTTCCCAGTCATCCACACACTCCCAGCCCAGTCTACAGCCATCGGTAGTACAGGCATGGGAGAAAAGGCGGCCTTTCTCGTCAAACCACCCACGAGCACAGGCTCTGACTGCAGGCATTGCCAAACTTCTGTCACTGGAAATGCTGTCATTCAGGCTGGTGGAGACTGACAGCTTCCGTGACTTGATGTCATTGGCAGTCCCACAGTACAATGTGCCCAGCCGCTTTTACTTCAGCAGGCAAGCCGTCCCTGCCCTGCAGAAGCATGTGGAGGGACACATAAAACACGCGCTACTGAACGCCGTCAGTAGCAAGGTCCACCTCACCACCGATGCGTGGACCAGTCAACATGGACAGGGGCGATACCTTTCCCTCACTGCCCATTGGGTTAATGTCGTTGAGCCGGGTACAGACCGTGCGAGTGGCGCAGGACGTGTCCTGCCCACTCCAAGGATTGCAGGAATCCATTCTGTACGCATTGACTCCTCCTCTTACACCAGTTCCTCAGAATCATCGCTGCAGGAGCCGTCACAGTCCACCTCCACATGGACCCGTGATGAACGTGTACCTGTTACGACCGACATGAGCACAGCCGTGGCCAAACGTCAACAGGCCGTCTTGAAATTAATTTTCTTGGGGAATCGTAGCCACACAGCGCAGGAGCTCTGGAATGCCATCAAGCAGGAGAGCGATGTGTGGTTTGTGCCAGCGAATCTCCAGCCAGGCATGGTAGTGTGTGATAATGGCCGAAATCTGGTGGCAGCTCTGGGCCTCGGCAACCTCACTCACATCCCATGTCTGGCACATGTGCTCAATTTGGTCGTGCAGAGCTTTTTGAGGGACTATCCGGATCTTGATGCACTGCTGCACAAGGTCCGCCTAGAGTGTGCTCACTTGCGGCGTTCCAGCACGGCAAAAGCGCGCATTGCGGCTCTGCAGCGCCGACACCGCCTGCCGGAACATCGCATCATATGTGACCTACCTACCAGGTGGAATTCCACGTTACATATGTTGGAGCGGTTGTGTGAGCAGCAGCAAGCTGTAATGGAGTACCAGCTGCTTCAGGCGCAAAAAAGTCGCAGTCAGCGCCGTACAGACTTCACAACCACAGAGTGGGCCACTATGAATGACGTCTGCCAGGTTTTGCGTCCCTTTGATTATTCCACGCGGATGGCGAGTGCAGATGATGCACTAGTCAGCATGACTGTCCCCCTTATCTGCCTGCTTGAAAAATCACTGCAAGCGCTAAGGGATGATGTTGTGGAAGAGGTGGAGGATGAGGATTCACCATTTCCATCATCTTCTGGACAGTCAGCGCCACGTGGTTCCTCACAAACGCGTAGGCAGGGGACCGTTTGTGAGGAGGATGAGGAGGAGTCAATGGAGGAGGAAGACATCCGTCCAGAGGAGGGAGTTACACAATTGTCCAGTAGTCAGTGTGTACAGCGAGGGTGGGGTGATGACGAGCGGGCAGAGATCACGCCTCCAGCAGGGGACAGCGTTTCTTGGGCAGTTGGCAGTCTGCAGCACATGGTGGATTACATGCTGCAGTGCCTGAGAAACGACCGCCGCATCGCCCACATTCTCAACATGTCTGATTATTGGGTGTTCACCCTCCTCGATCCTCGCTACCGGGACAACGTAGAAAGCCTCATCACACCGTTGAACCGGGAGCGAAAAATGCGGGAGTACCAAGACACACTGGTCAATTCCATCATCTTCTCCATTCCAACTGAGAGAAGTGCTGCTAGTGCATTCCAAAGCAGCTCAGTGCGTCCAGGCCGTGGTGGAGGCTCTGCACAAAGAGGGAGCAGAAGCAGTGCCTCTGCCCAAGGCAAGACCAGTATGGCCGAACTGTGGCACAGTTTTCTGTGCCCGCCACAAAAGTCTACACCATCACAGACGGCTCCAGTCAGCAGGAGGCAACGGTTCCGTCAGATGGTGACAGACTACATGTCTTGCCCTCTTGCTGTACTCCCAGACGGCTCTTCCCCTTTCAAGTTTTGGGTCTCAAAGCTGGATACATGGCCAGAGCTAAGCCAGTATGCATTGGAGGTGCTGTCTTGCCCTGCGGCCAGTGTATTATCGGAACGTGTCTTTAGTGCTGCAGGTGGTGTACTAACTGACCGTCGCATGCGACTATCCTCCGATAACGTTGACCGGCTTACTTTCCTGAAAATGAACAAGGCCTGGATCTCGCCGGAATTTGCCACTCCTCCTCCTGATTGAATAATTAGGTCACTGTATACGTTATCCAGGTCTCCTGTTGTGTTCATCTTTCTACCACCTGAACTTAAATTCCTGGGCTCCAACACCGCCAGTTGAGGCTCAGACGTGCCGTCTGCACAGTCAAAACATACGACCCAGTGTTATTGGGTTTCAGTAACGTCAGCTGATCCCCAGCTGTGTAGCCGGCAATGTGTCATGCGACCGCCACGCTGACACAACAACTGAAATGTAAGGGAATCTGTCCCCCCCCCCCCCAAGGCGTTTGTTACTGAAAGAGCCACCTTGTGCAGCAGTAATGCTGCCCAAGGAAAAGGTAGCTATTTTTGTTTAGCTCCTTGCACACGCAGAACTTAACACTTATAAAATGTGTCCACTGATACCGTAAAACCGTCCCGGAGGTGGGACTTTCCTTCGTAATGTGACGCAGCCCAGCCGTCATTCCTACCCCCCCGGCGCCGCGCACCGGCTCCTCAGCGTTGTTTTATTCCGTCCAGGAGCCTGCGCTGTTATGTTATCCCGTGGCCAGGCACACTTAGCGCTGCCCGTCTTCTGGCATCATTTGGTGTCTGGATGGCTGTGCCTGTGCGGCCGCGCTGGCAGAGAGCCCGCCTCGCAGTGTCTTCTGATTTAATCCCACTGGGGGCCTGGGATCCATGGACATGCGCAGTGCATATCTGAACCTCCACCTCTCACTCATTTCCCTATGGCTTCTTCAGACTGTTCGGTGTCAGCTGGTCCCTAACAGCATGCCACGGCCGTGACACCGCACAGTCTGAAGAAGCCATAGGGAGATGAGTGAGAGGTGGAGGTTCAGATATGCACTGCGCATGTCCATGGATCCCAGGCCCCCAGTGGGATTAAATCAGAAGACACTGCGAGGCGGGCTCTCTGCCAGCGCGGCCGCACAGGCGCAGCCATCCAGACACCAAATGATGCCAGAAGACGGGCAGCGCTAAGTGTGCCTGGCCACGGGATAACATAACAGCGCAGGCTCCTGGACGGAATAAAACAACGCTGAGGAGCCGGTGCGCGGCGCCGGGGGGGTAGGAATGACGGCTGGGCTGCGTCACATTACGAAGGAAAGTCCCACCTCCGGGACGGTTTTACGGTTGCAGGGGACACATTTTATAAGTGTTTAGTTCTGTGTTTGCAAGGAGCATGATGAAAAGAGCCACCTTTTCCTTTTGCATCTTTTGTGCTGCACAAGCTGGCTCTTTCAGCTACAAACGCCTTGGGGGGGGGTTAAAGGTTCCCTTTCGACTTTCTCAGGCTTCGGCCTACATTGTGTTCCTCTGCTTTTCCACCTGTCCCTGGGCTCCAACACCGCTAGTTGTTGCCTGGTAGTGCTGTACGCACAGTCCCAACAGTCGCTCCTCTGTTATTGGGGTTCAGTAACGTCAGCTGTTCCCCTGCTGTGTGTGTGGCAATCCCTCCTACCTCCTCCAACCTCCTCCTCCTCCACCTGTCCCTGGGCTCCAACACCGCCAGTTGCCGTCCAGAAGTGCTGTACGCACAGTCAACAGTCCCTCCTCTGTTATTGGGGTTCAGTAACGTCAGCTGTTCCCCTGCTGTGTGTGTGGCAATCCCTCCTACCTCCTCCTACCTCCTCCAACCTCCTCCTCCTCCACCTGTCCCTGGGCTCCAACACCGCCAGTTGCCGTCCAGAAGTGCTGTACGCACAGTCAACAGTCCCTCCTCTGTTATTGGGGTTCAGTAACGTCAGCTGTTCCCCTGCTGTGTGTGTGGCAATCCCTCCTACCTCCTCCTACCTCCTCCAACCTCCTCCTCCTCCACCTGTCCCTGGGCTCCAACACCGCCAGTTGCCGTCCAGAAGTGCTGTACGCACAGTCAACAGTCCCTCCTCTGTTATTGGGGTTCAGTAACGTCAGCTGTTCCCCTGCTGTGTGTGTGGCAATCCCTCCTACCTCCTCCAACCTCCTCCTCCTCCACCTGTCCCTGGGCTCCAACACCGCCAGTTGCCGTCCAGAAGTGCTGTACGCACAGTCAACAGTCGCTCCTCTGTTATTGGGGTTCAGTAACGTCAGCTGTTCCCCTGCTGTGTGTGTGGCAATCCCTCCTACCTCCTCCAACCTCCTCCTCCTCCACCTGTCCCTGGGCTCCAACACCGCCAGTTGCCGTCCAGAAGTGCTGTACGCACAGTCAACAGTCCCTCCTCTGTTATTGGGGTTCAGTAACGTCAGCTGTTCCCCTGCTGTGTGTGTGGCAATCCCTCCTACCTCCTCCAACCTCCTCCTCCTCCACCTGTCCCTGGGCTCCAACACCGCCAGTTGCCGTCCAGAAGTGCTGTACGCACAGTCAACAGTCCCTCCTCTGTTATTGGGGTTCAGTAACGTCAGCTGTTCCCCTGCTGTGTGTGTGGCAATCCCTCCTACCTCCTCCTACCTCCTCCAACCTCCTCCTCCTCCACCTGTCCCTGGGCTCCAACACCGCCAGTTGCCGTCCAGAAGTGCTGTACGCACAGTCAACAGTCCCTCCTCTGTTATTGGGGTTCAGTAACGTCAGCTGTTCCCCTGCTGTGTGTGTGGCAATCCCTCCTACCTCCTCCAACCTCCTCCTCCTCCACCTGTCCCTGGGCTCCAACACCGCCAGTTGCCGTCCAGAAGTGCTGTACGCACAGTCAACAGTCCCTCCTCTGTTATTGGGGTTCAGTAACGTCAGCTGTTCCCCTGCTGTGTGTGTGGCAATCCCTCCTACCTCCTCCTACCTCCTCCAACCTCCTCCTCCTCCACCTGTCCCTGGGCTCCAACACCGCCAGTTGCCGTCCAGAAGTGCTGTACGCACAGTCAACAGTCCCTCCTCTGTTATTGGGGTTCAGTAACGTCAGCTGTTCCCCTGCTGTGTGTGTGGCAATCCCTCCTACCTCCTCCTACCTCCTCCAACCTCCTCCTCCTCCACCTGTCCCTGGGCTCCAACACCGCCAGTTGCCGTCCAGAAGTGCTGTACGCACAGTCAACAGTCCCTCCTCTGTTATTGGGGTTCAGTAACGTCAGCTGTTCCCCTGCTGTGTGTGTGGCAATCCCTCCTACCTCCTCCTACCTCCTCCAACCTCCTCCTCCTCCACCTGTCCCTGGGCTCCAACACCGCCAGTTGCCGTCCAGAAGTGCTGTACGCACAGTCAACAGTCGCTCCTCTGTTATTGGGGTTCAGTAACGTCAGCTGTTCCCCTGCTGTGTGTGTGGCAATCCCTCCTACCTCCTCCAACCTCCTCCTCCTCCACCTGTCCCTGGGCTCCAACACCGCCAGTTGCCGTCCAGAAGTGCTGTACGCACAGTCAACAGTCCCTCCTCTGTTATTGGGGTTCAGTAACGTCAGCTGTTCCCCTGCTGTGTGTGTGGCAATCCCTCCTACCTCCTCCTACCTCCTCCAACCTCCTCCTCCTCCACCTGTCCCTGGGCTCCAACACCGCCAGTTGCCGTCCAGAAGTGCTGTACGCACAGTCAACAGTCCCTCCTCTGTTATTGGGGTTCAGTAACGTCAGCTGTTCCCCTGCTGTGTGTGTGGCAATCCCTCCTACCTCCTCCTACCTCCTCCAACCTCCTCCTCCTCCACCTGTCCCTGGGCTCCAACACCGCCAGTTGCCGTCCAGAAGTGCTGTACGCACAGTCAACAGTCGCTCCTCTGTTATTGGGGTTCAGTAACGTCAGCTGTTCCCCTGCTGTGTGTGTGGCAATCCCTCCTACCTCCTCCAACCTCCTCCTCCTCCACCTGTCCCTGGGCTCCAACACCGCCAGTTGCCGTCCAGAAGTGCTGTACGCACAGTCAACAGTCCCTCCTCTGTTATTGGGGTTCAGTAACGTCAGCTGTTCCCCTGCTGTGTGTGTGGCAATCCCTCCTACCTCCTCCAACCTCCTCCTCCTCCACCTGTCCCTGGGCTCCAACACCGCCAGTTGCCGTCCAGAAGTGCTGTACGCACAGTCAACAGTCCCTCCTCTGTTATTGGGGTTCAGTAACGTCAGCTGTTCCCCTGCTGTGTGTGTGGCAATCCCTCCTACCTCCTCCTACCTCCTCCAACCTCCTCCTCCTCCACGTGTCCCTGGGCTCCAACACCGCTAGTTGCCGTCCAGAAGTGCTGTACGCACAGAGCCAAACACCTCGCCAATGTGTTAGTGGGGTTCAGCACCGCCAGCTGTTCCCCTGCTGTGTATACGGCAACGTGTACTGCGACCGCCACGCAGACACAACAAGTTAAATGTAAGGGAACCTGACCCCCCCCCCCCCCAGGCGTTTGTTACTGAAGGAGCCACCTTGTGCAGCAGTAATGATGATGCAAAGGGAAAAAGTGCCTCTTTTCGTGATGCTCCTTGCACATGCTGAACCAAACACTTATGAAATGTGTCCCCACACAGCGTTACACCGTCCGGTAGGTGGAACTTTCCTTTGTCGTGTGACGCAGCACAGCCATCATTTTTACCCCCTTGGCGCCGTGCACCCCCTCCTCAGCGTTGTTTGAATCTGTCCCGGAGCCTGCGCTGTTAGGTTAGCCCTTGGCCATGCACACATGTTGCGCTGCCCGTCTTCTGACCTCATTTGGTGTCAGGCTGGCTGCGCCTGTGCGGGTGCGCTGGCCGAGATCCCGCCTCGCAGTGTCGTCTAATGTAATCCCACCGCGGGCCTGTGATCCGTGCCCGTGCGCAGTGCATATCCTCTCCTCTCACTCCCCTCCCTACGGCTTCTTCAGACTGTGCGATGTCAGCTGGTCCCTAATAGCATGCCACGGCCGTGACACCGCACAGTCTGAAAAAGCCGTAGGGAGGGGAGTGAGAGGAGAGGATATGCACTGCGCACGGGCACGGATCACAGGCCCGCGGTGGGATTACATGAGACGACACTGCGAGGCGGGATCTCGGCCAACGCACCCGCACAGGCGCAGCCAGCCTGACACCAAATGAGGTCAGAAGACGGGCAGCGCAACATGTGTGCATAGCCATGGGCTAACCTAACAGCGCAGGCTCCGGGACAGATTCAAACAACGCTGAGGAGGGGGCGAACGGCGACAAGGGGGTAAAAATGATGGCTGTGCTGCGTCACACGACAAAGGAAAGTTCCACCTACCGGACGGTTTAACGCTGTGTGGGGACACATTTCATAAATGTTAGGTTCCGCATGTACAAGGACCATAATTAAAAGAGCTAAGTTTACCTTTTCCAGCATTAGTGCTGTACACAATGGCTCTTTCAGCTACAAACGCCTGGGGGGGGGGGGGGTTAAAGGTTTCCTTTCAACTTGCTCGAGTGCAGGCTTCGGCCTACACTCCGCTCCCCCTGCTCCTCCTGCTGACCCTGGGCTCTAACACCGCCAGTTTTTGCCCAGATGTGCTAGCTGCACAGAGAAAAACACCAGCCAATGTGTCAGTGGGGTCCAGCACCGCCAGCTGTTCCCCTGCTGTGTAGCCGGCAACGTGTCCTGCGACCGCCACGCAGACACAAGAACTGAAATTGAAGGGAACCTGTCCCCCCTCCCCCAGGTGTTTCTATGTTTTACAGCTACCTTGAACAGCAGTAATGCTGCATGTGTTCAAGGTGGCTCAGAAACTTATTCTCCTTGCCCATGTTGAAGTGAACACGTCTAAAATGTGTCCTCTGTGACCATTAAAACGTCCCTCAGGTGTGATTTGACTTTGTATTGACACACGCAACAAGCTCCTTGGTAACGCTGCCCGTCTTCTGGCATCATTGTTTGGCTGGCTGCGCTTCTGCGGCCGCCCTGACCCACACAACGCCCCTCGGTGTCTTATTTATTGGGACTGCGAGGGTGTGATTGATGGGCAGGATCAGTGCATCAGTTCGCCTGTCCCTCCTCTCCTTCCGCCTTCTTCGGACTGTGCGGCTTCATGGCCGTGGCATGCGATAAGGGATCAGATGACGCCGCACAGTCTGAAGCGGGTGTAAGGACCCGAGTGTGAGAGGCGAACATATGTGCTGCGCCAGGCCCTGAATCCCAGCCCCGCAGTGTTTTAACAATGTTAAGACACTGCGGGGCTGGGATTCATGGTCATCGCGAACCGCACCGGCCGACATTACATGATGCCAGAACATGGGCAGCGCTAACGGCGCTAGGCCAGGGGATAACACGACAGCGCAGACTCCTGTACAGCAAATAACAACGCTCGGGAGGCTGCACCCAGCACCAAGGTGGGATTCTTGACACCTGTGCTGCGTCTCATTACAAAGGGAACTCTCGCCTCCATTACACAGTTTGACTGTATAAAGGGCTAAATGTTATACGTGTTTCATTCAGCGTGTGCAAGGAGAAAAATTAAAAGAGCAACCTTTGACTTGTGCAGCACTACTGCTGCATAAGCTGTGGCTCTTCTACTTTCTAACCCCTGAGGGGGGGTTAAAGGTGACTTTTGAAATCGGTTCAATTAGGCTTCGGCCTACACTCTGCTCCACCTGCAGAGCCCGGGCTCCAACAACGCTAGTTGCTGTCCGGAAGTGCTGGCTGCACAGAGCCAAACACCTCGCCAATGTGTCAGTGGGGTCCAGCACCGCCAGCTGTTCCCCTGCTGTGTAGCCGGCAACGTGTCCTGCAAAAGCCACGCAGACACAACACACCCAAAGCTGCCGCCTGTGCAGGCTTCGGCCTACACTCCCCTCCCCCTGCTCCTCCTCCTCCTGCTCCTCCTCCTGCTGTCCCTGGGCTCTAACACACCGCCAGTTGGGGCCCAGATGTGCTAGCTGCACAGAGAAAAACACCAGCCAATGTGTCAGTGGGGTCCAGCACCGCCAGCTGTTCCCCTGCTGTGCAGCCGGCAACGTGTCCTGCAAAAGCCACGCAGACACAAGAACTGAAATTGAAGGGAACCTGTCCCCCCTCCCCCAGGCGTTTTTACGTTATCCAGCCACCTTGTACAGCGGTAATGCTGCATGTGTGCAAGGTGGCTCAGAAACGTATTCTCCTCGCACATGTGGAACTGAAAACACGTCCGCAATGTGTCCTCTGTGTGACCATTTAACCGTCCCGGTGGTGTGACTTTCCTTTGTAATGACACGCTGCAACCCCCTTGGTAGCGCTGCCCGTCTTCTGGCATCATTGTTTGGCTGGCTGCGCCTCTGCGGCCGCCCTGACCCGCACAACGCCCCTCGGTGTCTTATTTATTGGGACTGCGAGGGTGTGATTGATGGGCAGGATCAGTGCATCAGTTCGCCTGTCCCTCCTCTCCTTCCGCCTTCTTCGGACTGTGCGGCTTCATGGCCGTGGCATGCGATAAGGGATCAGATGACGCCGCACAGTCTGAAGCGGGTGTAAGGACCCGAGTGTGAGAGGCCAACATATGTGCTGCGCCAGGCCCTGAATCCCAGCCCCGCAGTGTTTTAACAATGTTAAGACACTGCGGGGCTGGGATTCATGGTCATCGCGAACCGCACCGGCCGACATTACATGATGCCAGAAGATGGGCAGCGCTAACGGCGCTAGGCCAGGGGATAACACGACAGCGCAGACTCCTGTACAGCAAATAACAACGCTCGGGAGGCTGCACCCAGCACCAAGGTGGGATTCTTGACACCTGTGCTGCGTCTCATTACAAAGGGAACTCTCGCCTCCATTACACAGTTTGACTGTATAAAGGGCTAAATGTTATACGTGTTTCATTCAGCGTGTGCAAGGAGAAAAATTAAAAGAGCAACCTTTGACTTGTGCAGCACTACTGCTGCATAAGCTGTGGCTCTTCTACTTTCTAACCCCTGAGGGGGGGTTAAAGGTGACTTTTGAAATCGGTTCAATTAGGCTTCGGCCTACACTCTGCTCCACCTGCAGAGCCCGGGCTCCAACAACGCTAGTTGCTGTCCGGAAGTGCTGGCTGCACAGAGCCAAACACCTCGCCAATGTGTCAGTGGGGTCCAGCACCGCCAGCTGTTCCCCTGCTGTGTAGCCGGCAACGTGTCCTGCAAAAGCCACGCAGACACAACACACCCAAAGCTGCCGCCTGTGCAGGCTTCGGCCTACACTCCCCTCCCCCTGCTCCTCCTCCTCCTGCTCCTCCTCCTGCTGTCCCTGGGCTCTAACACACCGCCAGTTGGGGCCCAGATGTGCTAGCTGCACAGAGAAAAACACCAGCCAATGTGTCAGTGGGGTCCAGCACCGCCAGCTGTTCCCCTGCTGTGCAGCCGGCAACGTGTCCTGCAAAAGCCACGCAGACACAAGAACTGAAATTGAAGGGAACCTGTCCCCCCTCCCCCAGGCGTTTTTACGTTATCCAGCCACCTTGTACAGCGGTAATGCTGCATGTGTGCAAGGTGGCTCAGAAACGTATTCTCCTCGCACATGTGGAACTGAAAACACGTCTGCAATGTGTCCTCTGTGTGACCATTTAACCGTCCCGGTGGTGTGACTTTCCTTTGTAATGACACGCTGCAACCCCCTTGGTAGCGCTGCCCGTCTTCTGGCATCATTGTTTGGCTGCCTGCGCCTCTGCGGCCGCCCTGACCCACACAACGCCCCTCGTTGTCTTATTTATTGGGACTGCGAGGGTGTGATTGATGGGCAGGATCAGTGCATCAGTTCGCCTGTCCCTCCTCTCCTTCCGCCTTCTTCGGACTGTGCGGCTTCATGGCCGTGGCATGCGATAAGGGATCAGATGACGCCGCACAGTCTGAAGCGGGTGTAAGGACCCGAGTGTGAGAGGCCAACATATGTGCTGCGCCAGGCCCTGAATCCCAGCCCCGCAGTGTTTTAACAATGTTAAGACACTGCGGGGCTGGGATTCATGGTCATCGCGAACCGCACCGGCCGACATTACATGATGCCAGAAGATGGGCAGCGCTAACGGCGCTAGGCCAGGGGATAACACGACAGCGCAGACTCCTGTACAGCAAATAACAACGCTCGGGAGGCTGCACCCAGCACCAAGGTGGGATTCTTGACACCTGCGCTGCGTCTCATTACAAAGGGAACTCTCGCCTCCATTACACAGTTTGACTGTATAAAGGGCTAAATGTTATACGTGTTTCATTCAGCGTGTGCAAGGAGAAAAATTAAAAGAGCAACCTTTGACTTGTGCAGCACTACTGCTGCATAAGCTGTGGCTCTTCTACTTTCTAACCCCTGAGGGGGGGTTAAAGGTGACTTTTGAAATCGGTTCAATTAGGCTTCGGCCTACACTCTGCTCCACCTGCAGAGCCCGGGCTCCAACAACGCTAGTTGCTGTCCGGAAGTGCTGGCTGCACAGAGCCAAACACCTCGCCAATGTGTCAGTGGGGTCCAGCACCGCCAGCTGTTCCCCTGCTGTGTAGCCGGCAACGTGTCCTGCAAAAGCCACGCAGACACAACACACCCAAAGCTGCCGCCTGTGCAGGCTTCGGCCTACACTCCCCTCCCCCTGCTCCTCCTCCTCCTGCTCCTCCTCCTGCTGTCCCTGGGCTCTAACACACCGCCAGTTGGGGCCCAGATGTGCTAGCTGCACAGAGAAAAACACCAGCCAATGTGTCAGTGGGGTCCAGCACCGCCAGCTGTTCCCCTGCTGTGCAGCCGGCAACGTGTCCTGCAAAAGCCACGCAGACACAAGAACTGAAATTGAAGGGAACCTGTCCCCCCTCCCCCAGGCGTTTTTACGTTATCCAGCCACCTTGTACAGCGGTAATGCTGCATGTGTGCAAGGTGGCTCAGAAACGTATTCTCCTCGCACATGTGGAACTGAAAACACGTCTGCAATGTGTCCTCTGTGTGACCATTTAACCGTCCCGGTGGTGTGACTTTCCTTTGTAATGACACGCTGCAACCCCCTTGGTAGCGCTGCCCGTCTTCTGGCATCATTGTTTGGCTGCCTGCGCCTCTGCGGCCGCCCTGACCCACACAACGCCCCTCGTTGTCTTATTTATTGGGACTGCGAGGGTGTGATTGATGGGCAGGATCAGTGCATCAGTTCGCCTGTCCCTCCTCTCCTTCCGCCTTCTTCGGACTGTGCGGCTTCATGGCCGTGGCATGCGATAAGGGATCAGATGACGCCGCACAGTCTGAAGCGGGTGTAAGGACCCGAGTGTGAGAGGCCAACATATGTGCTGCGCCAGGCCCTGAATCCCAGCCCCGCAGTGTTTTAACAATGTTAAGACACTGCGGGGCTGGGATTCATGGTCATCGCGAACCGCACCGGCCGACATTACATGATGCCAGAAGATGGGTAGCGCTAACGGCGCTAGGCCAGGGGATAACACGACAGCGCAGACTCCTGTACAGCAAATAACAACGCTCGGGAGGCTGCACCCAGCACCAAGGTGGGATTCTTGACACCTGTGCTGCGTCTCATTACAAAGGGAACTCTCGCCTCCATTACACAGTTTGACTGTATAAAGGGCTAAATGTTATACGTGTTTCATTCAGCGTGTGCAAGGAGAAAAATTAAAAGAGCAACCTTTGACTTGTGCAGCACTACTGCTGCATAAGCTGTGGCTCTTCTACTTTCTAACCCCTGAGGGGGGGTTAAAGGTGACCTTTGAAATCGGTTCAAGTAGGCTTCGGCCTACACTCTGCTCCACCTGCAGAGCCCGGGCTCCAACAACGCTAGTTGCTGTCCGGAAGTGCTGGCTGCACAGAGCCAAACACCTCGCCAATGTGTCAGTGGGGTCCAGCACCGCCAGCTGTTCCCCTGCTGTGTAGCCGGCAACGTGTCCTGCAAAAGCCACGCAGACACAACACACCCAAAGCTGCCGCCAGTGCAGGCTTCGGCCTACACTCCCCTCCCCCTGCTCCTCCTCCTCCTGCTCCTCCTCCTGCTGTCCCTGGGCTCTAACACACCGCCAGTTGGGGCCCAGATGTGCTAGCTGCACAGAGAAAAACACCAGCCAATGTGTCAGTGGGGTCCAGCACCGCCAGCTGTTCCCCTGCTGTGCAGCCGGCATCGTGTCCTGCAAAAGCCACGCAGACACTTGCTCTTGTACCTTCTGCTCCCCATCCTGGTTCCAGTACCGTCAGCTGGTTCCGGGCAGAGCCTTTGGCTTAGGTGCCTCCCTCTGGGTATCTGAGTTCCACCAACGTCAGGTGGTCCTTGGTAGTGCTTTCAGGCACGGGTACCTCCTGCTTAGTAACCGGGTTCCAGTAACGTCAGCTGGTCCTCGGTAGTTCCATTGGCTCTTGGACCTTCGGCTACCCATCCGGGTTCCAGCACCGTCAGCTGGTTCTCGGCAGTGTCTTTTGCTCTTGTACCTTCTGCTCCCCATCCTGGTTCCAGTACCGTCAGCTGGTTCCGGGCAGAGCCTTTGGCTTAGGTGCCTCCCTCTGGGTATCCGAGTTCCACCAACATCAGGTGGTCCTTGGTAGTGCTTTCAGGCACGGGTACCTCCTGCTTAGTAACCGGGTTCCAGTAACGTCAGCTGGTCCTCGGTAGTTCCATTGGCTCTTGGACCTTCGGGTAGCCATCCGAGTTCCAGTTCCATCAGCTGGTTCTCGGCATTTTCTCAGCCTTCTTGTACCTTCTGCTACATTTCCAAGTTCAAGAGACTAAACACGATGACCCGGAAGAACACCCCTAAGATGACGACGACACCAGAGACGACAACCACCGTGATGACGACGACCCTGGAGACGATGACCCTGAAGACCACCCCGATGACGACGACCCCGGAGACCACCCCGATGACGACGACCCCGGAGACGACGACCCTGGAGACGACGACGACCTGGAAGACCGAGAAGCAGAAGAACAAGAGGCTGCAGAACAAAGAGCAGAAGGACATTAAGCATAACACAAAATATCAGAGCAAAAAAATATTATGTAAATTATAAGCAGAAGAAGACTAAGCAGTGTATGGGGGTGAGTCCGTTCCTCCTCGTGGTGCCCCTGGATAAAGCCTGATGCTGCAGGCCAAACTGAACGCGGACAAATGTAACTGTTTTGTGACAGGCAGAACGGAAGGTGTAATCTTCAAACTTTTATAGATAACAACTACGGGAATGCCTGTCACAAATAAGAATATGATGAAGAAGTTGAATATGATGAAGATAATAGTAAAATAAAAAGAATATGAACAATGTAACCCAAAAAATAATAGGTAGAAGATGAAGAAGAAGATGAATAAGGTGAAGAAGTTGATGTCAAAGAAGCTGATGATGAGGATAATTAAGAAGAAAGCGTGGGAGAAGTAAAAAAGAAGGTGAAGGGCGTGGAAGTAGTGAAACATCAATATCTGACATAAAAAAAAAAAAAAATAACATAGTCAAATTCTTTCTAACGCCGAACTTCATAAAAAAAAATTAAAAATCCTGCTATTCTATTACATTGGGCTAAACCTCTGTCCCTTTAATATCTCCGCCACGTCCCCCAATACATCCTACATTATTCTTAGTTGTTTTCCTTCATGTAGAATGAACCTACAAGTTTATAAAGGGTTTATTTTAATTCCGATATTTTCGTCCCATTGACTTGCATTGGGATCGGGTATCGGTATCGGATTGGATCCGATATTTTGACGGTATCGGCCGATACTTTCCGATACCGATACTTTCCGATATCGGAAAGTATCGCTCAACACTACTCGTGGGTGTATGCCATCCGGACCTGGGAAGGTATCTATTTTAATCTTCAGCAAAAAATTGAGTGAATGGCACCAGGATGCACAATACTATAATGGAGCGGATGTATGCAACCCTTTTCAGACCCGCAGCATGCGGTATTGATTTTGACTGCAGAGTGGTGCTCAGCTTTCAAAAATCCAAAGACATGCAACAAAAAAAACAGAGCAGAGAGCGGAAAAAAGCGGCACTCACCAGAAGTTCACCCTCCCCGCACTCTCATCGCCTATAACCTGCTGTTGTATTTTAACCCCTTAATGACAGCCAATACATCTTTTAACTGACCTGAGATATAAGAGAATAGCCTCCCCATACAGGTGACAATCCAGCAGCTGTCAGATGTACACTATAGCTGAAAACTTGCTGCATCAGCCACACTCAGTGTTTGCACCATCCATATCTATAGATGGTTAACAGAGTGTGGGGGCTTCCGCTTTATCCCAATTGGTGCCCTCAGTTCATGATTTTGTGGTGCTGATGTTTGCCATGGCAATTCACGACCAAATAGTGGCCTTACAGTCTGACAGCTATAATAATCTGTTGAGAAGATAACGTCATTTAGGTGGTAAAAATACACATTTTCATTTCTGTCATGCCACTTTGCAATAATTCCTGAAAAGCACCTGAAGGGTTAATAAACTACCTGACAGCAGTTTTCAATATGTCAGGGGGTGCTGTTTTTAAAATGGTTTAACTTTTGGGGGCTTCCCAATATATAGGACCCCTAAAGTCACTTCAAACCTGGCTAGGTCCCTAAAAAAATAAATTTTGTAAATTTCCTTGAAAAAATGAAAAATTGCTGCTACATTTTTAAACATCCTAAAATGTCAGCAAAGTAAAATAACATTTTACAAATGGTCCTGATGTAAAGCCAATATGTGGGAAATGTTATTTATTAATGGTTTGCTGTGGTATGACTATCTGGATTAAAGGGATAATTATTCAAAGTTTGAAAATTGCTAATTTTTTTACATTTTTCTCAAATTTCTGATATTATTTATAAATAAACACAAAACATATCGACCTAAATTTACCATTATTGCAAAGTACAATGTGTCACGAAAAAACAATCTCTAAATCACTGAGATTTGTTGAAGTATTGCAGAGTTATTACCACATAAAGTGACACTGGTCAGATTTAAAAAATTTGGCTCCGTCACTAAGGGGTTAATAATATGACACATTAATGAACTTCACTGCGTTGATTCTGGTGAGTGCCGCTTTTTTCCGCTCTCTGCTCTGTTTTTTTGTTGCATATTGTAGAAGAGGAAGTGCCATAAAATGTATATCTTTATAAAGAGATGTGTTTAGTGCATGTTTTGGGTATTTCCCCCACATGTATACCACATGGAGCAAAGCCCTCCCCCCTCCAGCCTGCTTTAGAACAAAGATGCCATGAGTTGGAAATACACCGAGGAGGTGTATCTTAGTGGACAATAGACTCGTGACCTCATCTCACACACCTGGGGCTGGACACATAAAAGGCACAAGACACATGTGCTCTGGCTCTCTTGCTGTGCCTGGATTGCCTGGAATCACCATGGATGGTGGATCAGTATACTCTGTATCCCCTTTTCTTACTAGGCCCTGTAACCTCCTTAGGGTTAGTAAGCTATAGATTGGGAGGGCTGATGTTGCATGTGTGATTTGGGTAAGTTAGACAGGTAATTCCGGGTGGGTTATTACTGTGTGATATTGTTATATTACTGCATACTGTAGTGATATTACTGTATTAGAGTTGTAGTATCTGTATATTGTGTGTGTGTATATATATATATATTTATAGTCACCAGCTTGAGTATAAATATATATGTATGTTATATACTGCAGACTTGTGCGTGTATAATAAATATCCTTTATTGTTACACTGTTTTGTCTCAGTTAGTATATAGTATAAGGTAAAGATAACGTTGTGGTATTATTAAGTGGATATTAATTGTTAATAGCCAAGTTCGGCGTTAATAGTTAAAATCGGACCTCAATAGAGGTGTAGGGAGGTCCCCCCCTTTAGTAAGTTGCGGAGGGAAAACCCTACCCTTTTACAATGGCGAGCTACAGGCCCACTGTTTAGATTTTGTTTTACATGTTTTGCTGTATGAATTTCTGGTCATCGTCTGTGAACTGATGAGGCCGGAGGGACGTGGACAGATTGCATTGATACAGGGTGAGGGCCCTGTTGTGTCATTCTGTGCGTTCAGAGCGCTGATAGTTCAGACGGGTGACGCAGATTTTCAATACAAGCTATACACAGAACAAAATCAATAACAGAGAACCCAGTCTTCTGATTTTTAACGTTTTTCTTTTTCCTTTGCTTGAGTATAATCTAGTTTGGGGTGATCTTTGCCCGTCCATTGCTCCAAAGAGTCATAGTCGTTCTCAAGGTAAAGTCCAGCTGGTGAGGAAAAGGTGTTCCACAGTTAAAAGGACCTTTTCAAGCAGCAGAGAAGGGACAAGGAGGATGACCAAGATGGCTTCAGGAAGCATGAGTATGGACTTATCGACCCTTAAAAGATTAGCAAAGCACAGTAAATTTCACCCAGTAACCCCCACTGTACCCAAATCTGCAGAAATGCTGTGGTCTGCCCTATTGGAACAAGCATATGGGCATGACAGCATGTGCATACAGAAACGGTCGGTCTTGAATAAATCAAGTAAACGACTACAAATGTTAGCTAAACTGATCTGTGTGTATGAGGGATCCCTGTGTAATGCAGATTCCCCAAATTTCCACTGCCAGTGTTGTGTGACTAATGTGCAGAGAGTGTGTGCCTTACAGACACAACTGGCAGAGAATGAACAGTATAATGTGGACAGTGAAAAGCAGATTGCCAGCCTTGAATCACAACTGTTGAAAATGAAAAATCATTGTGTTGATATGGAAGTCCAGCTGATTCAGTCAGGGGCTGAGATCAGAGCTGTGAAGAAAATGGCCGCAGCTAGTGATGCCATTATTAGTCAGTGCAGTGTGGAGCTGGATACTAGTTCCCAACTGATTACTAGTCTGAAAAATATCATCAATGATTTTTCAAATGTGGTGCCGGCCTTCTCTTTGTCTCTGAACACAAGGTCAGATCCCCGACCAATTGTGCCCTGTGCAGGGCAAAAAGGGGGGAGTGATGGAACAGGTGAGGGGTCAAATATTTTATCAAATTTTGATCCAATAATAAAAAGTAATGACAGATATGTGCTGTCTAAATTACAAAGAAAGTTCAAACGTGACATTGTTAAGAGTGCATCCTTAGTAATGGAAGAGTTTAAAAGTTCCAGACAGAGGGAGGTATGTTCTGTCCGGGCCCCTAAATCAGGCTTGGCATGTGTTAGATGTTATGCCTGTGCTGGCTCCGGCCATATTGCCAGGTACTGCAAATGGCCGGGTACGATGAAGGAGAGGAAATATTATTCTGTGAAAGGTTTTAAATGTGGTCACTTTGGACATATTGCAAGGAACTGTTACTGCACAAGTAATTGTGAGGGGCCTAGCAATATTGTCAAGGAGCACAGGCATTTTCACAGACATAATGGCATTTTCTCTCAGTCTGTGCCCAGCCATGTGCAGACTCCTCAAAATGGCCGCATGTATGCAGTCCTTGACCAGCTGGTCGAGGGTGCATACTGCTGTGCGAGATGTGAGCACATTGTGCATTTGGAAGCCCAGATTTTGGATCTAAATGTGCAGCTGGCAACACTGAGATCCATAGACAATATGGAGAGGAGTCTTCTGCTCACAGAGCAGACGCTCAATGGGATAGATGAGGAGGGGGATGGTAGGATGGAGCAGCAGGACAGTGTGGCAGTTAGCTGGGTGACAGATAGAAGGCGGGGTAGAGGGAAGAGTGCCAGGGAGGCTAGTCCTGATCTGGCACACCCCAATAAGTTTGCTAAGTTGGCAGATGAGGGGGGTGCCAGTACAGGGGTAGCACTGCTGCAGCCAGGCATGTCCTCTGAAAGCCGGAGGAGTGACTGCTCCAGTAAGGAGGGAAATAGGAGAGCAGGGCAGGCCAGACAGGTGCTGGTAGTGGGGGACTCAATTATTAGGGGAACAGATAGGGCAATCTGTCACAAAGACAGGGATCGTCGGACGGTGTGCTGCCTACCTGGCGCTCGAGTCCGACACATCGCTGATCGGGTGGACAGATTACTGGGAGGGGCTGGTGAGGACCCAGCAGTCATGGTGCACATTGGCACAAATGACAAAGTTAGAGGTAGGTGGAAGGTCCTTAAAGATGATTTCAGGGAATTAGGCTGCAAGCTGAAAGCAAGGACCTCCAACGTGGTATTTTCCGAAATACTGCCTGTACCACGTGCCACGCCAGAGAGGCAACGGGAGATTAGGGAGGTTAATAAGTGGCTCAAGAATTGGTGTAGGAAGGAGGGGTTTGGGTTCCTGCAGAACTGGGCCGACTTCTCAGTGGGCTACAGGCTCTACGCTAGGGACGGGCTGCACCTCAATGGGGAAGGGGCAGCTGTGCTGGGGGAGAAAATGGTTAGAAGGTTGGAGGAGTGTTTAAACTAGGGATTGGGGGGGAGGGTATTCATTTTATAGGAGGGGAAGATAGTGCAGATAGAGAGCTGGGCACAAATAAGGAAGTTGGGGGTGGCGGTGGCATGGGGGGTGGGGTTAGAACAGTTATTAATTTAAGAAAGAATAGAGGTACAGGGAGTAACATCAAGTGCATGTATACTAATGCCAGAAGCCTCGCCAACAAAATGGACGAATTAGAACTAATGTTGTTGGAGCATAATTATGACATGGTGGGGATATCTGAGACGTGGCTGGATGAGAGCCATGACTGGGCTGTTAACTTGCAGGGCTATAGCCTGTTCAGAAATGACCGTACAGATAAGCGAGGGGGAGGGGTGTGTCTATATGTAAAATCTTCCTTAAAACCCATCCTGCGTGATAATATAGGTGAATTTAATGAAAATGTGGAGTCCCTGTGGGTGGAGATAAGGGGAGGGGGAAAAAATAATAAATTACTGATAGGGGTTTGTTATAAATCTCCAAAAATAATGGAAGCAATGGAGAATATCCTCGTAAAGCAAATAGATGAAGCTGCGACTCAAGGAGAAGTCATTATTATGGGGGACTTCAACTACCCTGAAATAGATTGGGGAACAGAAACCTGCAGTTCCAGCAAAGGTAATCGGTTTTTGACAACTATGAGAGACAATTACCTTTCACAGCTGGTTCAGGACCCAACAAGGAGGGGGGCACTGCTGGATCTAACATTAACCAACAGGCCAGACCGCATATCAAATATAAGGGTTGGGGGTCACTTGGGGAATAGTGATCATAAAATAATAAGTTTTCATGTAACCTTTAATAAGATGGGTAGTAGGGGGGTGACAAGGACACTAAACTTCAGGAGGGCAAATTTCCAACGGATGAGAGAGGATCTTGGTGCAATTAACTGGGACGATATCCTGAGACACAAAAATACACAAAGAAAATGGGAGACGTTTATTAGCATCCTGGATAGGACCTGTGCACAGTATATACCGTATGGGAATAAACATACTAGAAATAGGAGGAAACCAATATGGCTAAATAGAGCTGTTAGGGGCGCAATAAGGAACAAAAAGAAAGCATTTAGAGAATTAAAGGAAGTAGGTAGTGATGAGGCATTAAATAAATACAGAAAATTAAATAAATTCTGTAAAAAGCAAATCAAGGCAGCAAAGATTGAGACAGAGAGACTCATTGCTAGAGAGAGCAAAAATAACCCCAAAATATTCTTTAACTACATAAATAGTAAGAAACTAAAAAATGACAGTGTTGGCCCCCTTAAAAATAGTCTGGGTGAAATGGTGGATGAGGATGACGAAAAAGCCAATCTGCTAAATGACTTTTTTTCATCAGTATTTACAAAAGAAAATCCCATGGCAGCCAATATGACTAGTGATAAAAATTCCCCATTAAATGTCACCTGCTTAACCCAGCAGGAAGTACAGCGGCGTCTAAAAATCACTAAAATTGACAAATCTCCGGGCCCGGATGGGATACACCCCCGAGTACTGCAGGAACTAAGTACAGTCATTGATAGACCATTATTTTTAATCTTTAAAGAGTCCATAATAACAGGGTCTGTACCACAGGACTGGCGTATAGCAAATGTGGTGCCAATATTCAAAAAAGGGGCAAAAACTGAACTCGGTAATTATAGGCCAGTAAGTTTAACCTCTACTGTGGGTAAAATCCTGGAGGGCATTCTAAGGGATGCTATACTGGAGTATCTGAAGAGGAATAACCTCATGACCCAGTATCAGCACGGGTTTACTAGGGACCGCTCATGTCAGACTAATTTGATCAGCTTCTATGAAGAGGTAAGTTCCGGACTGGACCAAGGGAACCCAGTGGACGTAGTGTATATGGACTTTTCCAAAGCTTTTGATACGGTGCCACACAAAAGGTTGATACATAAAATGAGAGTAATGGGGATAGGGGAAAATATGTGTAAGTGGGTTGAGAGCTGGCTCAGGGATAGGAAACAAAGGGTGGTTATTAATGGAGCACACTCGGACTGGGTCGCGGTTAGCAGTGGGGTACCACAGGGGTCAGTATTGGGCCCTCTTCTTTTTAACATATTTATTAATGACCTTGTAGGGGGCATTCAGAGTAGAATTTCAATATTTGCAGATGACACTAAACTCTGTAGGGTAATCAATACAGGGGAGGACAATTTTATATTACAGGATGATTTATGTAAACTAGAAGCTTGGGCTGATAAATGGCAAATGAGCTTTAATGGGGATAAATGTAAGGTCATGCACTTGGGTAGAAGTAATAAGATGTATAACTATGTGCTTAATTCTAAAACTCTGGGCAAAACCATCAATGAAAAAGACCTGGGTGTATGGGTGGATGACAGACTCATATTCAGTGGCCAGTGTCAGGCAGCTGCTACAAAGGCAAATAAAATAATGGGATGTATTAAAAGAGGCATTGATGCTCATGAGGAGAACATAATTTTACCTCTATACAAGTCACTAGTTCGACCACACTTAGAATACTGTGCACAGTTCTGGTCTCCGGTGTATAAGAAAGACATAGCTGAACTAGAGCGGGTGCAGAGAAGAGCGACCAAGGTTATTAGAGGACTTGGGGGTCTGCAATACCAAGATAGGTTATTACACTTGGGGCTATTTAGTTTGGAAAAACGAAGACTAAGGGGTGATCTTATTTTAATGTATAAATATATGAGGGGACAGTACAAAGACCTTTCTGATGATCTTTTTAATCATAGACCTGAGACAGGGACAAGGGGGCATCCTCTACGTCTGGAGGAAAGAAGGTTTAAGCATAATAACAGACGCGGATTCTTTACTGTAAGAGCAGTGAGACTATGGAACTCTCTGCCGTATGATGTTGTAATGAGTGATTCATTAATTAAATTTAAGAGGGGACTGGATACCTTTCTGGAAAAGTATAATATTACAGGGTATATACACTAGATTCCTTGATAAGGCGTTGATCCAGGGAACTAGTCTGATTGCCGTATGTGGAGTCGGGAAGGAATTTTTTTCCCCATGGTGGAGTTACTCTTTGCCACATGGGGTTTTTTTTGCCTTCCTCTGGATCAACATGTTAGGGCATGTTAGGTTAGGCTATGGGTTGAACTAGATGGACTTAAAGTCTTCCTTCAACCTCAATAACTATGTAACTATGTAACTATGTAACTATGATTACAACCAGCGAGGCTAGTGAGGCCTTGATGTAAACTCAGATTATAGGAGTCTCTATCTGGCCTCTGGTCTTTCTGATTGTTTGTTTTGTTTTAGTTCCTTTTATTCTTCTTCTATTTGCTAAGTTTGCTCTTTTGTTATTGAAATGAATTGTTAGACCAGTGTGGTTTAGACAGGAGGCAGAAGGGCCTTATCTGAGGTGCAATGTGATTGCAATGATAATAGGATTTGTTAGTTGATGGTTTTTTGCTGTTTTCTATCAAACCCCCTGTGAAGTAAATGAGGTTATTTACTGGTACTTCTGTTTTTAGCTCCAGGTTTCCATAGAATTCATAATGATAAGAGTAACACAGATCGCAGGATAATAGAGTCACATCCATGGATGCTCTGATTTGTTGCTTGAACTAATATAGGTAGGGAGGTGTGTGTTCACCTAAGCATTGAAGTTCAGCTGTAAAACTGACTTTGTTTTCCTGTGCATCTTAGATTAGATAAAGGGTGTTGTTACATGAGCTAAGATAGGCGAGTAAGCATGGACAGATAACGGATGTACACCATGGAGTGTCATGTTATACTGTGTGCTGACCTTGAAGATTGAACGGACAACTGTTGTGAATTCTGCTTTTGGGCTCCCACTGGTGGTTGTAAGTGGTAATGCAGTTGTCTCTGAGTTGCAGCCTTGGTCAGGTGTATCCGCTGATTGCAGTTCTGACTGGGGTATTTAGGCGTGCAGGATTCATTAGTCCTTGCCAGTTGTCCATTGTTTTTGGAGGTTTTCTCCTTGCCTGGTTACTTATGCCTTGCTGCCAAATCTGCAAAGATAAGTGTCTGGTTTTTGTGGCACACATGCTGTGTGCTTATGATTTAGTGCTATTCAGTGTTTTTTTGTCCAGCTTAGATTGTATAAGTATTTTCTCAGTCTTGTTGGATTCTCAGGAGTGCAGATATACATTCCATATCTTTAGTTAGATTGTGGAACTTTTTGTATTTTCTGCTGTGGATATTTTTAGAGTTTTATTACTGACCGCTTAGTATTCTGTCCTATCTTTCCCTGTTTAGCTAGAGTGGCCTCTTTGCTGAAATCTGTTTTTCTGCCTGTGTGTGTCTTTCCTCTCCTATTCACAGTCAATATTTGTGGGGGGCTGCCTATCCTTTGGGGTTCTGCTCTGAGGCAAGTGAGTATTCCTATTTCCATCTATAGGGGTATTTAGTCCTCCGGCTGTGTCGAGGTGTCTAGGGTTTTGTTAGGCACACCCCACGGCTACTTCTAGTTGCGGTGTTAGTTCAGGGTTTGCAGTCAGTACAGATTCCACTTCTCCTGAGAAAGTTTCATGCAGCTCCAAAGCCACCGGATCATAACAGTACACCTGGCCAACAATGAGTTAAATGCATCTCAGAAGAAGGGAAGAAAGGTGTTGAGCCATTTTTTTTTCTGTAGTCTGTTTTGCCTGTTCCTCCCTCTTTTTCCCTGGGTGGCTGAGAAGTCTTGTGTTAGCATGGATGTTTATGAATTAGCTTCTTGTGTGGACCAGCTTGCTGCTAGGGTGCAGGGAATTTCTGATTATATTGTTCCGACTCCAGTTCTGGAGCCGAAGATTCCTACTCCTGATTTGGTTTTTGGTGACAGGTCTAAATTTCTGAGTTTTAAAAACAACTGTAAACTGTTTTTTGCTTTGAAACCTCGATCCTCTGGTGATTCCATTCAGCAGGTTAAAATTGCCATCTCCCTGCTGCGTGGTGATCCTCAGGATTGGGCATTTTCCCTGGAATCTGGGAGTCCTGCTTTGCTTAATGTAGATTCCTTTTTGCAGGCTTTAGGACTATTGAATGATGAACCTAATTCTGTGGATCAAGCGGAGAAGACCTTGTTGGTTCTGTCTCAGGGCCAAGAGGCGGCAGAATTATATTGTCAGAAATTTAGAAAATGGTCTGTGTTGACTAAATGGAATGATGATGCTTTGGCGGCAATTTTCAGAAAGGGTCTTTCTGAATCCATTAAAGATGTTATGGTGGGGTTTCCCACGCCTGTCGGTCTGAGTGATTCTATGTCTCTGGCTATTCAGATTGATCGGCGCTTGCGGGAGCGCAGAACTATGCGTACTGTGGTGTTGTCCTCAGAGCAGAGTCCTGAGCCAATGCAGTGTGATAGGATTCTGTCTAGAACAGAACGACAAGGATTCAGACGTCAGAATAGGTTGTGTTATTATTGTGGTGACGCTTCTCATGTCATTTCAGTCTGCCCTAAGTGGACAAAGAGGATCGCTAGTTCATTTACCATCAGTACTGTACAACCTAAATTTTTGTTATCTGTGTCCTTGATCTGCTCATTGTCATCATTTTCTGTCATGGCGTTTGTGGATTCAGGCGCCGCTTTGAACTTAATGGACTTTGAGTTTGCCAGGCGTTGTGGTTTTCCCTTGCAGCCTTTGCAGAACCTTATTCCTTTAAGGGGCATTGATGCTACACCTTTGGCTAAAAATAAGCCCCAATTTTGGACTCAGGTGACCATGTGCATGGTGCCAGCCCATCAGGAAGATTGTCGATTTCTGGTGTTGCATAATTTGCATGATGCTATCGTGCTGGGTTTTCCGTGGTTGCATGTACATAATCCTGTGTTGGATTGGAAGTCTATATCTGTGAATAGTTGGGGTTGTCAGAGGGTTCATAATGAGGTTCCTTTAATGTCCATCTCCTCTTCTTTCTCTTCTGAAATTCCAGAATTTTTGTCTGATTTTCAGGATGTATTCAATGAGCCCAAGTCCAGTTCTCTTCCACCGCACAGGGACTGTGATTGTGCTATTGATTTGATTCCAGGCTGTAAGTTTCCTAAGGGCCGACTTTTCAACCTGTCTGTGCCTGAACATACCGCTATGCGGAGTTATATTAAGGAGTCTTTGGAGAAAGAGCATATTCGGCCATCTTCTTCATCGATGGGAGCAGGTTTTTTTTTTTTGCTAAGAAGGATGGCTCCTTGAGACCCTGTATTGATTATCGCTAGGGTTGAGTGACTTTTATTTTTATAGGATCGGGTCGGATTTCACGAAACCCGACTTTCTCAAAAGTCGGGTCGAGTGAAATCGGCCGATCCTATAAAAAAGTCGGGGTCGGGGTCGGCCGAAACGCGAAGCCCAATGCAGTGCAATGGGATACTATGGTTCCCAGGGTCTGAAGGAGAGGAAACTCTCCTTCAGGCCCTGGGATCCATATTTACGTGTAAAATAAAGAATTAAAATAAAAAAATTGATATACTCACCCTCTGACGCACCCTGGTAGTAACCGGCATCTTCCGTTCCTAAAAATGGCGCTTGAAAGACCTTTCGAATGCTTCACGGCTTGTGATTGGTCGCGGCGGCCCACGTGACCGCTGAGCGACCAATCACAAGCCGGTGACGTAATTCTCAGGTCCTGTTCTGGTTCTCAGGTACATGAGAATTATGTCACGGCTTGTGATTGGTCGCTGAGCGGTCACGTGGGCCGCCGCGACCAATCACAAAGCCGTGACGTCATCGGAAGGTCCTTCACGCTTTCATTCTTAAGAAGGAAGGCTGCCAGAAAGAAGCAGGGCGCGTACAAGGGTGAGTATATACCTAATAGGAATATACTCACCCTCGGCTTCTTTCCAGCAGCCTTCCTTCTTAAGAATGAATGCGTGAAGGACCTTCCGATGACGTCACGGCTTTGTGATTGGTCGTGGCGGCCCACGTGACCACTCAGCGACCAATCACAAGCCGTGACATAATTCTCATGTACCTGAGAACCAGAACAGGACCTGAGAATTACGTCACCGGCTTGTAATTGGTCGCTCAGCGGTCACGTGGGCCGCCGCGACCAATCACAAGCCGTGAAGCATTTGAAAGGTCTTTCAAGCGCCATTTTTAGGAACGGAAGATGCCGGTTACCAGCGGCGATGTCCAGGCTGCGTCGGAGAGGTGAGCATATCAATATTTTTTATTTTAATTCTTTATTTTACACTTAAATATGGATTCTGATACCGATTTCCGATATCGCAAACATATCGGAACTCGATATCGGAATCCCGATACCAGATTCAGAAGATCGCCGACCTCATGGCCGACCCCACAAAGTCGGTGACTTCTGAAAATGGTCGACCCGTTACGCTCAACCCTAATTATCGCCTCTTGAATAAGATCACGGTCAAGTTCCAATACCCTTTACCCTTGCTTTGTTTGCTAGGATTAAGGGGGCTAGTTGGTTTACAAGGATTGACCTTCGGGGGGCGTATAATCTTGTTCGTATTAAGCAGGGTGATGAATGGAAAACTGCGTTCAATACGCCCGAAGGTCATTTTGAATACCTTGTGATGCCGTTCGGGCTCACCAATGCTCCATCTGTTTTTCAATCTTTCATGCATGATATCTTCCGGACTTATATTGATAAATTCTTGATTGTATATCTGGACGATATTTTGATTTTTTCTGATGATTGGGAGTCTCATGTGGAGCAGGTCAGGATGGTGTTTCAGATCCTTCGTGACAATGCTTTGTTTGTGAAGGGGTCTAAGTGTCTCTTTGGGGTGCAAAAGGTTTCTTTTTTGGGTTTTATTTTTTCTCCCTCATCTATTGAGATGGACCCGGTCAAGGTTCAGGCCATTCATGATTGGATTCAACCCACGTCCGTAAAGAGCCTTCAGAAATTTTGGGGTTTTGCAAATTTTTATCGCCGTTTCGTTGCTAACTTTTCCAGCGTTTTTAAACCCTTGACCGATTTGACGAAGAAAGGCGCTGATGTGGCAAATTGGTCGTCTGCGGCTGTTTCTGCCTTTCAGGAGCTTAAATGTCGATTTACTTCTGCTCCGGTGTTGCGTCAACCTGATGTTTCTCTTCCGTTTCAGGTTGAGGTTGACGCTTCTGAGATTGGGGCAGGGGCCGTTTTGTCTCAGAGGGATCCTGCTGGTTCCTTGATGAAGCCGTGTGCCTTCTTTTCCCGTAAATTTTCACCTGCTGAACGTAATTATGATGTCGGCAATCGGGAGTTGTTGGATATGAAGTGGGCGTTTGAGGAGTGGCGACATTGGCATGAGGGAGCTAAGCACCGTATTGTGGTCTTGACCGAGCATAAGAATCTGATTTACCTTGAGTCTGCGAAACGGCTGAATCCTAGACAGGCTCGATGGTCCCTGTTTTTCTCCCGTTTTTATTTTGTGGTCTCGTATCTTCCGGGTTCTAAGAATATTAAGGCTGATGCCCTTTCTAGGAGTTTTTTGCCTGATTCTCCTGAGGTCCTGGAACCGGTCGGCATTTTGAAAGAAGGGGTGGTTCTTTCTGCTGTTTCCCCTGATTTACGACGGGTTCTTCAGGAATTTCAAGCTGACAGACCTGATCGCTGTCCAGTGGGGAAACTGTTTGTTCCTGACAGATGGACTAGTAGAGTGATTTCTGAGGTTCACTGTTCTGTGTTGGCTGGTCATCCTGGAATTTTCGGTACCAGAGACTTGGTTGGTAGGTCCTTTTGGTGGCCTTCTTTGTCACGTGATGTGCGTTCTTTTGTGCAGTCCTGTGGGACTTGTGTGCGGGCCAAGCCTTGCTGTTCCCATCCTAGTGGGTTGCTTTTGCCATTGCCGGTCCCTGAGAGGCCTTGGACGCATATTTCTATGGATTTTATTTCTGATTTTCCGGTTTCTCAGAAGATGTCGGTTATCTGGGTTGTTTGTGACTGGTTCTCTAAGATGGTTCATTTGGTGCCTTTTCCTAAATTGCCTTCCTCCTCAGATTTGGTTTTGTTGTTTTTTCAGCATGTGGTTCGTTTGCATGGTATTCCGGAGAATATTGTGTCTGACAGAGGTTCCCAGTTTGTTTCTAGGTTTTGGCGAGCCTTTTGTGCTAGGCTGGGCATTGATTTCTCTTTTTCCTCTGCATTTCATCCTCAGACAAATGGCCAAACCGAGCGAACTAATTAGACCTTGGAGACTTATTTGAGATGCTTTGTGTCTGCTGATCAGGATGATTGGGTGGCCTTTTTGCCATTGGCCGAGTTTGCCCTTAATAATCGGGCTAGTTCGGCTACTTTGGTTTCACCTTTTTTTTGTAATTTTGGTTTTCATCCTCGTTTTTCTTCTGGGCAGGTTGAGCCTTCTGACTGTCCTGGTGTAATACTATTGTAGGAACTCTAAGATTCTGGTAGCATGGGGCAATGAACAGACAGAGACGGGTTTCTTTAGTGCAAATAGTGTATTTGTAACACAGCAAAAACACACAAACAATATACTGATAATGAAACAAGTCCCTTAACCATATACAGCAAAACAGAAGAGTTCTTAGGCCAAAGTCCTTGGCAAGGTGAGTGAGACGGGTGACGTGCAGGTCCAAGCACAGCTGGTGCAGAAAGAGTCAAACATGAAGTATGAAGTAAACACAGGGAAGTCCAGAAACAAGTCCTCAGGTTAATCCCAGGTGTGGGATGAACACGGGTAAGTCCTGAAACAAGTTCTCAAGTTTATCTCAGTTGTGGCATAAACACGGGTAAGTCCAGAAACAAGTTCACATAAAGAATTATACTGGTGTAATTTCCAGCAGCTCCCACCGGGGGGAGTAAATAAGGATTAAGTAGCAAAACACAGTCTAAGTCCAGCAGCAAGCTCCAAACACAGTTCCCAAACAGAGTTCTTACCCGGAGGAGAGAACCAAGGGTTAAGTTCCCAAGCCAACAGACTGAGAGCGTAACTTACTTAGGCAGAGAATGTCCAGAGCCATGGGTAGAAGCACAGCAGACAAGCAGCTGAGCTGATGGAGAAACCAAGCAGAATACTCCAGCAGAGAGGCTGACACCTGACCCGGGTTTTAAACAAATGAACAGGAAGTAGGGCAGACAAAAACAGCAAACTCCATCTTAACAAAGGGCAAAATCATTCACAAGGTAACTTGGAAAACCCGGAATACTGACATTACTCCCCCCCCCTAGAAACGGCCTCAGGACGATCCTGGACCAGGCTTGTCTGGGTATCTACGATGAAATTGAGCAACCTTCAGGGGAGCATTGATGTTACTTACTGGTTCCCAAGAATCGTTTTCAGGAGAGTAACCCTGCCATCTAACCAGATACTGAAGTCGGTTCCTATGAAGTCTTGAATCGATAATGTCCTGTACAACAAATTGTTCTTCGCCATCAACCAACACTGGTGGAGGAGGAGGTACGGTACGTCCCTGAAATGTGTTGAGAGAGACTGGTTTTAATAAAGAAACATGAAATACTGGGTGTACCTTTAGAGTCCGTGGCAGCTTCAGCCGACAAGCAACAGAGCTCACAATCCCAGTGATCTTGAATGGACTGATGAACTTCTGCCCCAGCTTCTGCGAAGGAACACCCAATCTTAGATTCTTGGTAGACAACCAAACCGAGTCCCCTACCTTATACATGGGTGCCGGTTTCCGGAATCTATCAGCCGACTTCTTGTAACGCTCCTGTGCTGCGGTCAGGGAGTCTTTCAAAACTTCAAGATTACATTGCAACACTGTCACTCTGTCTTGAACTGCTGGTACCGAAGTAGCAACCGGAGACCTTGGCAAAATATTTGGATGATATCCCAAATTGGCGAAAAAAGGCGTTACCTTCGTGGAACTGCTCTGTGAGTTGTTATACGAGAATTCTGCTAACGGAAGAAGCTTCAGCCAATCATCCTGCAAATGACGGACGTAACAGCGTAGATATTGCTCCAAGGTTTGATTGGTTCGTTCGGTTTGCCCATTGGTCTGAGGATGGTATGCAGAAGACAAGCAAACATTAATGTGGAGTGCAGAACAAAATCCTTTCCAAAACCTAGAGGTAAATTGTATTCCCCGGTCAGAGATGATCTCATCTGGTACCCCATGCAGCCGGAAAACATTCTGGATAACCAGATCCACTGTCTCTGTAGCTGAGGGAAGACCACTGCAAGGAATAAAATGAGCAGCCTTCGTTAGACGGTCCACTACCACCAGAATAGTATTCTTACTGCCAGAGGTGGGTAACTATACAATAAAGTCCATTGAAATAGACCCCCAAGGGCGATATGGTATGGGTAATGGCTTAAGAAGGCCAGTAGGTGAAACACGAGGAACTTTGCACCGGGCACAAACCTCACAAGAGCGGACATAGTCATTTACATCCTTCAAACAGGTAGGCCACCAGAAAAAACGACTTAAAAATTCCTGCGTCTTCTGTACCCCCCGATGACCAGCCAATACGGAGTCATGGACCAATTTGAGAATTCGAAGTCTCACAGCCTCAGGGACATAAATACAGCAGTCTCTAAGCCATACACCATTCTGAAAGACAAGATTCACATTGTCAGGTGGGGCAGCAAGAAATACGTCACCATCATAGGCCAGCTTGATCTCCTCCCACAGGTCCCGGTCCTGGAGCACTCCTATGAAATTGGCATCCGACAAGATGGTCTTAGACGGGGTCCCAGGCACGGAGTCCATCGTGTGGATTCGGGATAGTGCATCGGCCTTCCCATTACGTGAACCTGGGCGGTACAAGATGACAAAATCAAACTGGTTTAGGAACAAACTCCACCTGGCTTGTCGAGGAGAGAGACATCTGGCGGACTTGAGGAATTCCAGATTACAGTGATCTGTGAGCACTACTACCTGTTGAGTTGCTCCCTGCAAATGGTGTCTCCATTCCTTAAAAGCGGAAATGATTGCCAAAAGTTCCTTATCTGCAATATCATAATTCAGTTCAGCAGATGATAACCTGCGAGAAAAGAAGGCACACGGGTGCAGCAAACCTTTATCTCCGGTTCGTTGTGAGAGGATTGCTCCCAGTGCACAGTCAGAAGCGTCCACCTCCACGACAAAAGGCAGTGCAGGGTCCGGGTGTGTCAATATCGGAGCCGTGGTAAAACAAACCTTTAGGCGATCAAAGGCTTCCTGGGTTTGCGGAGACCATAGAAACTTCTTCCCCTTCTTAGTGAGGAGAGTGATGGGACGGACAATTTCCGAAAAATTCCGGATAAAACGTCTATAAAAGTTAGCAAAACCAATGAATCTTTGTACCTCTTTAACGTTTCCTGGTACCGGCCAATCTATGATCGCCTGGATCTTGCTGGACTCCATATTCAATCCCTGAGGAGAAATAACATAGCCTAAAAATTGAGTCTTGGAGCAATGAAATTCACACTTTTCGAGTTTGATATACAAATGGTTATCTCTCAAACGTCTGAGCACGGTCTTGACATGTTCCTGGTGTTCCTGTAGAGAATCAGAGAAAATCAAGATGTCATCCAGGTAAATGACTACATAATGATCCAGTAAATCCCTGAAAATATCGTTGGCCAAGTGTTGGAAAGCAGCAGGAGCGTTACAGAGTCCGAATGGCATCACTAAATATTCAAAATGTCCATACCGACATCTGAAAGCTGTCTTCCATTCATCTCCGGGACGTATACGGAGTAAATTATATGCCCCGCGAAGATCTAATTTGGTGAATATTTTAGCTTGGTGAACTCTCTCCAACAATTCAGGAATTAACGGCAATGGGTACCTGTTACGGATGGTTACCATGTTTAGCTCCCGATAGTCAATACACGGTCTTAGAGTGCCATCTTTTTTCTTTACAAAGAATATGGGGGCGCCTGCTGGTGAAGAAGATGGTCGGATAAACCCCTTGGCTAAATTCTCATCAATATACTCCCATAATGTCTTTAATTCTGGAGCTGCCAACGGGTAAACATGGCCAAAAGGAATCGCTGCCCCGGGAAGCAGCTCTATGGGGCAGTCATATGGTCTGTGTGGAGGGAGTTGGTCTGCCTTCCTCTTGTCACAAATGTCTGAAAATTCCTGGTAAACCAGAGGGAGAGTAGATACCTGTTTCGTTTCCTCCAAATTCTGGGTAGCTGGAGCCGTTACCGTTGGACTGATGGTATGGCTACACTTCGGAAGGAAAGATACCTCCTTGGTTTCCCAATTGATGTTTGGATTCTGTGTCCGTAACCAGGGAATTCCTAAAATTACAGGAAAATGAGGAGAAGATATTAACATAAATGATAGGGTTTCCAGATGGTCTGGTTCCATCTTACACTTCAGAAGCACCATCTCCCGGTCTACTGGCCCAGAAATTAATGGAGAACCATCCACCGTTTCCATGTTGACTGGTGAGGCTCTTAGCTGTGTCTTAATACCATGTTCCCTGGCAAAAGAAGAATCCATGAAATTTCCACCTGCTCCAGAGTCTATCATAGCAGAACTTGGTATCCACTGTCCCTCCCACAGAATCTGAATAGGAAGAGAACAATGTGAGTATTTCTCCCCTTGATCTTTAGGGGAAGTCGACATCACTGTAAGGGGAACCACAGCATCTAGATGTAAACTGGTCTCTGAGACTTCTGACTCAGTGTCCGTATTGTCATAATCCCCTACTGCCGCCAACACCTTGTTTGGTCGCCTGGGACATTTAGGACAATTAATAAGGAAATGATCCGATTGACCACAGTAAAAGCATAAGCGTTCACGAAAGCGATATTCACGGCGTTCGTTACTCTCACGTTTCTGTAGTGAGTCCACTTGCATAGGCACCTCCTCAGCCTCCCGCGGGTTCTTGCTGTTAGGTTCCCTAGACGGAAGAGTAAAATTAGTGATGCGATTTACAGCTGCCCATTTCTCTTGTCTGCGTTCAGTTAGGTGGATATCAATACGCACACAGTGTTGTAAAAATAACTCATACTCCTGTGGAGACTCTGAGCGAGCTAGCTCATCCTTGATTGTACTGGACAACCCTTTCCTGAAAATTGGTAATAAAGCATTTTCATCCCAGTTGGTATCCACTACTAACCTCTTAAATTCAGTAATATATTCTATGACTGAACGTTTCCCCTGGCGTAAGGAAAGCAAGGATTTTTCAGCGGAGGCACGGCGGTTGGGATCATCAAACATTTGCGCCATAGCTGCCAGAAAATCATCCAAATTATTTAGACGGACATCGCGACTTTCAACCATAGGATTTGCCCAAGCCAGTGCCCGTGATGTCAACAACATAATAATACATAGTACCTTAGATCTATCAGACTGATAGTAAGAAGCATGTACGGTACATCAAAAAATAATATACATTGATTAACAAACCCACGGAATTGACTTCGGTCACCATTAAACCGGAAAGGAGGCAATTTAGGCATACTGGTAGGTGGTGTACGCTGAACAGGTGGTGTATGCTGAGCAGGTGGTGTAACCTGGGCGTCTATCAAGGTACGTAAATCTTGGAGAGCCTGACCAAACACCTGCGCATTGTGGTTAGCCCGGGAGTCCATGTCTCTAATTTTACTTTGTACAGCCGCCACCTCCTGCTGCAAGGAGTTAATCATAGCAAACATCTTGTCTACCCGTGTCTCTGTCATTGCCCCAGCAGAATCTTTTTTTAGGCTGGAGTATCCTGCAATACTATTGTAGGAACTCTAAGATTCTGGTAGCATGGGGCAATGAACAGACAGAGACGGGTTTCTTTAGTGCAAATAGTGTATTTGTAACACAGCAAAAACACACAAACAATATACTGATAATGAAACATGTTATGGTTCTCAATGGCAAGAGAACATAGCCCAGCAAACATAAGAACTAGCTCTTGGAAGGATGGAAACTAAACTGACCATGAACTAAACCTGCCGCACAACTAACAGTAGCCGGGTAGCGTTGCCTGCGTTTTATCCCTAGACGCCCAGCGCCGGCCGGAGGACTAACTAATCCTGGCAGAGGAAAATATAGTCCTGGCTCACCTCTAGAGATATTTCCCCGAAAGGCAGACAGAGGCCCCCACATATATTGGCGGTGATTTTAGATGAAAATGACAAACGTAGTATGAAAATAGGTTTAGCAAAATTGAGGTCCGCTTACTAGATAGCAGGAAGACAGAAAGGGGACTTTCATGGTCAGCTGAAAACCCTATCAAAATACCATCCTGAAATTACTTTAAGACTCTAGTATTAACTCATAACATCAGAGTGGCAATTTCAGATCACAAGAGCTTTCCAGACACAGAAACGAAACTACAGCTGTGAACTGGAACAAAATGCAAAAACAAACAAGGACTAAAGTCCAACTTAGCTGGGAGTTGTCTAGCAGCAGGAACATGCACAGAAAGGCTTCTGATTACAATGTTGACCGGCATGGAAGTGACAGAGGAGCAAGGCTAAATAGCGACTCCCACATCCTGATGGAAACAGGTGAACAGAGGGGATGATGCACACCAGTTCAATTCCACCAGTGGCCACCGGGGGAGCCCAAAATCCAATTTCACAACAGTACCCCCCCCTCAAGGAGGGGGCACCGAACCCTCACCAGAACCACCAGGGCGATCAGGATGAGCCCTATGAAAGGCACGGACCAGATCGGAGGCATGAACATCAGAGGCAGTCACCCAAGAATTATCCTCCTGACCGTATCCCTTCCATTTGACCAGATACTGGAGTTTCCGTCTGGAAACACGGGAGTCCAAGATTTTTTCCACAACGTACTCCAACTCGCCCTCAACCAACACCGGAGCAGGAGGCTCAACGGAAGGCACAACCGGTACCTCATACCTGCGCAATAATGACCGATGAAAAACATTATGAATAGAAAAAGATGCAGGGAGGTCCAAACGGAAGGACACAGGGTTAAGAATCTCCAATATCTTGTACGGGCCGATGAACCGAGGCTTAAACTTAGGAGAAGAAACCCTCATAGGGACAAAACGAGAAGACAACCACACCAAGTCCCCAACACAAAGCCGAGGACCAACCCGACGCCGGCGGTTGGCAAAAAGCTGAGTCTTCTCCTGGGACAACTTCAAATTGTCCACTACCTGCCCCCAAATCTGATGCAACCTCTCCACCACAGCATCCACTCCAGGACAATCCGAAGATTCCACCTGACCAGAAGAAAATCGAGGATGAAACCCCGAATTACAGAAAAAAGGAGACACCAAGGTGGCAGAGCTGGCCCGATTATTGAGGGCAAACTCCGCCAAAGGCAAAAAAGCAACCCAATCATCCTGATCTGCAGACACAAAACACCTCAAATATGTCTCCAAGGTCTGATTCGTCCGCTCGGTCTGGCCATTAGTCTGAGGATGGAAAGCAGACGAGAAAGACAAATCTATGCCCATCCTAGCACAGAATGCTCGCCAAAATCTAGACACGAATTGGGTTCCTCTGTCAGAAACGATATTCTCCGGAATACCATGCAAACGGACCACATTTTGAAAAAACAGAGGAACCAACTCGGAAGAAGAAGGCAACTTAGGCAGGGGAACCAAATGGACCATCTTAGAGAAACGGTCACACACCACCCAGATGACAGACATCTTCTGAGAAACAGGAAGATCCGAAATAAAATCCATCGAGATGTGCGTCCAGGGCCTCTTCGGGATAGGCAAGGGCAACAACAATCCACTAGCCCGAGAACAACAAGGCTTGGCCCGAGCACAAACGTCACAAGACTGCACGAAGCCTCGCACATCTCGAGACAGGGAAGGCCACCAGAAGGACCTTGCCACCAAATCCCTGGTACCAAAGATTCCAGGATGACCTGCCAACGCAGAAGAATGAACCTCAGAAATGACTTTACTGGTCCAATCATCAGGAACAAACAGTCTACCAGGTGGGCAACGATCAGGTCTATCCGCCTGAAACTCCTGCAAGGTCCGCCGCAGGTCTGGAGAAACGGCAGACAATATCACTCCATCCTTAAGGATACCTGTAGGTTCAGAATTACCAGGGGAGTCAGGCTCAAAACTCCTAGAAAGGGCATCCGCCTTAACATTCTTAGAACCCGGCAGGTAGGACACCACAAAATTAAACCGAGAGAAAAACAACGACCAGCGCGCCTGTCTAGGATTCAGGCGTCTGGCGGACTCAAGATAAATTAGATTTTTGTGGTCAGTCAATACCACCACCTGATGTCTAGCCCCCTCAAGCCAATGACGCCACTCCTCAAAAGCCCACTTCATGGCCAAAAGCTCCCGATTCCCAACATCATAATTCCGCTCGGCGGGCGAAAATTTACGCGAGAAAAAAGCACAAGGTCTCATCACGGAGAAATCGGAACTTCTCTGCGACAAAACCGCCCCAGCTCCGATTTCAGAAGCGTCGACCTCAACCTGAAAAGGAAGAGCAACATCAGGCTGACGCAACACAGGGGCGGAAGAAAAGCGGCGCTTAAGCTCCCGAAAGGCCTCCACAGCAGCAGGGGACCAATCAGCAACATCAGCACCCTTCTTAGTCAAATCAGTCAATGGTTTAACAACATCAGAAAAACCAGCAATAAATCGACGATAAAAGTTAGCAAAGCCCAAAAATTTCTGAAGACTCTTAAGAGAAGAGGGTTGCGTCCAATCACAAATAGCCTGAACCTTGACAGGATCCATCTCGATGGAAGAGGGGGAAAAAATATATCCCAAAAAGGAAATCTTTTGAACCCCAAAAACGCACTTAGAACCCTTCACACACAAGGAATTAGACCGCAAAACTTGAAAAACCCTCCTGACCTGCTGGACATGAGAGTCCCAGTCATCCGAAAAAATCAAAATATCATCCAGATACACAATCATAAATTTATCCAAATAATCACGGAAAATGTCATGCATAAAGGACTGAAAGACTGAAGGGGCATTTGAAAGACCAAAAGGCATCACCAAATACTCAAAGTGGCCCTCGGGCGTATTAAATGCGGTTTTCCACTCATCCCCCTGCTTAATTTGCACCAAATTATACGCCCCACGGAGATCTATCTTAGAGAACCACTTGGCCCCCTTTATGCGAGCAAACAAATCAGTAAGCAGTGGCAACGGATATTGATATTTAACCGTGATTTTATTCAAAAGCCGATAATCAATACACGGCCTCAAAGAGCCATCTTTCTTAGCCACAAAGAAAAAACCGGCTCCTAAGGGAGATGACGAAGGACGAATATGTCCCTTTTCCAAGGACTCCTTTATATATTCTCGCATAGCAGCATGTTCAGGCACAGACAGATTAAATAAACGACCCTTAGGGTATTTACTACCCGGAATCAAATCTATGGCACAATCGCACTCCCGGTGCGGAGGTAATGAACCAAGCTTAGGTTCTTCAAAAACGTCACGATATTCAGTCAAGAATTCAGGAATCTCAGAGGGAATAGATGATGAAATGGAAACCACAGGTACGTCCCCATGCGTCCCCTTACATCCCCAGCTTAACACAGACATAGCTTTCCAGTCAAGGACTGGGTTATGCGATTGCAACCATGGCAATCCAAGCACCAACACATCATGTAGGTTATACAGCACAAGAAAGCGAATAATCTCCTGGTGATCCGGATTAATCCGCATAGTTACTTGTGTCCAGTATTGTGGTTTATTACTAGCCAATGGGGTGGAGTCAATCCCCTTCAGGGGTATAGGAGTTTCAAGAGGCTCCAAATCATACCCACAGCGTTTGGCAAAGGACCAATCCATAAGACTCAAAGCGGCGCCAGAATCGACATAGGCATCCGCGGTAATAGATGATAAAGAACAAATCAGGGTCACAGATAGAATAAACTTAGACTGTAAAGTGCCAATTGAAACAGACTTATCAAGCTTCTTAGTACGCTTAGAGCATGCTGATATAACATGAGTTGAATCACCGCAATAGAAGCACAACCCATTTTTTCGTCTGAAATTCTGCCGTTCACTTCTGGACAGAATTCTATCACATTGCATATTCTCTGGCGTCTTCTCAGTAGACACCGCCAAATGGTGCACAGGTTTGCGCTCCCGCAGACGCCTATCGATCTGGATAGCCATTGTCATGGACTCATTCAGACCCGCAGGCACAGGGAACCCCACCATAACATCCTTAATGGCATCAGAGAGACCCTCTCTGAAATTCGCCGCCAGGGCGCACTCATTCCACTGAGTAAGCACAGCCCATTTACGGAATTTCTGGCAGTATATTTCAGCTTCGTCTTGCCCCTGAGATAGAGACATCAAGGCCTTTTCAGCCTGAAGCTCTAACTGAGGTTCCTCATAAAGCAACCCCAAGGCCAGAAAAAACGCATCCACATTGAGCAACGCAGGATCCCCTGGAGCCAATGCAAAAGCCCAATCCTGAGGGTCGCCCCGGAGCAAGGAAATCACAATCCTGACCTGCTGAGCAGGATCTCCAGCAGAGCGAGATTTCAGGGACAAAAACAACTTGCAATTATTTTTGAAATTTTGAAAGCAAGATCTATTCCCCGAGAAAAATTCAGGCAAAGGAATTCTAGGTTCAGATATGGGAACATGAACAACAAAATCTTGTAAATTTTGAACTTTAGTGGTGAGATTATTCAAACCTGCAGCTAAACTCTGAATATCCATTTTAAACAGGTGAACACAGAGCCATTCCAGGATTAGAAGGAGAGAGAGAGAGAAAGGCTGCAATATAGGCAGACTTGCAAGAGATTCAATTACAAGCACACTCAGAACTGAAGAGAAAAAAAAAAAAAAAAAAAATCTTCAGCAGATTTCTCTTTTCTCTCCTTTCTCTGTCAATTAATTTAACCCTTTTCTGGCCGGTCAAACTGTTATGGTTCTCAATGGCAAGAGAACATAGCCCAGCAAACATAAGAACTAGCTCTTGGAAGGATGGAAACTAAACTGACCATGAACTAAACCTGCCGCACAACTAACAGTAGCCGGGTAGCGTTGCCTGCGTTTTATCCCTAGACGCCCAGCGCCGGCCGGAGGACTAACTAATCCTGGCAGAGGAAAATATAGTCCTGGCTCACCTCTAGAGATATTTCCCCGAAAGGCAGACAGAGGCCCCCACATATATTGGCGGTGATTTTAGATGAAAATGACAAACGTAGTATGAAAATAGGTTTAGCAAAATTGAGGTCCGCTTACTAGATAGCAGGAAGACAGAAAGGGGACTTTCATGGTCAGCTGAAAACCCTATCAAAATACCATCCTGAAATTACTTTAAGACTCTAGTATTAACTCATAACATCAGAGTGGCAATTTCAGATCACAAGAGCTTTCCAGACACAGAAACGAAACTACAGCTGTGAACTGGAACAAAATGCAAAAACAAACAAGGACTAAAGTCCAACTTAGCTGGGAGTTGTCTAGCAGCAGGAACATGCACAGAAAGGCTTCTGATTACAATGTTGACCGGCATGGAAGTGACAGAGGAGCAAGGCTAAATAGCGACTCCCACATCCTGATGGAAACAGGTGAACAGAGGGGATGATGCACACCAGTTCAATTCCACCAGTGGCCACCGGGGGAGCCCAAAATCCAATTTCACAACAGAAACAAGTCCCTTAACCATATACAGCAAAACATAAGAGTTCTTAGGCCAAAGTCCTTGGCAAGGTGAGTGAGACGGGTGACGTGCAGGTCCAAGCACAGCTGGTGCAGAAAGTGTCAAATCCGGGTATGAAGTAAACACAGGGAAGTCCAGAAACAAGTCCTCAGGTTAATCCCAGGTGTGGGATGAACACGGGTAAGTCCTGAAACAAGTTCTCAAGTTTATCTCAGTTGTGGCATAAACACGGGTAAGTCCAGAAACAAGTTCACATAAAGAATTATACTGGTGTAATTTCCAGTAGCTCCCACCGGGGGGAGTAAATAAGGATTAAGTAGCAAAACACAGTCTAAGTCCAGCAGCAAGCTCCAAACACAGTTCCCAAACAGAGTTCTTACCCGGAGGAGAGAACCAAGGGTTAAGTTCCCAAGCCAACAGACTGAGAGCGTAACTTACTTAGGCAGAGAATGTCCAGAGCCATGGGTAGAAGCACAGCAGACAAGCAGCTGAGCTGATGGAGAAACCAAGCAGAATACTCCAGCAGAGAGGCTGACACCTGACCCGGGTTTTAAACAAATGAACAGGAAGTAGGGCAGACAAAAACAGCAAACTCCATCTTAACAAAGGGCAAAATCATTCACAAGGTAACTTGGAAAACCCGGAATACTGACACCTGGTGTGGATTCTGTGGTTGACAGGTTGCAGCAGATTTGGACTCAGGTGGTGGACAATTTGGTGTTGTCTCAAGAGAAGGCTCAACATTTTGCTAACCGTCGTCGGGGTGTTGGTTCCCGGCTTCGAGTTGGGGATCTGGTCTGGTTATCTTCCCGTCATGTTCCTATGAAAGTTTTTTTTCCTAAGTTTAAGCCTCGGTTTATTGGTCCTTATAGGATTTCTGAGATTATTAATTCGGTGTCTTTTCGATTGGCGCTTACGACCTCTTTTGCTATCCATAATGTCTTCCATAGATCTTTATTGTGGAAATATGTGGTACCCGTTGTTCCCTCTGTTGATCCTCCGGCCCCTGTGTTGGTTGATGGGGAGTTGGAGTATGTGGTTGAGAAGATTTTGGATTCTTGTTTTTCGAGGCGGAGGCTTCAGTATCTTGTCAAATGGAAGGGTTATGGCCAGGAGGCTAATTCTTGGGTTTTTGCCTCCGATGTCCATGCTGCTGATTTGGTTCATGCTTTTCATCTGGCTCGTCCTGATCGGCCTGGGGGCTCTGGTGAGGGTTCGGTGACCCCTCCTCAAGGGGGGGTACTGTTGTGAATTCTGCTTTTGGGCTCCCTCCGGTGGTTGTAAGTGGTAATGCAGTTATCTCTGAGTTGCAGCCTTGGTCAGGTGTATCAGATGATTGCAGTTCTGACTGGGGTATTAAGGCGTGCAGGATTCATTAGTCCTTGCCAGTTGTCCATTGTTTTTGGAGGTTTTCTCCTTGCCTGGTTCCTTATGCCTTGCTGCCAAATCTGCAAAGATAAGTTTCTGGTTTTTGTGGCACACATGCTGTGTGCTTATGATTTAGTGCTATTCAGTGTTTTTTTGTCCAGATTAGATTGTATCAGTATTTTCTCAGTCTTGTTGGATTCTCAGGAGTGCAGATATACATTCCATATCTTTAGTTAGATATTGGAACTTTTTGTATTTTCTGCTGTGGATATTTTTAGAGTTTTAATACTGACCGCTTAGTATTCTGTCCTATCTTTCCCTGTTTAGCTAGAGTGGCCTCTTTTGCTGAAATCTGTTTTTCTGCCTGTGTGTGTCTTTCCTCTCCTATTCACAGTCAATATTTGTGGGGGGCTGCCTATCCTTTGGGGTTCTGCTCTGAGGCAAGTAAGTATTCCGATTTCCATCTATAGGGGTATTTAGTCCTCCGGCTGTGTCGAGGTGTCTAGGGTTTTGTTAGGCACACCCCACGGCTACTTCTAGTTGCGGTGTTAGTTCAGGGTTTGCGGTCAGTACAGATTCCACTTCTCCTGAGAAAGTTTCATGCAGCTCCAAAGCCACCGGATCATAACAGACAACATGGTTTTTGTTTAAGACCTGATGTAAGATACAACTAAAGTCAGTGTACCTTAGCTTAACGTTTAGTTTTCCTAGGGTGTTAAGTAGCTGCGAGGGTTGTATGTTTCTCTTTTGAATTGTAGAAAACTGGTAGGGGTGTCTGTATAGAAAACAGAAGCAATTGACTAGGAAAAGAAAATTGCATTCATTTTGTGGGGTTCAGGAGAGTTGAGGCATTAGCTAATTACTGGGCAGCTGAAGAAAGGTCAACAGGGGGAGGTCATCCTGAAGTAAAATTATAAAGAATGAGTGAGTTTGGGGGGACAGGGAAGCATCAAATAAGGATGTTTATTAACTCCACTGGGAGATCTCCCAGATCGTATTGTTCCTTTTATCCCATTTTAGGTATCTACAGTATGTAGAAGAGCACCTATCACTCCAGAGAAGAAGTATTGACCTTTGCCCAGATGCCCCTGAGAGACTCCAGAACATCCCTCTTACATTTGGTGCCGAGCTGAAACATCTCCTCTCAGATTTCTGCCATGAGGAGGAGGCTGTAATAAAATCCAACGCCACTTCGTCCTGTCATTTTCCTCCTGGTCATTATTTTATATATATTGGACTGTTAATGTCTGCAGGAGTACCAAAAGACTGGACACCCAACTGCAAGGAAGTCGGGCTGAGCACCAGTTACTCAGCCGGAGAAGGGGGTTAAGGACATAAGAAAAATCCAGTCCTTTACCCCGAATCCAATATATATTGTATATAAATACCGGTAATGATGTTATATTCATTGTTGTGTTGGGTAGTAATTCCATATGTGTGCATATAGACACTTTAGGTGTAAGTCCAGGACTACCTGTACATTGACATACTCAGTAAGTGTGTTCATGTGAAGGTGTTCATGCATTTACAGCCAGTAGATAACTCCAACTGTACGTGGATCAATGATCTTTATGTGCATTATGGATCAGTAGCAGCCATGCTATTTTAGCTTAAGTCTCTATATGCATTTTGGAATTGTAATATATGTGTTTTGTGTGAGTGGGGAAAAAGAGTGAGGTTCTCTAGGGACATGTCCCTACAGCTTCTAAGTTATTTGCCACTTTAACCCTAGCAATGGTGAAGTTTGTAAGGGATGGACTGAATGTCGGTTAGAATTAGACAGTGTAATTTTCCCGCAGTCCACTTAGGTATTGTGACATCACTCCCTACTTTAGAAATTATGATCTGCCTAGTAAAGATCTGCGTGTCTGTCCATGGAGGAACCTCATCAACTATCTTCAATCAAGATTACAGAAGAGCCTGATGGAAGCTGTGTCTGATGCATGTCTGATGAAAGTCGTTCCCAGTGCCTGTCCAGTCGTTTCCATTGCCTGAGTACGTGAAAAAAAAAAAAAAAAAAACTGTGACACCCAGCAGTCTCATCTTGGCAGACATACTCAAAATCCTGCTGAGTCAAGCTATAGGAGAGTAACGTGAAGTCTGGCAGGGTGACTGGTGCTCACAGGATGATGTTGACTGACCTATGGACTGTGAGAGTGAAGCCGTTCCAGAGTCTCATCGGTCACAACTGGAGAAAGATGACATTTGACATTGGGATATGCTAACACCTGAAGTCCGGTAACGACCACAGAGAAAAGACATAGCAAAAAGACTTTGATAACAAAAGACTCAAGAAAGAAGAAGGTGTACTCTGTGGATAGAGATGTGGGTTACAGTGAACGGCAGGGAAGAGCTGATGGCCATGTGGATGATGTCTAGGTACCTAAGTGCAGAATTATGCTTCATTCCATCCTGAACTGTCACTAGTTATAATTGGGGTTGGGAAAGCAAATAAATCCCCCCTTCAAAAAAAAAAAGTCCCTCAAATTTCATTGTCGTGTTCTCGACAACAGGGGGAATGTAGAAGAGGAAGTGCCCCAAAATGTATATCTTTATATAGAGATGTGTTTAGTGCATGTTTTGGGTACTTCCCCCACATGTATACCACATGGAGCAAAGCCCTCCCCCCTCAAGCCTGCTGTAGACCATGAGTTGGAAATACACCGAGGAGGTGTATCTTAGTGGACAATAGACTCGTGACCTCATCTCACACACCTGGGGCTGGACACATAAAAGGCACAAGACACATGTGCTCTGGCTCTCTCTTGCTGTGTCTGGATTTCCTGGAATCACCATGGATGGTGGATAAGTATACTCTGTATCCCCTTTTCTTACTAGGCCCTGTAACCTCCTTAGGGTTAGTAAGCTATAGATTGGGAGGGCTGATGTTGCATGTGTGATTTGGGTAATTTAGACAGGTAATTCCGGGTGGGTTATTACTATGTGATATTGTTATATTACTGCATACTGTAGTGATATTACTGTATTAGAGTTGTAGTATCTGTATATTGTGTGTATATACACTCACTGGCCACTTTATTAGGTACACCTGTCCAACTTCTTGTTAACACTTAATTTCTAATCAGCCAATCACATGGCGGCAACTCAGTGCATTTAGGCATGTAGACATGGTCAAGACAATCTCCTGCAGTTCAAACCGAGCATCAGTATGGGGAAGAAAGGTGATTTGAGTGCCTTTGAACGTGGCATGGTTGTTGGTGCCAGAAGGGCTGGTCTGAGTATTTCAGAAACTGCTGATCTACTGGGATTTTCACGCACAACCATCTCTAGGGTTTACAGAGAATGGTCCGAAAAAGAAAAAACATCCAGTGAGTGGCAGTTCTGTGGGCGGAAATGCCTTGTTGATGCCAGAGGTCAGAGGAGAATGGGCAGACTGGTTCGAGCTGATAGAAAGGCAACAGTGACTCAAATCGCCACCCGTTACAACCAAGGTAGGCCTAAGAGCATCTCTGAACGCACAGTGCGTCGAACTTTGAGGCAGATGGGCTACAGCAGCAGAAGACCACACTGGGTACCACTCCTTTCAGCTAAGAACAGGAAACTGAGGCTACAATTTGTACAAGCTCATCGAAATTGGACAGTAGAAGATTGGAAAAACGTTGCTTGGTCTGATGAGTCTCGATTTCTGCTGCGACATTCGGATGGTAGGGTCAGAATTTGGCGTAAACAACATGAAAGCATGGATCCATCCTGCCTTGTATGGAGCATCTTTGGGATGTGCAGCCGACAAATCTGCGGCAACTGTGTGATGCCATCATGTCAATATGGACCAAAATCTCTGAGGAATGCTTCCAGCACCTTGTTGAATCTATGCCACGAAGAATTGAGGCAGTTCTGAAGGCAAAAGGGGGTCCAACCCGTTACTAGCATGGTGTACCTAATAAAGTGGCCGGTGAGTGTATATATATATATATATATATATATATATATATATATATATATATATATATATATATATATATATATATTTATTTATAGTCACCAGCTTGATTATAAAGAGATATGTATGTTATATACTGCAGACTTGTGTGTGTGTGTAATAATTATCCTTTATTGTTACACTGTTTTGTCTCAGTTAGTATATAGTATAAGGTAAAGATAACGTTGTGGTATTATTAAGTGGATATTAATTGTTAATAGCCAAGTTCGGCGTTAATAGTTAAAATCGGTCCTCAATAGAGGCGTAGGGAGGTCCCCCACTTTAGTAATTTGTGGAGGGAAAACCCTACCCTTTTACACATATCTATTTTAATCTTATTTAGCCGGTTTCTCACCTCTTCTTGGGTTAGATTGGTGACCCTTAATATAGGGTTTTCTTTGGCTCTCGGCATTTCTCCCAGAATTTAATCTTTCACAGTGAATACCATGGAGAAGAAGACGCTTAATATATTAGCTTTTTCCTCATCATCTACAACCATTCTTTACTCACAATTTTTTTAAGGGGCCTACACTTTCACTTATGATTCTTTCACTATTGATATAGTTAAAGAATAGTTTGGGTTAGTTTTACTCTCCTTAGCAATGTGCTTCTCTGTTTCCTTTTTGACAGCTTTAATTAGTTTTTTAGATAAAGTATTTTTCTCTCTATAGTTTTTTAGAGCTTTAACTGTGCCATCCTGCTTTAGTAGTGCAAATGCTTTCTTTTTACTGTTAATTGCCTGTCTTACTTCTTTGTTTAGTCACATTGGGTTTTTCCTATTTCTTGTCCTTTTATTCCCACAAGGTATAAACTGCTTACAGTGCCTATTTAGGATGTTCTTAAACATTTCCCATTTATTAATGGGCAATGCACTCTACTCGACTAAAAATGTCCTGTAGAGCTTAAACCATGTGCTCCACATCTATAGATGACAGGGCAACAGCCTCTGGGTTGCGGGTGGCAAAGTTAACCAGGGTAAGGTAGAACATCTCTCCGCTGTGGCTAGGGACAGCTAAGGGGCCCACTAAATTGATGGCAGCCCTATGGAATAGTTCAACTATCAAGGGCATTTATTGGAATAGGGTGTTCCCCCTAATCGTTGAAAAAACAGACAAGTTCTGTATTTCTGCCTCTCTTGAGCGACCCTTGTCCAAAAGTAAGTACGCAGCATATGGGCCCAAATCTCTTTGACCCCATGTGCCCAGCTGCAGGTACATTGTGAGCCACGCACAGGGGTTAGGATCAGTACAACATGAGCTGATGGACAATGGTCCAGGGTTTCTCCAGGCATGTTGTTGGCTTTTTCCAATATAAGGGTCCATTCTCCAATCTCTACAACTCCCCGTGATTTCTTTCCCCCAGGTCCAGCCTCTGTATTGCAGACAAGATCTAGGGTGGGGACCGTGAGTTGGGCTTGCCTAAACTCCTTGCAATCTACGCCCCTAGTTCAATGGCCCTAGTCTGGTCATGTGTACTCCCCACTGTCAGTTTAGAGGAGGATGATGGAGGCTTGAAGTGTGGGTTATCATCGGGAGGGTTGGCTGAAGGATCCATATGACAGTGTTGCTTGGCTTAGTTGTGGGTGAACTATGACAATTTGGCTGGACATGATATACAAAAGAGAACAATTGGCATCTAAAATACTTCATAATATAACAATGAATCATTTATTAAACATGTGGCTAAACATATGTGAAACAAGACATGAACTGGGTGTCAGGACTATGAACATTTTTTACCTTTTGTGCATTACTGCCCTTATCCAAGATGTCATCTTTGGTCTCATGTGCACTGTGTCTTCCTGCTATAAAACTCCACCCCAGCCTTCAGTCTGTGCTAGAGTATTCTGCCTTGCATCCAGCTCCTGACCTCTGATTACTTCCTGGCTAAATACCTGCTCCTGTGAACCTGTGTGGTGATTCTGCTACTCTGCTCTGAGTTCCTGCTGCATACACAAGTTTCCAGTAATCCTCCTTCATCTGCTGCTCGTGTTTACTTCATCTGCATTTGCTGGACATGTAAGCTGTTGCTGCTCTGCAAGAACCTTAGACTATTACCCAGGCCTCCCTGGTTGAGCTAAGATATGATTTGAACTGCCTAAAGCAGTAGCATATCTATCTGTGTTTGGACTAAGACAAGGATTTATTTGTGTCAAGTATCCTCAAGAATAACTGTGCTTCATAGACTTTCTGCTTGATTGCATTTTCCTCTGAAGTTTCCTATAGACTGCTAAGCTGCATTTATTATTTGCACCAAGTGTTGTGGACTTGAGTTTCTCTCTGCACCTGTTTGAATCACCGTGTTATAATATAGACTTTACCACTTATAAAACTGTGTCCTGTAGTTGTCTTGTTCCACGCAAAGAGTCTCCTGAATTATCCCCTATAATTATTACAGGATACTCTAGCCATAAAAAAAGGAGACTGCTGGAACAATGACTGCAGAAAGAAGATTAGAGCAGGTGTTTTCCATAATTAGATCACTGCAGAAAGATGTGGAAGGTCTGCAAAAGAAGTTTGGAAGCTTTGAACACAATCAACAAGTGTTTGGACAAACTTTGCAGGGCTTAAGCAACCGCATGGCAGCCCAGGAAAACAAACTTGCTGGCATAGAGTCCAAGTATGGATGGGCTTTTCAGGACATAAGCACGCAAATAGCTGCACAAGTGACTTTACCCTCTGGGCAACCGCCACCAGCTAGCCCACCTAAGTTGCCCCCATTCAGATTTAATGGTGATCGCGACAAATTTTGTGGCTTTGTGAATCAATGTATGCTATATTTTGATGTGCATGCTGACCGTTTTCCTACTGATAGATCCAAAGTATTGTGTGTGATAATGCTACTGACCTCACGAGTGCTCGACTGGGTGAATCCGATGATTGAGTCTCGTGACCCACAGTTAAATAACTTGGACATTGATTCTTCCTTGCTAAACATAGCACCATAACCAGTCTTTAGTGCACAGGACACATGTCAGGGTTGTAGCGTTCTGACAATTACCTGATTGTTCACCAGCTTTCATGGAAGTCTTACAGGTGATAGAAAACCACTGGAACATGATAAAACATAATAACACAGTTCATCTTAGCATCATAGGATCATAGTCCTCCAATTGTGGTTGTCAGTTTAGATACTGTACTCATAGTTGTCAGTGATGGATGCTGTAGTTATGAGTGGTGACATGAATTGTATTTGACACAGTCTATTATTACTTAGAAATCATAGCATTGTTACCTTGTGGAACTTCTGGATAGCGGCTTTTTCTTTTTGCAACTTTTAAGAATTAGTTGAAATTAGAAATATGAAAAGTATTTATTAACGTCTTCAGTATCTTGATTGAAGTCTTCATTCCCTATTCTATACCAAATCTGGTAATTTTCCTAACCTATAATATCACAGCGTACCATAGCAATCAATAATATCCATAGAATTATTATCAGAATATTAATATGGAATTTATATTTGGAAAAAAAATAAAATAATAAATGATAATATATCATTAACCATATTCTTCATGTGATAGGACATATTTATGTCATGGGTGTAATTTCTTTTTGAACCCATAGATGTCAGTGTGTCTTTTTATGTAACAAATATTTCCATCTTTATTATTAGACCAATAATATGTAAGAATGTGTAGCCATGAGCCATGAACCAAAATAAGAATGTATATATATATATATATATATATATATATATATATATATATATATATATATATATATATATGAATAAATGAATGAATGAGTGAAAGAATTGTTGTATTTAACTCAGAATTGAAACATTTCTTATATAATGAATCCATATGATCACTATATTTGATAAAGCAATATTCTTGTATTAGACATTACTTTATTAAATTTTGATTTATTTTTCTCTTGAGATAAAATAAAAATTAAGAATAAAAATCGAAGAAAAATGCAAAATGAAAAATAAAAATGAGAATAAAAATAAGAAAAAGTGAAAAATGAAAAATAAAAATGAGAATAAAAATAAAAATAAGAAAAAGTGAAAAATGAAAAATAAAAATGAGAATAAAAATAAAAATAAGAAAAAGTGAAAAATGAAAAATAAAAATGAGAATAAAAATAAAAATAAGAATAAGGCCTTTATATGTTGATGATAAATGCAGAGGTTATGTCTCAATAACACATTCCCTTAATATTTTCATTATTTAGATGTTGTCATAACCTTGGATTATTGAAATATTGAAATTATGCAGCTTTGCATGTAATATCCTTCATTAGAGAAAAAATTACTTTTATAACACTTAATGTTATTATACACAATAATACCTTATTAATATTTTTTCTTTATTAAAATGTGTGAAGAGGTATTGATGAAATGTGATGACGTAATCTGGATCAAAAACACATTTCCCCCTTATTACCAAAAAATTATTATTTTATGAAAAAAAATAATTTTTAAAAACCAAAATTAAAAAGAAGATGTGTATCCTTCTATGTAATCATTAAAAAAACCACTGAATATCATAAAATTATAATTTGGAAAAATTATTCTAAATGTAGATTTTCTTGATAAACCATATTGATGTGTGATTGCACTTATTCACTATTAACTAAATCAAGAAATAATAATTACTAAAGAAATATAGAAATATATGTTGAGTAGATAATATTTAAATATATTTTAATATTCTAATAATTTACCTGAATCTTATTATTTCATAAACACAAGGTTTTTTTTTTCTTTCCAACATACCATAAATCATGAGGCCTCTTTCATACTTGCACATTCCACGCTATAGTCACTCTTACATTACACTCCTAGCAGCTGCTCATACGCTCATCTGTCATTCAGACTGTGACTCACATAGAAGTTGAGACTACATATTTCACATACAAAGAATAAGAATTCATGTATATTAACCCAAATTATTGTATCCTAATTATCAATGCGCATTGTAAACTATTAAATGTAATATTCAAATTTTTTTTGAATATTCCCCAAATACTAACACGTAACACTATGTTCTAACCTATAGATAAGACTCATCCATATGAATGTAAAGGCTGAGGAGCTTTCTAAATTCTTCTTACACTAAAACAAGGGTATATGATATCTTTATTTTTAACTCACAGCTGCACATGTCATGCACCATGCAATGGAGGAAAAAAAACAAGTTTTAAATTGTTACAGAACAAAAATTACAGTACACAAATTTTAGATTGTTAGCTATATATTATTTTTTTAAATATTAAATATATACAATCATGCAGCTATTATAACGTCCTGTGTAAATAAAACATAAATTCATGTAAGAAGTTTTTTTTTTTAATTCCTGCTTTGAAATAAAAGCTCTAAGGAAAAAATAAAAGATAAGGTTAATTTCATATTTATTCAAAAAGAAAATAATTTAGAAATCTTATACATATGTATATATTTAATAAATGTAATTAATGTAATTCTAAGTATTATCACTGGAGTAAATTTTAATTATTTCACTATACATATGAAAATACAGTTAATATAATCTCTAGTTATACAAATATGCTACAGTATTTACTGTATACTATATATATGCTGTATATATATATATATATATATATATATATATATATATATATATATATGTAGAATTATATTGTTTAAAATAATTACATATTAATAAATAATACATTGTATAACTCATTTACACATCATATAATATGATTACATTTTTAGCCAATTCCTAAACCAAAATTTACCTCTCTGTCGATAATCTGTTGAAAAGGTCATTTTTAGACTTATGAGCTGTGATAATGGAGTGTTCAGTTGAGCACCCCCTATACTCACCTGTTTCCATCTGTCAATTTCCGCCATCTTTACAGAGAGATCTCAACCTTCAGCTTTTCACCCTTTCAGTGCAGCTTCAGTGGAAGACTCCTGCATTTCTTTACAGGGCTTATTACAAATATGTAATTTTCTTCGTACTTCATAGATTTGATTTTGGGTCAATTTTGGAGATTTTGATTTTGGCTTCTCATAAGATATAATTCTGCCTGGTTTAAAAAACTTGATTTGTTTTCCTTTCAAGATTCTCATGTTTTCTAGAAAAATCAAGGGATTGCGCACATTCAAATAAAGAATCTTTTTGTGACGCAATAACACGAGACACAGGATTTAAGAAACTAAATTTGTCTACAAAACAATTTATCATTGTATTTTTATTCAAATTCGTACTGACCATTCTGTACACCCTTTCAAAAATGGACATGAATGTAAACGTACATTCTTTCCGGCCAATCTTCAATTTTAGAAGAATATCAACATCTGGATAATTTTCTTTTAATCCACAGAATATCAACATTTTTAATCTTTCTACATCAGTCATTTCTTCATAGAACTCATCATTCTGCATTTTTAATGATAATCTTCTGGAAAAAATTACTGGAAGCCACATTTTAAACAATTGATTTTTCTCTTGATTAGTCAAATCAAACTTATCTGCAAAACTCTCAAATATCTCTGAATTTCTGCACACATGGATTTTGTCATCATATGCAGGAATGATTTAGCTTAATTTTAACAAGATTTTTCTAGATTTAGTTTGGGGTTGGGCCTCCGAGTCGTCTTCTATTTTTAGTGACCCTTCTACATCATCTTTGTCAGTTGTCATGTCTCCTACGTGTCCTCCATCTTGTTTTTCATCATGAGACACAAAGTCACCTTGGGTGGTCATTATATTGAATTGATATTAAGAATAATTCAAATAATTAATATTTAACAGAACAGTGGGGTATCGCAGGGGTCGTTGTTGGGACCTGTTCTCTTTAACATATTTATTAATGATCTGGTAGAACGTTTACACAGTAAAATATCGAAATTTGCAGATGATACAAATCTGTGTAAAGCAGTCAATACAAGAGACGATAGTATTCTGCTACAGATGGATCTGGATAAGTTGAAACTTGGGCTGAAAGGTGTCAGATGCGGTGTAACAATGATAAATGTAAGGTTATACACATGGGAAGAAGGAATCAATATCACCATTACACACTGAACGGGAAACCACTGGATAAATCTGACAGGGAGAAGGACTTGGGGATCCTAGTTAATGATAAACTTACCTGGAGAAGCCAGTGCCAGGCAGCGGCTGCCAAGGCAAACAGGATCATGGAGTGCATTAAAAGAGGTCTGGATATGCATGATAAGAATTGAGCGCCCCCACCACCGCAGGGCCGAGGGGTACCCGGTACCGGGCCTCTGAGTCTCGGTTCTGGGGTTGTCACGGTGGCTAGACCTGGTCCGTGGCCCTGCTGAGGGGCGTCCAGTGAAAGGTGGTGCGTGGATGGTGATGATGTTGCGGTGGTGTGGCACA